>NC_090034.1:89125999-90325999 GCF_037176765.1 Anolis sagrei
TGGAAAAGCCGGATTCTGATCACTTTGGGCCTTCTTTCTCAAGGGAAGAGGAAGAAGTGCAGTTTTAGAGTCTTGGATTTTGTGCAGGGAGTCAGGTTCTGCTGTACGGAAAACAGAGATAAGTCCTTGGCTTTGTTCTGAGGGAAAGAAGTTTTGGCATTTCAGTGTTTTGAAGTTTTGGCGTTATGGAAGTTTTGTTTGCTTGTAGTCCAATGTAACAGTAAGCTGCTTGTGAATCCAGTGTAGTTGCATAAAATCTGTATGTCTGGATGTCCAATGTCGTTCTTTGTGTAAAAATGTAAAAGTTCTGATATACCCTCTCACACTGGAAACTGCAGTAAAAACAACCTATGCAGTGATGGCAAGGAAGAGGGAGTAACCTGTTAAAGGAAGGAAAATTGGCACTTGTTGACTTTCCTCTCCACAATGTGCTCCCTCCTCCCTGTGGCTTCCTCTCACATATTTATACATGGCAATAAATATGTGAGAGGAAGCCACAGGGAGGAGGGAGCAAGCTTGTTTTCTGCTTCCTTGGAGACTAGGACGCGGAACAATGGCTTCAAACTACAAGAGAGGAGATTCCATCTGAACATTAGGAAGAACTTCCTGACTGTAAGACCCGTTCAGCAGTGGAACTCTCTGCCCCGGAGTGTGGTGGAGACTCCTTCTTTGGAAGCTTTTAAGCAGAGGCTGGATGGCCATTTGTCAGGGGTGATTTGAATGCAATAATCCTGCTTCTTGGTAGGGGGTTGGACTGGATGGCCCATGAGGTCTCTTCCAACTCTTTGATTCTATGATTCTATGTACCTGCTGAACCCATTGAGGAGAAACAAATAAATGCCTAAAAACAGCCAACCTCTGCTTACAGGCAGGCCATGGAAGTTTTCTTTCTTTTCTTAATGAAATGCCACAAAGATTTCTCATTACTTTAACTGATGTATCTACAATTTCCTGCTCCATTTGCTGGAAATGGTGTTTCTTGCCCCTTCAGCCATAAGAAAAACAATTCTTGCTGAAACACCAGAATGTAAATCAATCAGGGACATCACAAAATCTCTTACCTTTGGTCTGCCTGAGTTCCTAATGGATTGGAATCAGGGAGAGAGGAAGATGCGATTGCACTACCTCTTCCTCTGAATTTCTTCACTTTTATGGCTCCCCTTTATATAGGGATCATGTATCAGTTCCAGGAATCCTCCCAAGGGGACTAGAAGGGATTTTGATGTTTTTGTTTCACTAGAATAAAGTTAAATTAAAATAGGGTGTGGAGATAAAAACCAACTGGGGATTTGAGACTCTTGGACTAAGTTTCTCTAATGAGGTTGTGGACATGCCTTTAGTTGTGAAATGTTTGGCCATTGAAAGACTGGTGATGATTAATAGAAATGAATGACTGGACAGTCACGAAACTTCTCCAAAACCAGGCATCACCTGCTCATAGCTGACACCCACCATGTCTGGCTTTTGCAGCTGAGATGAATTATTTATTGGGTGTAAGAGCAGTTAGCAAATCTGGTGCAATGATCCACACCCCTTCTTCTTTCATCTAATGGCTACTAGAAACTGCACAATATAGTTGAGGAGACTGAGAAGAATCAAGATCTCCCTTTCCAAAGGCATAGAGGAAGGAGTCTTGTGAAGTTCTTGCCAATATAAGTAAATGTATGGAGGTCCAATTTCATGTAAAGGGAGGATTAGAATTCCCCTGGACAGCACCCAGATTAGAAGTCCAAAGTCTGTGTTGGTTATGACAGATCCAAATGCCAAAACATCTTCATCATTGTTTGTAAGAAGAAGAGCGGAACCAGATGGTGCCCTGAGGGAACAGAGTAATGAAGAAATAATCATATTCCCCCAAAATAACAAAACAATTGGGAAGAGTCATGGAAATGAAAGGAAAATGTGAGGAAAGGGAATAAATGAAAGTAGTCTGAACAAAGATATTTCTTAAAATGAATGTTTTCTCTACTGATGTGCTCTAGATTCAGTTAAACACAGAACCAACTTGGCCTGTTTTGGAATGCATCTACACTGTGGAATTACAACAGTTTGACACAGCTTGTACTGCCATGGCTCAATGCAATTGGAACATGGGACTTGTATCATGAAAGAGTGCTCATGCCTCAAAAACCTACAAATCCCAGGATTCCATGGCTTTTGAAGAGGTGTCAGACTGCATTACAACTACAGTGTAGGTACTAGAGTTGTGTGTGGAATTAATTTCTCCTGTTTCTTTTGGAACTTCAGGAACACAAAATGGGAAGCCTTCTTGTACAGCAGTGTTTCTCAACCTGGGGGTTGGGACCCCGGGGGGGGGGGGGGACTGTTGCAGGCGGGTGTCAAAGGGGTCACCAAAGACCATCAGAAAACACAATATTTTCTGTTGGTCATGAGGTTCTGTGTGGGAAGTTAGGCCCAATTCTGTTTGGTGGGGTTCAGAAGGCTCTTTGTGGGCGAACTATAAATCCCAGCAACAACTCCAAAATGCCAAGGTCTATTTCCCCCAAACTCCACCAGTGTTCACATTTGGACATATTGAGTATTCGTGCCAACTTTGGTCTAGATCCATCATTGTTTGAGTCCACAGTGCTCTCTGGATGAAGGTGAACTACAACTCCAAAACTCAAGGTCACTGCCCACCAAACCCTTCCAGTATTTTCTTTTGGTCATGGGAGTTCTGTGTGCCAAATTTGCTTCAATTCCATCGTTGGTGGAGTTCAGAATGCTCTTTGACTGTAAGTGAACTATAAATCCAAACAACCACAACTCCAAGATGACAAAAATCAATACCCTCCCCAACCCCATATTGGATATTTGTGCCAAATTTGGTCCAGTAAATGAAAATACATCCTGCATATCGGATATTTACATGATGATTCATAACAGTAGCAAAATTACAGTTATGAAGTAGTAACGGAAATAATGTTATGGTTGGGGGTCACCCCAACATGAGGGACCGTATTAAGGGGTCACAGCATTAGGAAGGTTGAGAACCACTGTTGTACAGGAATCAGCTGAACATGAAAGCAAGAGGGAGCGGGTCCCAGCTCCTGGCCTGCTTTTTGGCATCACAGTTTAAAATTCCCCAACAAATAAAAAGTAAACCCTAATTCCCTGAAAACTACTCTCCTCTTCCAGGAGGTCATTGCTCTTCCTTACGTGGAAGTGGGAGCCTCCCTAAAGTGCCTTGGAGAGTCCATGGCTGGCTGGTGTGGTGTAGCCCGGGAGAGAAAATGCTCATGCCAGCCAAGTGTCTCCCAGAACTTGTCTTCTTGCCTTGGAAAGAGAGTGCATGTGTGGTGTGCAGGCCAAGAAAATGCACACACCTGCAGTTTCTGCAGCCAAATGCGTCCTACTCTAGAGTAAGAGGCACTCGGCTGCAGGCACTGCCAAGTGGTTGCTGCTTGCTGGGAAGGAGAAATCACGCACCTGTCAGTGCCTGCAGCCAAGCGTCTCCTCTAGAGTAAAAACACCAGGTAAGAAGAAGCCTCCTTAAAGCACACACCGGGAAGGGGAGCCCCCCCCCCCCCAATAGTGGTCCAATAGCAAGTGTATCTTTCAGCACCCCGGAGCACAAACAGATATCTGTCCTCCCGATTTCAGGAGGCCCCCAAAAACAGATCAGGGCCCCCATCGAAAGCCAGGACACGAAACGGGTGAAGGTTTACCCCGAATGCACAACCCTAGTAGGTACATTTGGGCAGATTTTGTGAGTCCCTTGATTATTTGTAGAGCATCTATTTTTCTGCTGCCTGAAGGGGTGAGAATCTTTCATTTTCTGGCCTTCATCCTACGAAACCCTGGCATTTGTATTTAGGCAAGGGCACTCAGAATTCTTAGCCAGAGAGCTGTAGTAACTCAATAAACTACTTTTTTCAAAGATTCTATAAGATACAACAGTGGCAGTAAAAGTGGAATCATACCAACAAAAAAAAAAGGTGTTAGAACTTACTTTCAGGGGATGTCTTCTTTTTCCAAATTGGCATTTTAATGAACTGTAATTTATTATTTTTGAAGTAGGGTTTATGTTTCAAGCATCCTCAAAATTTTGAAAAATCTGCTAGGGTTTATTTTCAGGGGAAACCGGGTAGTACTTTCATTGTGTAATATGGTGAGCTAGCAGAAAGGAGTGTGTGTAAGAAGAAGAATGAGATGGAAAGATTCAGGTGCTCATTTGGCCATAAACTTGCATGCCTCAGTCTACTATCGTATGTTGCATGCAGAACTATGCTGCACTGAGCTATTTACCACCACATCAGACCTACCACAGAGCTGTCAAAGCTATCCCAGGTGCTCTATGCTAGGTTAAAAGTGTGTGTGTATGTTGGAGGAGGGGGTGTCTGTGTAGTCAGATATGAAGCAATTACTCCATCCACTGAGGTTCACCAGGGTTCTCCTGAGGTCTAGGTACCTGATGTAACCATGTTGGATCTGGCTATGGGGACATTTTGTTTATTTCTGTTGGATGGAAACTTTGCCAAACTAGCATAGACTGGCACATCTCCCATGGTTGCAGTTTCCAGATATTAGGAAATCCTGTTAGTATTTAAAAGAGACCAAATGATTGGCTTTGGGCCCTTCCAAGCAGCTCTATATCCCAGAATATCAAGGCAGAAAATGCACATTAGATAACCCAGTTCAAAGCAGATACTGTGGAATTTTCTGCCTTGATATTCTGGAATATAGTGTCGTGTGGAAGTGCCCTTTGTCTCATGTGTTGCAACACCACTCTTTTCATCTCCTTGGGCTATCTAGGGGCTCTTCCAGATAGCCATATAATATCAAGGGAAATGATCCATAGTGTCTGCTTTGAGCTGGGTTATCAGAGTCCACACTGCCATATAATCCAATGTGGATTAGTGCAGCTGTGTGGACTGGGCCTAAAAGTCATTACCAGGGGAATAACAGGCAAAATCATGTCCACAACTTCCTCTTTAGATACGGAACCTTTCTGCAAATGTGGTACAAGTTTTGAGCTTCACTTTAAGTTCATGGGGGGCATTTTTCAAAACTCCTCTAAGGGAGTTTTACTCCCCCCCCCCCCACCCCACCAAGAGATATTTCCTTTATTCCGGGTGACAACCCCAAGTTAAGAACAAGTCAATTACAAGCAAAGGAGCAAAGCAAGGCAGAATCTGCACAGGAATGAAATAAGAGAAGCAGATTCTCCAGCAAGACAGAAACAGAAATATTCAGAGAATGAAATAGATTCCCCAAAACAGAAATTTCTGAAGATTCTGAAGCAGCAGATTCTCCATCAGAATGAGCCTTCTTGATGGATAGTAGGGGTGTGCAATTCGGGGGCGGGGGAGCTGTACCATTTTTGGTCCCATTTTTGGCTGCCCCCAGTGTCTGACAGCTGCTTGTAAGGGGAAAATTGCATCCAAAGCACTCCCGACAGGTGGCCATCCAGCCTCTATTTGAAAGCTTCCAAAGAAGGAGCCTCTACCACACTCTGGGGCAGAGAGTTCCACTGCCGAACAGCTCTCACAATCAGAAAGTTCTTTCTACTGTTTAGGTGGAATCTGCTTTCCTGTAGTTTGAAGCCATTGTTCCTAATCATAATCTCATTTGATAATGAATCATAAAAACATGGAAACAGTTTATTAAACTACCAAAACTTTGTTTTTGTGGGACATTCTGTAGCACATTTTGCTCTAGTTTTTCAGTGAATATCTCAGCCTTCTCTTCTTCAGGCTAAACATGCCCAGCTCTTTAATTTGCTCCTCATAGGGCTTGTTCTCCAAACCCTTGATCATTTTAGTCGCCCTCCTCTGGACACATTCCAGCTTGTCAATATCTCTCTTCAATTGTGGTGCCCAGAATTGGACACAGCATTCTCAGTGTGGTCTAACCAAGGCAGAAAAGAGAGCAGCATGACTTCCCTGGATCTAGACACTAGACTCCTATTGATGCAGGCCAAAGTCCCATTGGCTTTTTTGCCACCTCATCACATTGTTGGCTCATGTTTAACTTGTTGTCTATCATGTATCTATCACTATCTTTTCTAAACCAGAAAAAAAAGACACCATTCGAGGAATTTATAATAAAAGGATTAAAAAGAGAAAATAGTGAGCAATTAAAACAAATAAGTGAAATATATAAGAGACACAGGAAAAAAAGAAAAGACTAACATTAAGAGAATTGTGGAAGGAAGAAGGAGGAACAAAGATAACAGAAAAAGAATGGGAAGAGAGATGAAAAGCAAGACAAATAAAAAAACATGTCAATTAGAATAAAAGAAAATTATGCATATGAGTACTTACAAGAGGAGTCTGACAGGGGTCGTGGGCGGGGTCCACGGCGGGGTGGGGGAGGCAGCAGGCTGGCGGATGGCCGGAAACAGGGAGTGTCCCTCTGGGCCAAAGATGGTGGATGGGCCCTGGCGGGGAGGAAGGGGCTTGCAGGCGTGGAGGAGGGGGGCCGGCAGCGCCCCCTCGACCTCCCCCCCTGCCAGGAGGGCCCGGAGGGGTCCCTGTTTCCTCCTCTTCCCTTTGACCCTGGCCCCGCCTCTATCTTCGGGGGCCCCTGGGGCAGCTGGGAATTTATGTCCGAGAACAGCCCCCTCCGGTGGTACCTCCCTCCTCCTGTTCAGGAGGAGGGGCTGGAGGGGGCCCTGCTTCCTCGGTGGGGGCCGCGGCTGCCTCCCCTCCTGGGGCCCCGGGTTGGCCCCGCCTGGTTGCGATTCCCCGAGGGGGGGGAATATGGTGGGCTGTACCAGGCGGGGCGGCACTGCTTTCTCCTCGGAGAATTTTCGGGCACATATTAGAGCCCTGTGTACACTAGCATTTTGCGCTGCACGGTCACCAAGGGCCCAGAGGGGCCTCCTTGGACAGTGGGACACTCCAGGCATCATCTCACAAGTGTACTGGGGGGCAGGGAGCAAGGGAGGGAGAGAGGAGGCCTGGCTGTGATTGTGATGCGGCAGGAGTGATAGTGACGTGGCAGAGGGGATTTGGGTCCCTTCATCTGAGTCTGAGAGGCTCAGTCACTTGTCCTTAGAGGGCTTTGCCACAGCCTTCCTCTGAGTGTGCCCTGCCCAAGCCCATCCAGGGCCGAGCGAGGGGGGCTTTGGACCTTCCTCTTCACACTTCTAAGCCACGCTCATTCACTATAAAGAGAGCTTTGCCTGACCTTCCTCTGAGGCTGAGAGAGTATGGCTCGTCCTCTAACCACCTCCTCCCATTGAGAAATTTCTCCTTAAGCGGACACTCCAGCCTCTTTCCTGGCATGGAGAAGCACTGAGCTCATCATCCAATGTTCCAGGGTTGAAAAGAGGCTGAAATGTCCTGAAAGGAGGGAGCTCTGCACAGGGGCCAGTGATCTATCTATATAAATAAAAATGTAATGTTCGTTTGTGGGATTAACAGAACTCAAAAACCACTGGACGAATTGACACCAAATTTGGATAGAATGCGCATAACAACCCAATGGGTGACCATCACTCAAAAAAAAGATTTTATCATTTGGGGGTTGTAGCTGTTGGGATGTATAGTTCACCTGCAATCAAAGAGCATTCTGAACTCCACTAATGATGGAATTGGCACACAGGACTTCCAAAACCAACAGAAAACAGTAGATGGGTTTGATGGGCATCGACCTTGAGTTTTGGAGTTATAGTTTACCTACACCCAGAGAGGACTGTGGACTCAAACAATGATGGATCTGGACCAAACTTGGCATGAATACTCCATATGTCCAAATATGAACACAGATGGAGTTTGGGGAAAATGGACCTTGACATTTGGGAGTTGATAGAATTGAACCAAAGTTTCCACACAGAACCCCCATGACCAGGCATGTGTTAATGTTTTTAAATGTTTTATGGCAGGCATGTAGCCGGGGGGAGGGGGGGGGGCTCGGGGGGCTTCAGCCCCCCCCCCCCCCCGAAATTCTCATGGTGGTTCGCGAAAAGGCCTTACTGGTGCATTATTTAAACTGTTATGTTTATTCATATCATGATCTGATCACCATACTCAATATATCCCATATGCATGGGGGTATTGGGGTAATGATACAAAAGGTTTGCTAGGCTAGACCCTCTTTCACTCAGACTCAGCCCCCCCCGAAACTCAGCCCCCCCGAAACCCCCCCTAAAAAAAATTTCAGCCCCCCCCCCCCCCCGAAACGAAATCCTGGCTACGGACCTGCCCATGACCAACAGAAAATACTGTGTTTTCTGATGGTTTTGGTGACCCCTCTGACACCCCTTTGTGACCTCCACAGGGGTCCCAACCCACAGGCTGAGAAATGCTGCCTTAAGGCCATCCAGTTCAACTCCCTTCACCAGCGCAAGAAGACATAACCAAAGCCCTCTTGACAAAGAGCCACCCAGCCATAGATATCGATAGATAGATATGATGCACGCACACACACATATATGTATATGACAGATATAGTATCATAGATTTGAAAGGGACCCCTCAAGGAGGACAATGATATGTTGCATGTTCCAGGGTACACAATCCTGGACCACACAAACCACATAATCTCTACTTCAACACTAACAAAGAAACATCAAGAAATATTGTTTACCCACAAGCATAAAGAAATTACATATATTAGAAACCAACACTTTCTCATTACTTTATTTTCCAGATCGCCACGCTGGGCCACAGCAACGTGTGGCAGGGGACGGCTAGTATAATAATCTTAATAATGTGTCATTTATACACTGCCCTATCTCCCCAAAGGGACTTGGGCGGTTTACAGACAAAAGAACAAGGTGGCAAACATTCATTGCCAAAACGAACAAACATCAAACAGGAATAAATCACCGGGAGCCGCCTTGGGGAGGGCGATGGGGAGGCTCTCCTGGGCCTGTTGGTACTGTGGTGACCTTGGAGAGGGCAATACAGTCGGGCCAGCAATCCTGTTCAGAGCTTCTCCCTCTTACCACACCTTACTCCCATCTTTACAACTGAAAAATAGGTGGGGTGGGAACCATCAGAGTTTCCTCATCTTGTTTCATTGTCCAACCGTCAGCAGTCTCTTGTGTCCTATGGGGTTCCATGCAGATCAATAGGAAACCAAGGAAAACAATGGTTTAAACCTGGCTTGTTGTCTCTTGTGTCCTATGGGGTTCCATACAGATCAATAGGAAGCCAAGGAAAGCAATGGTTTAAACCTGGCTCGCTTCCTCTTGTATTCCCTGGGGTTCCATGCAGATCAGTAGGATCCCATGGAAAGCAATGGTTTTAACCTGGATCACTTTCTCTTGTATCCTCTGAGCTTTGGGACAGAACCATAGGATCCCATTAAAGAAGTGGTTTTACGACACCATAAAGCGGTGTTTTTCAACCTGGGGGTCGCCAGAGGGTTTGGAGACCCTTCTGAAACACATATTTCTGGTGATCTTAGGATTCCCTTTGGAAGAGGAGGCTGAAGATCTCTCCGCCTGTCCTTCTCTTCGTTTTTGGAAACGGATGGCAAATCCTCCCACCAAAAGCCCTCCTCTGCTCAGCAAAGAATATAATTTTATGGTTGGGGGTTACCACAACCTGAGGAACTGTATTAAGTGGTTACGGCATTAGGAAGGTTGAGAAACACAACCATAAAGTCAAAAGATCAGAAAATTCCAGTGACGAAAATGAAGGAGGAAGTCCTGATGGCTCTTCGTCATAGAGGATGGAGCGACACTCTCCCCCCCCCCCCCCCATATGACTGGATTTGAGCACACCTTCCAAAGGCACCAAAAAGCCAGAGTCAACACCACATGCCTCCTTTCTGTTCTGTTCTGCCTGTCTTTGTCCCATTCAAAATGGGATGGAATGTTTGCCATGTAGGTGTCCTGTGTTCCACCCTGAGTCCCCTTGGAGAGATAGGGCGGAATATAAATAAAGTGATATTATTATTATTTGTAACTGGTGTCAGTCTTCTTAAATGGAAGAGGCTTTGGTCAGGGGAAGGGATCTCTTGGTTTTTGGATATTGTTGTTTCTCCTGATTGAAAAAGTAATACTGACCTTGTGAGGAATGTAAAGGGTGAATGTGCTGTCAGCCCTTAAGTTTCCAGTGTGAGTCTGATGGGGAGGCAGAACTGCAAAAGGGCCATTCTCTCTCACCCATGCTTTCGCCTCTTAATGTGATGAGGTGGTGACTGCTTCCAACCATCCTCTTCACAGTTCCAGTCCAAACCACAATCACAATATCATGATGGTTTTTAAGAATGATTCCAGCAGAGGTCTGCCATGGCCTTGCTCTGAGGGCAAGAGAGTGTGATTTGAACAAGCTCCCTTGTTTATAGTTTATCGTTGATGCATTGCATGGAATAAAATGTCCTTGGTTGCCTCCTGCAGTTTCTGCAGTCAAACTCCTCTTATAGAGTAAGAGGCACTCGGCTGCAGTCACTGGCAAGTGGCTGCTGCTTACTGGGAAGGAGGAGGAGGAGGAGGATGAAGCGGAGGAGGAGGAGAGGAAGATACACACAAGCCCAGTCAACCCACCGACCTACTTTCCAAGGGGAATGCATGTGTGGCGTACAGGCCGAGCCCCCCCCCCCCCCCCCCCCCCCCGTGGTCCAATAGCAAATGTTTCTTTGGCACCCTGGAGTACAAACAGATATCTGCCCTCCCAAATACAGGAGGCCCCCAAAAACAGACCAGGGCCCCCATTGAAAGCCGGGACACAAATGCACAACCCTAGTGGGTACATTTGGTCAGATTTTGTGAGTCCCTTGATTATTTGTAGCTCATCTATTTTTCTGCCGCCTGAAGGGGTGAGAATCTTTCATTGTCGTGCCTTCATCCTACGAACCCTGGCGTTTGTATTTAGGCAAGGGCACTCAGAATTCTTAGCCAGAGAGCTGTAGTACCTCAACAAACTACTTATTTCAAAAATTCTAAAAAATACAACAATGGTAGTAAAAGTGGAAAAGAGATGTTAGGATTTCCTTTCTTCTTTTTCCAAGTTGACGTTTAAATAACTGTAATTTATTATTTTTGAAGTAGGGTTTATGTTTCAAGCATCCTCAAAATCTTGAAAAATCATACTAGGGCTTATTTTCAGAGTAGGTCTTATTTTTGGGGAAATAGGATAGTACTGTAATTGTGTGATGTAGTGAGCTTGCAGAAAGGAGTGTGTGCGGAAGAAGAATGAGACGAGGGAAAGATTCAGGTGCTCATTTTGGCCACAAATTTGCATGTCTCGTCTAGTATTGTATTCTGCATGCAGAACTTTGCTGTACTGAGCTATTTACCACCACATCAGATCTACCACAGAACTGTCAAAGCTATCTCAGGTGCTCTATGCTAGGTTAAAAGTTTGTGTGTGTGTGTTTGGGGGGGGGGGGGGAGGTGTCCGTGTAGTCAGATATGAAGCCATTACTCCATCCACTGAAGTCTACAGGGATTCTCCATAGGTCTAGGTACCTGATGTAACCATGTTGTTTGTTTATTTCTATTGGATGGAAACTTTGCCAAACTAGCATAGACTGGCACATTTCCCATGGTTGCAGTTTCCAGAGATTGGGAAATCCTGTTAGTATTTAAAATAGACCAAATGATTGGCTTTGTCTCATGTGTTGCAAGTCCACTCTTTTCATCTCCTTGGGCTATCTAAGGGGCCTTACAGATAGTCATATAATGCAGAATATCAAGGCAGATTGGAGGGGACGTGGTTTTAAAAAGGGAATTTTCATATATTTCCCCAATGCCCATATGTCATGATTTACTGCCATATTGGCCTATTTCTACAGTAGGCCTTTGTTCACAGAAAATGCTGATTGTTTGAGAAATCAGTGCTCCAAAGAAGAAGTTACTATTCAAGGGTAACAACATATCCGGACAAAACCAGCTAGCTGTTTGCTAGATAGAACCCCCAAGTTTCCCAGTCGCTCTGAAGCCATGTTTGCAACAGACTAACAGATAAGATACAGTCATGGTTAGAGAACAATGGACTATAGTTATGTTATAGTTGTGCCATTGTTAGGATCCCACGTGTGCTATAATGTCAATCAAAAATCATAAACAACTAATGAACAACTGCATAGTTAGCTTAGACCAATGAAATGATTTGTCTTTGGGAACCAATGAGATGATTGATTTCTATGTACCAATCAAACTGTTTTAATGAAAGTCATAAATAATCAATGCAACCAACTTTAGGTTGGACAAACCCCTTTATTGCATTTCTATATGCATGTTTGTCACTATTGCTTCAGCTGCGCAATAAATAGCATTTTGCAGTTTTAAAGATTCAACTTTCGTGGTGTCCTTAGAATCATAGAATCAAAGAGTTGGAAGAGACCTCATGGGCCATCCAGTCCAACCCCCTGCCAAGAAGCAGGAATATTGCATTCAAATCACCCCTGACAGATGGCCATCCAGCCTCTGTTTAAAAGCTTCCAAAGAAGGAGCCTCCACCACACTCCGGGGCAGAGAATTCCACTGCTGAACGGTTCTCACAGTCAGGAAGTTCTTCCTAATGTTCAGATGGAATTTCCTTTCTTGTAGTTTCAAGCCATTGTTCTGCGTCCTAGTCTCCAAGGAAACAGAAAACAAGCTTGCTCCCTCCTCCCTGTGGCTTCCTCTCACATATTTATACATGGCTATCATATCTCCTCTCAGCCTTCTCTTCTTCAGGCTAAACATGCCCAGTTCCCTAAGCCGCTCCTCATAGGGCTTGTTCTCCAGACCCTTGATCATTTTAGTCGCCCTTCCTCGCCCTCCTTGGGAAGGGGCAATCTGCTCTTGGATTTTGGATTTGTGGATTATCTTGATCGTTTTTGCCCCTACAAGATGATCCACAATATCTGCTTTGAATTGAGTTATATGAGTCCAGATTGCCATATAATGTGGATTAATGCAGCTTTGGAATGGGCCTAAGAGTCATTACCAGGGGATAACAGGCAAAATCATGTCCACAACTTCCTCTTTGGATACAGAACCTTTCTGCAAATGAGGTACAAGCTTTGAACTTCACTTTAAGTACATGAGGGGCATTTTTCAAAACTCCTCTATTGGAGTTTTACCCCCCCCCCCCCCCCACCAAGAGATATTTCCTTTACTCCAGGTGACAACCTCAAGTTAAGAACAAGTCAAATACAAGCAAAGGAGCAAAGCAAGGCAGAATCTGCACAGGAACGAAACAAGAGAAGCAGATTCTCCAGCACAGCAGAAACAGAAATATTCACAGAGAATGAAATAGAATCCCCGAAACAGAAATTTCCAAAGATTCCCCAGGAAAAGCAGCAGATACTCCATCAGAATGAGCATTCTTGGTGGATAGTTGGGGTGTGCAATTCGGGGGGAAAAACTTTATAATTTTTGGTCCTATTTTCGGCTGCCCCCTTGTTTTGTTTTCCGGGAAATGCCCAAAATGTGGAGGGAGGGGATATTGTTTTTGTGCTGGTAAAATTCGGTCCATTGCTGTGAATAGGGAAACTTTAGAGGTTTGTAGTTCCCAGGGGGGCTGTCTCTGGAGGAGAGGCCTGGGGAAGCTGTAGCGATCTACTGGTTATGGGGCAGAATTTAAGAGTAAACGTTAATGTTAGAACATGGCCTATATTGCAGGGTTGGAATAAGACCAGCCATTCTATGATTCTTAAAGGGGTAGTAGCAGTCGGGGCGGAGTTAATTTGCATAAGGGAATCTGATTGGTCATATTTAAATGAGCAGATGCCAGAATTTTAAAAAGGAGGGAGTTAAGGATGACAGTTGGAAGAAAAAAAACTGAACGTTCTGAGAAAGAAGTCAGTTAGAGAGAGAGGGAAGAAAAGCCGTTAGATGAGGATAAGTTAGGGGGGGGGGGGGGGTCCATGAATATAGGTCCCCATCTGTATTGGCTGAGCCTTGGATTGCCCTCCGCCTGGTCCATTGTCAGAGGTTCAGCAGCCAGATCAATGAATATCCCTGAATCTGATAGTGCCAAAAGGAATCATGCACACCCCTAACAGATAGTGGTGTTGCTTCATATTTAGCCATCCACCCGTGGGCAGCCACATGCCTCTTGACCCCCAGCCCAGTGTCTGAAAGCTGGTTATAAGGGCACCGAAGTGTGCAGGCAGAATCTTAGTCTCCTTCTACTTGATATAGAATCTTGCCCATTTTCCAGTTATAGTCTTATGTCAGCTATCACCTTCCAGAGCAGGACTACAGAACAGAAATCACAGGCTAAACTATATTATGGTTCTGGCCCAACTTATCTGTCTGAACGCATCTTCCCTTATGAACCTGCTAGGACTTTAAGATCATCCGGGGAGGCCCTGCTCTCAATCCCGCTTGCGTCACAAACACATTTGGAGGGGGCGAGAGGCAGGGCCTTCTCAGTGGTGGCCCTTGGCTATGGAACAAGACTTGGTTGTTTGAACAAACATTTGAAAATGCAAGGAAAAAGACATAGGAATTGGAACGACTGGATGACGAGGTGGGACAATGTTTTTATTAGGAGATGCATATTATGTATGCTTCTAGTATTCTTCTTATGATTTATATTATGTGTTAATGTTTTTAAATTTTTTATGGCAGGCATGTAGCCGGGGGGGGGGGGGGGGGCTCGTGGGGCTTCAGCCCCCCCCCCCCCGAAATTCTCATGGTGGTTCGCGAAAAGGCCTTACTGGTGCATTATTTAAACTGTTATGTTTATTCATATCATGATCTGATCACCATACTCAATATATCCCATATGCATGGGGGTATTGGGGTAATGATACAAAAGGTTTGCTAGGCTAGACCCTCTTTCACTCAGACTCAGCCCCCCCCCAAAACTCAGCCCCCCCAAAACCCCTCTGAAAAAAATTCAGCCCCACCCCCCCAAAACGAAATCCTGACTACGGGCCTGTTTTATGGTGTTTTGGGGCAACGAATCATTGCCATTGTAAACTGCCCTGAGCTCCTGAGGGCTGAGAAGGACAGTATACAAATATAGTAAAATAAATAAATAAATAAATAAATATTGCTCTTGAACAGGTTTACAAAAATCTTTTATTGATACATGAAATGCAATACCTAGAAACTCTTACATTCTGAAAAAAAATGCATTCTAGAGTTTAAATAGTTATAGTTACTACTAGTTATAAGGACCACAGGTAAACCTTCACAGTGATTGAGGTGGCTTTCAGACTTTACTGGAAGAAAGAAAAACATGAAAAATACGACAGGAACAGAAATATTCACAGAGAATGAAATAGATCCCCCAAAACAGAAATTTCCAAAGATTCCCCAGCAAAAGCAGCAGATTCTCCAGTATGAAATTCAGAAAAAACTGTACTGTTTTTGGTCCCATTTTTGGCTGTCCCTTTGTTTTGTTTTCTGGGAAATGCCCAAAATCCGGAGGGGGGGGGGGGTATCATTTTCATGCTGGTAAGATTCGGTCCTTTAAAGGCTTGTAGTTCCCAGCGAGGCTCTTTTTAGAGGAGAGGCCTAGGGAAGCCTTTCTCTCTCTTGGTTTTATTTGCCTCAAGCAACTGCTCCACTGAGGGGGGGGGGGGGGGCTTCAGGAAGGGATGGGGAGGTTGCAGGGGAAGAAAGAAGAGGAGCTACTGCTGCTAGGCCCCTGCTCTTGCCACATTTGCCTCAGGTAGACTGCCACTCAGCTCTGTTAGCCACCATTAGCTGTTATTGATTCGTATCAGCTGAGACTTCAACTGCCCCCCCCCCCCCCACCCGTCAGCCTGGTCTGTTTTTGGAGGTTTGGCAGCCAGATCAATGAGTTTCCCTGAATCTGGTATTGTCAAATGAAATTGTGCGCGCCCCTAGTGGATAGCGGTATTGCTTCATATTTGGCCATACTCCAGTGGGCAGCCACATGTCCCTTGACCTTCAGCCTCAGTAATGTTATCAGCACATTATAAGTAAATGTAGGTTATCTTATCAACATAGAGAAATGAATAGTAGACTAGAGATAATAAAGTCCATCCTTTCCTGGAGTCGGATTTCAGTGCAGGAATTCAACAGTCTCTGTCTTTATCCTCAAAAGAATTCTTCTTTTAGCAACACAGTCTTAAGGAGTACTTAGAACTCCTCCAGAACAGAGCCTGTACTACTGAAGAGAGTGTAAAGAGAGTTGCATTAAGTATAATGTGATAACAGACTACATCCTGAAGAAGATAATTTTTCGAAACAAGGAGAACATACTGGGAGACCTTGTAGAAATTTTGTTACCTAAGGAAGACTCTGCTGCATAAGAAGTACTCCTTAAGACTGTGTTGCTAAAAGAAGAATTCTTTTGAGGATAAAGACAGAGACTGTTGAATTCCTGCACTGAAATCCGACTCCAGGAAAGGATGGACTTTATTATCTCTAGTCTACTATTCATTTCTCTATGTTGATAAGATAACCTACATTTACTTATAATGTGCTGATAACATTACTGTTAAATGCTATAAATGCTATAAAGTCTAGACAATTTACTCCATTAGAGAACATATTATCCTGATTTATATTATTTTCTTGAGAGTCTTATAAAATACACATACATACATTCTTGTTTCTATGTTACTATAGATATTTGTGCATTGTTTGCTTCAGCCTCAGTGTCTAACCACATGCTTGCAAGGTCACAGAAGTGTGCAGGCAGAAACTTCGTTTCCTCCTACTTGATATAGGATCTTGCCCATTTTCCAGTTACAGTCCTATGTCAGCTATCACCTTCCAGAGCAATGCTACAGAACAGAAATCATTCAGGCTAAATTGATGTTACTCTCAAACAGATTTCCAAAAATCTTTTATTGATACATGAAATGCAATACCTGGAAACTTATATTCTGAAAAATGCATTATATTCTTATATTCTGAAAAAATGAGTTTAAATAGTTAAAGTTACTACCAGCTATGAAGACCACAGGGAAACCTTCACAGTGATTCAGGTGGCTTTCAGACTTTACTGGAAGAGAGAAAAACATGAACAATATTATGAGCATCATCCAAATATTTCATAAGATCATTGTGCAACTTTTAAGGAAACAGACTTAATGATAGTGTTTATATGTATTTTTCTCCCTGTGTAGTGTGTACCTTCATTATTCTTTCTGCTTTTAAATGGCTACAACCTGCTCTCAAATGCAACTCTTTCCTATCTCTATGTAATAAAGGGGCGTCATTAAAGAGTAGTTGTTGGAACATTGGACTGTAATTCTGGAGACGAGAGCTAGAATCCCTGCTCAACCATAGAAACTGGCTGGGTAACCTGGGGCAAGTCACACTCTTTCAACTGCAGGGGAAGGAAAAGTCATCCCTCCTTGAATACATACTGCGAAGAAAATTCTATGTAATGTCCAGCTTAGAGTTGCCATTCAAACAGTGGAGCAATCATTTTTTTCTCTTGTACTCTTTGAAAAATGACAAAGATCTCTCTCCAGAACCACTCACCAGCCATAGAAATCCATGGCCTTCCAGGCATCAATAACTTCAGCAATGTTTCCTGCTGTCTTCCCATTGGGCAGCATCAAGTCATCAGCACCATTTCCATTGAAGTTCCCACAAGAGGCACAGAGTTTTCCTCCCAGGCTCTCACTGACTTCCACCTTCACTTCTCCACAGGGTCTGAGGAGAACTTTGACTTCAGAAGCTAGATCAATCACAACCCCATGACGAGAGATGCTTATAGAAATATTTTCAGATATTGTACCTGGGAGTGATACTCGATGTCCATTTACCTGAAATGTAGACAAACAGATATCAAAGTGTTGGATTAGAGTTGAAGTAAAGAAAAAAATATATGCTGAAAAGACTTGGTTATCTCCAAAATGGAAGACACACATACATTCTATGTCTTCAAGAAGCCCGAGGGCCCTTCCACACAGCCTTCTATCCCAGAATATCATGGCAGAAAATCCCACAACATCTGCTTTGAACTGGGATATATGGCAGTGTGGACTCAGACAACCCAGTTCAAAGCAGATATTGTGAGATTTTTTGCCTTGATGTTCTGGGATATAGGGTTGTGTGGAAGGGCCCCAAGAGGCACGTTTGTTTGCAGAAAAGTACTTTATACTTGAATTTTGTAAGACTAATGGTGAATTCCAAATCCAGTTTTCAAGCAACCAAAGAGGCAACTGTATGCATGAGCATCACCTGAATGACTAATATTATAATTGGCCAGACTACATGATTGGAAATAGAAGATGGAAAAGAGCTGTTCTCTCTGCACAAACAACACTAGGAGCAGATTGTGGCACAGACTATGAATGGCATCTATCAAAAATAAGAGAGCATTAAATCAATCATTCTGTTAAAATACAACCTGAAGAACATCCCTGTAATATGCCAAGTTGTAGTGTAAAAATAGATTAGCCTTATTAAACCTAATTGATTAGGAACCAGAAGGGAGGAATGCAAAAATCCATTATCTGCAAACAAAAAATGAAAAAAAAAGTCTCGGTGATTGGCAAAGGAAATTCTTCAAGGACATTAATCAGAAGCAAAGTAAAAAAAATGTCAAAAAGAAAATTAAAATCCTGAACGTTTCATCCCTGTAGAATTCTTTCCAAAACTCAAAACATGTGTTTTTCAACCATTTCCTCTAATATTTAATTTTTGTTCTATCCATGTTACTTTTCTTTGTCAAATTTCCTCCACCAAGTTTCTTATACCCATTTGCCAAATTTGTTTTAAAGAATGAAAGTGAATACTCTCATCTCCTAATGCTATATTTTAGTTCTTATTTTCCAAATATATCAACTTTCCCACATAATGAATTGACTCTCTCTTCAGAACTATGTGCAAGCAAAGTTCATTGATTAATCCATTGACTATATCAACATTAAAGACAAAAACAAAAAAGTACACAAATAGACACTAATCACTATCCTAAGACTCCTGTAATAGTGAATGAACATACATTAAAACTTGATTAAGTTAAAAACAATTAAAATATCATCATTAAAATGCCAAGGTAAAAATTCATACCAAAGAAGTTAAAAACAAAGGCTAAACCAGCTATTACACTATTATTATTAAAATAGACCAGCTATTACACTATTGACTCTCTCTCTTCTTGCGCCCTAAACATAGGTATATTTTGTGCTGCAGCATTTCTAATATATATATTCCTGTGTACATTTTTGATGGAGTGACAGCACGCATCCCGCACTTCCCCGTGGCAAGAGTCGAGCACAGCCTCCAGATGTCAGAGATGGAAAAATATGGGAAAAATCTATACCTCTGTTTATGTACTGTCTGTCCTTGTTAAATGTATAATGGCATTGAATGTTTGCCGCATATGTGTTCTGTAATCCTCCCTGAGTTCCCTTGGGGAGATAGAGCAGAATATAAACAAAGTATATTATTTTTTTCTGGGTTGCAGACTACAGAAGTCTAGCCATTTTGGAGTGCAGGTGTGCTTTAATCTTTTTATCAGTGCAAGAAGTATTATACGTTCCATTATTCCTCAGCTTCTCTAATTGATCTCATCCTGCCTCAGACACTTACCCAAGTTTCATTGCTGCTTTTTACTGTGATAAACACTCCGTTGAAAAAGACATGTATGGTTGACACAGCTGCCAATTCCCAGTTGTGACAAACTTGGACCACTGCTATAATCCTGAACCAAAAGGGGTCATTTTGATTACAAAGAGAAGCTATTTCATAAATCCCTTCGGAGAGGATTTGTCCAGAGGTGCCATCAAATGAGGTCAGCTGTGCTCCAGGTTGGAGTATGCACTCTCCCATGGGCCCCATGCAACCACGCACACCGTTATGGAGGGAGCATATGGCGCCTTCTGGGCAGTTGGTTTCCTCACAAACGAATTGGCCGGAAGCGTGGCAGGTGCAGTTCTTCAAACAACCTTCTAAGATTATACCTTCGCCAGCCTGCAAAATGCACAGCATCAAAAAGGAGACGATGTTGAAAATGGAATGTAAATACTTGTGAACACATACTGAAATCAAGAGAACTCTACAAATATATCTTGCAAAACAAAAAAGACTATGCATGTAGGGGCAAATCCAAATGTTTCATAGTCCTAAATTCAGAGGTACTCAGAATAAAAATATTGTAAGACTAGGATTGGCACAAAGGGCCCCTTGGTGGTGTAGCAGGTTAAACCATGGAGCTGCTGAACTTGCTGACCGAAACGTTGGCAGTTAGAATTCGGGGAGCCGGATGAATTCCCACTGTTAGCCCCAGCTTCTGCCAATCTATAGTTCGAAAACATGCAACTGTGAGTAGATCAATAGGTACTGCTTCTGCGGGAAGGCAGAAGCACTCCATGCAGTTATGCTGGCCACATGACCTTGAAAGCGTCTAGGGACAATGCCGGCTCTTCAGCTTAGAAATGGAAATGAGCACCACCACCCCGAAGTCAAACATGACTAGACTTAATGTCAAGGGAAACCTTTGCCTTTAGGATTATGAAAATAATTCTATGAAGAAATGGTTTGCCATCCATGCCTCTACTTCAATTTGGGATCATAATTGTAATGAATAATAGTGATGATTTTTCTGTTTGGAGGCTCCTTGAAAAGTACAGGAGAGAATGCTTCTGGAGCATGGCCATACAGCGCGGAAAACTCACAGCAATCCACTTAGCGGTTCTCTGAAAACTTAGAGAATCATGTTGACTACCTAGAAACGTAACAGAAACTATATTTGGAAGACTCCCATTTCATCAAGACAAGCAGTACATTCTCCTCCATTATGTCATAAGCCTACTCGGGTCTCAGAGAGGAAAGAAGATTGCTCCTAAAACAGAGGTTAGCAATGTGTAACCTTCCAGATGTTATTGGATTACAAATCCTATCACACCTTGCCTTATGTTGGATGATGCTGATGAAAGTTGTAATCCCATAATACCCAGGGTTCCTAGGTTCTTTGTCCCCTTTCTTATGAGAGTCAAGAAAAGCTATATGCACACATGAGTGGATCAAAACTTACAACAGTTGAACTTACCTTGATGTAGCGCCCCTCGTGTACACAGCCACAGTTCTCCATTGGCACACACCTGTCTCCATCAAACAGGTAGCCATTGTCACACTGGCACCCTTCAAAGCATGTTTTGGTACATTGTCCTGGAGAGGACAATCCGGCACAGGTGAAATCACATGTCCTTGTACATAAGTCATAATGGCTGTTGGATGGGCAGGTGAGAGCTGAAAAAACAGAAAGAGAAACTAGTAGCAAGCGCTGACAGAGAAAGGATAACTCCTATTGGGTACAAGGTACACATTGCCGGAAAAATATTTTGCTGACAGATGAGACAGATTTTGTTCTGATAGCAAGAAAGTATGATGCTTTGAAAAATTTAATATGGGAAGCTTTTGTTTCTTCTTAAACTTTCTATACAACTTATATTAGTATCTATATTAAATCAGGGTTAAACAGAATATATTATTTGTACTGTACTTTGTGGTGATTTATAGCTATAATCAGTAAATATTTTTAAAAACAAATGCAATTTTAAAATTTATTTCATATAATCATTTAAACTAGATACATGTTGCATATCTCTTTCTAAAATGCTTGGAACCACTAGTGTTTTGGATTTTGCATTCTCTTGGATTTTTAAATAGGCGTATTGATACATGCACACCATGAGAAAACTTAGAGTTGGGATAGAAGTCCAAACATTAAAGTAATCTATACTTCATATACACTTTATACTTATAGGCGTAGTCTGGAGTTAGTTTCATACAACATTTTTTAAAAAATTTATTAATATCTACCTGAGTAGTAGCACCACAGTTGGTTTGATTGTGTGGAGAGATAGAGATAGAGAGAAAGGATAAAGCAGTGGTCCTCAACCTTTTTTTGACCAGGAAGCACTTGAACAGGGACTACTCTCCAACATTAGTACCAAAAGGGATGTGAATCGGTTTTTGGTCAACTTTACATTCAGTTTGGTTATTTGGGGTGCTGATTCAGAAAATTGCATTGGATAGACCACATCAGGTCTAGTTACAGAACATATGCCATCCAGTAGTCACCACCTGCTCGCCCACAGAAAAACCATTTTTAATAATCTAGAGCTGATGTGGTAGTATTTATTTATTTTGCTTATTTGTATCCTGTCCTTCTCACCCCCCCGGGGGGGGGGGAGCGGACTCAGGGCAGCATACAACAGGCAACCGTTTGAGGCCATTAAACAGATTCATATATAATAAATGCAATTGAAAAAGTAATTAAAATATTAAATTATTAAAACATTCATTTAAAACCATGTAAATAGAAATCATAGTCAAGGTCAAAACAATTGACAGTAACATAGCGTCAGTATTAATCCCAATTGCTGCATCTATTGTTTGAACGCTTGGAACCACAACTATGTTTTAAGTTGCTTTCTAAAGGATAGGAGGGAGGGGGCTGTTCTGATGTCACAAGGAAGGGAGTTCCACAGATGAGGAGCCACCACTGAGAAAGCCCTGTCTCTCATCCCCACCAGTCGCATTTGCGAGGATGGTGGGACTGAGAGCAGGGCCTCCCCTGACGATCTTAACCTTCATGGCGGTTCATAGTGGGAGATACGTTCGGACAGGTAAACTGGGCTGGAATCGTTAAGGGCTTTATAGGCTAACGGCAGCACTTTCGTGGGTAGTCACCCTCTCCCTCTCCTTTCCCGACAACCCCATTGCCTCAGCATTTTGACAGGGTTTCGCAAGACCAGTCACTCTCATTGCCACATGGTTTTGAGGCAACAGTGTAGTAATGGTGAGGCCACAGACCATATTTTCATTCTTGCGGACCACTGGTGCTCCGTGGACCACAGATTGGGAACCACTGGGATAGATAGATAGACAGACAGAGAGCTATATTAGCTATAGTTCAAAAAGCAGAGCTGTGTAATCTTTCCATTGTAGAAGAGATATATTGCAGCTATTGACGTAACATTAAGTAGTAGATGAATGAATGAAATAGTTCCTTGTCTTCACAGTGCACTCTCCAAAAACCATTTCACTTAAGGCTAACTTTAAAGTATTTCAGAAACAATGTTTGACTCAGAATCCCATTAGCCCTTCAGCCATCTTCATCCATTGTGCAGTAGCCATCCTTCTTGCTACCTTTAAAATCCGAACCACTTGAGTCACCTTTAAAATCCGAACCACTTGAGTCTAATAATTCCAAAGGGCAATGGACTAAGGAAATCTAAAGAAAAACATCTAAAGTCTTGATGTGCAGTGTGTTAACAGAATATTATAACATAAAAGGGATAACTTACGGCAGAAAGTGTTTGTTCTCCAGGCTCCAATTGCAACTCCAGCAGCCTGGCATGCAGCGACATAAGCTTGAATGCTCCGACAGAGGGTCTCTCCTGCACCACTGGATGCACACATTTCATACAAGCAACTGTTGAAGTATTCAGTAGGATTCACCAAGGAGTGGCAATCGTTGAATGGGCCTGTTGTGGCTTTTATTATTCCACAGGAACTCTCCGGCTGATATGGGGCTGTCTTAGTTGCATCACAGATGGGGCATTTTTCCCCACAGCTATCTACACAACTGACGCCACCAATAGGAACTTTCCAAGAGATACCAAATTCATCGATATTCTGGGTACTTTTCCCATTTGGTAGGGTGAAATCATCGGAAATATCATTATTGAAGTTACCACATAGGCCACTGACATGTCCTTGATATGTACTAGGTACGGAGACAAAGACATAAGAAGAGGAATCATAAAGGATTTTGAGGCCAAAGTTAGACTGGAGGATTATATTGTTCCCTTCTTGGTTGGCCCAGAGTTTCTCATCATTTGTACTCATTGGCAGAGTGTAGAGTTCTCCATTCACCTGTATTAATAGCAAAAAAATAAATAAAAATGAGACTATAGATACTGTCATTGGTACATATTTGCAGTGCATATGATTATAATTAGTTTAAACCACACATTTAATGGGAGAGATAGGACCTAAAGCATGGAGGGAAATTTTCTCTACTCTCCCACCTTGCAATCCATCCTCTAGCATATTTCCTAAAGATAGGATTGTGAAATCAGGATGTAGGTCCAAAACATGAGACATAGGATGTTTTTAGGATATGGTCCTAGGTGATGTTAATATGGACACTCTCTGATGATGTCACTAAGTTTGAAATCTTAAGCATCAGCACAAATTGCATGTAGTGTTCCACTCAAATCAAAAGCACCAACAAATAAGGTGTGTGTGTGTGTGTGTGTGTACATATACATTTTTAAGGCAGAGATATCTCCCAGATATTTCTCTTCCTTGCCCTAAGGACTAAAACAGTGGTTCGCAACTTTTTTTTGACCAGAGACCACTTGACCAGGGACCACTTTGACCAGGAACCCCTTGACCAGGGACCACTTTGACCAGGGACCACTTTGACCAGAGACCACTTGACCAGGGACCACTTTGACCAGGAACCTCTTGACCAGGGACCACTTTGACCAGAGACCACTTGACCAGGGACCACTTTGACCAGGAACCACTTTGACCAGGAACCCCTTGACCAGGGACCACTTTGACCAGAAACCCCTTGACCAGGGACCACTTTGTCCAGGGACTACTTGACTAGGGACTACTCTTCAACATTAGTACCAAAAGGGTTACGAATCAGTTTTTGGTCAACTTTAGATTCAGTTTGGGGTACTGATTCAGAAAATTGCATTGGATAGACCACATCAGCTCTAGTTTCTGATACAGAACATATGCCATGGTCAGCAACAGGGAAGGAGTGGTGTGAAATAAAATAAAGGCTCATGGGACCGATTTTCATACTCAGCCCACTGGTGGTCTGCAACCCACAGGTTAAGAATCACTGGACTAGAGAAAGGGTCCATGCCCTAAGTTTCAGAGTCAGCCACTGAAATTTGGCAATCCTGGTTCATGAAGTTTGAAGAAATAAAGGAGATGTATGTTTCTCTAAAATTATTCTAAGAACTTAGGACCCAAAAATTCTGGCCATGCACTTTACTACTGTTGTATTCAAAGTTAGAATGATCCTTCATACATATATTGCTCTTATCCTTAATGTTGCTACATGTCATATACACTTTACTTACTAGCACTATCCTCTGAATTGTTGTGCACCAGCCCACCCACCTATATCGAGGCTTGAATTATTCTAATGTTGTTGGTTTTGATGCTTGTTTTATATTTTGTTATAATTTTGTTTTATGTTGTTTTAAATTGATTGCTATGTATTCTAATGCATTACATTTTTAACTCTGTTGACCGGGCTTGATCCCCTGTAAGCTATCCCAAGTTCCTTCAGGGAGATGGCGGCAGGGTATAAAATAAAGTTGCTATCATCATCATCATCATCATCATCATCATCATCATCTTTGGGTTAATGTTTCTTTTTCTAAGAGACAAAACTCATGGTAAGACTTACCTTAATGTTCCACTTCATTGCTTTCTCAATAATAGCAATGTATTCATGAAAAAGGACCACAACCTTCTTGGTCAAGGACCTTTCATTCTCCACCAGAATGGAGAAGTTTGCCAACTTAGAATCTCTTGCATGAACTTCAGTTAAAATATAGGTGCAAGTCCCCTGGAAATCATAAGCCCGTCCATCAAAAGTCAAGTAGTGGGATCCAGCTGTCACACTGCATTTGCCGTGACCCACAGGATGGCAACCTTGGATGCCATTCTCCACTTTGCATTCTTCATGCGCACCACAAGAAATATCTTGGCATTCAACAACTCCATTGTCACTGCAGCGGCAGTGCTTCTGGCAGTTTGAAGTGGGATAGAACTCCTCTCCCTTCTTGTAGTACTTCCCCTGGTACGTACAGCCACAATCGCCAAGAGGAACACACTGATCTCCACTCAAGACAAACCCAGAATCACAATAGCAACCTTCTTTGCATGAGGGTTCACAGCCATATGGAGAAGAGATACCATAGCAAGTTGCTGGACAGCCGTTTCCACAGAGCTCATAATGGGAGTTTGGTGAACAAGCAAGACCTAGGAGAAAAGACAAAACAGAAGGTGGGGAATTTCAAGTTCACATTTAAGCTGTTGTATGTAAGAGTATGATTTGTTCTTTGGGTATTGGATAATGATGATATGTGAGGACATATTTGAAGTTATCACCTCTAATAAAGTCAGCTGAGTTCTTTTTTTTTTTTTTTTTGGTCTGATGCTCTTATTGACATATTCTAATTAATTGAGAATGATTCAACTTGTGTATTTGTGTTTTCACCATAGCTCCAAGTCCATGAAACTTGGGTATCTGAAACTTGGGCAGCACTGAAGGTGGGTTTTTAAAGGATTGATCAAGTTTTGTTACTACAAAGTATTTGTTTATTTTAGAGCACTATTTTCATGCCCTTCTCTGAGAAGGAGCAACAGTCTAGATTTGTCATAATCATCCCTCTAGAACAGGGGTCCTCAAACTTTTTAAACAGAGGGCCAGGTCACAGTCCTTCAAACTGTTGGAGGACTGGATTATAATTTGAAAAAGAAATGAATGAATTCCTATGTACACTGCACATATCTTATTTGTAGTGTAAAACACACTTAAAAACAATACAATAATTAAAATGAAGAACAATTTTAACAAATATAAACTTATTAGTATTTCAATGGGAAGTGTGGGCCTACTTTTGCTGGTGAGATAGGATTGTTGTTGTTGTTGTTGTTGTTGTGTGCTTTAAAGTAGTTTCAGACTTAGGTGGACCCTGAGCGAGGGCCAGGGAAATGACCTTGGAGGGCCACATCCAGCCCATGGGCCTTAGTTTGAGGACCCCTGCTCTAGAAGAAGCTTCAGAGGCAGCTCCATATGAGCTAGAATTTTAGTAGGGAAAACTATCAAGTAGAGAAGTTGCTTCCCTTTCAAGGTCTTCTGAAACTAAAAGGCTTTCAAGGTCTTCTGAAACTAAAAAGGTGTGTCAAAATGGGGAAGACCTTGGTGCCTGGTAAATTGAAGGGCGTTAAGAGGCAGACTGGACAACATTGAGGTGATTCCCTAATTGTGTGAAGAGGAAGAGAAAACAACTAGGGGATTAGATGGTGAAAAAGAGAAAATTAGCTTTATGGAAGTGGAGTAGATTGGAGACTCAGGCCCCTTCTACACTGCCATATAAAATCCAGATTATCTGCTTTGAACTGGATTATATGGCAGTGTAGACTCATATAATCCACTTCAAAGCAGATAATATGGATTATCTGATTTCATAATCTGGATTATATGGCAGTGTAGAAGAGGCCTAAGATGCAGTGGCTAAGTAAAGTGAGAGGAAAGCGCACCCAGGTGGTTGGAAGAAAAGAGTATCTGGATAGTGATGGTAATGGGGAAGACCTCAGGCAGATATCTGTCTTCGTGGTCAAATACATTTTGGCAGCACAACTGTCAATCAAAACATAATTCAATAAAACAGGAACATAAACACTTTTGCAATATTATTTTTTCAACACAAATAATTGTTTTTTATGTGCACTTGTTCAGCAGTTACCTACAGACTATTGCAAAATGAGTTGAAGAGATGATACTTACTGCAGAAGGTGTCCGATCGCCATTGTTCAATTTGGACGTCCAGGGCCTGACAGGCTGCCAAATAAACACTGATGGCATTACACAACGCGTCATGCTGACCATGGTACTGGCAGGTGTCAAAGACACAACCATCAAAGTAGGGAGTTGGGTCAATGATCCCATGACAATGTCTGAATGGGCCATCCTTTCTGATGAGGATCCCACAGTATTGGTCACCCTTATATATTCGTTTCTGTTCCTCTCCACATACTGGGCAGTCAGTGGTGCAACCCAAAGAGCAACCTGGGGTCTCTGCCACCTTCCAGCTCTCTCCAAACTGGGATACGCTAGAAGCTTGGTGCCCATCCTTCATTATCAAATCATCATTGGGGTCTGTATTGTAGTTGCCACAGAGGCCACAAAGGGCATTGGAATAAGTGCTGGGCACAGACACTTTGACATAACTCTTCCAGTCAAAGGTTACTGTCAGGTCAAAATTGGTCTTGATGACGGCCTCATTCCCACGGATGTAAGCCTGTATCATGTCTTCATAGTAGAAAGGCAAGTTCACAAAAACATCATTCACCTAAAATGTGATACAAGAGAAAGTATACGGTCATATTCCTACAGAGGTATTTAATGCATCATTGGATGAGCTCTCTGAGATACTTTGTTAATATGAAGACATCGGACATGACATTATGGACTATACAATCTGTAAATCTGTGATTTCAAAGACAGTTAGTAAAATAGATGGTTACTAATTGATGGCTACTTGATTGTTTTGTTCTGTTATGTCTTTTAAAGACTTTGAAGAAACCAACAACTGAATGACCTAGCTGGACTGTCACCTTAACTTTCCAGTCATTGTTGTCAATGCCCTTTGAGGTTCTGGAGAGCTCCTAGTCACTGCAGGGAAGGGATTGGGGGTGGATTGACACAGTGCCCACAATGGCCAGGAGCCCTGCAATTGTTTGGCAGTGCCTATGGTGACATGGTCCCAATCCATCCCCCTTTCCTTGTGTTGATACATCCAGAGTAAAGGAGATGGCCTTGTGTAGCTAAATTTCATTGAAACTCCACAGGATTCCATGACTTTCCTTAGTAAGGAGCTAAACCGGCCAATATGGTTTACCGTGCATTAAGGTCCATAAGTTTGTGGATGATGTTTAGACATTCAGTCGTGATTTCTGAGCCACTATGTTGTTGTTGTTTTTTTTTACTGGAATAGACAAGCCCCTTGGTATATAATATAAATTCTTGCAATCCTAAGAAATTCATTACTTTCAGTGTAGGAAGTTCTTGAACTTGGGTCTGTCACTTTGTTTGCCTTCAGTCTGCTTCCCATCAGAATGGAGGAACTGTGTATCAATAACCACAGATATCCCCAACCCCTCCCCCCACCTGATACAAAAACTTCCATATCCACTCATTTTCCTCTTGTCAATACCTGAATCTTGCGTTGATGCTCCTGGCTCAGGACAATGGTTACATTATAAGTCTTCAAAGTTACCACTTTAGTGTAGGACACCTTTTTGTTGCCTCGGTTGTTGTTTTCCACATCAACGGTGAAAGGTGTAAGGGTTTGGTCATCAGCGCAATAGCCTACCAGCTGGTAGACACAGGTCCCCATGAAATCATATCTTTTCCCATCAAAAGTGGTATAGTGCGGATCTCCAGATGCTAAACAAGTAGCGAACCCAGCAGGAAGACAGCCTCGGACGCCATTGTCCACTGCACACTTCTCATTAGCTTTACAGCTGGCTGGTTTGCACACCACTATCCCCAGGCTGGAATCACATGTACAGTGAGATTCACAGTTGTCATCAGCCCAGAATTCCTCCCCGGGTTTATAGTAGAAGCCATTGTAGGTGCAGCCACAGCTCCCAATGGGCACACATTTGTCGACGCTGATGACATATCCGTCGTCACACTGGCAGGTTTCCACACATGGTTCATGGCATGAAGAGGAAGCAGTGCGATCAGAACAGGTAGCTGTGCAGGCATTCCCACAGAACTCATAATGGCTATTTTCTGAGCATGGCAAGACTGTAAGACAGAAAGAAGGGAGGGAAGATGTTAAATTACAGGTACAAAGTAAGACCTTGGTAGAAAAGGGTTCAAAGAAGGAGAATTAATCCATTTGGGAATGAATAAGAATTGTGGGGAAACAACGAAAAGACAGCAAGAAGGGGAATATAAGTTGCAGTTCTCATATTGCATGGTTGTCTGGGACTGACTTGGATCCCAGCCATGCTACCCAGTAGCTATTTACATCATTACCTGGTATGGATTCCTAGTTCAGAAGACATTGCACCTTTAGTCTTTGTCAAAGCAGATATATAAGGGATAAATTTGCTACTGCTGTAAGTATTTATAAGTATATATAAGCAGAAAATTTTTGGAAGGACATAAATGATGTTATACGGATGATTCTAAAAATTAAAATCTCAAGAGATCCAGAATACTTTCTATTAGGAATGTTAGAGACAGAAGAAGATAAGAATAAAGAGTTATTGTTTTATTTTCTGACTACAGCAGTGAGAATAGTATATACCAGAGACTGGAGACTAAAAGAGATGCCCAAAAGAGAAGAATGGTTGAATAAAATACTAGAGATTATGAACATGGATAAACTTACCTATCGGCTTTCACTAAACCAAGGCTTACCAAAGAAAGAAACCAAGTGGGATCCAGTAAAGGATTATTTTAGACAGTTGAAAATAGAGCTTATATGCTAAAAAGATTCAATCGTAAGAACAAAGAATACGGAGGGGAAATAGACTATTCATAAGATAACACTTTCTAGAGGAAGATCACACGACCGACGGAAGGAAGAAGGAGGTCAACAGTTTTTTGTTTGTTTGTTTCCTTTTCTTTTTTCTTTTCTTTTCTTTTTTATATTTCCTACTTTACTATATATGATATTGTTCTCCCACTTTCAATGTTTTCTATTATTCTCTTTTACATTTCCTACTTTACTATATATGATTTTGTTCTCCCACTTTCAATGTTACAATATCTACTTTTTTACTTTAAACAAAACCCTAATATTATATATATATATATATATATATATATATATATATATATATGGGATGAATTTGCTACTACTGTAAGTTTTTATCCAATGAGTGAAATCACAGTTGTACTTGATGTCATTGTTGCCAGCTGTAGAGTTTTTAAATCATAGCATTTATCTCTGCCCTGCATGCACACCATGTATAAAGCCATATGAATTTACACGGCAATTACATGATTAAAATAATGGCCCTGAGCACTGGAAAGGAACAGGAAATGGAAACAAAGGGGCAGAAAGTAAACATTCCCATGGTAATGATATAGTTTATGGGGTGGGGGTTGCTTATTTACCTTCTGTCCACCCGTGCTCTGGGATTTTGTAAAGTGTGTCAACACTAGGGCTGTCCTGAAAAGCACTTGCCATGTTTCGGTCTCAGATTTGAGCCTTGCATAGGACATACTTATTATAGACTTTCTTGTGAGTTTTTTTGTTTCTGACTTGATGCACACTACAGCGCATATTGAATCATAGAATCATAGAGTTGGAAGAGACCTCGTGGGCCATCCAGTCCAACCCCCTGCCAAGAAGCAGGAAAATTGCATTCAAAACACCCCTGACAGATGGCCATCCAGCCTCTGTTTAAAAGCCTCCAAAGAAGGAGCCTCCACCACACTCTGGGGCAGAGAGTTCCACTGCTGAACAGCTCTCACAGTCAGGAAGTTCTTCCTAATGTTCAGGTGGAGTTTCCTTTCTTTCTTGTAGTTTGAAGCCAGTGTATCACGTCCTAGTCTCCAGGGCAACAGAAAACAAGCTTGCTCCCTCCTCCTTATGACTTCCCTTCACATGTCCTTCATTTATACATGGCCCTCATCATGTCTCCTCTCAGGCTTCTCTTCTGCAGGCTAAACATGCCCAGCTCTTTATATTATATTGGGGGTTTACATCTTTTGGACACTCTAGCCTTGAGCCAGCTTTGATCTGCATTATATGGACTTTGTACATGGAGTGTAAGAGAGCAAAAGAAAAAAAAACACAAGGCAGTGACACAAAGTCCATGTGAAAGGTGACAGAAGAGAAAAGCAAGTCAGAAAGAAAGGCAATATGAAAACAAGAGAAATAGCACGGTAACTGGAACAGCATAGGGCAAAGCTGGATGCCCTTACTGACATTACGTGTATACAGAAACATTCGCATCTGATACAAGAACTGTTGGCTATGATCTTGTCATCCAAATTACAATAAAGCTATTGTCTATACCTGGGACCACTTGATCCGGGACCACTTTGACCAGGGACTGCTCTCCAACATTAGAACTAAAAGTGTTATGAGTCGGTTTTTTGTCAACTTTAGATTCAGTTTAATTATTAGGGGTGCTGATTCATAAAATTGCATTGGATATACCACATCAGCTCTAGTTTCTGATACAGAACATATACCATCCAGTAGTCACCATCTCTTTTCCCACAGGAAACCATATTTAATCATCTAGAGCCATGGACCCTTATTTAGGTCTCGCGGCCCACAGGTCTATATGGAGAAAGAACACTCACCACATCCAGAGGGTGTCCTCCAATCATATATGGTGGCACCCGCTTTTCTGCAGGTCTTAGCATAGGCCTCCAAAGCCTGGCAGAGGATGTTCTGGGCTCCTCCATTTAGGCACACATCATAAATGCAATTATCAAAGAAGTCATCTGGATTGACTATGGAGTGACATTCTCTGAAGGGCCCTTCTGAAGTTTTGCTGATCAGTCCACAATAGCCTTCATCACCATACAAGTCTCTCTTGCTGTCATCACATGTTGGGCAATTACTTTGACAGTAATCCCTGCAGAAAGGGTCCCGGTCCCTCACTTTCCAGCTGCTGGCCCAGCTTACAATGGAAGGAGCCTTGGTCCCATTGAGAAAGGTCATATCATCTCCTGGGTTTTGATTGAAGTTTCCACAGAGCCCACACATAGCTCCGTAATAACTGCTGGGAAGAGTGATTACCAGATGCCAGTTCCAGTCATATGTAACTTGGAGTCCAAAATCTGTCTCAAGAACTGCATTGGAACCACTCTGGTAAAGCCTGATCTTCCCATCCTCAAGATTCAGTGGCAGGCTCACAATTGCATCATTTATCTTGGGAAACAAAGAATGAAAACAAAACAAACAAATAATTATTATTTTGGTTTGCAAAGAATTGCACAGCTGTATCAACAGCCCCATGTTACCATGAGCTTAGGAAAGAGGAACAGCTAAGCAAGCACTGGAAAAATCAGCTCTAGGGGAAACAGCACTAGCATAATATAAGATGAAGCTGTTTAGAAGGGTTTTTGGGGTGGAATAGATTTCCAAAAGGGGAGAAAGTTTCTTGACATCTGCACCTCCATTGCTTAATATTTAATATTGATTTTAGCCATTATCACAATTTTATGATGAGCAGGTACCTAGACAACTCTAGTCTGCTCCTCCAGACTACAGTGCTAGACCTCTTCGCAGCGAATGCTAATTTCCTCACCAAACTACAGATTCTAAGATTTTGTAGGATGGAGCCATGATAATTGTTTGTGGGGATGTGAAGTGTCAACAATGAATTCACTGTGTTTTCCAAGGTTTTCATGGCCAGAATCACTGGGTTGTTGTACGTTTTTTGGGCGTATGGCCATTTCCAGAAGCATTCTCTCCTGACATTTCGCCCACATCAATGGCAGGCATCCTCAGAGTTGTGAGGTCAGTTAGAAACTAGGCAAGTGAGGTTTTATATATCTGTGGAGTGTCCAGGGTGGGAGAAAGAACTCTTGTCTGCTTGAGGCAAGACTGGCTGCTTCCTGTCTGGGGGAATCCTTTGTTAGAAGGTGTTAGCTGGCCTTGATTGTTTCATGTCTGGAATTCCCCTGTTTTTGAATGTTGCCAACTAGCACCTCCCAACAAAGGATCCACCCAGACAAGAGTTATTTCTGCCACCCTGGCCATTCTACAGATATATAAACCTTACTTGCCTAGTTTCTAACAGACCTTACAACCAATGAGGCTGCCTGCCATAGATGTGGGTGAAATGTCAGGAGAGAATACTTCTGGAACATGGCCATACAGCCTGAAAACTCACAGCAATCCAATGAATTCATTTATACACTGGAGGGGTCTTTTATCATATGACCAGCTGACATACCCTGACTTTTCCAATTTCCTGCTTGTAGATGGAGATCTTATATCCATGCAGATAGATGTGGGCCAGACGCACATAGGATACTGCCTGGCTGCCCCTATTGTCATTTTTCTCATCGATAGAGAAAGGCACTAGTGTAGAGTCATTTCCACAGTATTTGGCAATGGTGTAAGAACAAGTGCCCTGGAAATCAAACTTCAGCCCATCAAATGTACTATAATGCGGGTCTCCCCAACCCCAGCAGGTTCCTTTGAAGTCCGGGACACACTGGGCTTCACCATCCTTAACTTTGCATGTTTCTTTTTCTCGGCATGGCAAAGCTTTACATGGATCTGAAATGGAAGGAAAACACAAAAGTGAATGCTAGATGTAAAGACAGGGTGTGTTTTAAACATAGATTTGAACCAATAAGTACATCCATGTCTAAATGCTAATTGTAATGAGGAAGGATGAGAAACCATGTACTGCCAAGTGGTACTGGTATTCTCAAAATGGGGCAGCAAATGACACGTTGTGATTATTGAGATGCCTATAATGGCCTCTGTTGGTATGAAGCAGTTATATAATCATTTTTTTCCAGGTTATGTATTGGAACTAAGCTTAGAGTGGCTTTTGAAGTTTGAGGAGGGGGTCATATAATAACACAATTCCTGTCCTACAAGTTCTGACTTCACCAATTGTTGGATTTGTGTGCCTTCAATTCATTCCTGACTTAAAGGTAAAGGTTTCCCCTTAACATTAAGTCTAATTGTGTCTGACTCTGAGGGGTGGTGCTCAATTCAATTTCTAAACTAAAGAGCCAGCATTGTCCATAGATGCATCCAAATTCATGCAGCCGGCATGACTGCACGGAGCTCCGTTACCTTCCCACCAGAGCAATACCTATTGATATATTCATATTTGCATGTTCTCAAACTGCTAGGTTAGCAGAAGCTGGGGCTAACAACGGGACTCATCCCGCTCTCCAGATTTGAACCGGCCACCTTTCAGTCAGCAAGTTCAGCAGCTCAGTGGTTTAACCCACTGTGCCACTGGGAACTCCCACTCCTGACTTAAGACACCTTAAAGAGACCCCATCACAACGGCTTCTAGCAAGATTTGTTTGTCATTGTGTTCCTTACTTTGATCATGTATAGATTCTCTAATAATATATATGAGGGCCGATAGATTCTTTATTAGCACTGTTTACTTCTGAGATCAAATACTGCTGTTTTATTTACAGCAACTGCTGTATTTTATTGTTTTTACCAGGGAATCCCATGACTGTATGATGTTGTGTTTATTGTCTGCGTGTATGCTTTGTTTTGCACTTGTATTTTACATGTCACACCTTGAATGTTTTGTGCGCCGCCCCGTGCTTCTGGCAGGTGGTGGTAGGACATAAATAAAAGATCATTATTGTTGTTGTTGTTGTTATTTGTAACACAACAAGATGAGGCCGCAGCAGACACTCTGCTGGCTGTTGTATTGGATCACACGTCAGACACTTCCCAAGTGTCTAGGACTGTGTGATGTATCGGTGAATAATGTGTACAGATCCCAGTAAGGTGGCTTTTGGCAACTGGCAGATGCTAATTTTGTCAGTGCCGATTGTGTTTAAGTACAGGCCAAGGTCTTTAGGCACTGCACCCAGTGCTGTTGTTATGATTGTTATTATTATTCCTCTGTGTCTGAGAAAATGTCACTTGCCCAAGGTCGCATAGTGAATTTCATACTTGAGTGGAGATTATAACCTAGGTCTTCAGAGTTGTAGTCCAGTACTCAAACTACCAAACCATGCTAGAAATATAAGATTCTGTAGGAAATAGTTAGTATCAATAATAAAGAGAACCATAGCCATTCATTGTGTTCTTAGTGATAGGGCATGAGTGGAACAAGATGGTCTATTCACCAAGCATAAATATTAGAATATGCACCTTAAACATATAGCTATCTGGTTAAGATTTTAACTCAATTTTTAGCAATCAATATGCTTGAAATAATCTGTTTACCCTTATTGATGCAACTCAGGACTCCATTGTGGATCTTGCAGGTCTCACCGGTGCCACATGTGTGGGATTCACAGGTTACCCCCCGTCCTGGAATGCAAGTACAGATGTCCTGGCATGCATTCAGCAGAACCTTCTCATTTGGCTGGTAGGAAATTTAACATAATGAAAAGTTGGGGCAATAATACTGGAACAAATAATGTGTACATTTATCAATAAACAATGCTTTTGACAAAAAATAAATAAATACAAATAAATAAACAAAGGCATTCGTAAATTAATGTGAATGTTTTATGTTCAGATTTTACATCATTATATAATTTTGTTTGATTATGCTTGGTTCAATTTACTGATGTTAGATCCTAATGTTGTTTTCATATGTGGGGTTTTTCTGGGATTATAATGTTGGTACTTGTTGTTTTGTGGAGGGATTAAATGTTTGCTGATGTATGTTGGAATCCGCCCTGAGTCCCCCTGGGGAGATAGGATGGAATATAAATAAAGTTTTATATTATTATATTATTATTATTATTTTGGTACAATATTGAAAATGAACAATTTCTCATTTGATGCACCTTTTGTAGCAAGAAGAATTTACTAAGTAGGGATTCTCCCTCTTCTATATTTCAAAGATAAGACCTAAGGCATTTTAAGATACATAGAAAAATGCCAGACAAAACCCCTAACACGGCATTTCTCGACCTGGGGGTCGGGATCCCTGGGGGGTCATGAGGGGGTTTCAGAGGGGTTACCAAAGACTATCAGAAAACATATATTTCTGATGGTCTTAGGAACCTCTTTGGCAGAGAAGGCTGAAGATCTCTCTGCCTGTCCTTCTCCTACTTTTTGGAAACAGACAGCAAATCTTCCCACCAAAAGCCCCTCTTCACTATGATTGGTCAGCCTCTCAGCCAAGGGGGGTGGAGGTGCTTCTGAGACTCCAAGTGAGGAGGGGAAAGCAGATGTGCTCAGCTCACGGCAGCGTGGTGCACTTGTGTGAGTAAGGTAGAGTGTGTGAGGCTGTGCCAGTGAGTCCCTTCAAGGCATGGTGGCTCTGTGTGGAAAGTTTGTCCCAATTCTATCATTGGTGGAGTTCAGAATGCTCTTTGACTGTAGGTGAACTATAAATCCCAGCAACTACAACTCCCAAATGTCAAGATCTATTTTCCCCAAACTCCACCAGTATTCACATTTTGGCATATTGAGTATTTGTGCCAAGTTTGGCCCAGATCTATCATTGCTTGACTCCACAGTGCTCTCTGGATGCAGGTGAACTACAACTCTAAGACTAATGGTCAATGCCCACCAAACCCTTCCAGCATTTTCTGTTGGTCATGGGAGTTCTGTGTGCTAAGTTTGGTTCAATTCCATCATAGGCGGAGTTCAGAATGCTCTTTGATTGTGGGTGAACTATAAATCCCAGCAACTACAACTCCCAAATGACAAAATCAATCCCCCACAAACCCAAAACAGTATTCAAATTTGGGTGTTGTCCGGTATAAATGCCAAATTTAGTTCAGTGAATGAAAATACATCCAGCATATCAGATATTTACATTTCAATTCATAGCAGTAGCAAAATTACAGTTATGAAATAGCAACAAAAATTATTTTATGGTTGGGGGTCACAACAACACGAGGAACTGTATTAAGGGGTCACAGCATTAGGAAGGTTGAGAATCACTGCCCTGAGAAATGTTGAGGATAATATCAGTTTCTTGTATTTTGGGGCTGAAAAGAACATAAAGCCAATAAATAAAGCCTAATTCATAAATAATGTAATAGAGCACTTTTTCAGAAGGGGTGTTTGAGTAAAATACAGGTCAGAAGTTTCAGCCTACCTTGTAGTAGCGGCCATTGTGGAAACACCCACAGCTTTCTGCACGGACACAGCTCAAGCCATCGAAGAAGAAGCCTTCATCACACTGGCAGCCCTCTGCACAGGTCTCTGGGCACGGTTGGCGGTCTGTGATCTTGGCACAGCTGGTGGAGCAGACATCGGCACACACCTCATAGTGGCTGTTGGTGGGACAGCTCAGAGCTAGGTTAAGAGAATGAAACCCAAATGAGATTTTTTCAATAAATGTTTTTGCTATTTCAGATGGAATAAAAAGATATGTGTGTTTGTGTGTTTGTGTGTATAGGTCTACTCTAGATGGTAATAATAATAATAATAATAATAATAATAATAATAATAATCTTTATTTATACCCCACCACCATCTCCCGAAAGGGGACTCGGGGCGGCTAACATGAGGCCAAGCTCAAAAATAATACACAAAATAAAAGAAAAATTACATCACAACAAAATATATGAAGCAACAAAATGAAATAAACAGTGCAGAACAATATAATAGAAATCAAATACAAAGAGCAGGCCAAAGGTGCAAGATAAAATGTTAAAATGTTAAAACGTTAAAACCCTGGGTGAGATAGCAATAGAAAAAAAAATTATTAACAATGTGTCTATAATATTGACTTTATTGTATTACCTCGAACCCTAATTCCAATAATGCAAATAGAAAGGAAGTTATAATCTTTTATCAGTGTCACAAGCTAAGTAAATTGTGGTTTATGACCGCAGTAGCCTCTATGACCTAAGCTATATTGCAGGTGGGGAAATGTTTCCATGTAATAACAAATCATATGCTCTAAATTCCTAACAATTCGCTTTTATTACACCTACTATGCACATACCAGAAGTTGTACAAAGTTGGAAAAGAAAAAAAAAGTCCTTTCCTTGTCACAAAGTCAAAAAGGCCCTTATGTAAGTCTAACTGGAGAATGCAAAAAGTTACGTGAGTTGGGAGCTTCTAAGTCACTGGGGATGGGTTGTTGTAGGTTTTTTTGGGGCTAAATGGCCATGTTCTAGAGGCATTTTCTCCTGACGTTTCACCTGCATCTGTCACAAGCAACCTCAGAGGCATCCTCACCTCACTACCTCTGAGGATGCTTGCCATAGATGCAGGCGAAACGTCAGGAGAAAATGCCTCTAGAACATGGCCATTTAGCCCAAAAAACCTACAACAACCCAGTGATTCCAGCCATGAAATCCTTCGACAATTCACTGGGGATGGATTCACGCCAAACTGTAGTATAGGCTTCAAATGAGTGGTAATATGGACTTCCTCAAAACGAGTTAAGTATCCTAGATAGTTCAAATTAAATAAACCAGTTTGCTTTGAGTCCTAGGTTTGGGGTGTCTGCATTTCTGGAAGATTCATCAGTCTTTACTTTGCAGACCAAAACATAGAAGGGAAAACATTTCTTTCCTTTCCCTAACCTTATGACATGAATACTTTAAAAAAGCGGAGTCCCTAATCCAGAGCTTTCCAAACATTTCAGGTTGGTGACACACTTTCTAGACATGCATCATTTCATTGTGTCATGGTAATTCAGTTTTACTAGCAAATTAGAGATTAAACTAACCCCTTATATGAGATGCAGGCACATTAATTGTAATATGTGAATTCTGCCAAATTGTAAGCCACTCCGAGTCCCCCGTGGAGTGAGATATAGTAGGATAGAAATAAAGTAAACAAACAAACAAACAAATGTTTGGGGACAAAACATATTTCAGGAAAAACTTTCATTTGTATACATTTTAAAATATTATGTATTGCTTACTTCACGCTCAGAGATTTCTCATTACCTTCGTATGACACATCTACACATTGCAGCTAACACACTAATGTGTCATGACACATAGTTTGGAAAGCTCTGGCCTAAATATTAGAATGTAAGGTCAGGTAATAATCCTGTTTCATTTCTCAACCTATGCATACCCCAGTGCAGAGTCTCCAGTACTCACCACAAAATGATGAATTTCTCCAGGACTCAACGGAGACACCTGCCTCTTGGCAGGCAGAAACATAGCTCTGGATACTTTGGCACAAGACTGGCCTGTCTCCATTGCCCACGCAAAGATCATAAATGCAGTCACTGAAGTACACGCTAGGGTCCACCTTGCTGTGGCAGGCTCTAAAGGGGCCATCTGATGCTGTCAGGATGCCACAGTAGTTGTGCTGCTTGAAAACTTCCTTCTTCCTTTCCTCGCAGGTTGGGCAGTCACTTCCTGAGCATCCATCTGAGCAGGCTCCAGTTGCCCCTGGGACTGAAACCTTCCAGGCAGCCCCAAAAGCAGCTGCATTGGAGGCTTTGCTGCCATCAGGGAGCAGAAATTCATCATTTTTCTGCTCATTGTAGTTCCCACATAAGCCTTGTACCTGGCCCTGGTAAGTGCTTGGGACAGTGACTGTCACATGGTAAACCAAGTCATAGCTCACAGTGAGGCCAAAGTCAGTTTTCATCAGGACTTTAGTGCCATGTTGATAGACTCTGAGCTTCTCAGAAGCAATTGTAATAGGAAGTGGCTGGAATATACCATTCACCTAAAGGAAAGAAGATGACAATTTTCTTGTTGCACAGAATATTGGCTTTGTTGGGGGTGGAGGGGGGTGGAGGGGTTGAAGCAAAAGATTGAGGAGAAGGTAAAAGTGGGGGATGGCAAAAAAAAGGCAAAAGAAGACCACTTTTGGGATGTCATCCCATGAGCAGTGGGGAAGTGGGGAAAAGCTGGAGGAAAGCTGAGGGAATTATCATTCCCTTTCCTCCATTCCTTTCCATCAAGTTCTGTCTTCTGGAATGGCCAGCATCCCACATCCTTTCCCCATCAAGGTCCATCTTCCCCCCAATTTTACCCGTTTGGAGTTGAGTAACACCTGACTTCTCAAAAGGTATTCTTGGCTCAGTTTATCTACACTTCCAAAACGGAGTTATACTGAGTCCCATCAGAAATGGTCTTGCACTATATGGTGGCCTCCATGAAATTCCATTTTGGCAGTGCAGAGAAACAGAGAGAAGGAACAGAGAACACTGCGTCCGATGAAAAAGGGGGAAAAAGTATGGTAATTATAGTTATGTATATTTATTAAAAAAATGAAAAGAAAAAAACATTTTAAAAAACTGTAGAGGGCAGATGGTTTTGGGTAGCTGTTCCCATCAGAGCAGAGAAAATCTAAGAATGGGCTTTATATTTTCAGTTGTCTGCTTGATGGAGAAGAGAGTCCTTCGCAATATTATTTAATTACAATGTCCAATTTAATGGGTGAACCAAGACAATACCAGAGAAAGAAGTAAGATCCTAAAGATCTAAGGGCTGACATTTCCACATTGCATAAGACTCACCTTAATCTGTCCCCGTGTGTTTTGCATTAACGTAAGTACAATCCCATAGACCTTGACAGAGACCATCTTGGTAACCGAGACTTTCCCATTCCCCCAAGGCTCATTCTCCACATTAACACTGAAGGAGGTCAAGGCACGGATGTCTTTTTTGGTCTCAGCTAAAGTATATGTGCAAGTGCCCTGGAAATCAAAGGCCAGGCCATCAAATGAAAGGTAGTGAGGGTCACCAGAGGCAGAACAGGTGGCATTGCCAACAGGGTAGCATTTACGGATGCCACCTGACAGCCTACATTCCTCATTGGGACCGCAGGAGACTGCTGAACATGTAACGGTCCCCCCAGCTTGGCAAGTGCAGCACTCTTGGCATGTTGGGTAGAAAGACTCTCTTGCTGAATAATAGCGACCTTGATAGAAACAGCCACATTGTGATAGAGCGACGCAACTATCGCCACTCAGTGCAAAGTTCTCATCACACACACAGGCTTCCCGGCACTCAGCCGAACAAGGGACTTGGACGTAGAAGCTGCCACAAGTCTGGCCACAGTCCCGAGCGCAGAGTTCATAGTGGGAATTTGGAGCACAAGAAAGACCTGCCGGATTGGAAGGAAAGGGAAATGAAAAAAGTGATAAGTACTTGGCTAGATAAAAGCTCTAGAATGACATCCTAATAGGACTTGAAAGCTCTACATAGTCGGTTTGGAGATCTCTTAGCTGGCAGCTGCATCAACCACTCCCTAATGCATCCATGCCCAGGGAAATAAATACATGTTTCCTTCCTTTTCAGTGGTGGTATCATCTCACACAATTTATGAACCCACGAACCTGCATGATCCCTTCGATCTTCAGGGGAGGCCCTCCTCTCGCTCCTGCCTTGTGGGGACGAGGGAGAGGGCCTTCTCCGTGGTGGCCCCTTGGCTCTGGAACTCGCTCTCCAGGGAGATTAAGAAAGCACCCACCCTTGCAGCCTTTAGGAAAAGTTTAAAAACCTGCCTTTTTCAGTGTGCTTTTGAAGAAAGAATAAGTAATTTCCATGCCAGGTCCTGTCCCAGTGCCAATTTGTCTTTCTGGTGCACTTTATCTCACCTCTTAGTGGAGATTAACCCGAGTTTTCTCACTAGACACAGTATTCTATCTATCTATCTATCTATCTATCTATCTATCTATCATCTATCTATCTCACCCACGGGTTTTACAATTTTACCCTTTGCATCTGGCCTAGTTTGCCCTTATTTAATTCTTCTATCGTTTAATACTTCATTTTATTATGTTATTGTCACTATGTTATTATATTATTATGTTATTGTTAAGCATTTTTATTTGATGTTACTGTCTGTTTTGTATGCATTTTATTTTGCCTTATTGTAATTGCTTGAGCTTGGCCTCATGTTAGACGCCCTGAGTCCCTTTGGGGAGATGGTGGCGGGGTATAAATAAAGTTTTATTATTATTTATTACTAGCAGTCCCCTGCCATGCATTGCTGTGGCTCAGTCTGTGTATATGTGTTTTGTGTGTGTATATATGCGTATATGTGTGCATACATATTTGTGTATATGTGTATATATGTGTGTTAGCATACATATGTGGTTTGTGCATGCGTTGTAATGTTTTTTAAATTTTTTTTGGCTTTTTACGTCTCTTTCGCTGTGTTTTTCAGTGTTTTTATGAGTGATGGTCACTCGTTGGCCTGATAGGTGTCTTGTGTCCAACTTTGATGTCAATTTGTCCAGTGGTTTTTGAGTTATGTTAATCCCACAAACAAACATTACATTTGTATTGATATAGATTATTTATTTATTAAAACCCTATGCTCTTTTGAATTTGATGAGTCTAATACTGAATGCTTAGCATGGAGATAAAATGGGTTTTTTCACCAGGCATCTTCAAGCCAGACTATGGTTGCTTACAGATCTCATTTAACATAGCATACGAAGACACTGTTGCTTTCATTTCCATTTTAGTCTCCCTTTGCTTGTGATTAGGCCACCCAAAAAGGTGGCTCTGGATAGATGTACTTACTGCAGAAGGTGTCAGATCTCCACTCATAAATAGTCACCCCTGCAGCTTGGCAGGCTGCTGCGTAGCTTGCAATAAGCTGGCAGATGACACTTTGCTGGCCATCAAAGAAGCAATAATCATACACACAGTCTTGGAAGTATCCTTCTGGATCAATCTTGTTATGGCACTCTCTGAATGGGCCTTTCTGGGCCAGGATAAGCCCACAGCCCGTATTGAGTTTCCGCTGGTGGTCCTCAATGGTTGAAAGCCCAGAGCATTCTCCTTTGTCCACTTCCGTGCAGCCCGGTATCTCCTGTACTTTCCAACTCTGACCAAAGGCCGGTGCATTTGAAGCGACATTTCCATCCTTCATGGTCATATCATCGTTTTTGTTGCCGTTGAAATTGCCACAGAGGCCACAAAGGGCACCAGCATAAGTACTGGGCACCATCACAGTGACACGGCTTTGCCAGTCAAAAGTGACTGTCAGATGGAATTCAGTCGTAACCACTGCTTCTTGTCCTTTTCTATACACTAAGATTTGGTTTTCAATGCTGTATGGTAGATTGGTCAGCAAACCATTGACCTAAGACCATGGGGGGGGGGGGGGGGGGAGGAAATGTTCAAATGATAGAAGCATCCTTGTAATGCACGGTTTCACCAGAGCAAAAATGAAAACAGTAAGAAACATCAAAAAGATACACACACAGACTTTCATACCCAGAAAAGCATAAAGTGCCTTCTCAAATATATTTGCATATTGATCTACCATCTCATCACACAAGGGATTTGGGGTGCCTTATGACACTGGAGCTCCTCTTCAGAGACAGATCCAGTCAAACTCAATTACATGACACAGACTGTGTGGCCTGCCTCATTGATGGCCGAAGTGGCGAGGAAGCACTGCAAGTCACTTCCTTGCCAACCACAATAAGGGAATTGGCTTTTGGAGCTACCTGCAGTTTTTGGCCTCCCCTCCCCCCCCCCCCCCCCCCCGGGTCTGATGAGGGAAATGCCAATGTAGCTATTTATTTAATTATTTACTTTCCATAGTTACATTCTGCCTTTCTCACCCCAGAAGGGGACTCAAGGCAGCCTTACAACAGGCAGCAATTTGATGCCATACATACAAGTGTCAAATAAACAATTACAATTGCAAAAACCAAATAATTAAAACAAGAATTATTAAAACATCAATTAAATTGGGTTGTTGTAGGTTTTTTCGGGCTATATGGCCATGGTCTAGAGGCATTCTCTCCTGACATTTCGCCTGCATCAGGAGAGAATGCCTCTAGACCATGGCCATATAGCCTGAAAAAACCTACAACAACCCAGTGATTCCAGCCATGAAAGCATTCAACAATAAATCAATTAAATTAAAACATCAGTTCAAATCATGCCATCCAAAACATAATCTAGGGCTGCTCCGTTTATCAATCACATTGATTCCTGGTCACTTATTAAATGCTTGTGCCAGTAGGACTAATGACCAACAGGTCGGAGTTTCTAATCCGGGGAGAGTGTGGATGAGCTCTCTCTGTCAGCTCTAGCTTCCCATGAGGTGACATGAGAGAAGCCTCCCACAAGCATGATAAAACATCAAAACATCTGGGTGTCCCCGGGCAACATCCTTACAGAAGGCCAATTCTCTCACACCAGAAGCGACTTGCTGTTTCTAAAGTTGCTCCTGACACGGGGGGAAAAAAAAACAACCTTATTGCACTGCATCAAAAGCAGGGTCCCACAACCACATCTTAATTTTTTCCTGAATGTCAGGAAAGATGAGGCTCATCTAATTTTGTTAGGGAGGGAGTTCAACAGATGAGGGGCCACCAATGAGAAGGCCCTGTCTCTCGTCCCCATCAGTCACGCCTGCGAAGGAGGTGGGATTGAGAGCAGGCTGTCCCCAGACAATCTTAACGTCTGAGATGGTTCACAGAGGGAGATACACTGCCACACTTTCTCCTGTCTGATGAGGGAAGGGATAGGGTGCCAATGTGCATAGAAGCCCCCATGTGATGGGGAAAAGAGAGAGATTGTGCAGGTCAATGCGGGGTACCATGCGCACATTCCATTTTGCCAGTGATCGCCAATGAATTGGGGGGGGGGGGGGGCATCAGTATGATGAGATCCCTAGAGTTACAGATTGCTATGGCTTTTCCCAAATGCAAATACAGGAATATTTGGCCTTTAACTGCTTTGGTTCTCTCATTTCTGAAACCAACAAAGTAACAGTTCCTTATCATAAATCAATAAAGCAAGGTAAGTTTCACTATTTCTTTTAAAAGCTTTGGTCAAATATAGAGTCCCCAGTGGGGAGATGGTGGTGGAGTATAAATAAATATTATTATTATTATTATTATTATTATTATTATTATTATGAAAGTATTGGTTTAAAAAAACCTTAGTAATAAAACAACTCGTACCAATGTTCTCCATGTTCTCCAGTAAAGAAATGTTTACTTCCACATCTTACATTTCTGAAGGTTATTTGAGCTAGACTAGAAACTTCAATGCTTTAGGTCAGTATAGAATAATATATAATGATATGATGTAAAATGTAGGACCAGAACAAGACACCATGCTGAAATATTTCAAAAGCTAACCAGCCCCTGCAAAGGGATCATGCCCAAAATACTCACCTTAACCTTTCCAGGGTATTCTCTGCTAATTGTAATGGCAGTCCCATTGATATGGATCTCCACAAGCCGTGAATAGGACACAGACTGGCTGCCTCGGTGGTCATTTTGGACAAGAACTTGAAAATCCATAAGGTCTTTCCCTTTTTCACACAATCCAACCAACTGGTACATGCAGGTGCCCTGGAAATCAAATCTCTTGCCATCAAAACTAAGGTAGTGAGGGTCTCCTGAAGCAGAGCAAGTTCCAAAACTGGTGGGGTAGCAATTCTGAATGCCCCCTTCTACCCTGCATTGCTCCCCAGTCTTGCAACCTCCTTGTTGGCATTTCACTTGCTTAGTCTGCGGATCACAGGTGCAGTGTCTTGTACATGTGCTGTCTGCCCAGAATTGCTCACCAGGAGAGAAGAGCTTGCCCTCAAATACACACCCACAAGCAGACTTGTGGATGCATCTTCCAGATTCCAACACAAAGCCTGCATTGCACTCACAGGTCTCCACACAAGGCAGCGAGGAACAGTTCTTGGGACCAGCTGGATCATTGCAAGTAGCTGGGCATGGCGGTCCACAGGCCTTGTACTGACTGTTCTCAGGGCAAGGTAGAGCTGTCAGAGATAAGAGACAAGAATCTATGAGAAAAGGACATGGCGCTTCTATGATACAGTATGTTTTGCTAGTAGAATGGCCATGGCAGTCCACACCTTAGTCACGTCCAGCTTGGACTACTGCAATGCTCTCTATGTGGGGCTAACTGGAGTGCCGTATTGTGAGAGGATGAATCGCATGCTGCGACAGCTCCACTGGGTGCCGGTCCACTTCCAGGCTAAATACAAAGTGCTGGTCGTTACTTATAAAGCCCTAAACTACGAGGGTTGAATGAAAAGTAATGCCTCCACCTTCATAACTCCTCAACAGATGGAAGTACTGGAATGCGGCAGGTACTGGCTTGTTCAGTAGACTCTCCTCTACAGTTCCATTTTTGCAGGAAGCCTTAGCATTGAACGGTTGTGTTGTTAAAGTGCAAAGTATGGAACCCTGCGCAGACGGTCGGTCAATGCGCATTGACCAACCATCTGCACAGGGTTCCATACTTTGCACTTTAACAACACAACCGTTTAATACCTTCTAGGATTGTCTGCTCACTCCATTTCTCTCCAAATGCCCATCCTAGTTATATGTCACCTTGTCATGCTCAGTATTTTAAAATTTTAATCATTACATTTCGCCCTGCCATAGGTTTTTAATGTGTCGTGGTGTTACTGTTATTGTTTATTGCTTTGCTTATGAGTTTATTTATTGTCTGTATTGCTGTGTTGTTTTTATTGATGTATTTGGGCTCGGCCTCTTGTAAGCCGCACCGAGTCCTCCGGGAGATGGTAGCGGAGTATAAAGGCTTATTATTATTATTATTACTATTATTATTATTATTATTATTATTATTATTATTAGCAACATGCAGTCATTGAATTCTTGACAGCAGAAGATGTCACCCCAAAGGAGATTCATCAGAGACTGCAAGCTGTTTATAGTGATTGTGTTGATGTGAGTACTGTGTGTCATTGGATGAGTAAGTTTAAAGATGTTGACACCTTCTGATGTCAAGAATTCAATGACTGTACATTGCTTAAATCACATTGACCAACCGTCTGCACAGGGTTCCATACTTTGCACTTTAACAACACAACCGTTCAATCCCTTCCAGATTCAGATAGACAGAGTTTTTGAGCACAATACTCCTGACCTCACGATCGTGTTAAAAAATAAAGTATGGATTTCGATGTGGCAATCCCAGGTGACAGCAGGATTGAAGAGAAACAACTGGAAAAGCTGATGTGATATGAGGATTTAAAGATTGAACTGCAAAGACTCTGGCACAAGCCAGTCAAGGTGGTCCCAGTGGTGATCGGCATCCTGGGTGCAGTGCCTAAAGACCTTGGCCTGCACTTAAACACAATTGGCGCTGACAAGATTACCATCTGCCAGCTGCAAAAGGCCACCTTACTGAGATCTGCACGCATTATTTGCTGATACATCACACAGTCCTAGACACTTGGGAACTGTCTGACGTGGGATCCAATAAAACAGCCAGCAGAGTGTCTGCTGTGGATTCATCTTATTGTGTTTCAAATAATAATAATAATAATAATAATAATAATAATAATAATAGTCTCCCGCAGTGACTGCAGAAGCAAAAGAAACAGACAAAAAAAACCCCAAAACCAATAAACCTTTCCAGTATTTTCTGTTGGATGTGGGAGTTCTGTGTGACAAGTTTGGTTCAATTCCATCATTGGTGGAGTCCAGAATTCTCTGATTGTAGGTGAACTATAAATCCAAGCAACTACAACTCCCAAATCTTGAGGTCTATTTTCCCCAAACTCCACCAGTGTTCAGATTTGGGCATAATGAGGAATTGGACTGGAAGACATTGTTTTTTAAATAGATTTTTATAGTTTTTATAGCTTTTTTAGATTTTATATGTATTTATGATACGAATTAATTGCTTTATGTATGTGTGTGTATATGTGTGTGTGTGTGTGTGTGTATATATACATATGTGTGTGTGTGTATGTGTGTGTGTGTGTATATATATATATATATATAGCATCTAATTGTTGTTGTGTGTGTGTATATATATAGCAGCTAATTCTATATATATGTGGCATCTAATTGTTGCCAGCTTGTACGCCGCCCTGAGTCGCCTTCGGGCTGAAATGGGCAGGGAAAAAATGACGTAAATCAATAAATAATGAGTATTTGTGCCAAGTTTGGTCCAGATCAACAGGCCGAGGCCCTGAGGTACAAGGCAGGCTGCGCAGAGGGATAACACCACCCCACTTTCTGCCTAGATCTCTGTTGCCCCCTTTCTATTATCGACCACAATATCAGGCATGGGCTAACTTGGGCCCGCCAGGTGTTTTGGACTTCAACTCCCACAATTCCTAACAGTCTACTGGTTGATCTATATCACTCTCTTTCTATCTACCACTATCTTTTTCTGTCATCTATCACTATCTATCCATCGATCTATCTCTAACTTTCTATATCTCTCTGTAACTATATCTACCACCCCCTTTCTATCATCTACCACTAGCTCTATCTATCTATCTATCTATCTATCACTCCCTTTCTTTCATTTATTTAACTCTCCCTCTGTCTTTATTTCTATTGTTTCCTTTCTATCATCTCATTACCTATATCTATTGCTGTAATAGAATCATAGAATCATAGAGTTGGAAGAGACCTCATGGGCCATCCAGTCCAATCTCCTGCTAAGAAACAGGAAAATTGCATCCAAAGCACCCCTAACAGATAGCCATCCAGCCTCTATTTGAAAGCTTCCAAAGAAGGAACACTCTGGGGCAGAGAGTTCCACTTCTGAACAGCTCTCACAATCAGGAAGTTCTTCCTAATGTTCAGATGGAATCTCCTTTCTTGTAGTTTAAAGCCATTGTTACGCATCCTAGTCTCCAAGGCAGCAGAAAACAAGTTCGCTCCCTCCTCCCTATGACTCCCTCTCACATATTTATACATGGCTATCATGTTTCCTCTCAGACTTCTCTTCTTCAAGCTAAACATACCCAGATCTCCTCATACGGCTTGTTCTCCATACCCTTGATCATTTTAGTCGCTCTCCTCTGAACACATTCCAGCTTGTCAATATCACATTCCAGCTTGTCAATATCTCACTTCAATTGTGGTGCCCAGAATTGGACACAATATTCCTGGTGTGGTCTAACCAAGGCAGAACAACTCCCAAACTCAAGGTCAATGCCCACCAGATCCTTCCAGTTTTTTCTCTTGGTCATGGGAGTTCTGTGTGCCAAGTTTGGTTCAGTTCCATTATTAGTGGAGTTCAGAATGCTCTTTGATTGTAGGTGAACTATAAATCCCAGCAACTGCAACTCCCAAATGACAAAATTAATCGCCCCCAACCCAACCAGTATTTAAATGTGGGTGTATTGGGTATTTCTGCCAAATTTTGTCCAGAGAATAAAAACACATCAGATATTCATGTAGCCAAGAAAAATATCCTAGCACACTGCCATATAATCTAGATTGTCAAAACAGATAGAATAGAGTAGAATATAATAACTTTACTGTATTTTGTACAATGAAATTTAATGCTTCCCCCAACACATCACAAAAACAACACCCATCCCTCCACACACTATACACAATATCAGCTTTGAACTGGAATATATATATTCCAGTTCAAATTTATATATATATGTTGTAAATAAATAAATAAATTATATGAGTCTACACTCCTATATAATCCAGTTCAAGGCATATAATCTGGAATTTTATATGGCAGTGTAGAAGGGGCCCAGATCACATGATGTCTGGTGATATAATATAATACATTTTGGATAAAATATGTGCTCTGTGCTCATCCTCCAAGAATACTCACAGCAACCTGTGGGTGTTCTCCAGTCAGAAATAGCAATTCCTTCTCTCTGACAAGTTTCTGCATAGTTTTTCAGAGCCTCACATAGGACTTCCTTGAGGCCGTCATTCAAGCAGACGTCATAAACACAGTTTTCCAAAAAGATCTCAGGGTTAATCACAGAATGGCACTGGCTGAATGGGCCATTCCCTCCTTTGGTAATCCAGCCACAGAACGGTTCAGCTTTATACTTGTTGGCCATTTCTGAGGAACACGTTTTGCATTCGCCGCGGCAGTCATCCCAGCAGAACCGGTCCCCGTCCTCCACCTTCCAGCTCTGCCCAAACTCCACAGGACTGGAAACCAAGGCTCCATTTGGAGTAGTGAAGTCATCAGCAGGGTTTTCATTGTAGTTACCACAAAGGCCGCACACACTTTCTGAAAAACTACTGGAAATCTTTACCACCAGATAGCTGTTCCAGTCATAAGAGACTTTCAGTGAGAAATCAGTCTCAACAAAGACAGAGCCCCCACTCTGGTAGAGACGGAGTTTTCCTTCTTTCAAGGAGATGGGGAGCCGGGAACGCTGGCTATTCACCTGCAAGACAAAGGTCAAGCACAACAAATGGCTTAAGGTAGTTTATGCTCCACTGAGGCAGGCAGAGTGAGAATAGAGCTATTTTGAATTGCTGTACAATTCGGTTAAAACGGTTAAAACGATTTGACAAACCACATCCCCATTTACAAACTGGCTCAGGCACTGCGGGCTGCGGAGGAAGCTCTGCTCTTGGTCCCACCCCATTTCAAGCACGGCTGGTGGGAAAGAGAGAGGGGGCCTTCTTCGTGATCGCTCTGCTTCTGGAACTCCCTCTCCAAAGAGGTAAAAATGGCCTCCACACTCCTCTCATTTAAAAAACAACTGAAAACACACTTACATGCTTTAGCTTATGGAGAGGAGGAAGACTAGAACATCATGTATTATACCTTTAACTGGAAACAGGCTGACCTACCCTGGTTTGTTGAGCTGCAGTCCTTATTAAATAATTGTAAAGTATTTTAGCTTTATTAGATCCTTATTATGTGGGTGTATGTTTGATTGATTTGGATTGATTATGTTCTATTTAATTATTTATATATCTTGGGGTTTTTTTGTTATAAGTTCTTATATTGTTTTGTTTATTAGTTTTAGTTTGTTTATTGATTACTGGCCCTAAATTGTTTGGGTCCAGGTTAATTGACTAATCGCTCCTCCCTATACAGACCATCCTGTGCACTGAGGTCAGCCGAGGAGGACCTCCTCTTGGTCCCACCCCCATCACAAGCTCGGATGGTGGGAACAAGAGAGGGATCCTTCTCCATGATCACACCCCGTATCTGGAACTCCTTCCCTAAAGAAATAAAAATGCCCCCCATCCTCTTCTCCTTTAAGAAACTTCTGAAAACACATTTATGCACTTTGGCATATGGAGAGGAGGATTAGGACATTTTAACCCATTGGCACGCTGGCTAACCCACTTGTATTTTATGGCTGCTACGATACATCTTAAATGAATACTGGTGTTAGCCATTTTAATGTAATTGTATAATAATTTATTTTAAGGTGTATGTTATAATGTTTTACTCATGTTTTAGTTTTCTATGCCTTATTGGATTGTTTTTTATTATTTTCATCTCAATGCACAATTCTTTGTTGTAAGTTTACTGTTGTTTCTGTGCATTATCATATATTATTTTGAGGTGGGTTTGTATTCATTTGAGGCACTGGATGTTTGCCTTTTGTTTTGTGTCTGTAAACCGCTCTGAGCCCCTTCAGGGAAAGAGTGCAGACTAGAAATACATCATCATCATCATAATCTTTGGCATTGAATGTTTGCCATTTTTCTGCTGGAAACTGCCCTGAGTCCCCTTGAGGAGACAGGACAGGTTACAAATAAATTATTATTAATATTATTATTATTATTATTATTAAAAAAAACAAAAATATAAGATAGAGTGATTTGTCATGGATGTGCTGATTGTCATCAAAAAGATTCATAAGTTCGATCAAAGCTCTTTTGTCTTAGGAAACACTCCATATATATTGCCCAAATATTACTTTCCAAATTTACTTCTGACTGCTTACCGTTTACAACATGCTTAATTACCTTCTCATTTGAATGTCAGATGAGCTTACAATTCAAAGTCACATTTTAGCACAGCACTATGATCTTTAGATTGAGCATTTTTTAAATCAAATATCTTTCTATATGGCCAAGTTTCTGCATCTTTTCCACAGTATTAACTTTGATTGTTGGATTATGTAATTTTAACGTTTGTAATGTTTATATTGATATGTTTATGATTTAATTGATAATAGTATGTTATCATTATGTTCAGTTTCTGTATGTGAGGCATTAAATCTTTCCATAATTATGTTGGAAACTGCTTTGAGTCCCCCACTGGGGTGAGAAAAGCGGTATACAAGTGAAGTAAAGAAAGAAAGAAATCTCTCTCAAAGTGTAGCCAGAAAGAATATTGCCTTATGGTAGAAAACCTAATCTAGTGTTTAAGTTTGCTTAGGGGAAAATTCAGTTTCTATTCGAATCTTGACTCCCTTTTCTAAAGAAAGTCTGAATCCAATAGTTTGTCCCAGTTGGAAATGTGAAAAATTTAGATAAACCCAATCGAATCAGTACGTCTATTTTGCTTCAAACAACAAATCGATTCGGTCCTTAGTGTTGATGACTCACACATCAAATGAAAGTACTTGCTAACATATCAGAATAGTACTCTCCATATTAGGAGCTTTCAGTATCATGTCGTTCCCATTATGAATTGTGAGAAAAGTTATGTATGATATGTAAACAAATCAATCATGAAGCAAATGGAGCATATATCTTTGGGCAAGCAAGAGTAAAAAAAGAACAAGACTGCCTTGTAGTCTTACCCGAACAAGTCCAACCTCATTTCTTGCAACTGAGATGGTGATGTTATAGGCAGTTACTGTTACTGAACCAACATAGGAAACCCGGGTATTTCCCCTGTTTTCATTCTTGGCCTCAACGCTGAAGATAGGAAGAGTTGCATCATGGCTACATGTCTTAGCGATGGTGTAGGTACAGGTGCCCATGAAGTCAAATCTCTTTCCATCAAAGGTTTGATAATGGGGGTCTCCCTGAGCCCAGCAGATGGCTTCAGACTCTGCCACACACACAGCGTTTCCTTCTATGACCTTACACTGCTCCTTCTTCCTGCAGTTGACCATGCTGCAAGGTGACACTGGTTTGCCTAGAACAAAACAATTCTAATATTTCAGTAAAAGCAAGAAGAATAAGTGTCCATCAGAGGGAATGCCTCCAAAATGAAATCTATGAAAAAAAGAAGGAGAGGTACATTTCAGGATGTGAAAACAATGGCCTTTAACATTAAACATTTGGTCCTTTTTCTTCATAGAGTTCATTACATGGTCTTCAGCATTATTTGTTTTCTTTTTAGCCATAATGAGGCCTTTGAGATCCACATCTACTAGAGAAGTCAAAGTCAGCTTTAGAATATTTTAGATATTTTGGTGATCACAGGCAGAGAATTTACTAAAGAAAACTTTTGAAAAACCAAACAAACTTTGTCATCTGGGCCGAGCTTTAGCACAGCTGGTAAAACACCAGCAATTATAAGATCTACCAACTGAAAGGTTGCCAATTTGAAGCCCCGGGTTGGCGTGAATGTCAGCCCAGCTTACTGTTGACCGAAGCAGTTTGAAAACAGCTTGAGCTGTAATTAGAGAAATTAGGAACCGCTAAAACAAGCAGGGGAGGTATTTTATGACACCATAAAGAAAAAGATTAGAAAAATGCCCAGTGACCAAAAGGAAGGAGGAAGTCCTGATGGTTCTTCATTACAGAGGATGGTGCGACAGCACCCCCCATGGCTGGATTCGAGCACAACCTTCCAAGCGACCAAAAAAGCTGGGTTCTGACACAACATACCTTCTTTCTGTTCGGTCTGTCTCTGTATTGTCTATCCAAAATGGCTTTGAATGTTTGCCGTGTTTGTGTACTGTGATCCACCCTGAATCCCCTTGGGGAGATAGGGTGGAATATAAATAAAGTGTTATTATTATTGTTGTTATTATTATTATTATTATTATTATTATTATCATCTCATTGACCTCTTATTGTTGTTGTTTTTGTTGTATGTCTTTAATTTGTTTCCAACTTGCAGTGACTATAAGATTGAGCTTTCTGGGGCTGAGAGTATATTATTCATATACTCACCGAGTGGGTTTCCATGGCAGAGCAGGGAACAAAATTCTGGTCTTCAGAGTCATACTCCAACACTCAGACCACTACATCATACTTCCTTCTTTGTTTGACATAGCCAAAAGTGAGGCACACATTAGATTCAATGGCCTGTTAGAATCATGTACTAAACACTCCTATGCCCCTCCGTCAGGCTGAGGCTAGAGAACTTGCCAGACTCAGTCTGATGGAGGGGCATGCATTGCTCTCCCAACTGGTCTCATTCGCAAGTTCTTCAAAACTTTCCCTCAGGGCCCTTCCACACAACCTATATCCCAGAATATCAAGGCAGAAAATACCGCAATGTCTGCTTTAAACTGGGTTATCTGAGTCCACACTCAGATAATGTGGGATTTCCTGCCTTGAAATGTGTCAGGCAAAGCTAAGCTGGAAAAGTTAGGAATACTGCAGCAGCCAAAAGCAATCACATAGGTTGAAACAAATTTAGATTTCCTTTGGATTCTGTAATTTCTCATTTGTGATCTGAAATTGTGAGGACCTTTGTCACGTTTTATACACCTTTCATTCACTGTAGCAAAGCCTAGATTTGATACACAATTTAGGATACTTACTGCAGGTGCACAGGGCCACAGAGCCATAGCCATCATATTGTGCGACACCTAGGATGAGGAGTCCAAAGGTTGCGCTGAGATGCGTCATGGAAAGAGCTTTTGCTTCTTTGCCTAAATAATATTCACCCCATGAATACGGAGTACCCGGGATTGATTTCCATTGGATATTTTCAATGGCCTTATTCTGTATTCTGATCCCACTGCTTTCTGAGGTGTTTGTAATGAGGATGGCATAATTAAAAAAATTGACCATTCCATCAATGTGGTAGGATGTGCAATAGCTTGTCACAGCTGGAATGTTGATGATGAATGGATCATAGGATTCACTTCCTCTCGTAGACCCAGCAAAGAAGAATATGACTTGGATGCTAGCATTGGCAGTGAAGTATTGCGGCTGAGAAGGAGGCACATCATATGTGATAACTTGCCCAGCCACCACATTATGAGTCGTTTGTGTATTTCCAGACTGATATTTGATGCAAGTGTTCTGGGAAACAACTACATACACAATGTCAAGTCTGCTTTGCAAAGGCAGAGGGGGCATAATGAATGTGTTACCCCAGCTAGAAACAGGCAGGAGCTGTTCAACAACATGATCACAACTTGTAATTCTCCAGGCACAGCTGTGCCCACTCATGACAGCTACAGGCAGAGTTGATTCAATCCTAGTGCCAGATAAATCAGATGAGCTTTGTAGCTGGACTGTTTGGAAGGCGCTTAGGTTCACAACAAGTCTACTTCCTGTAGGATATGTTCGCCCTTTGATTACTACAGTTCCTTTTAGAAGAATATCAACTCTGGTGGGGACCTGGTAGGCTACAACTGCAATTTCTTTGTATGTGTTGGCCATATTACCCATTGGGGTTATTGCATAGTACAATGAGCCAAGCTGCTGAACTGGGTACACAACAGTCGTGGCACTGGTTTGGAATTTGTAGTTGCGAGACAAGACAGAGATATCTTTGTCAGCTCTGATAATTACAGTGTTCTCAAAGATATCACTTCCTATCATCTCTATTGAAGTTGGAACCTCTACACTCACTGTCTCTCCTTTATTGACTGAGGCAATTCTCTGGAACGCTGACTTGTTTACCGTCACTGTAACACTGGTTGCAGGATGATGCCCAGTGATAAGAAACTCAAATTTAGGACTGGGTTGGGTTTTCCAGCTGTTCTGCATGAAAGCTGTGATAAATTCCCTTCCACGGGAACTTGCTCCACAAGGACCTGAAGTAAAACAAAGAAATAAAACAAAGAGAAATTGCTAATTATTAGAAAGCAGTTATAGAAATCTATGACATAAAGTGTCAATGTTTGTTGTTTGGGTGGACAAGTTTTCTAGTCAGTTATTAAATCTGTATTTTGAGAGATGAATATTTCAGGGGTCCTGGAAGTTTTACAAATGTGACTAATAAGAGTATATACAGAATACTGCAACTTATTATGTTCATGTTTGTATGCTGCCTTTGAAGTTCCCTGATTTTCAGCATCATTTGTAAATTGCTCCACTGTATCGTCAAATCCACTATATTATTTGCTCACTCAGGACGCTTCCAGACAGCACTAAATCACGGGTTTTAAACAGGGCCAAAAAATCCTGGGACTTCAGAAGAGGTCCACATACAGACATGTCGGTCCCAGGATTTCTGCCTCCATTGTCCAGACTTGATGCTTTGTTGTGAGATTTAGAGCCTCCCAAGATGGCTGCTGTGGGAATTCCACCGGAAACTTCACGTTTTTTTTAAAAAACCCTCAAGATGCAGATATCTGAATATGCGAAGAATCACTGCAGCTAATTACTGAAAAAGTTCCGTTCTTTGTCCTGGTCAGCGAAACTATGCCCTTCACATATTTCATGAAATTTCTGGTGCACAAACAAAGTTTTTGCCTTCTACTCAAGTGTCACCTTCTTTTTAGGAACCGACCAATCATGGACAAGCATCTAAAACACGGGAACAAACCAAGATTAAAAAATCCCATGATTTCCAATTGCACGGACATACAGACATGCAAAGATCTGCATATTCGGCTCAAAACCGCAATATTCCTGCACCTGGAAATCTCACATTTTTTGCCATTTGTAGCTATTGCTTCTGCGTTCAGAGGGAATGGCATCAGGCCACCCTCTTGTTTGCTGTGGAAGCTCCTGGGATAAAGGTACTGTCTGGATGGGTCCTCAGTATTGTCATTCAGTGATGGTTCTGTTATCAAGACTCTATGTAAACAGAACTTTTATGGCAATTGTCTCCTTTGAGCATTAAGCATAAAACTTTAATCCAAGCATCCATGCAACTGTGTTCCTATCTTGATCTTACAGTGATTAAGGTAGAAAAAATGACCACAACAAAACTTTGTGTGTTGTTGCCCTCTGTTTTTAAACCAAACATTATTCATTCGCCTTAACCTCCTTCCTTAATATATGCCTGGCTTGTTTTCTTTGGAATGGTGTGGTCTGCAAACATTTTAATGATTCTGAGGGCAGACAATCTTGACTGGGTGTGTGCTGATAAGTGAAGGTTTTATACTTTGGCCTCAAGAAAAGGGATTAGGCACATAAAATCCAACATGTCCAGTAGAGGAAGACAAGAATGCCATGCTTCTTGAGTTCTCGTTTTTTCTGCAAAGGTTAGATATATGACAACCACACTCATGCATAGGAATTTCAGTTTGGCTAATGTGAATACCACCAGGCAGGTACAGACCCTGAACTTCTAAGCAAGCCTAAATTATAGTGAAATGTACGAGAATCCCTACATTTCATGAGTGTTCAATACAGGAATGGAATGGCTACTATACAGGAATGACCCTAGAGCCTCGGGTGTCGGCGGTAGCCAGGCGCGCCTTTGCACAACTAAAACTTGAGCACCAACTGCGCCCATACCTTGAGACGCCTGATCTGGCCATGGTAGTCCATGCCTTAGTCACATCCCATTTGGATTAATGCAACATGCTCTATGTGGGGCCGCCTTTGAAGATAGCTCAGAAGATTTAACTGGCATAGAGATCTGCAGCCAGATTACTAACTGGGGCTCTGCACAACGAGAGAAGAACTCCCATACTGCGGCAGCTCCACTGACTGCCAGTTCGCTTCCAGGCTAAATACAAAATGCTAGTTATTACCTATAAAGCCCTCAACAGTTTGGGCCCAGACTGTCTAACAAACTGCCTCTCCTTGTCAGAGGCGGCCCTAGGTAATTTTCAATGGTAAGCGAACAGTATTTTGGCACCCCCCCCAACCAATCACTGATATTTATTTTCTGTTCATCATGGGAGTTCTGTGTGCTATATTTGGTTCAATTCCATCATTGGTGGAGTTCAGAATGCTCTTTGATTTTAGGTGAACTATACATTCCAGTAACTACAACTCGCATATGTCAAGGTCTATTTTCCCCCAATAACGCCTCAAGAGCACCCCTGGGCAAAATCAACTGTACTGCGGATGCTTACTTTGCGTAATGGGTTGAGCCGCCCCTGCTCCTTGTACAAGTCTGCCAAGGCCCTTTGATCAACAGAGGAAGCCCTGCTCTCGGTCCCAACCCATCACAAGCATGGCTGGTGGGAACGAGAGAGGGCCTTCTCCGTGGTCGCTCCCTGCCTTTGGAACTCTCTCCTCAAGGAGATCAAAATGCCCCCTCCTTACTCTTCTTTAAAAAAAAGCATAAAACTTTTTTATGCTCTCAAGCATACAGTGAAGAGGAGGTATAAAATCCGTAGTATAGACTAAGTAGAATGGAAATGGAACTAGTATGATGCTCTGCCTAGGCATTGTTTTTATTGGGTGCATGTTGCATATTTTAATTAGTTGTATAATGTTTAGTGTTGTTTTATGTTTAAATTTTCTCTCAGATTTCTGTTTTCTAAGCATTAAATGTTTTCCTGTTTTGCTGGAAACCACCCTAAAGTTGTTTTTATTATTATTATTATTATTATTATTATTATTATTATTATTATTAGATACACAACAAGATTAGTACACAGCAAACAAGATCACTATGCTGGCTGTTGTATTGGACCAAAAGCAGAACACTTCCCAAGTATCTAGGACTGTGTGATGTATTGGCGAATAATGCGTGCATATCCGAGTACGATGGCTTTTTGCAGCTGACAGATGATAGTTTGGTCAGCGCCGATTGTGTATAAGTTCAAGCCAAGGCCTTTAGGCACTGCACCCAATGTGCCAATCATCACTGGCACCACCTTTACTGGCTTGTGCCAGAGTCTTTGCTGTACAATCGTTAAATCCTTATTATTATTAAGATAGGGTAGAATACAAATAAAGTTACTAGGTTCTTGTAGGTTTTTTCGGGCTATAGGGCCATGTTCTAGAGGCATTTCTCCTGACGTTTCGCCTGCATCTATGGCAAGCATCCTCAGAGGTCGTGACCTCACTACCTCTGAGGATGCTTGCCATAGATGCAGGCGAAATGTCAGGAGAAATGCCTCTAGAACATGGCCCTATAGCCCGAAAAAAAAACCCTTCAAGAACCTAGTGATTCCAGCCATGAAAGCCTTCGACAATACAAATAAAGTTGTATTATTATTATTATTATTATTATTATTATTATCACAACAAAATTAGTAAACAGCAAATCAAATCAAAACATTTATTTCGGTCATTGACCAGCACAGGAAATAGTGTCACGTTTCCATACAAACCTGGCATGTTTGGTACATTAAAAATATAAATACAACTACTAAAAACACAATATGGGTGAGGGAGCAGAAGGGGAAACAGGGTAAAAACATACAATGCCCAGATCCATCACCAAATTGTAGATTCAGGGAAGAAGATTACTGGACACACAGTTGACTTTTGGAACTAGTCATTCCCTGGCGGATTTTGTATGCTGCTGCACAAAACTTTGCGACATTGTAGGTTGTAGCTGAATTAGTATCCGCAAGAAGCAGGGAGGTATAAAATTGTCCTGAATGGCCTGGGTGCTTGTCTATCAGGGGTAAGATAAGCCTGGCACGGGTATCCCTGTAGAACGGACACTGAAGGAGCACATGTTCTATTGTTTCCACATGACCCGAGTCACAGGGGCAGAGTCTCTCTGGGAAAGGGATCTTCCGGTAGCGGCCCTCGAGTACAGCTGATGGGAGAGCGTGGCATCGGGCCAGGGTGAAAGCCCTCCGATGAATAGGAATCTCTAAGTATGTTAAATATGCCATAGGGGAGGCAAGGTATCTGCTGTCTTCACTGACAGGGAAGGTTGGAGCCGAGGCCAGATCTAGTTGGCGCTCTGTGTCTGTGATACGTTGTTTAATAAGTGCTTTGGCTTGATTGTAATCCATAGCTAATAGTAGACCTGGAGAAAATCCCAACGAGGAGATTTTGGATGCTACCGCCTGCTTCCATGTGGATTGGAAGTCATCCTCCATGGTTAGTGGGGCAAGGCCAAGGGGTGCACGGGACAGTCTGAGCCAGAGGTTGAGTATGGCCACCCACACCCTGGCCTCCACTCTCATAAAACCAGTCTCTAGTCGCAGGGTGGCATTAGAAACACATTTAGGTACCTGCAAGGCCGATCTCAGAAACTTGGACTGGACCAGCTCTAATGGGGCAAAACTGGGGAAGGGGCCCAGCTGAGCACCATACAAGAGTTGGGCTAATGACTTGGCTTCAAACAGCTTGAGCGCTGCCGGTGTGAAGTGGCCCCCTCTTGTCCTGAGATATTTGAGAATGGCAATTGAGCTCCCCTGCGCGGTGTTGGATACTTGATCCCCATGAGCTCTTCTGCTACCATTAGATTGGAAAACTACACCTAGATATTTGAAGGATGTAACTTGTTCAATTTTATGACCATCTATGCTCCAAGAGTAAGTCCTGGGCCTATTAGCGAAAGCCATGATTTTGGTTTTCTTATAATTGAGTTGGAGCTGATCTGTGTTGCAATGTTGTATTAATGCTCTCAAAGCTCTTTTGAGCCCAATGGGTGTTCTAGAGAGTACAGCAGAATCATCTGCATAAAGCAGGATGGAGATGTGTCTTTCCGCCAGCTTTGGGGGGTGGAAGTCCATGTTTTGAAGCTGGGCCACTATGGAGTTTATATAGAAGTTGAACAGCAAAGGAGCCAGAATGCAGCCTTGCTTGACACCCTTGCATGTTTCAACAGCCTCAGTGAGGTGGCCCTGTGGGTTGCATCTTACTTTGAGTGTGGTCTTTTCGTGAAGTTGGCGTATTAGATATAGTAGACGGCGATCAATTGTAGAACTCTCCAGTTTTTCCCAAAGTTTAACTCGCGAGATGGAATCAAATGCTGCTTTAAAGTCAATAAAAGCAGCATATAGTGAGGTTATGTTTTGGGAGGAATATTTTTCCACAAGGTGTTGCAGCACTAGGCACTGATCTATGGTGGATCGACCTTCCCTGAATCCAGCTTGCTCCTCAGCTAATATGCTTTCTTGTTCCAACCAATCTTGGAGTTTCCATTGTAGATGTCTAGCATATAGCTTGCTGATAGTGTTAAGGAGGCTGATTGGTCGATAGTTCGCAGGATCATCCTTTTTCCCTTTCTTTTTGTAGATGGGAACAATGATTGCAAGTCCCCAATCCTTGGGGATTTGGCCATGGTTGTCAATACATGTAAAAAGTGAGGCTAGGATGGGGGTCCAGAAATCCAGGTTGTTCTTGATGGCCTCTGCTGGGATAAGATCTTCTCCTGGGGCCTTGCCTGATCGTAGTTGGGCAACCAGGTTCTTAATTTCTGTAGCTGATACAGGTGGCCATGGTGGAAGGTTCTCTGTATCAAAGTTGGGACAGTCCCTTCCAGTAGAGGTGTCCATATAGAGATCCTGGAAATATGCCTCCCAGATCCCCGGAGGGATGTGGGAATCCACAATAGGTTGATCAGATCTTTGGGCATTTGATGTAATATGCCAGAAAGTGGCTGAGTCTTTCTCTTTGACAGCTTTGATAAGCTGAGCCCAGTTGTTTTTCATAGCTTCCTTTTTCTTATATGCGAGCATCTGCTTGTAGTGCCTCTTTTGTTGAAGAAGGTCTTGCGCTGCTGATGGTGAGGTATTGGATATGAAGGCCTGATAAGTGGCAACAAGAGCATTTTTAGCATTGACGCAATCTTTATCAAACCAGGGCTTGGAGTATTGCTGTTGCTGCTTCCTTGATGTAAAATTGTTAAACCTTAGGTGCTTCTGTATTTCTTGAGTGATGTTTATATAGTTGTCAAGTAGTATGTTGGGGGATGTTGATGATGTCAAGGCAGTCTGTAGCCCCATTAGTCGATCAGAGGCCAGGAGCTCAGATATTCTTTGGTTCAGACAGGGAGTCCATTTGGCCCTGACATGGGTTCCTCCTGGAGGTGATAGGGAGGGTTGGAAACATTCCAGTAAACAGCAAACAAGATCACTATGCTAGCTGTTGTATTGGATCATACATCAGACACTTCCCAAGTGTCTAGGACTGTGTGATGTATCGGCGTATAAAGCATGCAGATCCCAGTAGGGTGGCCTTTTGCCGTTGACAGATGGTAATTTGGTCAGTGCCAATTGTGTTTAAGTGCAGGCCAAGGTCTTTAGGCACTGCACCCAATGTGCTGATCATCACTGGGACCACCTTGACTGTCTTTGCAGTTTGATCTTGAAATCCTCGTATTGTGTCAGTTTTTCCAGTTGTTTCTTTTCAATCCTGCTGTTGCCTGGGATTGCAACATCCAGTCTTGGTTTTTTAACATCATGATGATGATGATGATGATTGATGATTGATTATTAAAAATTGTGTGCCTATATTGGGTGTGTTTATACCCCCATAGCCTTGATAAAGCTGTATTTGTATAATTGGGGTGGGGGGTGGGGTTTGAAGAGAGTATAGAGCTGGGAATAGTCAATGGAACAATGCAATTGCGTGAAATGTTTTTTTAATTATAAAATTAATTAATTTAAAAAACTCCATAGCCTTAAATATTGAACTCACCACACAGTAGTGCCAGCCAGGTCCAGAGCAGCAGCCATTTTGTTTCCATGACTATAAAATAGCAGAAGAAACTACATGCAATCTCAATGTACAGGACATTTCCCCTTATTATTGAAATTTTATGTCACTGACATATTGTAACTTCAACCATTTCAAGAAGAATCCCATTGCTACTACTTTTTCTTGAGTTGTTAACAAGTCAAAAATATACTGGCATTAGAATTTAGCTCACCTCCTTTGAAAAACAGTTTAAACAATTCCAAACTCTTTTCACTAAAATGAATAATAATTGTTTCAGAATCTAGACATGAATTGTATCTTGACTTCCATACCTGTTTCAATGAGACCAGATCTTCCCATTGGAATTATTTGTTTTTGATTATTCTTTACTCTCTTTTCTAAAAGAGCGCCATGACTTTCTCTTCACGATGTGATCAGCAATCTGTTATTTTTAGCTTGAATTCTTATAATGCTAATGATTTGTTCATTCCAATAACTCCAATGAAGAAGACTGCACAATTTTTTCAGCACGTTCTGACATTCCATTAACGATGCTTTGGCAAGAGTAAAAATAAAATAATGTTCTGTGTTCCATAGAAGTTGGAATAAATACTTGGGTTGGGGCTTCAACCCTAGAATTTCCCAGTCAACATAGCTATTTCAGGCTATATGGTCAGGTTCTAGAGGCATTCTTTCCTGACGTTTCGCCTGCATCTATGGCAAGCATCCTCAGAGGTAGTGAGGTCTGCTGGAACTAGGAAAATGGGTTTATATATCTGTGGAATGACCAGGGTGGGACAAAGAACTCTTGTCTGTTGGAGCTAGGTATGAATGTTTCAATTCATAGAATCATAGAATCAAAGAGTTGGAAGAGACCTCATGGGCCATCCAGTCCAACCCTCTGCCAAGAAGCAGGAATGTTGCATTCAAATCACCCCTGACAGATGGCCATCCAGCCTCTGTTTAAAAGCTTCCAAAGAAGGAGCCTCCACCACACTCCGGGGCAGAGAGTTCCACTGCTGAACAGCTCTCACAGTCAGGAAGTTCTTCCTTGTGTTCAGATGGAATCTCTTCTCTTGTAGTTTGAAGCCATTGTTCCGCGTCCTAGTCTCCAAGGAAGCAGAAAACAAGCTTGCTCCCTCCTCCCTGTGGCTTCCTCTCACATATTTATACATGGCTATCATATCTCCTCTCAGCCTTCTCTTCTTCAGGCTAAACATGCCTAGCTCCTTAAGCCACTCCTCATAGGGCTTGTTCTCCAGACCCTTGATCATTTTAGTCGCCCTCCTCTGGACACATTCCAGCTTGTCAATATCTCTCTTGAATTGTGGTGCCCAGAATTGGACACAATATTCCAGGTGTGGTCTAACCAAAGCGGAATAGAGGGTTAGCATTACTTCCTTAAATCTAGACACTATGCTCCTATTGATGCAGGCCAAAATCCCATTGGCTTTTTTTGCCGCCACATCACATTGTTGGCTCATGTTTAACTTGTTGTCCACGAGGACTCCAAGATCTTTTTCACACGTACTGCTCTCAAGCCAGGCGTCCCCCATTTTGTATCTTTGCATTTCGTTTTTCCTGCCAAAGTGGAGTATCTTGCATTTGTCACTGTTGAACTTCATTTCGTTAGTTTCTGACCACCTTGATTAGCATTTGATGTCCTGGCAGGTTTTTGGTGTGGTTTGTTAGTGCCTAGTGGTATCTTTTGTTGAGAAGTGATTAGATGTCCCTGATTGTTTTCTCTCTGTTGTTTTGCTGTTGTAATTTTAGAGTTTTTTTAATACTGGTAGCCAGATTTTGTTCATTTTCATGGTTTCCTCCTTTCTGTTGAAATTGTCCACATGCTTGTGGATTTCAATGGCTTCTCTGTGTAGTCTGACATTGTGGTTGTGAGAGTGGTCCAGCATTTCTGTGTTCTCAAATAAAATGCTGTGTCCAGGTTTGTTCATCAGGTGCTCTGCTATGGCTGACTTCTCTGGCTGAAGTAGTCTGCAGTGCCTTTCGTGTTCCCTGATTCGTGTGTGGGCACTGTGTTTCGTGGTCCCTATGTAGACTTGTCCACAGCTGCATGGTATACAGTAGACTATACGGTATACGGTAGAAAACCACAGTGTCAGACTACACAGAGAAGCCATTGAAATCTCAACAAAAGATTGCCCCAGGCACTAACAAGCCACACTAAACAACTACCAGGTCATGAAATGCTAATCAATGTGGTCAGTTGAAACATTCACACCTAGCTCCAAGAGACAAGAGTCCTTTGTCCCACCCTGATCATTCCACACATATATAAACTCATTTTCCTAGTTCCAACAGACCTCACTACCTCTGAGGATGCTTGCCATAGATGCAGGCAAAACGTCAGAAGAGAATGCCTCTAGAACATGGCCATATAGTCTGAAAAAACCTACAACAACCCAGTGATTCCAGCCATGAAAGCCTTCGACAATACATGGCTATTGATGTTTGGGGAATTTGGGAGTAGAACCGTAAAAAAAGTCTCGAAAACTCTAGTGCTACCTACTTACATACCCATTTTTTCCAATGACTTATTGCATGGAGTCATCCTCCTATAGAATTTCTGTCATCACCGATTACTGGGGTGATCATTCCTGCTCCCATTATTGCATGATCTCAGAAGCTGCACTACACTGAAGCATGCTAGTAGAGAAGTGGATTGTGGATCGTTGCACAGATAAGTCTTAGGACTGGAAGTGGTGGGTGCAATCAAATCATTTATGAACTAAAAATGATCCTCCTGCTTAGAAATCTTTTAGTCTTCAAGTTGTTCCTTTCCAATTTCATATTATTTATCCAATTTGTGCCAACTAGATTAAGATGAGAAGTGGCATTCATAATAATAGAACTCTGTGGAAGAAAGTTTCATGCGGTGAGATGGATTGCATGCTAGATGTCCATAAACCAAGAAATATATACCTGGACAGCTCCTTATCTCTTTCAGCATCACTAAATCAACAAAGAAAGGAAACTACTTCACTTACCTGCAGAAAGCATCTGGCTGGTTCCTTTCTTAGAATAGCTGGATTTATATAGTACTTCACTTTCAAATGGCTCAGCCAATGCCTTCTAGGGGCAGGGAATTGCTGATAACATTATTTAATCAACTGACAACCCAACCCTTACAATATATGTCTATATACACATCTAAGTACAACAGTACCCCAAACCTGAATTATCATGTTACAGATGTAAAATGAGATAAGTGACTCAAGAGGTTTCAGGAACAAGAAGGAAATTTGTTTTTTTTATATATATATATTTAAGGTTAACCCCTTTCTAAAAGAGAAATGGAGAGCACATTACAATTCATGATGACTGTCCAGAGATACCTAGCTCAGTGGAAAGTTATGTAGACATCAATTCTGGTTTGTTTAGACGTCTCCCATTTTTTCCCCCTCATTTAGAAGTCTCTCAAATTGTGTCTCCAATATTTCATTTTTAAAAGGGAACCAATACATCATAAATTCTGTTCTCTTTTAGTATTGAACAACAAATCCCCATACTATGACGGTCCCAGTACAAATGTGTCCTTTTGAGGCACTTTATCTCATCCTTCAATGAAAATCAACCCCACCATTTGTCCCATCTGAATCTCCCTCCAGATACCCTACTCTATTTATCTATCTCACCCAGGGTTTTAATTTTACCCCTTGCATTTGGCCCAGCCCACTGTGTTCAATTCCTTTATTATTTTATTTTATATATTGTGTTTACTTCATTGTTTTATTCATTTTTGCTTGCATTTGATTTGATATTATTATCTGTTGTTTGTATTTTACTTTGCTTTATTGTAATTCTTGGGCTTGGCCTCATATTAGCAGCCCCGAGTCCCCCTTGGGAAGATGGTGGTGGGGTATAAATAAAGATTATTATTATTATTATTATTATTATTATTATTATTATTTTACTAACACAAAAACACAGTATGTCACAGCAAACGAGATATATATGCTGGATTTCATATAACAAAATCACAAGTCAAACACTTCCCAAGCGACTAGGACTGTGTGATGTATTTTCGAATGATGTGCGCAGATCCAAGTAAGGATCTGCGCACATCAGTTGACAGATTGTGATTTTGTCAATGTCTATTGTTTCCAAATTCCGGCTGAGATCTTTTGGCATGGCACCCAGTGTGCTGATTACCACCTGTACTGGTTTATGCCACAGTCTTTGCAGTTCAATTTTGAGGTTTTGATAAGGGCTGAGTTTTTCCTGTTGTTTTTCCTCAATGCAACTGTCACCTGGATAGTGACATCAGTAATCCAAACTTTTTTCTTTTCCACAATCGTGATGTCTGGTGTATTGTGTTCCAAAATTTTGTCAGTCTGGATTCAAAAGTCCCACATTTTATTATTATTATTTGAAACACAACAAGGTGAGTCCACAGCAGACAAGATCACTCTGCTGTCTGTTGTATTGGATCACATGTTGGACACTTCCCAAGTGTCTAGAACTGTGTGATGTATTGGCGAATAATGCGTGCAGATCCCTGTAAGGTAGCCTTTTGCAGCTGGCAGATGGTAATTTTGTCAGCGCCGATTGTGTTTAAGTGCAGGCCACAGTCTTTAGGCACTGCACCTAGTATGTCAATCACCACTGGGACCACCTTTACTAACTTGTGCCAAAGTCTTTGCAGTTCGATCTTTAAATTCGCATATCGTGTCAGCTTTTCCAGTTATTTCTTTCAATCCTGCTGTCACCTGGGATTGCAACATTGACAATCCATACTTTGTTTTTTAACACAATCATGAGGTCAGGAGTATTGTGCTCCAAAACTCTGTCTGTCTGAATCCGGAAGTCCCAGAGGAGTTTGACGTGTTCATTTTCTTTAACTTTTTCAGGCTTGTTATCCCACCAGTTCTTTGTTGCAGGCAGATGGTATTTGTGGCACAAGTTCCAATTAATCATCTGAGCAATGGTGTTACGCCTCTGCTTATAGTCTGTCTGCGTGATCTTCTTGCAGCAGCTGAGGATGTGATCTAATGTTTCATCCGCTTCCTTGCAGAGTCTACATTTGAGATCTTTCATCAACTTTTCAATTCTGGCTTTGATGGCATTTGTTCTAATGGCTTGTTCTTGGGCTGCCAGAATCAAGCCTTCCATCTCTCTTTTCAAAGTTCCATTTGTGAGCCACAACCATGTTTTTTTGTTGTCAATTTGGCTCTCAATTTTTCCCTGGAACTGTCCATGGAGAGCCTCCTTTTGCCAGTTTTCTCTTCTGCTCTGGATTGTGTTTTTATGGCATTCACTCTTTGTCTTTTGCACTTTAAGCAGTTTACTGCTATTAACTTCCCTGAATGTTGGTTCTTGACTGCCTTTCACATAATCTGCCAATGCGTGTTTCTCTTCTTCTACCATTTGTTTCACTTGAAGAACCCCTCTCTCTGCCTGCTTGTCCCAAAAAAACTACACAACACCTGACAGAGCGCCTTAAAACTGTGAAGCAGCCCAGTGTTCTTTTCTTGTATTTTAAAATTTAAGTTGAATGACATTCAAGTTGGAAAAGGCTGCAGCTTCTAGTAGTCTGAGATTCTTTTCCTGCTGTGCAACATTTGATTTGTGAGTCACAACAGCAAAATAGTAACAACAAACAAACAACTTTATTGATATTCTGCCCTCTCTCCCCAAGGTGACTCAAGGTGGATTACACAACAAAAGTTGGCAAACATTCGATGCCAGATCCAATACATAAATAAAAACATAAAGCAAAAAGTTAATCTATATCTAACATAACTGACATTAAACATAAATTATATAAACAACACTTGACATTAATTTAAAATCATTATTAAGATGTAATACAGCCAAAAACTGCAGCCATGATGTCTGCATTTCCCCGCAAGTACTTTGGAAAGAAATCCAGAGTGAGTGGATTTCCCCCCAGATAATTTCATCACTTTTTTGTATGGAGACATGACTGCAAGAACAATATATTAATATTCTAAACAAACAAACAAAATAATAAATACATGGAAATATAATTGCAGCTTAATGCCTCAATGTTATTATTGATCCCATTGAATCAAATTGAATCAGATTGGACTACTGCAATGCGCTCTACGTGGGGCTGCCTTTGAAGATGGCTCGGAAGCTTCAATTAGTCCAACGTGCGGCAGCCATGTTACTTACAGGAGCGGGACGCAGGGAGCACACAACCCCCTTGTTGTACCAGCTCCACTGGCTGCCAATTTTCTACCGGGCCCAATTCAAGGTGCTGGCATTGGCCTATAAAGCCTTAAACGGTTCCGGCCCAAGATACCTATCCGACCACATCTCGACCTACGAGCCCACCAGGACTTTGAGATCTTCCGGGAAGGCCCTGCTCTCGATCCCGCCTGCTTCACAAGCACAGCTGGCGGGGACGAGAGATAGGGCCTTCTCGGTGGTGGTCCCTCGGCTGTGGAACACCCTTCCTGTGGACATCAGACAGGCTCCTTCCCTGTTGATATTCCTCAGAAAATTAAAAACCTGGTTGTTCAAGAAGGCGTTCGAACAAGAAGTGCAATGATTGGTAATGACTATAGGAATGGAATAACGGAAATGATATTGGATTGTGATTTGGATGATGAGATGACGCTGAATGGTTTCGTAGTATTGACAATGTTTTGTATAATGCTTTTTGTATAATGTTTTTTGCATAATGGTTCGAGAATTGTTTTTATACTGTGTTTTGTATTTTGTTTTTCTCATGTTGTACACCGCTGTGAGTCGCCCTTGGGCTGAGAACAGCGGTATAGAAGCAAAGTAAGTAAATAAATAAATAAACAAATAAATAAATAAAATTCCAACTGGTCCAACGGGCAGCAGCCAGGATGTTAACTGGGGCCCCTTATAGAGAGAGGTCAACCCTCCTGTTCAAGGAGGTCCACTGGCTGCCATTTATTTTCCGAGCCCAATTTAAGGTGCAGGTGCTTACCTTCAAAGCCCTAAATGGTTTGGGACCATCCTACCTGCGTGACCGCATCTCCGTCTATGAACCCACACGTTCACTTTGTTCATCCGGAGAGGCCCTGCTGGTGATTCCGCCTGCATCGCAGGCGCGTTTGGTGGGGACTCGAGACAGGGCCTTTCCTGTGGTGGCCTCCCGACTCTGGAACACCCTCCCAAAAGATCTTAGACATACCTCCTGCCACATCAGCACTTTTAATCTTGTACCCATTACTCTGGCCCGGCCCAATTTTATAGTGTCTTGATGTATTGTTTATTGCTTGTTGTTAATATTGCTTAACTGTTTTTTAATTTGCTTTAGGTGTTGTATTGTTGTGTTGTGTTTTGAGGCCTTGGCCTATGTAAGCCGCATCGAGTCCTTCGGGAGATGCTAGCGGGGTACAAATAAAGTTAATAATAATAATAATAATAATAATAATAATCAACAGAGTGATTGTATTGCTAAATATTGCTTTGCCCATTGATGGTACGTATCTACTCTCGTTGGACAAAGACATACTTGTTGTAAGGCACCAGATGAGTATTTAAAGAGTTCTGTTTCAGGACAATTCTAAAATAATGGGCCTTTTCACTATAATTCCAAGAAGGGAATCAATATTTCTACTCTTGCTGTTTAGCTAGAAATGAATCAAGTTTAAACATTCATATTTGCTCTCTGAATAATACATAGAAACCATTTGCTTTAATAGATACATTGTATATTGTACTGCTATTACTACTGTTCACCCCTTTGAGTTTCTTTTAGAGAAAAAGGTAGTGTATAAATATATATAATTTGTTGTTACTATTCAGGGTTTTATAGAAAAAGCAAGAGATCATTAGAAATAGCATTGTTCAAATGCTAGGTAATAATATATCGAGGAAATAAAACAGAAGTATCTTATTCTGTCAAAGAAGAAAAGTAGAAGTACAATATCTTTCCAGACTCATTGGCTGGAGCCTGCCAAACATGATTCCCATCAAAATTTGCTGAATTTTTTTTCTTCCTGATTCTTATGGTCCTCTGGAAGCTCTATGAAGCTCTATGAAGATATCCCAAATTTCTGCATCCCGCCAGGGACTTATTGCTCTGTGCCCCATTCCGTCGCAGCTTCCCTCCTTCCTTATCACATGGGGAGAAGCCCTTTTTTGGCTTCCTTATGGAAAGACGGGGAGCCTGCATAAACATTTGTTTTGGTGGTGGCAACATTTCAGCCACGGAGCTGCCCCAAAAGTAGTTATCTGGGGTGTGATGGGAGCCATCGGGCTCTGTGGTGGAAGTCCAAAAATACCGTCAAGTCACCAAAATAAGGTATGTGTGAAGAGGTCCCTAGTTCTATTCATATTTTAGCTTGGCCTCCAGCAGATTGTGTTTTATTTTCTCCTAGTGTACAATCCAGAAAGGAACTAGCATTCAGTGTAGATAACAATTACAAACTCTTGCTTGTGACGGTAACATTGACAATTGGAAAGTGAAGGAAAGTGGGTAAAGGCAGAGGGAACCATCTTGCACCACTTTGGGAGTGAGATGCCTCTGATGATCTGTCACAATGTCAAAAACTTCCCTTCAGTCATTCAATGCCATTCATTTTATGGTGGGCAGGATATCATAACAGCATAAACAGAAAATTGGTATTTAATGTCTTGGGAAATCCATCCAAAGACAAGCAAGAATATACATTTGACAACTGGAAACCTGTTTCCAATTTAAACTATTATGGCCTGTGAAAGTTTTATATTTCTGAGGCCCAGGCTAATTGACAAATCATATCTCCCAGTATGATATAGCATAATGACAAACACTTAATCTGATATGGAGAAAGTATATTTGTGATGCTGGGTGGGGGAAAGTTTGTGAAATGGGATAGTTCTTTCCCTGGACTCAGCAATTAACCAGCTGTTCAGGGTTTGGGACATGTTCCATTAGCTTGGAATGATTGAAAGTACAAAGACTATCTTTTAGTTCAGTAAAAGGAAACCAGTATCAAGGTATCATAGAATCACAGATTTGGAAGATACCACAAGGACCATCCAGTCCAACCTCTTGCTGTGCAGGAACACAGGATCAAAGTGCTGAAGAGAAGGGAATAGAATGATATATGTGTATGTTTTTAAACACACAGCCTAGGAGAAGACCTGGTCTAGTTCTAAAAAAAGATTGTGTAAAAAAGATCTTGAAGTCCTTGTGGACAACAAGTTAAACATGAGCCAACAATGTGGTGCAGCGGCAAAAAAAGCCAATGGGATTTTGGCCTGCATCAATAGGAATATAGTGTCTAGATCCAAGGAAGTCATGATACCCCACTATTCTGCCTTGGGTAGACCACACCTGGAATATTGTGTCCAATTCTGGGCACCACAATTGAAGAGAGATATTGACAAGCTGGAATGTGTTCAGAGGAGGGCGACTAAAATGATCAAGGGTCTGGAGAACAAGTCCTATGAGGAGCAGCTTAAAGAGCTGGGCATGTTTAGCCTGAAGAAGAGAAGACTGATAGCCACGTATAAATATGTGAGGGGAAGTCATAGAGAGGAAAGAGCGAACTTGTTTTCTGCTGCACTGGAGACTAGGATGCAGAACAATGGCTTCAAACTACAAGAAAGGAGATTCCATCTGAACATTAGGTAGAACTTCCTGACTGTGAGAGCTGTTTAGCAGTGGAACTCTCTACGCCCGGAGTGTGGTGGAGGCTCCTTCTTTGGAAGCTTTTAAACAGAGGCTGGATGGCCATCTGTCGGGGGTGCTTTGAATGCAATTTTCCTGCTTCTTGGCAGGGGGTTGGACTGGATGGCCCATGAGGTCACTTCCAACTTTATGATTCCATTATTCTATTTCCTTGGATTAAAGCAGTTCAGTGCTCTTGATTCTTGGCAGCCAAAACAGACTGATAACTATTAATCCCACATTCCTCTCTCTCTGCCAGAGGAACAAACCTGTCATGATTTAATCAGGGAGATCATAATTTGTAGGCTAAGATCCAATTGTATATTTCAGCATCTAGTGCCAGTGGATTAGGAAGTTTTACCCAATCCCTTCCCCAAAATAGTTTGCCAACTTTTTGGAGCAGATTTTGGGGTATTCTAACAACTACAGGTGAGAAGAGGTTGCTCACTGTAGGAGAGACATAATGATACTATTGGATTCTGACTCTGGTTGCACTCATTCTCTTTCCCTGAACAGGTGCAGTACTGATGGAATCCAAGTTCATTACCAGCACTATCAGTCTGTCTGCTTGTCTGTTCATCTGTCAATGTATGTATGTGCAGATATATTTTCATTTTCAGCAGCCACGTGGTGTGCTGCAGCTGGAAAAAATGGTGGCGGAGCATGTGCCGTTACGGCTGGCCAAAAAGGCCGAACCAGCCAGAGCCTGTTTGTAAAAACAAAACTATGCACAACCCTAATTGATAGGCCTGTTGGGGAAAAATAGACAATTCTTTTAAAAATTCTGACACTCATTTAGCTGCCAAATCTTCCACAATCTAGGGCCCTTCTACACTGCCATATAAAAACCAGATTATCTGCTTTGAACTGGATTATATGGCAGCGTAGAATCATATAATACAGTTCAAAGCAGGTAATATGGATTGTCTCATTTGATCATCTGGATTATATGGCAGTGTAGAAGGGCCCCTAGCTTTATTACAATCAAAACCACATATTGGGCCTCCACCCCTCACCCCTGCCTCAGGAAATCGGCAAAAAAATTCATGTAAATATTTGTGGAAGCAAATGATCTCCATATGGAAGACACTTCCTTTGTTGACAGAGGTCTTGTAAAATAGGGCAGAGTTTATTTTGCCGAAATGCCTGATTCCGGTTGGCACAGGGCAATCTCTGAGTTTAACTGTGCAAAAACAAAGATTGCAACATTACTCAACACTGACAATAATGATACATCCATTTATAACTGGGCAATGCTTGTCATTAAATCATGTTTGATTTATTAGGGCTTTACATCTTCAAGAACTTTGATAAGCAATAGCCCTGCTAGGTCTTGGAAACTATAGCCCATGACTTTTGTGATTAAATCGAGTAATTTTTAAAGTGGCCTCCCTTTTTTATTATTTCCCACCCACCCATCTTACAGAGCATTACCATCTTTTTCCATTATACCTTATCACTTGTCATGCTGACTGAGGGTCTGAGATTTAAAGTCCAAAATATTCAGGGTTTTTTTTTTCATATGGCACAATTGTAGGCAGTCCCCGAGTTATAAACATCTAACATACAAACGACTCATAATTAAGCACGGAGGTGAAACAACAGGAAGTGAGAGAAATCTAACTCTAAGAAGGGAAATTCACTCCTGAAAGAGTTATCATGGGGGAAAAGGTGAATCAACTGAAGCTTTACCACCAATCCTTGCTGTGCACGCCATGTGTTGCTGTGGCCAACTTTCTCTCCTTCTTTCTCTCCTCCTTTTTTTCTCCCCTTTCTTTCCTCTGTTCCTCTTCCCTTCCTCCCCCCTCCCCAATTTTTCTGTCCCTGCCTCTTTCTCCCCTTCCTTCCTTCTCTACCTATTCTTGGACTACAACTCCCAGCAGTCCTCCTGATCAATCTACCTACCTACCTACCTACCTCTCTCTATCTATGTTATCTATTTTGAGGATTGCTGGGAGTTGCAGTCCAGGAATAGGAAATTGGAAATACGCCGGGATTGGGGTGCCCTCAAAGAAATCCAAGGAGAAGAAAGCTTGCAACTTGGAAGCAGTGCGTTTGGATCATCCCCCTCTCCTAAAGGCCTGGTCTAGGGGATGCTGGGAGCTGTAGTCCGGAAGAGAGAGTGAATATGCTTATTGTGTGGGTTTTTTTTTGGCCAGGGGGAATCGTTTTGTGCATGCACTGTAGCTTTTTTTTTTTGCTTTTTTTGCTTTTAAAGTCCCTTCAGCTGTGTTTTCCACTATTTTTATGAGTGATGGTCACTCGTTGGTCTGATTGGTGTATCGTGTTCAAATTTTGTGTCAATTCGTCCAGTTGTTTTTGAGTTATGTTAATCCCACAAACTAACATTACATTTTTATTTATATAGATATTTATATGGCTGGAGTTACACTTTTAAAATTGTACCTGTTCCAACTTACAAACAAATTCAACTTAAGATCAAACCTACAGAACCTATCTTGTTTGTAACTTGGGGACTGCCTGTCTAGCATTTTGAGACCACTTTTTGAGGCTACAAATTCTGGAGGATAGAACCATGACAAGTTACATTGGTATCAAAATGTAATTCCAGTTGCAGGTAATAAATTGTAATCAAAACAGCCATCTTTGAAAATTTCAGAAGAAGTTCATTTATTTTCATAAGTCTCCATGGGCCAGCTTGTTTTTGAGCACAACAAAACTCTCTTGGGAGGCATAGCCAATCTGGCTCTGTCACATGCTCTCCCCAGTCTTTCAGGGCTGAGAGAGAGAGGAAGAGAGGAGGCAGAGCCCTGGCTGCTAGCGTTTCTCCAGCTCAGCTTTTTGGACCATTCTCCAATTCAGCCGCCGGTCTAGCAGCTATAGCCAGTTAGCCAACAGCCATGCTTCCTCCTCTCTCATCATTTTGAGAAGGAGATCGGGAGCACATTAGGAGCCTTCGGTAATGCAATGGGTTAAACCCTTCTGCCGGCAGGACTGTTGACTGAAAGGTCAGCAGTTCACATCTGGGGAGCGGGATGAGCTCCCACTGTCAGCTCCAGCTTCTCATGTGGGAAAATGAGAGAAACCACCCACAGGATGGTAAAACATCCAGGCGTCCCCTGAGCAACATCCTTGCAGATGTTGAACCCTGCTTAAACCAGAAGGTCACAATACTGATTTTTTTCTAGATTCCAAAGAACTCTCTGGCAAACAGCCAGCCTTTTGGAAATACCAGTTGTATGTTTACACCAAGAAGTGGGCATTGTTAATTGTTAGGCACTTTCCAATTTAGATATATTTTTTCTTTCAAAAAATACAAATGTTAGTAAGATAATTTCAAGAGAGTGAAACTATCTTCCCCTGACAGCACATCTTCATTGAAGAAGAAGAAGAAGAAGAAGGAGAAGAAGGAGAAGAAGGAGAAGAAGGAGGAGAAGAAGAACTTAATTTTTCTACCCCGCCTCCATCTCCCTGAAGGGACTCGGGGCAGCTTACTTGGGGCCCAAGCCCAAGGCGGAATACAATTAAAAACAAAGCAAAAACACTTACAGACCCACCAAGAAAATCCAACAAATGCTATATTCAGCAAAGGACAAGAGGGATCCTCTCACCTCTGCAGGAGTCTACCGTGTACCATGCAGCTGTGGACAAGTCTACATAGGGACCACCAAACGCAGCATTGCCCAAACACGCATCAGGGAACATGAAAGGCACTGCAAACTACTCCAACCAGAGAAGTCAGCCATAGCAGAGCACCTGATGAACCAACCTGGACACGGCATATTATTTGAGAACACAGAAGTGCTGGACCACTCTCACAACCACCATGTCAGACTACACAGAGAAGCCATTGAAATCCACAAGCATGTGGACAATTTCAACAGAAAGGAAGAGACCATGAAAATGAACAAAATCTGGCTACCAGTATTAAAAAACTCTAAAATTACAACAGCAAAACAACAGAGAGTAAACAATCAGGCACATCAATTCACTCTCAACAAGAGATTCCCCCCGGGTACTTCCAGGCCATTGAATGCAAATCAAGGTGATCAGCTGAAACATTAGCCTGGTCATTCCACAGATATATTTTTCCTACTTCCAACAGACCTCACTACCTCTGAGGATGCTTGCCATAGATGCAGGCGAAACGTCAGGAGAAAAATTGCCTCCAGAACATGGCCATATAGCCCGGAAAAACCTACAACAACCCAAATCAAAAACAACTAAGACAACATAAAACAGCGTAAAACAACATAACAATAATAGCTAGCAACAACAATAACAGCAGACTAATTTTGGAGGGGGGAAGGAAAGACCACTACATGAACTAGTTAAAGGATAAGTGGTTTAGTAAGGTGGATAACAATGTATAACGGCATAGGAAATATCATTGTACTGTGATCAGTGTCATGTTGTGGTGCAATGGGTTGAACACTTGTGCTGGCAGGACTGCTGATCAAAAAATCGGCAGTTCAAGTTCAGGGAGCAGGGTGAGCTCCCAACTGTCAGCTCCAGCTTTCCATGCGGGGTCATGAGAGAGACTTCTCACAGGATGGTAAAACATCTGTGCATCTCCTGGGCAACGTCCTTGTAGACGGCCAATTCTCTCACACCAGAAGCGACTTGCAGTTTCTCAAGTTGCTCCTGACACAAAAAAGGAGCGCATTTTTGGGCCATTGATCTGGATTAGAGGGCAGCGTAGACTGATCCAGTTCCATGTGGTTAATCCACATTCTGCAACTGGATTATTGGGCAGTGTAGATCCAGCTTTAATTAGAAATAGCAATCACCTATCAATTGAGATCTGTCCAAGCTTACTCCAGAAAAATGCTGCTTCAAAATCAATAAATGAAGTAAAGAGTTGGCTTCTTTTGGTGCAGTGTATTTAAGTGCACAATGGTCCAAGACCAGACAGTAGTCAACTGTGAAGTGTCCCACTTTGAAACCTATCTGCTCTTCCTCCAGAATTGTACAGTCATTGATTCACATTCTTAATTTGAGCCCTTGGGTAGATCTGCACTGGCCACTTATCCTGGGGCCAATCTGGCAAGGTGAATCATAGATCGTCCCTGGGATGGTTCAGACCTCCATCTCCGCCACCCCAGATGCTGCAGAGGCAGGAACAAATCTATAAATTTCCAGTGACGCCAGACCCAGTGCCGCACCTACCACACCCTCCTGTTTTATTGCAATCAGTTGGTAGTTTTGTAATGTCATTTGGTCAATTGTAGTTTAGTTACTTTATATTTTGCTGGGATTTTATTATTTTTTTCTTATATATGTTTTATATTAGTATTATAAACAAATAATGTTCTTTAATGAAGATTTTTCAAAAAGAAAGTTGGCAGGAAAAACTGAGCCCATTTGAAATGTGAATATGATTTTTAATCAGTGTATTCAGGCCTGTAAAAGAGAATGACCAAAAGCAACAAGGATTCCTCTGAAAGAGAAAAAATGCCCGATCTCAGGGATTGGGGATCTTCGGCCCTCCACAGTCCAGAATACTGGTCACACTGGATGGGGTTTCTGGGAGCTGAAGTTAAAAACAACTAAAGAGTAAAATTTTCCGATCCCTGCCCTATGCCAGTTGCTTACGTATAATAAATGAGATATATGATTAAAATGGAGAGGTATTGTCGAAGGCTTTCATGGCCGGAATCACTGGTTTGTTGTGGGTTTTTTCGGGCTATATGGCCATGTTCTAGAGGCATTCTCTCCTGACGTTTTGCCTGCATCTATGGCAAGCATCCTCAGAGGTAGTGAGAGAGGGTTTTCTCATCCCCCAAGCTTTGGAGTTTCTCCCCTAAAAATATACAGTTGGCACTTTTACAATCGTGTCATCACCAGATAGAGATGTTTTCATTTACCTAGGCATGCAATACTATTCCTTAGCCTATTTTGGTATTAATCCGTCATCTTTTTTGAATTACACTGGTTACAATAAAACAATAAAAAATAATGCTGTAAATAACACAAGCCAACAAAATCAAACTTTTTGTAATCATCGGAAATGAGAGTAGCACAGTTTAAATCAATTTTTATTCTGATTTTAAATATGTATTTTTTCCCCGTCACATCAGCTTTTTAAAATATGATGAACAGTACATTACATGTAAAATCTGCACATGTAACATGATATTCATGTAACACAAGCCAACAAGTATTTTTCATCAGATATAATTTTAGGTCATTATTATAGTTTTTTTGCGCTGAATTCAGACTTGTGTTTATTTCTCTCTCTATCACATATAGTTTTTATGATGAGGCTACTCAAATAATTAATGCATTTATGCACTAATATCTATAGAATCTAATTAACCACAAGCCAACAAGTATTTTTTATCAGATATGATTTTAGATCATTCGTATAGAGTTTTTTTTGCACTGAATTTAGATCTGTGTTTATTTTTTCTCTGTCGTGTGTAGTTTTTGTGATGAGGCTAATCAAATAATTAATGTATTTACTGATATCAATAGAATCTAATTAGCCACAAGCCAACAAGTATTTTTAATCAGATATGATTTCAGCTCTTATGGAGCGTTTTGTGCTGAATTCAGATCTGTGTTTCTTATTTCTCTATCACATGTCATTGTTGCTGTTACTATACTCCCAACTCAAGAATGGGAAAAGTAATGTTGGTGGATAGAAAAAGAGATTTATGAACGTTTTTATGTTGAATGTTTTTATATTGAATGTTTTATATTGTGTAAAAGTGATGATGATGATGATAATGATGATGATTTAAAGATGGGCTTAAAATCAACCTTAAAAACTGTGGCTTGGACACTGAGAAGCTCTGGCCCTTGAGCGCTCTGGCTAGAGGTCAGCTGTGACCAGCAGTGCTGCAGAATTCAAAGAGGCAGAAATGGAGAGTGAAAAGGAAAAAACATACCAAGAGGATGGCACAGCAAGTCAACCCTGACTGGGGCTGCCTTCCTCACTGCAACGTCACTGCGGGAGAACATGCGGATCAAGAATAGGGCTCCACAGCCACCTACGGACCTACCGCCAAGATACTATGCTTGGAGAACCATTATCTTATCCTAGGGCTGTGAGAGAGCGTCTAACACAGGGGTCCCCAAACTAAGGCCCACGGGCTGGATATGGCCCCCCGAGGGCATTTATCCGGCCCATGGGGTGTGGAGAAGGGGGGGCGGGCGAAGCAGCTTCGGGGCTGCTTCGTCCTCTGCCTCCCTGGGCCCAGCCAGCTCTTCTCCTGCCTTCAGGAAGGGGCCTGGCCTCATCCCGACGGCAGGAGAAGGGGGGGAGGCGGCGGGTGAAGCAGCTTCGGGGCTGCTTCGTCCTCTGCCTCCCTGGGCCTAGCTGGCTCTTCTGCCTTCGGGAAGGGGCCACGAGCTGCGTGCATCCGCAGAGCAGAGCCAGGCGGTGCAGCAGCCGCGTCCCAGGCAAGGTGCACCTCCCAAGCCTCTGCCTGTCAGGCTGGGGACTCCATGGGCTTCCCTGCAAGGCAAGGAGCAGAGGGGGGGTAGGTGCGGAGGGAGCGAGCGAGGGAGGGAGGGGTCTCCTTCCACCAGGGAAGCACCCGCCAAGACCTTCCTCCTCCTCCTCCTCCTCTGCTGGGCAAGAAGCCCCTCCCTTCACACACACACACACACACACACACAGACATCATCTGGGTTGTAGATTTTGGGCTGTATGGCTGTGTTCCAGAAGCATTCTCTCCTGATGTTCTCTCTTTGGTTCCATCTTTCCATGTCTCTTTCCTTCCTTCCTTCCCTCTTTCACGTTTTCGTTCCTTCTCTCCTTCCTTCCCTCTTTCACTTTTTTATTTCCTTCTCTCCTTCCTTCTCTACCTTTCTTTCTTTCCTTTTCTCCTTCCCTCCTTCTTTCCCTCTTTCTCTCCCTCCTTCTCTCCTTCCTTCCATCTCTACACTTCTTTCTTTCCTTCTTTCTCTCCTTCCCTCCCTTTTCCCCTTCTTCTTTCCCTTTCTTTCTCTCCCTCCTTCTCTCCTTCCTTCCTTCTCTACCTTTCTTTCTTTCTTTCTTTCTTTCTCTCCTTCCCTCCTTCTTTCCCTTCTTCTTTCCCTCTTTCTTTCTCTCTTTCTCTCCCTCCTTCTCTCCTTCCTTCATTCTCTACCCTTCTTTCTTTCCTTCCCTCCTTCTTTTCCTTCTTCTTTCTCTCTTTCTCTCCCTCCTTCTCTCCTTCCTTCATTCTCTACCCTTCTTTTTTCCTTCCCTCCTTCTTTCCCTTCTTCTTTCCCTCTTTATTTCTCTCCTTCCTTCCTTCTCTACCCTTCTTTTTTTCCTTCTTTCTCTCCTTCCCCTTCTTTTCCTCTTTCTTTCTCTTTCTCTCCCTCCTTCTCTCCTTCCTTCTCTACCCTTCTTTCTTTCCTTCTTTTTCTCCTTCTTTGCCTCCTTCTCTCCCTCCTTCTCTCTTTCCTTCCTTCTTTCCCCCTTTCTGTGTATGTGTTTTGTGTGTGTATATACATAGATGTGTGTGTTTGTGTGTGTGTATATATATATATATATGTGGTTTTGCGCATGCATTGTAATGTATTTTTGGGGGGAGGTTGCTTTTTAAGTCTCTTCCACTGTGTTTTTCAGTGTTTTTATGAGTGATGGTCACTCGTTGGCCTGATAGATGTATTTTGTCCAAATTTTGTGTCAATTCGTCCAGTGGTTTTTGAGTTATGTTAATCCCACAAATGAACAGTTTGAGAGACTGTGACCCGGCCCTCTGTTTAAAAAGTTTGAGGACCCCTGGTCTAACATCATGTGTAGTTTTTGCATTGAGTCTAATCGAATAGTTAATGCATTTATGCACTGATATCAATTAGATTCTATTAATATCAGTGCATAAATGCATTAATTATTCAATTAGCCTCATTGCAAAAACTACACGTGATAGAGAAAAAATAAAAACACATATGAATTCTGCACAAAAACCTCTATATGACCTAAAATTATATCTGATAAAAAATACTTTTTGGCTTGGTTTAATGTATTATTTCTCTATGTTGCCTAATACTCTGAAATCTGATTTGGTATGGAAATGCTTTTAATAAATATATGGAGATTAGTGAAAACACAGCCACGTTTCATAGGGAATTCTAGGGACTGCATTCCATGCTGTCACTTGCCAAGTGCTGATAGGTTATTTTTCCAAACAGGATTAGAGTTGTTTTCTGGGGACCCCGCTTCAGTGCATAAATACACCTTCCCAATAGAGTGGATTAGATAACTTCATGGAGGATAGGTTTATATCAACATTTGCTAATCAAGCTGGCTAAAGGAAACTCTAGTTCCCAGGTGATTCAGCACGAAGTATGGATTAGAGATCAACTGCTCCCTTCCTCCTGTCTCTGATATTTGCTTCAGAGTTTTGCCAGATGTGCATCCCCAAACAGTGCCAATGATCTTTCTTTAGGTTTCCATGTAATTGGAAGTTGCAATACTTTCCCAATTGTACCATAGGGTGCATGCATTCTAAATTGAAATGTTCTTGAGTAAGCTGGACCCAAAAAATCATTTGAAGACTAGAACAATCTGCAAAGGGGAGGAAGGATACAAACAGAGATCTTTCAGCATCTTGGTGACGATCCAGCAACCTACCTCCCATGCCAGCAGATGAGACGTCTTTAGTATGATGGACATGAAACAACAATTTTCACCCATTGCTGTCATCCTACACCAAATTCGACCTCCCACTTTCAGTTGTTGCAGTTCATGAAGACAGTTTAAATAGGTAACAATTAATAAAAGTTGCCCATAGTTATCCCAACACAGTTGTTTTGTCTCATTATTTCATACATACAGAAGCTCTCCGAAGCTCTAGGTGCTCTAACTGCCTATTACAGGGAAAACCAACTGATCCCTAATCCATCTAAAACACAGACATGTGCCTTTCACCTTAAGAACAGACAAGCATCCCGAGCTCTGAGGATTAACTGGGAAGGGATCCCACTGGAGCATTGCAGCGCACCCAAATACCTGGGAGTCACTCTGGACTGTTCTCTGACCTACAAGAAGCACTGCCTGAACATCAAACAAAAAGTGGGTGCTAGAAACAATATCATACGAAAGCTGACTGGCACAACCTGGGGATCACAACCAGATACAGTGAAGACATCTGCCCTTGCGCTATGCTACTCTGCTGCTGAGTATGCATGCCCAGTGTGGAACACATCTCACCACACTAAAACAATGGATGTGGCTCTTAATGAGACATGCCACATTATCACAGGGTGTCTGCGCCCCACACCACTGGAGAAATTACACTGCTTAGCCGGTATTGCACCACCTGACATCCGCCGGGAAGTTGCAGCCAATAGTGAAAGGACCAAGGAAGAGACATCTCCAGCTCATCCCTTGTTTGGGTATCAGCCAGCACGTCAATGACTTAAATCAAGAAATAGTTTTCTTAGATCTACAGAGACACTCGCTGGAAAACCTCAGCAAGCAAGAGTCTAAAAGTGGCAGGCTCAAACCCAGCACCTCAATCCGTGGGTGATACCAGATGAGAGACTCCCCCCTGGGCACACAGAAGACTGGGCGACTTGGAAGGCGCTGAACAGACTGCGCTCTGGCACCACGAGATGCAGAGCCAATCTTAAGAAATGGGGCTACAAATTGAATCCACGACATGCGAGTGTGGAGAAGAGCAAACCACTGACCACCTGCTGCAATGCAACCTGAGCCCTGCCACATGCACGATGGAGGACCTTCTTGCGGCAACACCAGAGGCACTCCAAGTGGCCAGATACTGGTCAAAGGACATTTAATCAGCTACCAAGTTTGCAAAATTTGTGTTCTTTTTTTTATCTGTTTGCTTGTTTTGTTCTGTTAGAAATGTAATACAATGTTCTGGTTGCGGATGACACAATAAATAAATATTATTTTATTGTTGGTTGGCAAAGGTTAGTTATCTCTCCAATTTAATTCAGTGTATGTCCACCCATAATCCATGTATTAACCAGATATGTGGCAGGTCTAATATTTTAGACCTGGACTGGTACAGACATGATCCTTCTACTAACTGCAATGTGTTACAGGGTGAATGTTTCCTTGGAGATATCTTTTATAAAATGTGAACCCTTGAATCCTGAGTATTAAATGTGACTTTTTATAAGAATGTCAGGCAACTGGAGGAGACTTGGAAACAGCAAACAACGAGTGCTTGGAGTTCCAACACCCTCTACAGGACATGAGAAGAATTTCGCCATGTTTTCATTCCTCTGTCATATTTGAAGCCTAGGAGAAGATTTTGCAGCCTCTACTAGAGTTGTGCGTGGACAGGAAAAGGCCTCTGACTTTAAACACCACACCACGGGAAGGAAAACAATCTATTTATTGAAGATAATTAAAAAGCAATAAAGTAAAAACGCACTTTAAAGTAATAGGTAAATCCAATTAGGTAGGAAGATAAGCAGGAGCAAAGTAGTCCAGGGTAAAAGTCCAGCAAAGTCCATAAAAACAAAGCCAAAACTTCCCAAATAAAATGCAAGAAATCAGGAAACATGAATCCAAGGCATGAATATAAAAGCATAGAATCCAAGAATCAAAACCATGATACAAAGGCACTTAAAACATGAATTTTCCAAGCAAAGCTTCCATGAAACAAGGACGAGATCTTGACTTGATTCCAAACAATACTTCATCTGACTACATATCCTGTACTTGGGACTTTTATCTTCTCGTTAGCTATGTCTCTAGCATTCAGAAATTGGTTTCGCTTTAGCTGAGAATGTCTTATCTTTTTCTTTCAGAGTCTGGCAGAAATTCAAAGCCACTGTTCGGCTGTCCTGTTCTGACCTCTTCGCGTCTATCTATTTGCTCATTAACTTCTGCAGCTGGGCCAGGTGCTGAGCTGTTTTCATGTTCCCTATCATGGGAACTCTCTGGTAACAATTCTGAAAGCACACCATCATCCCCACAACCCTTAGGGACATTCTCATGGGAATCTACACTTTGAACAGGGATCTCCTGGCCATTCTCTGCATCCATATCACTGACCAAACCATTGCCATCTTGAAACTCATCTTGCTATTCATTGACATCACTTCGCACATCCAAAGCACCCTGATCCTGAAACACAACCACAGGCTGAGCTCCAACACCAGATACGTTTTCCTTCAATACGTCCGTTCTTTTGTTACCTTTGGGAGCACCTAATGGTACAAAGGAGCCCCCGGTGGCGCAGTGGGTTAAAGCACTGAGCTGCTGAGCTTGTTGATCGAAAGGTCGCAGGTTCGATTCCGGGGAGCGGCATGAGCTTCCGCTGTCAGCCCTAGCTTCTGCCAACCTAGCAGTTCGAAAACAGGCAAATGTGAGTAGATCAATAGGTACCACTCCGGCGGGAAGGTAACGGCGCTCCATGCAGTCATGCTGGCCACATGACCTTGGAGGTGTCTACGGACAACGCTGGCTCTTCGGCATAGAAATGGAGATGAGCACCACACCCCAGAGTCAGACATGACTGGACTTAATGTCAGGGGACTACCTTTACCTTTTTAATGGTACAAAAATCAGTTTGACACGAAAGCAAGGAGAAGCCAATCCCGGCTCCTTACCTGCTTTTTGTGAGTAGCCTCCTTGCCTTGGAGTGCGTGTATGGCATGCAGGCCCAGAAAGTGCACACGCCTGCCTGCAGCCAAGTACCTTCTCTGGAGTAAGAAAATTTGCCTCCTTGCCTTGGAAAGTGCGTGTGGCATGCAGGCCTGGAAAGCATGTTTGCCTGCCTGCAGCCAAGCGCTTCCTCTGGAGTAAGAACTTGTCTCCTTGCCTTGGAAAATGTGTGTGGCATGCAGACCTGGAAATCATGTGCACCTGCCTGCAGCCGAGCACTCCCTCTAGAGCAGGGGTCCTCAAACTAAGGCCCGAGGGCCGGATATGACCCTCCAAGGTCCCGGCCCTCACTCAGGGTCAACCTAAGTCTTAAGCACACAACAACAACAAGAATCCTATCTCATCAGCCAAAAGCAGGCCCACACTCCCCATTGAAATACTAATAAGTTTATATTTGTTAAAATTGTTCTTCATTTTAATTATTGTATTGTTTTAAGTGGGAGTTTTTTGCACTTCAAATAAGATATATGCAGTGTGCATAGGAATTCATTCATTTTTTTTCAAATTATAATCCAGCCCTTCAACAGTTTGAGGCACTCCGACCTGGCCCTCTGTTTAAAAAGTTTGAGGACCCCTGCTTTGGGGTGTGCATTTAGTTACAAACCACAAGATACGAACTTATTTCGGGTATGAAGCGGATTTTAAAAATTGCAAATGCTCTAGAGGGCACTGTTGAATTATAAACATCCAAATTCATGGGATTTTTTTTCTCTCCCGAAGCTGCACATGTGTCCAAACCGAGAAATAAGATCTAAAGATGACTTTTAATTTTTGGGACTAGCAATCTCAGTGTCAAGCATGAGTGAAAGAGACAGATGTATGGGATGCAAAGTCCGCCCATCATTCCAATGTCTCTGATTTTCTTCATTTTAGAAATTAAATCGCTGCCACAAACTCTTTTGCAGGTGTCCAGTGCCTCTTCCTAATCTAAAATAGAATGATGCACCAAAGGCTGGATGGAAGGAATATTTGTTATTGTTCATTCCAAGGTTGTAAACATTGGATTGCTGTGAGGTTTTCAGGCTGTATGCAATAAGACTGTAGTCCTGTATAACTTTAAGAATCAATGTTATATACATCAGTGTTTCTCAACCTGGGGAACAGGACGCTGTGGGGGTTGCAAGGGGGTGTCAGTGGAGTTGTCAAAGACAATCAGAAAATTATTTTCTGTTGGTCATGGGGGTTCTATGCGGGAAGTTTGGGCCAATTCTATTGTTGGCGGGGTTCAGAATGGTTTTTGATTGTAGGCGAATTATAAATTCCAGCAACTACAACTCCCAAATGTCAAGGTCTATTTTCCCCAACCTCCACCAGTGTTCACATTTGGACATATTGAGCATCCATGCCAAGTTTGGTCCAGATCCATCATTGTTTCAGTCCACAGTGCCCTTCCAGTATTTTTTGTTGGTCATGGGAGTTCTGTGTGGTTCAATTCCATCATTGGTGGAGTTCAAAATGCTCATTGATTGTAGGTGAACTAGGAATCCCAGCAACAACTCCCAAATGATAAAATCAATCCCCAAACCCCACCAGTATTCAAATTTGGGCGTACCGGGTATTGTATTGTCGAAGGCTTTCATGTAGGTTTTTCCGGGCTATATGGCCATGGTCTAGAGGCATTTTCTCCTGACGTTTCGCCTGCATCTATGGCAAGCATCCTCAGAGGTAGTGAGGTCTGTTGGAAGTAGGAAAATGGGTTTATATATCTGTGGAATGACCAGGGTAGGACAAAGGACTTTTGTCTGCTTGAGCTAGGTGTGAATGTTTCAACTGACCACCTTGATTAGCATTTAATGGCTTGGAAGTGCCTTGTTGTTCATTCGTTCAGTCGTCTCCGACTCTTCGTGACCTCATGGACCAGCCCACGCCAGAGCTCCCTGTCAGTCGTCACCACCCCCAGCTCCTTCAAGGTCAGTCCAGTCACTTGAAGGATGCCATCCATTCATCTTGCCCTTGGTCGGCCCCTCTTCCTTTTACCTTCCACTTCCCCAGCATAATTGTCTTCTCTAGGCTTTGCTGTCTCCTCATGATGTGGAAGTGCCTGGGGGGAATTTTCTGTTGAGAGTGATTTGATGTACCTGATTGTTTACTCTCTGTTGTTTTGCTGTTGTAATTTTTGAGTTTTTTAATACTGGTAGCCAGATTTTGTTCATTTTCATGGTTTCTTCCTTTCTGCTGAAATTGTCCACATGCTTGTGGATTTCAATGGCTTCTCTGTGTAGTCTGACATGGTGGTTGTGAGAGTGGTCCAGCATTTCTGTGTTCTCAAATAATATGCTGTGTCCAGGTTGGTACCGGGTATTTGTTCCAAATTTGGTGCAGTGAATGAAAATACATCCTGCATATCAGATATTTACATTACAATTCATAACAGGAGCAAAATTCCAGTTATGAAGTAGTAACAAAAATAATTTTATGGTTGGGGGTCACCACAACATGAAGAACTGTGTTTAGGGGTTGCGTCATTAAGAGGGCTTAGAACCACTGATATACTTGCTTTAGATCAGACTGAGACTATGCAGCCTGCAGATGGACCTGGATGACAACTTTCTTTATTCCTTATCACTGGCTACAGTGTCCAGTAACAGCTAGAGACCAAAACATTGTTCAGGGCTTTTAAAGCTGTCCACCTGCCTTTTCATATGCTTGAAATACTTATCTAGGAACCTAGACACCTAAATCCAATGGCTATTCAATGCTTAGGGAGGACTAGTGAAGGATGTGACTGTAGAAAGATGGTGTCACCCCCTTGTCCCCTATTTCACTCTTGAGCAACTGGCAGGTCTCTTAGCCATTGATGTAAAAGGATAAAAGGACTATAGAAGCACGCCTTACCTACTTGCCTGCAGATCTTTGGGTAGGAAGAAACTGATAAGTTATCAAAAGGTACACTAGATTTCTTATCTCCAGCAATTTGGTAATTCTACCTTGAACTGGGAAAGGGAAAGAAGAAAATCTACCCTTTCACTTGTTCCCCAGCTGTGTTGTCTGTTTGACAAAAGAAAAGGAATGATACCTGTTTCCGATTAATTTACAGAAAAATTTGCATAGTCCCAAAGGCTGGGTTTACTGGAAGAGCCAAACAACTTTATTTTGAAGTTAGAGAATCACAAGGGCTCTGCTTTTAAATTCTGTGTGAGAGGCAAGTAATTTCAGCAAGAGGACAAAAGGGCCTTGGAGAGATTCCAACCCTATTTCTGCTTAAACCAGAAGGTCACAGTATTGATATTTTTTCTTGATTCCAAAGAACTCTCTGGAAAACAGCCAGCCTCTTGGAAATACCGGTTTTATGTGTGTTTACACCAAGAAGAGAACATTGTTTATTGTTGGGCAATTTAGAAATATTTTTCTTTCAAAAAAATTAAAATGTTAGTAAGATGATTTCAAGAGAGTGAAACTGTCTTCCCCTGATAGCACATCTTCATTGTGCTGTGATCAGTGTCATGCCGTGGCGCAATGGATTAAACCTGGCAAGACTGCTGAGCTCCCAACTGTTAGCTCCCGCTTCCCATGCAGGGTCATGAGAGAAGCCTCTCACAGGATGGTAAAATATCTCGGCATCCCCTGGTCAACATCCTTGCAGACGGCCAATTCTCTCACACCAGAAGCAACTTGCAGTTTCTCAAGTCACTCCTGACACAAAAAAAAGTGTCACGCTATTTTTCTGGCTATTTGCAATAATCATATCTCTGCTTTCATTCCAAGAGTTTATCCCTTCCTAAACGATTTTCTCTGAGGGCACTTCCAGACCAGTTCTATATCCCAGAATCTAATCCCAGGTTTTCTGCTTATCTCAGATTATCTATAAGTGCGGACTCACATAATCCAGTTTAAAGCAGAAAACCTGGAATCAGATCCTGTCTGGAGGGGCCCCTAGTTGCAATCCTTACAGTAATACTTTGATATGGGTTACGTTATGCTAAGTGATTATGTCCAGATCAAGGTCACATAATGGCCTTTGTGACCAGTGTCAGAGGGCTTCTGTGGGCGCTTCCAGACAGCACGTAATCCCGGGGTTTAATGAGAGGCTAAAAATCCCAGGACTTCAGGAGAGGTCCACATACAAACCTGTTGGTCCAGGAATTGCTGCCTCTGTTGTCCAGACTTGATGCTTTGTTCTGAGATTTAGAGACTCCCAAGATAGCTGCTGCAGAACTTCCACCGAAAACCAGCAGCTTAAAAAAAAAACTTGCGGGATGCGGATATGCAGATAACCACAAAAGTTCAGTTCTTTTGCCCTCCAGACATTATATGAACTATCTCCCACACAAACAAACCTAATGGGGTATGACCACTACTGACTAAGTCAGCAGAACACAAACAGAAACACACACTTTTAAGCCAGGAACAGAACTTTGTCATTATCTATTATTTTTACAGTCTGGCTGCCTGACCATCTGTCCAGATGGGTTTAATAGTGTACTAGTGGCATAAAACAACAGGGTGATGTTCCTGGGTTATACAAAGCTGTCCCTGATTGCTCTTATTGTGAAAAGATGTATGCATATAACATTGACTAAGGAGCCACAACTTTGTCCTTGCCAGAGAAAATGTGCCCTCCACACATTTCATAAAGTTTCTGGCACACAAACAAACTTTTTTGCCTTCTACTCAAGTGTCACCTTCTTTTTAGGAACCAATCGGAAACAAGCATCTAAAACCTGGGCAAGAGCCCAGATAAAAAAATCCTGTGATTTCCAATTGCAGGAACATACAGATATGCAAAGATCTCGATATTCAGCTAAAAACTGCAATATTCCCACACCTGGAAATTGCTGCAGGAGCTCCTAGGATAAAGGTACTGTCTGGATGGGCCCTATATCTTCAAAAGCCAGGCAGCAGAGGAATTGCAGAAGGTTTTGCTTGTCATACAACCAGGTAACAAACAACATATACTGAAATTCTTCATTAACACAAGCATTCTGCATTTTTCATTGTGGTAACCTCAGTCCTAGGGCATATCTACAAGGACATTATATATACAAAGCAGATGGAAATGGACTCAATGGCATTTATATGATGCAGAGAACCATCTGGCAGAGAATGCAGGGCACAGATATGTAATGGTTAACTTCCACCATTCACTTCTTCCATGCCCCATGGCAAGGGGAAAATGTGGTGTCATTTACATATGATGTTGTGTATTGCTGTAGCAGTGGTATTGGAGGTCTAGAGAGCTTATGCCTGTCTCTTGGTTATGTTTCTGATGCAAGTAAAGATGCCTGCTCAACTTGGAGAAGAAGCGGGGGGGGGGGGGGTGTCACCTCCTTCCTCACCTCCTCTCTCTGAGTCATGGAGCTGTCTTTGCCACACACTATCTGGGGCTCTGAGACCACTGTTACATCTATTAGTATTGCGATGTGTGCCTTCTCCCTGTTTTGAAAAGATCTACATTGTAAAAGCTGGGTGGCAAATTAATTAAATAATATCATCAGTTTCTCTCACACCAGAAGCAACTTGCAGTTTCTCAAGTCACTCCTGACACGACAAAAAAAATCAGTTATTCCGGAGCCCCTGGTGGCGCAGTGGGTTAAACCCTTGTGCCAGCAGGACTGCAGACCAACAGGTCGCAGGTTCAACTCCGGAGAGAGCATGGATGAGTTCCCTCTATCAGCTCTGGCTCCCCATGTGGGGACATGAGAGAAGCCTCCCACAAGGATGGTAAAACATCAAAACATCCGGGCATCCCCTGGGCAAACGTCCTTGAAGACAGCCAATTCCCTCACAACAGAAGAGATTTGCAGTTTCTCAAGTCTTTCTTGACATGAAAAAAAAATAAGTTATTCCTAATCATAGTAGTATGCAAATTCTGTGCTTTCCCCTGCCCCCTTAAAGCACTGGTTGGGTCATTTGAAAGCAAGGTACTTTATAAATCCAGCTACTTAAAGGAAGGAACCAGCCAGATGCTTTCTGCAGGTAAGTAAAGTAGCTTTCTTTGTTGATTTAGTGATGCTGTTGTATTGGGAACTGGCCTGACATGTATTTCTTGGCTTAAGGACATTTGGCATGCAGTCCTCATTGCATGATTGGAAGAACAGCTATATAAATTAAGCCTGTTTCCAGATGAGAGTTCGATCACTATAAAGGACATTTCTAATTTTATACAATTGGTATACATTGGACAAATAATATGAAATTTTGAGGAAAGAAGCAACTTGAAGGCCAGAAGCTGTTAAAACCACCAAGTATTGGGGAGAACTGGAGCTAAAGAGGCTTTTTTTGGCACTGCCACTTCTAAATCACCAGACAAGGACCATGTTGACTGGGAGATTCTATCATTTGAAGTCACTACCAAACTATTCCAAGTTCTGTGAAGCAGTGCTATTTCTTTATTTAATTAATTACTTTTGCCAGAGAATTTAGCACATGAGGTGGAGTAAGCAGGCAAATAAGTGTCATATCATTCAGAGGGCCTCAAGTCCTGAAATAATTAGATAAATATTGTAGACCATGGCTTCCAGAGAGGGATGGAGTATTTGTTGCCCCACTGCAGGAAGCACAATCAATAGCCAATTGCTAGCATTTCTCATATATTAATTTTGTTTTTTATTTGTTCAGTCGCTTCCGACTCTTTGTGACCTCATGGACCAGCCCACGGCAGAGCTTCCTGCCGGCCGTTACCACCCACAGCTCCTTCAGAGTCAAGACAGTCACTTCAAGGATACCATCCATCCATCTTGCCCTTGGTTGGCCCCTCTTCCTTTTCCTTCCATTTTCCCCAGCATAATTGTCTTCTCTAAGCTTTCCTGTCTCCTCATTATGTGGCCATCTTTGCCTCTAATATCCTTCCCTCCAATGAGCAGTCGGGCTTTATTTCCTGTATGGAGTGGTTGGATCTTCCCGTGGTCCAAGGCACTCTCTGAAGTTTCCTCCAACACCACAGTTCAAAAGCATCTATCTTGCTTCGCTCAGCCTTCCTTATGGTCCAGTTTTCACATCCATAGATTACTACAGGGAATACCATTGCTTTAACTATGCAGATTTTCATTGCCAGCATGATGTCTCTACTCTTCACTGTTTTATCGAGATTGGTCATTGCTCTCCTCCCAAGAAGTAAACGTCTTCTGATTTCCTGGCTGCAGTCTTTGTCTGCACTAATCTTTGCACCTAGAAATACAAAGTCTGTCACTGCCTCCATGTTTTCTCCCTCTATTTGCCAGTTATCAGTCAAGCTGATTGCCATAATCTTGTGTTTTTTGATGTTTAACTGCAACCCAGCTTTTGCACTTTCTTTTTTCACCTTGGTGAGAAGGCTCCTCAGTTCCTCCTCGCTTCATATATTAATAGGACAACTATAATTTCCATTATGAAAACAGAGAAGGTATAAGGTAGCAGAGGGTTTCTATCCTAAGGAGATCCCAATGCCTCAAAGTAGGAGTTGCCAAAAGACATCACTTTATAGCTATAATGGGCCCATTGGACAGACATGGCAAGCGTCACCACTTGTCTATTAGGACAGAAACTGAGGATAGGGCAGGAATGCATGAGAAATGCCTCTCCTGGTTCAGTGGCTACCATCCTAATAGGAAACATAACGTTGGATGGTAGTCCAACATTCAAAGCAGGTGGCTGGGTAGTTACGATGAGTAGTTATGATGTTTACATTTTGTTAATGCAATGCTCCTGTTATGGAGTGAGGAATGATATCTTCCCCATCAGTGTAAGTCTATAATTTTTTGAAGATTCTGCCTAATTGTGCATATATTTTTAAATGTTATTTTGTTGCATTTTGTTTGTCAGAAAATGAAACTGACATGGTTTCTTTGCAGAAGAAAAGCATCTTGTCAATGTTAGGCATGTCAATATATCACAAGTCAACAGGGAAGTATTTGCTCTCATGTCTTACCTGACTGACACCAGACTTGCATTGCTAGATTGCTCTTTGATTTGACTTTATGCCAGTTCAACATAATACCAGAAAACCAGTGGACCTTAGCATTGGTGTATCCTTCCAAAATGTTTACATTTATTTACATTTTCTTGTATCTGGACATTCAGCAAGTATAAAACCAAAAATCAAGGTGTGATAGATGTGTTCTAGGTTGACCAAGTTCTTCTTACCTAGGCCAGGAGAGAAGCAAGATGTGGAGGTATCATGTTCATGTATTTGAGGGAATCCTCAATTAATATAGAATCTTAGCCAAAAATTTCATTGACATTGAGATATCATGTACCTTATATACTCAAGTATAAGCCAACCCGAATATAAGCCGAGGCACCTAATTTTACTACAAAAAAACGGGGAAAACTTATTGACTCGAGTATAAGCTGACAGTGGGAAATGCAGAAGCTATGGGTAAATTTCAAAATGAAGTAAAATTACATTAATTGAGGCATCAGTAGGTTCAATGTTCTTGAATATTTACATAAAACTGCAATTTAAGATAAGACTGCTCAACACTGATCAAACCATTATTCTCACCTTCTTCAATGTAAATGTGCTTACCTATCCTTCCAATAATAATAATAATAGAGTAAAATAATAAATGTAATAATAACAACAATAATAGAGTAAACTGATAAAATAATAATAATAATGTAAAATAATAAATGCAATACAAATAATAATAACAGATTAAAATAATAAATAACCATGACTTGAGTATAAGCCGAGGGGGACTTTTTCAGCCTTAAAAAGGGGGCTGAAAAATTAGGTTTATACTTGAGTATATACAGTATTCTCCATTTCAAATGTGGGATCTTCTAATATGGCAATATGACTCACTAATTTATCCTTATTTCAAGAAATGATTTCAAATAACAGACTTTTCCTCAACCCTATGGTAGAAAAAAAGAAGACAATTGTAATGCAGTTGTGCTGTCTTTTGGACACTTCATATAGCAGGGATGGAAAATCTATGCTGCATGTTTTTGGACTCCATCACTCATTAACCTAAGCCAGCAGAGGCCAATGACCAAGGATGATGGGAGTTGAAGTCCAACAGAATTGGGAAGGCAGCACATTTCCCATATTTGTTCATAAAAAGGTAAAGGTAGTCCCCTGACATTAAGTCCAGTCATGTCTGACTCTGGGGTGTGGTGCTCATCTCCATTTCTAAGCCGAAGAGCCAGCGTTGTCCGTAGACACCTCCAAGGTATTTGTTCATAGAAACCTTTTAACCTGTTGGCATTGTTTGCAATTTGTCCTTCTAAAATGGTTTTCAGTGTCATTATTTGCACCTCATTCAAGTAGCACAAAAGAAGCATTCCAAAGAAAGATTAAAAGGATGAGCAAACAAACTGTAGAGAAAAGCATTTCCTCTACTACAGTTTCTGAGCCTCCAGGATGTGGAGTGACCAGTACCGTATGTTCCCTTTTACAGAAAATAACTCTTCATTTGAACAACTTTCAAAGAACACAGTAGTCCTTTGTTTGACAAGGGACGGTGATGGGAATTTCCCATCTTGCTAGCCATTAAGCTTGTGCAATCCAGGTAAACCTTGACCCATTTTTGTGTCTCGGCTTTTGGTGGGGGCGCTGATCTGTTTTTTGGGAGCTTCCCAAATTCAGGAGTGCAGATATCTGTTTTCACTCTGACATGCTGAAAGATCCATTTTCTATCAACCCATTAGGGGGGGGGGGGGGGCTTCCAGGCTCCCCTTCTCAACATTTTAGGCATTTATTTAGGCTGTTTCAACTTTAGAGAAGAGGCACTCAGCTGCAAGCAGGCATGTACAATTTCTCTGCACACGACACACACTTTTTCCAAGGCTAGGATTCAAGTTCTTACAGCTGTTTCTTACTCTAGAGGAGAGGTGCTCAACTGAAGGCGGGCACACACTTTAAGGAGGCTTCTACCTGTTTTTACTCTAAAGAAGAGGTGCTTGGCTCCCATCGAGGTGGTACCTATTGATCTACTCACAGGTGCATGTTTTCAAACTGCTCGGTTGGCAGAAGCTGGGCCTAACAGCAGGAGTTCACCCCATTCCCTGGATTCAAATTGCCAATCTTTCAGTCACCAATTTCAGCAGCTCAGGGGTTTAACCCGCTGTGCCACCAGTGGGTTAAACTGTATATTGCCTATATATTGTGCCACATGCAATATGCAATACTATAATATAAAATTTCAATTTGTTTTACGAAATAGGAGCAAAGCCACAGAATAGAGATTGTGCCAACTTTGTCCATTATGAAACAGCTTATAAACCACAATATTTACTGGAAATGAACTTTTCATTACTTCCCTGTTGCTACTTCAGTCCGTGCAACAAAATTGAATTCTTGGAATTCATGCCGATGAAAGGGAAAAACTCTAATACATACGTTGTTAAGCATCTATAATATGGTACCTTAACAAGAATATTATTGTAAAAATTTGTGTTTATCATAAGAAAATTCCTTGATGGATACTGGGGAATGTAAATTTTAAGTTTGTCAGCACAGTCCTATGCCTGTCTGTTTGGATGAAGGCAGGAGTTCTGTTTTTATTGTTGTCAACTTCAAGTTATGGTGTTTTTAAGTCCAAGAAAGCTGTAAGTCGCCCTTCTAAAAGAAGATACATTTGCAAAAGCATTCTGTTTGGATGTATGTCCCTTGTAATATAAATAATATAGGTAAAGGTAAAGGTTTCCCCTTAACATTAAGTCTAGTCAAGTCCGACTCTGGGGGGTGGTGCACATCTCCATTTCTAAGCCGAAGAGCTGGCGTTGTCCATAGACGCCTCCAAGGTCATGTGGCTGGCATGACTGTATGGAGTGCCGTTACCTTTCTGCCGAAGTGGTGCCTGTTGATCTACTTACATTTGCATGTTTTTGAACTGCTAGGTTGGCAGAAGCTGGGGCTAACAGTGGGAGCTCACCCCACTCCCCAGATTCGAACCACCAATCTTTCAGTCAGCAAGTTCAGCAGCTAAGCAGTTTAACTTGCTGCACCATTGGGGGCTCCTATACTATAAAATAGTATAATATCCAATAATATACTATAATATAAAATACATTTGAAAATAATTTTTTAAATTGACAGCACACTATGGTTGAGTAATAAACACGCTGGCCCCGTTAAATGGTTATTACTGCTGCCAGAGACATACACCCCTATTACACAAAAACAAATGAAACATCAGCAGGAAAATGTGTTTGCTTCTAAGATACTGCTCAAGCAAGTTGGAGTTTGATCTCATTCATTAAATTGGACCACAGATAGCTTAGGATATATCTACACTGACCACTTGAGTCAGTTTCCAACCAGTACTGAAGAATGTATTTTTGATGTGCAGATGATTACATAGAAAGTCCAGGAACGAGTTTGAGTCCCATATAGTGGTTTCAACAAATCACAGAGCACTGGTGTGCATTAAGGGCTTTCTTTTGCATGCTTTCATGGGTGTTTGCTGTCTAGGGACCTCATCAGATGGGGTTTTTTAAAAGCAATTTTATGCTGGTCTCTGCTTCTTTTGTCCAATGTTATGGACACCAATGTGTCCTTTAAACAACACATGGCTGGCAATGTCCCTTTTGACCCCCTCCCCCCCTTCGCCATGTTTGCAGCATCCTGCGTCAGCCACTCTAATTTTCTACATCACTGGCAGTGTCCATGATAAAGGTAAATTTTCTGCAATTTTCTCTCTTTATAGTGCTCTTTTTGTGTTTCCCCCATCTGGTGGGGGAGAAGCGATGTAGTGCCATATGGCCCCTGTAGCGATTTCTCCACCCTTCCCATCGCACTGGAAGGAGGAGTGTGGGTGCGCAGCTCGCAGGGCCACTCAAGTCACATTGCAGGCTTCCTCTAGCCCCTAAACCTTTGGGGGTGGGCATCGTGGGATGAGGTCCTTAGTGTGACAGTTTGTCCTGTGCAGATGGGGCCTTCAAGTTTCTCAAAATCTTCACCCCATTCTGCAATTCCCTGAAGCTACACCAACTTTTGTTTAAAGCTATTTCACAAACCCTGATGTTGTAATCAAGTGAAATGAGAAACATCCTACAAACCACATCATGCTCTGGAGTTGACCCGGTTGCTACACAAATCACTGGAGCAGTAGAATAGAAATGCTCTGCATTTTAGTTTGCGCAAACAAAAGCGGGGGGTGGGAACCTGGTATGTTGTCCAAAGTCTAAAATGTACATACTGTAACAGGAAAGGTATTGTGCTATAGCACTCTCAACAGGCCCGTAGCCAGGATTTCGTTTCGGGGGGGGGGGGGGGGGCTGAATTTTTTTCAGGGGGGGTTCGGGGGGGCTGAGTTTGGGGGGGGCTGAGTTTGGGGGGGGGGTGAGTCTGAGTGAAAGAGGGTCTAGCCTAGCAAACCTTTTGTATCATTACCCCAATACCCTCATGCATATGGGATATATTGAGTATGGTTATCAGATCATATGAATAAACATAACAGTTTAAATAATGCACCAGTAAGGCCTTCCCGCGAACCACCATGAGAATTTGGGGCGGGGGGGTAAGCCCCCTGAGCCCCCCCCCCCCCCCCCCCCGGCTACATGCCTGACTCTCAACATTCATCCGTTTAGGATATTTCCTTGATGAAGATGCATGATTACAAAAGTTTGGTAAAACAGACCTGAACTGCCCAAAAGAGCATAGGAATTAGCTATGCGTTAAACATGGTTGCTATAAAGTTATGTTTGGGGGTTGAGATCTGTTTCATTTATTGCTTAACATACTAGAATTAACAACTCTGCACATTCTGATGGCAAAACAACTGATCTAACTCCCCACCCACCACTAAGAACGAAACTTTTGGAATCTCTTTTGCAACTTTTTGAACTCTGAACTAACAGAATATCACCCTTACACAAACTCCAAGAAAGTGCAAATACTTGCATAATGACATTTGCTGCCATGCAAGGCCCCATCAAGAGTCCAACTGGGACCAGTTTTAGAAGCCTTCTGAGAACTGTTGTACAAACAAGTAAATTTTCTAGCTTTAGCAGAAGCATACAGAACAAGAAGGATTGTGTAGTGGTGTGGTGGTACTTTAATCAGCTGATCTATCTTGGGATGGGCATGCTTTGGGATTAGACTATGTTTTCAACTAAGGACCTCATCAGACGAACAGGAGGAAAGCAGGGGAAAGTGGAGGGAACTCTTTTACCTCCTTTCCTCCGGTCTATCTCCATCTTCTGGGGTCAGCTCAGACTTCCCAAGGAATGGACGCAGCTGGCACACAAGTTGTACAAAGGTTTCCCTTGCCACCGCTGAGACCTGAGATTCCAGGCTCAGCGATGAATCTAGGATCCACCCCCAAGCTGCGAACCTGAGTCTTCAAGGGGAGTGTAACCCCATCCAAAACAGGCTGTAAACCTATGCCCTGTTCGGCATTTCGACTGACTAGTAGGACCTCTGTTCTTATGCCAAAATGATAAGGGAAGGAAGCCTGTAGCAGCTGAAAGCCCTTTGGAGTTCTCTCGGCCACCATGTGTCTCAACCTCCTCCTCACATAAGGACAGTGTGAGGGGTCACATCTTTATGTTGGGAGAATGGATTGAAGACGACACGTGGCAGCTGAGAGCCCCCTGGAGCACTCTCAACCGTCACCTTTCTTGCCATCCTCCTGGCAAAATGTCAAGAGGACAGCCCAAAGGGGGGGGGAGTTGGGGAGGGGGGAGATGGGGAGGGGTGGGGGGAAGTTGCCACATGTCCCACCTTCCTCCCGGCATAAGGATAGGGTGAGCAGCCCCATACTTATGCCGGGAGGACAACCTGAGGATGATCCATACCCTTCCCCTCTCAAGCCCACCTCACCCAGCTTGTGCCTGCCCCTCTCACCCCTGGCCCAGCCCGCCTGGCCAGGCCCACAATGCAGCCCCAAGACAAAAAAGTTTGCCTATGTCTGATCTACAGGGAGTTATACACAGTAGTTAGGAGTATGGGGTCTCCATGAAAGTGAAAAAAGGCTAACTATTCCTTTTGAGAACACCTTTCTTGTGATATCTAGGGGCGGTTCCAGACAGCCTTTATTAAGAGCATCTGCATTTGAAAAACATGAATGTTCCTGGGGTGCTGTCTCCACCCACCCCAGAATGCACGAGCTTTCTGAGGTGGGTGTCCAGGTGCTCTCGTGGGACTGGCCCACAAGAACATCTGTAGGCCCTGCCCTCCTCCCCCACAGCCCCCAAAGTAAGGAAAACCTACCCAGCCTCCAGTAGACTGTAGCCGGAGCTCTCCCGGTGTGTAGAAATGACAAGCCAGGAGAGCAGGAGGGGCAATTTTCCTCCTCCCCCCCCCCCCTCCTGGCATATCATTTCTACATGCCAGGAGAGTTCTGGCTAAAGTCTACTGGAGGCCAGGTAAGTTTTACTTACTTTTCAAAGGGGTTTGGGGGCTGTGGGGGAGAGGGGGGTGGTTTCTTACAATTTTTCATACCAATTTAGTCCGGAAAACTGTGGGAATGGTGTCTGGCCTGCAGTATTCTGCAGTCTAGAACTGAAAATAGTGAGTTTATCCCGCGCCTTCCAAGAAGGCACGGAATAAACCCGCTATCTACTTAATTTACTACAAACCAGGGTTTTCTGGGTTTGTGGCGAATTAATTCAAGATTGTCCAGGATGTCATCTGATAGCCCCTTTTTATTGTGGGAGTTACCACAAAAAAGGGGTTGTCTGGATGCACCCTAGGTCCTAGCACAGTTCCTTGGTCAACATCTGGTGGAGGTTGACCACAGAGTTGCACTGGGGGACACTGGGCTTCTTAGAGAGAACATATAAATTAAGTACATGGATAATCAAATTTGCAAAAGTTAAACCTGCAAATATGGAGGGCCAACTGTATACCATGTCCTTTCCTATTGATTTGCAAAGTTGTTGAGTTACTGGACAATACCCCATTTGTCCAAATGTCCCTGATACATACTGAGGAAAACCATTGCAGCGGAGTTTGTCTGACATCAGAGAAATATTGAACAAGAATTTGTGACCAACAGAAAGGCAGCTTCTCCTTTCTGAAGCTGCCAGGTAGGGCCAAAGCTCTGAGGGCAGATCGATCCAACAATCAGAGCAGCAGGAAATACAGTTTGCTGAGTCTGCTCCCCACCCCTCTGGGTAGTCCATTCCAGTTGGGGCCTCTTCTATTTATCTGGCAATAACCTCAGAGCTTCCTGGTCAGGTCTGTCGAACAAGCCCTTAATTCTTCATCCCTATAAAAGAGGAATGAGCAGCCAAGGGAGGAAGGCAGATGGAGTGAGCTAGCCCAGTTCTTCTTTGCCAGGCCAAAATCCGTTCTCTGGTAGAAGGTAAGACAAGCCATTGAATTTTAATGTATTGTTGAAGGCCTTCATGGCCGGAATCACTGGGTTGTTGTAAGTTTTTCGGGCTGTATAGCTATGTTCCAAAAGCATTATCTCCTGATTTTTTGACTACATTTATGGCTGGCATCCTCAGAGGTTGTGACCGTGCAACCTCTGAGGATGCCTGCCATAGATGCAGACAAAACGTCAGGAGATAATGCTTCTGGAACATTACCATAAAGCCTGAAAAACTTACAACAACCCTTTTGATTTTAAATATTTGGATTGTTTATTATGCTTGTATCTTGCCCTTCTTCTGCACTTTTTAATTCACATAACAATGCTGTAAATTAGAAGACCGTGGCTGGATCATGATCGCACAACAAGCTTCATATATGAATGGTTGGCTGGTATTTGAGCAGAGGTGTGTGAAGGTGAGTTTGACCGCATTGCTTCATATGGTCATTATATTCATCACCAGCTTTTACGGAGTCTAACTAGCAAAGAGGAGATCTGGATGGTGGAAGGATGCATTTAGTCGTAACAACCTTTCCTTGTCAATGGCTAATTAATGTAATAAAAAAAAACCCTCCAATGCAGACTATTTCTACACTGAGATATAATTCAGATTTCCGCAACCAGATACTCCAGTTCAAAGCAGATAATTTGGATTTTATATGGCAGTGTAGAAGGGGCCTTAGTTTATGAACCTTTGCTTCTATTGATTTGATTTTGGACCTGTTTCTTTGGGGGTTTTTTTTTGTTTTGAAATCCATGGCATCTATAGAAATCTCCTACAGCATCACACTTCAAATGGCTTGATTCTGAAACAGTTTACTTGTGATGGTCTATCATAGTACAATTTCTGCATAATCTGTCTGGCAAAGAAGCTGTGTCATATGCAAGAAGTGCTAGGCAAATGTATGCCTGTATGTGTCACCAATCAACGTATTATGACTCTATGACTTTCATAGGGTTTTCCTAGGCAAGAAGTACTCAGAAGTGTTTTTACCCATTCATCCCTCTAAAAATCTAACATACAGCATGTGGAATTTATTGACATTCTTCCATTCCAGTACTAATAGAGTCTTCTCTCCATTCCTCATCCTCTCCCCACCCCCCCAAACTGGGACCTATTGAGTGGGAACTTGGCAGGCACTGGGCATATAATAACCTCCTTTCCCCCCATTCCTCATTCACTATGCATATGCAAAGGAGTCATGGTACGCAATAGATTAAACCCTTGTGCCGGCTGAACTGCTAACCTGAAGGTCAGCAGTTCAAATCCATGAGAGGGGGTGAACTCCTGCCTGTCAGCTCCAGTTTCCCATCCGGGAACATGAGAGAAGTCTCCCACAGGATGGTAACACATTCAGGTGTCCCCTGGGCAATGTCAGTCACTTGCAGTTTGTTCCCTAGGGTGTGTGAGCCCGCGGTGGTACAGTGTGTTAAACCCTTGTGCCGGCAGGACTGCTGACCAAAAGATTGGCAGTTCAAATCCGGAGAGCAGGGTAAGCCCCCTTCTATCAGCACCAGCTTCTCATGCAGGAATATGAAAGAAACTTCCCACAGGATGGCAACACATTCAGGTGTCCCCAGGGCAACATCTGGGCGACAACCAATTATCTCAGAAAGTTTGGCCCAATTCTATTGTTGGTGGGGTTCAGAATGCTATTTGGTTGTAGGTGAACTATCATTCCCAGCAACTACAACTCCCAAATGTCGAGGTCTATTTTCCCCAAACTCCACCAGTGTTCACATTTTGGCATATTGAGTATGTGTGCCAAGTTTGGTTCAGATCCATCTTTGTTTGAGCCCACAGTGCTCTCTGGATGTAGGTGAACTACAACTCCAAAACTCAAAGTCCATGCCCACCAAACCCTTTCAGTATTTTCTGTTGGTCATGGGAGTTCTGAGTGCCAAGTTTGGTTCAATTCCAACATTGGTGGAGTTCAGAATGCTCTTTGATAGTAGGTTACCTATACATCTCAGCAACTACAACTCCCAGGTGACAAAATCAATCCCAACCCACCAGTATTCAAATTTAGGCATATCGGGAATTTGTACCAAATTTGGCTCAATGAATGAAAATACATCCTGCACATCTGATATTTACATTATGATTCATAACAGTAGCCAAATTACAGTTATGAAAAAAAATAATGTTATTGTTGGTGGTCACCACAACGTGAGGAACTGTATTAAGGGGTCGCGGCATTAGGAAGGTTGAGAAACACTGTCTTAAGTCAAAGACAGGCTGGTATAGAGAAAGGTACAATTTCACGTATTTCATCTTCAAGCATTTTCGATCTTTAGACATAGAAGGCATTTAACAAATGCAAGCTCTCTGTCTCTATCTGTACACACAGATAGAGAGATTGCAATTAAAGGATAAAGCCTACTGATTGGAAACCATCCAGAAATAAATATCAAATTTGTGCCTTTATATTATTATTTGTTACAGATATTTCTTTCTGCCAAACCAGGCTTTACTAAATATAGCATACCTCTGCATGCTGCATTCCATGTTGCAATTGTTCTGATGTTCGAAAATCACAACTCTGCCTTTTTCTATTAATGATTTATTTCTTAGCTGTGTCCCTTCATTCCCCTTCCCTGCAGCAAAGTTGGAGTTTGCTTCCCTCTTTTCCTTGGCTCTATTCTGTCTTTTACACAACGGTTACTTTATGTGATGGTTAGTTTCTGTATAGGATGGGAAAATGAAATTACAGTACATAGTCTGGGAATTGAATGCAGTTTGGGAGAGAGCATTCCCCCAAGTGTAAATAGGTATTTCTATTTCTCTTCCTGTCCAACAGGTTTTTATTTAAAGTACCAGCTCTCTTGCCATACAAAAATGTAACAAAATCCCCTCTACGTGATCAAGGTAGATCACCACTTCTTCTTTTTTTACCATAGGCATTTCAATGTGATACTTGGACCATGATGCTTTGGGCTAGTCTGAAATTTGTGACAAGTGGAGTGCCTCAGGGTTCTGTCCTGGGCCCGGTCCTGTTCAACATCTTTATTAATGACTTAGATGAAGAGCTAGAAGGCATGATCATCAAGTTTGCAGACGACACCAAACTGGGAGGGATAGCCAATAGTCCAGAGGACAGGAGCAGAATTCAAAACGATCTTGACAGATTAGAGAGATGGGCCAAAACTAACAAAATGAAGTTCAACAGTGACAAATGCAAGATACTCCACTTTGGCAGAAAAAATGAAATGCAAAGATACAGAATGGGGGACGCCTGGCTCGAGAGCAGTACGTGTGAAAAAGATCTAGGAGTCCTCGTGGACAATAAGTTAAACATGAGCCAACAATGTGATGTGGCGGCAAAAAAAGCCAATGGGATTTTGGCCTGCATCAATAGGAGCACAGTGTCTAGATCTAGGGAAGTAATGCTACCCCTCTATTCTGCTTTGGTTAGACCACATCTGGAATATTGTGTCCAATTCTGGGCACCACAATTCAAGAGAGATCTTGACAAGCTGGAATGTGTCCAGAGGAGGGCGACTAAAATGATCAAGGGTCTGGAGAACAAGCCCTATGAGGAGCGGCTTAGGGAACTGGGCATGTTTAGCCTGAAGAAGAGAAGGCTGAGAGGAGATATGATAGCCATGTACAAATATGTGAGAGGAAGCCACAGGGAGGAGGGAGCAAGCTTGTTTTCTGCTTCCTTGGAGACTAGGACGCGGAACAATGGCTTCAAACTACAAGAGAGGAGATTCCATCTGAACATGAGGAAGAACTTCCTGACTGTGAGAGCCGTTCAGCAGTGGAACTCTCTGCCCCGGAGTGTGGTGGAGGCTCCTTCTTTGGAAGCTTTTAAGCAGAGGCTGGATGGCCATCTGTCAGGGGTGATTTGAATGCAATATTCCTGCTTCTTGGCAGGGGGTTGGACTGGATGGCCCATGAGGTCTCTTCCAACTCTTTGATTCTATGATTCTATGATTCAGTGTTGTTATTTATTTATCGTATCAGAAGTGAACCAAGGGTACAGCTGTAATTTTATTAAAAAAACACAAAGAGTTCAAAAACTTGGCATTATGCTAAATGTCCTTTGACCAGTTGGAGTGCCTCTAATGTTGCTGTGAGAAGGTCCTCCATTGTGCATGTGGCAGGGCTCAGGCTGCATTGTAATAGGTGGTCTGTGGTTTGCTCTCTCCACACTCGCATGTCATGGACTCCACTTTGTGGCCCCATTTCTTAAGGTTGGCTCTGCATCTAGTGGTGCCAGAGCTCAGTCTGTTCAGTGCCTTCCAAGTCACCCGGTCTTCTGTGTGCACAGGAGGGAGTCTTTCATTCGGTATCAGCTATGGCTTGAGGTTCTGGACAGAGTTTCATCTATGCTGATGATTGTGCCATCACCACCCAAGCAGGAAGCTTGGAAATGGTTGAACGGAAGTTCTCCAAATCTCTAGGTCAGAGGTCCTTAAACTAAGGCCCTGGGGCCAGATACGGCCCTCCAAGGTCATTAACCCGGCCCTCGCTCAGGGTCAACCTAAGTCTGAAATGACTTGAAAGCACACAACAACAACAACAACAACAATCGTATCTCATCAGCCAAAAGCAGGCCCACACTTCCTATTGAAATACTAATAAGTTTATATTTGTTAAAATTGTTTTTCATTTTAATTATTGTATTGCTTTTAAGTGTATTTTGCACTACAAATAAGATATGTGCAGTGTGGATTGGAATTCATGGTTGTTTTTTCCAATTATAATCCGGCCCTCCAACAGTTTGAGGGACTGTGACCTTGCCCTCTGTTTAAAAAGTTTGAGGACCCCTGCTCTAGATGCTCTTACTGCCTATTACAGGGAAAACCAGCTGATTCCTAATCCATCTAAAACACAGATGTGTGCTTTTCATCTTAAGACCAGACAAGCATCTCAAGTTCTGAGGATTAACTAGGAAGGAATCCCACTGGAGCATTGCAGCACACCAAAATACCTGGGAGTTACCCTAGATCGTTCTCTGACCTATAAGAAGCACTGCTTGAATATCAAGCAAAAAGTGGGTGCTAGAAACAATATAGTATGAAAGCTGGCTGGCACAACCTTGGGATCACAACCAGATACAGTGAAGACATCTGCCGTTGTGCTTTGCTACTCTGCTGCTAAGTACACAGTGGTGGACACAGTGGTTGTGTCTCATAATGAGACATGCCACATTATTGCAGGATGTCTACACTCTACACCACTGAGGAAATTATTGCACCACCTGACATCCACTGGGAAGTAGCAGCCAATAATGAAAGGACCAAGGCACAAACATCTCCGACCCATCCCCTGTTCAAATGTCAGCCAGCACGGCAATGCCCTAAATCAAGAAGTAGTTTTCTAAGATCTACAGAGATACTCACAGGAACACCTCAGCAAGTGAGAGTCCAAAAGTGGCAGGCTAAAAGCCCGATCCTCAGTGTTGTTCATGTGGTGGGTAAGGTAATGAAATCTTGCTTGAGCTCCAACAATATTTGATCTTTGCCTCCTTTCTTTATTTCAGATGAAGGAAACTGACTTTTAAGAAGATCAGACTTGCCAATGATGGGTCTTCATGCTGGGGAAGCCTTTTCTTGTTGATATTATGCAACTGACATAGCGACAGAGGCCCCTTCTATACTGCCCTATATCCCAGAATCTAATCTCAGGTTGTCTGCTTTGAACTGGATTATATGAGTCTCCACTGCCAAATAATCTGAGATAAGCAGATAATCTGGGATAAGATCCTGGGATATAGGGCAGTGTGGAAGGGGGCAGAGTCTCCTTCCAAAAATATCCATATTAGTCAAACACCAGGTATAATAAGAGAAAGAAAGCTTGGTAGAAATTGTTACAACAGTTAATACTGGTGCATTGTAATTTTGCTGGCTAAATATAATAATTTGTTTTGCAGCCATGGCAAGAATGAGGATGCTACACATTTTGGCTGGCTTAATGCTACTAATGAGTGAGTAAACTGAGATGGAAGATGTCTCAACTCCCCCTTTACTCTTTAGGATGACTGTCTAGTATACACATTAGAAAAGGAACTGAAATATGATTCTGCCACTTAATTCTGAGGTCCCCCCTCATATTGGGCCAAAGGACCAAGTGTCTCTGGCCCCATCTACACTGCCATATAAAATCCAGATTATCTGCTTTGAACTGGATTGCACAGTAGTGTACACTGTGGTCCCTTCTATACAGCCATATAAAATCCAGATTATCTGCTTTGAACTGGATTGCATAGTAGTGTCCACTGTGACCCCTTCTATACAGCCTTATAAAATCCGGATTATCTGCTTTGAACTGGATTGCATAGTAGTATACACTGTGACCCCTTCTATATAGCCTTATAAAATCCAGATTATCTGCTTTGAACTGGATTGCATAGTAGTGTACACTGTGACCTCTTCTATACAGCCTTATAAAATCCAGATTATCTGCTTTGAACTGGATTGCATAGTAGTGTACACTGTGACCCCTTCTACCAGGCCCGTAGCCAGGATTTCAATTCGGGGAGGGGGGGGGCTGAGCCTGAGTGAAAGAGGGTCTACCCTAGGGTCTAACCTTTTGTATCGTTACGTATCGTTACCCCAATACCCCCATGCATATGTGGTATATTGAGTATGGTGATCAGATCATGATATGAATAAACATAACAGTTTAAATAATGCACCAGTAAGGCCTTTTCGCGAACCACCATAAGAATTTCAGGGGGGGGGGGGGGGCTGAAGCCCCTCAAATCCCCCCCCCCCCCGGCTACATGCCTGCCTTCTACGCTTCCACATAAAATCCAGATTATCTGTTTTGAATTGGATTATATGGCAGTGTAGACTCATATAATCCAGTTCAAAGCAAACAATGTGGATTATCCAATTTGATAATCTGGATTATATGGCAGTGTAGAAGGAGCATCAGGCTCAATCTACACTGCCATATAATCCAGATTATCAAATTGGATAATCCACATTATCTGCTTTGATCTGGATTATATATTATCCAGTTCAAAGCAGATAATCTGGATTTTATGTAGCAGTGTAGATCCAGTTTCATATAATCCATTTCAAAGCAGATAATATAGATTAATTGATATGATAATCTTAATCTGGATTATGAGGCAGTGTAGATCGAGCCTGAGGCCCCCTCTACATATAAATTCCATATAAAATATATGCTGCTATATAAAATCCAGATTATCTGCTTTGAACTGGATCATATGGCAGTGTAGATCCTGAGTGTAGGAGCATCTGCGACACACATGCACACTGCAACACCCACTGGTGGCTACCACATCTTGCAACAGTTGGGTGCATATTTTGTATTATGCTGACCGCTCACATTTTTTGGGGAACAGGAGAACCACAATGACAAATCCAGGCTCTCACTTCCTTCTTTTTCCCAAAAGAGGAAGCCTGTTGTTCTTTCTTATTTGATTTGGTTTCTCTATTGCTGCAAGAATTGTGAGGGAAGACTAGCACACAAAACCTCAGCAACTCGATGGGTTTTGTCAGCTTAGACAGCTGACTATGCAGCTCCTCCTTGGATTGACACATTTATTGATCCCTTCGTTTGTAAATAGGAATTGTGCTGGTACGTCTCTACCAGGAGCTTCAACTTTATTTTCTTTCTATTAAGTGTTTGCATGCATTCCAAAGTTTCAGGGATTCTGCAAAAAGGTGGCTTCCTTTGGTTTGCAGGCTTCCTAGGGCAAGCCTCCTGTCTATCATTCTTAAGTTTGGATCTGCCCCTTCTCCCAGGGAGTTGGGAAGGGAAGAGGGGGTCATTTTTAGATAGTCTTAGTGAGGAAAGCTAAGTTAGAGGACGTGGACAAGCTTCACCTGCACAAAAGCTTCATTTCTTAAGACCATCCAGGGAAACTGAAGTCCAGGGAATTCCAGGGACATTCCAGGGGAAAACAGTCCCAAAGCTCTGGCAGAGAGCTCACAGCCTCTCAGCCTTACAGCATCTGAGGGAAACAGTCCTAAAGTCTCTAAGAAATTCCAGAGGGAAAACGGCTTTACAGACCCAGAGAACTCCAGCTGGAGAATCTGCAAGCCTTTACTGGTAGGTCTACTCAGTGCTCAAGACGCGGTTTGAATCCAGTAGTAGAACCCACATCAGTAGGGATTAGATTACAGTCAGCCTGGGAGAGGTTAAAAAAGGGTTTTCCTCTAAAGTTAAGGAACAGATAATGAAGACAGTTGCCTGTCCCTTGTGGACAAGATTAAGGAAGCCACCAGTTGATTCAAAGCCTTGAAGCATTTGTTTGACTCATTGAAGATTTGAGAAATATCTGTTTAATTTGTTCAATAATAAAGGACTTTGTTACATCATTAAAGACTCTAAAGACCATCTCTACAGGAAAATCCTTAAGGGCCTCTTTCGAGGCACCCTGGCTTCCCGCTCGGCACAAGGTGCACGTCCTATTTCAAAGGTCAATTATTATAGGCCCAGCGCGTGTCAGAATAGGAATACATGATAACAATGTTATTCAGTCCTTCAAAATATCAGAAGATATATTGTTGAAGGCTTTCATGGCTGGAATCACTAGGTTCTTGTGGGTTTTTTCGGGCTATAGAGCCATGTTCTAGAGGCATTTCTCCTGACGTTTCGCCTGCATCTATTTCGCCTGCATCTACCTCTGAGGATGCTTGCCATAGATGCAGGCGAAACGTCAGGAGAAATGCCTCTAGAACATGGCTCTATAGCCCGAAAAAACCCACAAGAACCTATCAGAAGATAGTTTAGTGAGTTTCATTTCTTCTGTATCTTTTTGTGTATGTGCTTTGAAGTCATGATATGACTTATGGCGACCCTTCCTCTTAATATATAATCCTATGTTTACTACTTCTTAAATGTCCTGCTTCTTAAACTGTGAGTCCTGACCCCAAATGAGATCCTCTTAGCTTAGAAGTTCCTTAATGTCATTCATTTACACAAATCTGTTAGCAACAACATGCAGTGTTGACTGGGGACTCTGCAGAAGATGCTTCAGCTGTACTCCACCAAAAAGGAAAGTCATCCTGTTTAGCAGGTCTTCCAAATGTTGATTTATTATCAGTAAATATATGGTTTTATACCTATTTTATATATGATTTTATACCTGTATACCTGGGGTCATGTAAAAACCTTTCAGATGGAAAGTGGTTGTTGGTGCAAAATGTTTAAGGAGGCCTCATATTCTTGGGTAGTTTCCAGTTCAAGTACCAATTCTACTTAGTTTCCAGGAAACTATAGTATCTGGTGCTTTAATAATAATAATAATAATAATAATAATAATAAACTTTATACCACCGTCTCCCCAAGGGGACTCGGGGCGGCTTACATGAGACCAAGCCCAACAACACATCAGTAAAAACAAAATAGCAAGCAAATAAAACAGTACAATTAATATAACTTACATATAAACAATAACACAGAGAGTTTAAAACCTTATGGCTGGACCAGATGTAATAAATTAAATTTTTAAAAATAAACACTGGGCGTGCTTTTAGAGTATGTAAGCCTCCGTGGCTTAACATATATATATATTATTTGATAAAGGTAATCTGGTTTAGGAAATGATTGCATTGAAGATTATTTCATTTAGTAAATGATCACACTTAAGCAGCTGAGGGAGAAAAGGAAAGGGCCTGAGGTGGTTAGGAATTTTTTTTTTCGTGTCAGGAGTGACTTGAGAAACTGCAAGTCACTTCTGGTGTGAGAGAATTGGCCGTCTGCAAGGACGTTGCCCAGAGGAAGCCCGGGTGATTTGATGTTTTATCATCCTTGTGGGAGGTGGAGGCTTCTCTCATGTCCCCGCATGAGGAGCTAGAGCTGATAGAGGGAGCTCATCTGCCTCTTCCCGGATTTGAACCTGCGACCTGTCGGTCTTCAGTCCTGCCGGCACAGGGGTTTAATCCACTGCGCCACCGGAGGCTCCACAGTTAGAAATTGTGGGAGTTGAAGTCCAAAACATCTGGAGGGCCCAAGTTTGCCCATGCCTGTTTTAGACCACATATGTCAAACTAAAGGCTCATGGGCCAAATCGGGTCTGCCATGTCATTTTAGGTGGTCCTCCAAATGCTGGACCACAATTCCTATATTCCTTATCATTAGACATCGTGATTAGAGCTGATAGGAATTGTGATACAGTAAAATTTGCAAGGCTTCAGTTTGTTCTGTTTAGTCAAGATAGTGGGCTTTGAAATTAGATACAAGGCTTATGCATATGATGTCTGACATTAAAATGTGCCTTAATCATTCCTCTACCTCAGAGCTACAAGTTGGGTGTTGGGTTGCAATTTCCATTATTTCCAGACCACATGGTGGAGAATCAAAAGTGATGGGAGTGGTCACTCAGTACCATCTGTGGACTCAAACTGGGTGAAAACTAAAAAGCACTGACCATTAAGTTAAAAAAAATTGGTCCTCTGTATCCATGGATTCTCTGTCTATGAATTCAATGGCCTGTTGAAGGAAACCATAAAGCTTATGTGGTCTTGATGAAAATGAATTTGACACCCCTGCTCTAGATGATCTCAACTAACAACAGAAATAGTATCCAAAATACTTTTCTTCATTTCTGTGGTTTTAACATATTTTCCTGATGAAGTCTCCAGTGAAGCTACATAAGGCTGGCCACATGTTGCAGCAGTGGTTCTTGACCTGTGGGTCCCCAGGTGTTTTGACCTACAACTCCCAGAAACCCCAGTTTACCAGTTGTTAGGATTTCTGGGAGCTGAAGGCCAAAACATCTGGGGACCCAGAAGTTGAGAACCACTGTGTTGGAGGATACATATTGGAGGATGTAGAAGAGTGTCCTAGTCTGGACCTTTAAGGCACATGTAGGGAAAAGGTAGCTCACAGGTTGCACACCGCCCCCACCCTTTCTCTGACCCCCAAAGCCAATATCCCCTCTCCTTTTTAAAATGAAGATGATTGTGATGTTTACATTTTCAGAAATTAATATCAAAACCATATGAGCTGTGGAGTAACTTTAACCCTTACTCAGTCCCTCCAAAGCAGCCATAAACCCAGATTTTTTTGTTGGTTTTTGCTAAAATTGATTGGCACAACATCCAGTATGTGGCTAATGGTGAACATTGGACATGTAGAATCGCCTGTTATGTGCCTTCACATTGACTGTGACATATGATGACTGCATACAGGATATTTTTTTAAAAGATTTTGTTGGAAGAGATTTTCCACTGACTTCCTCTGAGGCTGAAAGTGTGACTTCACCAAGGTCACTAGTGGGTTTCCATGATCAAGCAAGGATTCAGACACTGGTCTCCCAAACTCCAAGGCCAACCCTGAAACTTCACAGTCAACACTTTCATGCTTATTGGTTTCCCTTTTGTATACAATATTGAAAAAAGAAAACTGGAATAGAGAGAAATTGTAAATTGGGAGAGGGGAGAAAGACAAGAAGCAAAACGGGGGGGGGGGGGGAGGGGGGTATTGATGATGCTATATATAAAGTATGATAATGGTAAAGGTTTCCCCTGACATTAAGTCTAGTAATGTCCAACTCTGGCGGGTGGTGCTCATCTCCATTTCTAAGCTGAAGAGCTGGCGTTGTCCGTAGACGCCTCCAAGGTCATGTAGCTGGCATGACTGCATGAAGCACTGTTCCCACCAGAATGGTACCTTTTGATCTATTTACATTTGCATGTTTTCAAAGTGCTAGGTTGGCAGAAGCTGGGTCTAACAGCGGGAGCTCACCCTGTTCCCCGCATTCGAACCACCAACATTTTGGTCAGCAAGTTCAGCTAAGCAGATTAACTTGCAGCACTCCCAGGGGAATATAAGGGGGAAACAGTTCTTCTACTTTTAAATCCATATAGATATCTGACAAAAAAAAAAAGATTCCCATATGTTGGTTTTTTCACATCCCTTTTCTTTCCTTCAGATTCTGGCAGAGCAGTATTCCAGGGAAAACAATTCATCACAGCTTTCATGGAAAATTTTGAGACAAGATGGCCCTCTGAAACAAAATTGCAGCTGTTCCTCACGGGTTACAGCAGTTCCACCATAGTAACTATTACATTGACCAAAAGTGCTACACGGAAAAGTTACTTGATTGAAGAAGGCCAGACTGTGCCCATAGAAATCCCAGTGACGGAAGAGATGATAGGCAGTGGCACATTTGATAATTCTGTTCTGATCCAGGCTGAGAAGGACATTTCTGTTGTCTCAATGGACAGAAAGTTGTTTTCGGTTGCCACTACAACTGTATACCCAGTCCACCAACTTGGCACAGATTATTATATCATTACTCCAACTGGAACCCGATCAACAGGCTACTTAAAAGAATTTGCTGTCATAGCTTGGCAGATTCCAACAAGAGTTGATATTCATCTGAAAGGGAACGTGGTCTTTGATGGAAAGACCTACAGTGCAGGCAGCAAGCTCACAGTTAACCTTGGCGCTTTCCAGGCTATCCAGCTGCAAAGCTCCGATGATCTGTCTGGTGTCAGGATTGAGTCATCGGCACCTGTGGCAGTCCTGAGTGGGCATGTTTGTGTGCAGCAAAACTATTATTGTGACCATGTCTCTGAACAGCTCCTGCCAGTCCCTAGCTGGGGCACCACTTTCATTGTTCCTCCTGTGTTTTTCCAAGGCAGTGTTGATCTTGTATACGTGGTTGCGTCCCAAGCCACCCGTATACATTATCAATCAGGAAATCTGAAAAGCTTTCAAGACATGGTGGCTGGGGAGGTAAGCCAGTTTGAAATCCAATACCCACAAGCCTTTTATGTGTCTGCTAATGCTGGAATCCAGGTCTTTTTCTTCTTCACTGGCATCAAGTCAGGAAATAGAGGCTACGATCCATTCCTCATCAACATCCCACCCATAAAAAGCTATGGCCTGTCCTACTATGTTGATGGAATGTCCAAGTTTGAGAACTATATCGCCATCATAGCTAAAAGCTCTGAAACCAGTCGCATTACTAGGGATAACCCAGCTATTTCGGACATTCAATGGAGAGAGATTCCTGGCATACAGTATTCATGGGGAGAAAGCAGATGGCCCACCACCAGCAGATCTGCCTTGCTAAAGCATCCTGAAGCTCCCTTTGCTGTCTTCCTCTTTGGTACCAGAAACTATGAAGGATTTGGATTTGCGCCACCACCTTTTGGCTCAGTTGGTAAATATTCTCACACTGTGCATACATCTAGACAGTAACCTTACACATTTAATTATCTTGACTTTTTGGCCTGGTAGAATTTGCAGATCAAAATATTATTTATTTTAAGGAATTGCAGTATCAGTGCAATTTGCTGGTCAACTTGCTTCTTATCAACCAATTAACTGACTTCAGACATAGTTGTTTCTACTTCAGTAGCGGCTCTTATCTTTATTTACATTTCATTCATTGCAATAGCAGTTACTAACACAAAGTGAGATCTGAAGTGGTTAAACCTGGGGATTACATGATGCAACCATGAACTTAATAGGTCTATTGCACAACAGTCAAAATATGTAAATGGCCTTCGCATGTGAATAACACCAACATGATTTTGATTCACATTGAGTTAAGTAGAGTGAGTGTTGGATCTTGCATCTATTTTGGTGATAGGACATTGCCTGTCCCCCAATGCACTCAAGGACAGCACACTGGTGGCATAGAAGAGATCACCTAGGGCAGTGGTTCTCAACCTGTGGTTCCCCAGGTGTTTTGACCTACAACTCCCAGAAATCCCAGCCAGTTTACCAGCTGTTAGGATTTCTGGGAGCTGAAGGCCAAAACATCTGAGGTTGAGAACCACTGACCTATGACATAAAGCTCTGTCTGCTCCCCTGTCCCACATACTTTGCTGCCTAAGGCTGGGCCTTAATCTGCATTGACAAATTCTTGAGCAGTGTATTCTAAATTAAGATTTGATGCATCTCAATTGGGAAAGCTGACTAATGAGAGTACTTCTGACTTTTTAATTATGATTAATGTATCTTTCAGCTCCATCCGCCTCACCAGTTCCAGTCCCATTATCCTGCCCTGAGAACAGCCACTATGAGGCCTGTGGAAATGCCTGCCCGGCTACTTGTTCTAACCGAACTGATCCTTCCAAGTGCAATCTGCCCTGTGAAGAAAGCTGCCAGTGTGATGAGGGCTATGTCCGCAGTGATGAAGCATGTGTCCCAGTGATGAGCTGTAGCTGCACTTACCAAGGCGTGAAATATGGTCCACTGGAAGAGTTTTGGGGAGATGACTGTCGTACCCGCTGCAGATGTGAGCCCCGATTAGGTCGGGCTGCATGCATAAGGTCTTCATGCAAGAGGAATGAAAAGTGTGTCATGGTCAATGGGGTTCTGGGCTGTCATGAAGTTACCTACACCTCTTGTACCGCATCTGGGGACCCTCATTACACAACCTTTGATGGAAAGAAATTTGATTTCATGGGGACCTGTGTTTATCAGATGGCAGGACTTTGTACTAACAATCCCAGGCACACCCCATTTTTGGTCACAGTGGAGAATAACAACCGAGGAAGCAAGGCCGTGTCCTTCACCAAAGTGGTGACGTTGGAAGTCTACAACATGACAATCAGCCTGAGCCAAGAGGATCCACAAAAGGTTCAGGTAGAGATGCTTGAGTCAGATTCACTGCATGGGACTGTTTTGTCTTATGGGGGTGAGGAGTAATGGAAACAGTTTGTCCCAGTATATTTTTCTACCAGAAGCATAATGAGTTCCCTCCCCGCATCTGTCATGCTACCTACAAAGCTGATCACAATGGTTGCAGATTAATATCCCAACTTTGCCCATCTTCCACCTTGCCTAAGAGTAGCAGATTAACTTACACAGGTTGCAATGCTGGTATCTGAGAACACAGTTCTCTACCCTCCAAAGAAATACAATGGTCAGTGATCTTTCCTCGCCACTGAATATGGGGCCCCTGGTAGCACAATGGGTTAAACCCTTGTGCTGGCAAGACTGAAGACTTGACAGGTCGGATTTTCAAATCTGGGGAGAGTGCGGATGAGCTTCCTCTGTCAGCTCGAGCTCCCCATGTGGGGACATGAAAGAAGCCTCCCACAAGGATGGTGAAACATCAAACATACGGGCGTCCCATGGGCAACGTCCTTGCAGATGGCCAATTCTCTCACACCCAAAGCGACTTGCAGTTTCTTAAATCGCTCCTGACATCGAAAAAAACAAACAAACAATGAATATTTGCCACTCAACATGACTTCCTTAGCTTGCAACAGGAATGGGGAAAGTGCAATTTCTAGTATTCCACACCATTAAATGTGGAATTGGGTTAATGAGATTTTCAATCCAAAGCATCGGGGAGGTTATGCTTTACCCACCTCATAACTCTAATGATACAGCTAGCCCTGTTTGTAAAGCATAAAAAAGAATGTTAGGGCTAGCGAGAATGCAGTAGAAAATATTGGAAGAGAAGCAGGCAAATTCTTCATAAACTTTCTGTAATGAGGATGAGGATGATGATGATGATGATGATAATGATAATGATGATAATGATCATAATGCAATGACTCTGGCCCAAGCCAGTCAAGGTGGTCCCAGTGGTGATCGGCACACTGGGTGCAGTGCCTAAAGACCTTGGCCTGCACTTAAACACAATTGGCACTGACAAAATTACCATCTGCCAGCTGCAGAAGGCCACCTTACTGGGATCTGCACGCATTATTCGCTGATACATCACACAGTCCTAGACACTTGGGAAGTGTTCAACATGTGATCCAATACAACAGCCAGCAGAGTGGACTCATCTTGTTGTGTTTCTAATAATAATAATAATAATAATAATAATAATAATAATAATAATATACTTTATTTATATTCTTCTCTATCTTTTGACTCAGAGCGGATTACAGAATACATATTTGGCAAACATTCAATGCCGTTATACAATTAACAAAGACAGACAATGCATAGACAAAGGCAAGGCTTCCCTCTTTGTCATTTCCGGCATCTGGAGGCTGTGCTCGACACGGCCATAGGGAGATGCTGTTGTTCCATTTTTTCCATGCCGAGGAGTCTGTTGACCATGGATGCCTTCCTGATCAAATTGCCGGCATGTCTTCAAGTGCGCCTTTTACCTCCCTGCCAAAGCAATACCTATTTATCTACTCACATTGCTACTTTTGAACTGCTAGGAAAGCAGAAGCTGGGGCTGACGGTGGGAGCTCACCCCAACCTGCAGCTTGAACTGCCAACCTTCCAGCTGGCAAGATTTTCTGTAGCTGGCAGTTTAACCCACTGTGCTAATTGTGGCTCGTTAAGACTAAGATCGCATTCTCATTTCTAGTTTAGGCCAGCAGAGGTAAATTGTTTTTATGGAGGAACACATACATTTCTCATTTGTCATGCAATCAATTATAATTGAACCATGTGCTTGTTTTCTGGATTCCCTAAAAACACTTGTTGGTATTTCTTATGTTTCCTAGGTCAACGGCATTTCTGTGAACCTACCATTCTCCTATGAAAATAAACTGAAGATCTACATCAGTGGCGTCCATGGTTTCATCAAAACAGACTTTGATCTCAGAGTTAGCTTTGACTGGTATAGCTATGCCAGAGTCATTATTCCCAACAGTTATGCTGAATCTATCTGCGGACTCTGTGGTAATGCTGATCGAGATCCCAGTGATGATTTCACTATGAAGGATGGTACTCAAGCAAGCGATGCAATCCAATTTGCAAATAGCTGGAAGCTGAAAGGGTCTCCTCAGTGCTCAGAAGGCTGCTCCAATAACTGCCCAGTGTGCAGTGAAGCTCAGAAACAAATTTACAGGAGTGAACATTACTGTGGTCTCCTCATCAGAAAGGACGGACCATTCAAGCAGTGTAATGCCTTCATTTCCCCAACCTACTACTTTGAGGACTGTGTCTATGATACTTGCCTTCACAAAGGCTTTCGCAATGTTTTCTGTAGTGCCATCAGTACCTACGCAATAGATTGCCAAACTCAGGGCATTCAGATTGGAGAGTGGAGATCAGCTTCTACTTGCAGTAAGTGTTGCTTTCAAGGGGTCAGCACGGGGTTCAGAGGGGTCACCAAAGACCATCAGAAAACACATTATTTTCTGTCGGTCATGGGGGTTCTGTGTGGGAAGTTTGGCCCAATTCTATCATTGGTGGGGTTCAGAATGCTCTTTGGTTGTAGATGAACTATAAATCCCAGCAGCTACAACTCCCAAATGTCAAGATCTATTTTCCCCGAACTCCACTAGTATTCACATTTGGGCATATTGAGTACTCATGCTAAGTTTGGTCCAGATCCATCATTGTTCGAGTCCACAGTGCTCCCTGGTTGTAGGTAAACTACAACTCCAAAAATCAAGATCAATGCCTACCAGACCCTTCCAGTATTTTCTGTTGGTCATGGGAGTTCTGTGTGCCAAGTTTGGTTCAATTCCATCATTGGTGGAGTTCAGAATGCTCTTTGATTGTAGGTGAACTATGAATCCCAGCAACTCCAACTCCAAATGACAAAATTAATCCCCCTTCCCAACCCCACCAGTATTCAAATTTAGGTGTATTGGGTATTTGTGCCCAATTTGGTCCAGTGAATGAAAATACACCCTGCATATCAGATATTTATATTATTATTCATAACAGTAGTAAAATTACAGTTGTAAAGTCGCAATGCAAAGAATGTTATGATTGTGGGGTCACCACAACATGAGGAACTGTATTAAGGGGTCGCAGCATTATGGAAGGTTGAGAAACATTGTTCTAATGAAATATGATGTTTAATCAGCTTTTTAATATTTGAGACTTCCAGTGTTATGCATGAAATACGAAACTGTAATATAGGGATTGCTGTTTATCTTATTGATATAACAATAGAAGGATGGCATCTTTGGTCTGTAAAATGTCACCAGTATACATGTATGTGTCTTCAAGTCACCTTTTGATTTATGGCAACCATATGACAACCAAGAGATGATTTTTCAAGTTTTTCTGAAATATGGCCTATAGCACCTGGGGTTTGTTGGCCCTCCCTGGCCATCCCTGCTCCAAAAGCTAACCAGATCTGACCCTGCTTAGCTTTCAAGATCTGAATGTATAACTTGATGGTATCTGGGGCATTCATATGCACATGCTTTAAGAAAATAACATGAATTTCCTGGAGTTCAGTACAAGAATATTTAATGATGGACACTTTTTCCTGAAAAATGAATGCATTTATTTATTTGTTTTCATGTCAAGATCGACTTGAGAAACTGCAAGTCGCTTCTGGTGTGAAAGAACTGACCGTCTGCAAGTATGTTGCCCTGTGGACGCCCAGATGTTTTGATATGATAGCCATATATAAATATGTGAGGGGAAGTCATAGGATGGAGGGAGCAAGCTTATTTTCTGCTGCCCTGGAGACTAGGACACAGAGCAATGGCTTCAAAATACATTAGGAAGAACTTCCTGACTGTGAGAGCTGTTCAGCAGTGGAACTCTCTGCCATGGAGTGTGGTGGAGGCTCCTTATTTGGAAGCTTTTAAACTAAGGCTGGATGGCCATCTGTCGGGGGTGCTTTGAATGTGATTTTCCTGCTTCTTGGCAGAGGGTTGGACTAGATGGCCCACGAAGTCTCTTCCAACTCTATGATTCTATATATCAGACAGTTCTGGTATATGTTAATAGAGATGGTTATACCATACTATTGTTTTAAAAAAACTTTGTACCTCTAGGTAGACTTTTTCTCCATTTGAGACCCTAATCTAATCTCATCTGCCCTGGTGAGGACATGTATTTTGTGTTCTCTGCAATGATCAGGAAAATTTATTTTCATTCTTTCTTCCCAGGACTTTCCTGTCCTCCTCACTCCCATTATGAAATCTGTGGACCTGCCTGCCCTGCCACATGTCATAGCCACTTCACTGGTAAAAGATGTGATGCTCCCTGTACAGAAGGATGCTTCTGTGATTCTGGATTCGTCCTCAGTGGTGATAATTGTGTCCCGCTTACAGAATGTGGCTGTGTCTACCAGGGCAGGTATTACAAGAGTGGAGAGGAGTTCTATCCACACACTTCTTGCCAGGAGAAATGCCAGTGCAAGGACCATGGTGTCATTGACTGTCACCAGTTCTCCTGTGGAGATGATGAGGAGTGCAAGGTTGAGAATGGCATCCAGGATTGCTATCCTGTCGGGCATGGAACAACAACAACATATGGAGGCCTTCATTATATTTCTTTTGATGGAAGAAGTTTTGGGTTCCATGGCACTGGAACCTTTGTCTTGTCCCAAATCTTTAGTGAGGAGGATCCCCGACTAGTGACATTCTCTGTCTTGGTGGAGTATGATGAAAAAATTGATGCTAATTCTTTAACACTAATAAAATCTGTTGTGATCTACATAAATGGTACTACTATTGTCTTGGAGAGGGGAATGAAATGGAAAGCTATGGTAAGTTATGTTGGATGAATCTGCCAAATTCATTTTCATTAATTTCCTCATATTTCCAGCATTAAGTTGGAACCAACCACAGCTTGCATCATTAAAAGTGAATTACCGTATATACTCAAGTGTAAGCCAAGTTTTTCAGCCCTTTTTTAGGCTGAAAAAGACCTACCCTCCCCCAGCTTATACTTGAGTCAAAGTCATTTATTATTTTACTCTGTTGTTGTTGTTATTTTACTCTATTTATTATTATTACATTTATTATTCTCTATTATTGTTATTACATTTATTATTTTACTCTAATATTATCATTAAATTTATTATTTAACTCTATTATTACATTTATTATTTAACTCTATTTATTATTACATTTATTATTTTATTCTAATATTATCATTAAATTTATTATTTAACTCTATTATTATTTTACTTAATTTATTATTGTTATTATTACATTTACATTATTTTACTTAATTATTATTTTATTACATTTATGCATTTATTATCTTACTCTATTATTATTGTTATTATTACATTTACATTATTTTACTCTATTATTATTTTATTACATTTACTATTTTACTCTCTTTATTATTATTGGAAGGATACGTAAGCACATTTACATTGAAGAAGGTTAGAATAATTGTTTATTCACAGTTGGACAGTTTTATCTTAAATTTCACTTTTAAGTAAATATTCAAAAACATGTAACCTACTGATGCCTTAATTAATGTAATTTTATTGGTATCTATTTTTATTTTGAAATTTACCAGTAGCTGCTGCATTTCTCACCCTTGGCTTATATTTGAGTCAATATGTTTTCCCAGGGTTTTTTTGTGGTAAAATTAGGTGCCTCGGTTTATATTCGGGTTGGTTTATACTCTGTGTGTGTGTGTTCATTCGTTCAGTCGTCTCCGACTCTTCGTGACCTCATGGACCAGCCCACGCCAGAGCTCCCTGTCGGCCGTCACCACCCCCAGCTCCTTCAAGGTCAGTCCAGTCACTTCAAGGATGCCATCCATCCATCTTGCCCTTGGTCGGCCCCTCTTCCTTTTGCCTTCCACTTTCCCCAGCATAATTGTCTTCTCTAGGCTTTGCTGTCTCCTCATTTTGTGGCCAAAGTACTTCAACTTTGTCTCTAGGGTTTATACTCTAGTATATATGATATGCCCGTGGCAATTGGAATTCAGCACTTACGTCTCTAAAAACATCCAATTTTGTAAATTTACGCACAGGAATGTTATGTTGTATAAAATATATTTGGAACGAAAACATTGTATTTGGAACATAATATAAGGTTTCCACAAAATATTGTATTTTGTGAAATATACACATTTTTGCCATAAAAAAAAGTTTTCAACAAAACTCCCAAAACATAAGAATTTATTGGAAATGTGCAAATACTCTCATAACCTCATCCACTAGAGAGAAAACTTTGGATTTCTTTTTCATTCTCAGATCAGATGTGAGACCCAAGTAAACAAATATTTGCATCCAAAGTGATTAAAATTATTTCCCCATTGATATTATTTCTGTTGTTGTTAATAATGATGATTTTGTTTTGTTTTGTTTATGGTCTAGGTGAATGGAGAGTTTCATAGTTTGCCAGCGAATATAAAAAGTGAGAAAGTCTGGATCACGCAGGAAGGAAACAATATAATTGTCCAGTCCTCCGATGGATTCACTGTCATTTATGACACTGCCTCCTATGTCCATGTCTCTGTTCCCATCACCTACCAGAGAAAGGTGCGTGGGCTGGCTGGCAACTTCAATGGTGATGAGAGTGATGATTTCATGATGCCCAACAGAACTCAGGCACAAAATGTGGCTACCTTTGGGTCATCCTGGAACATCCCTGTGGCTGGCATCAGTTGCTCTAATGACTGTATTAAAGAACGGCCTGACATGCATCCAGATGAAGTAAAGAGCTATGAGGACGCAAGTTCTTGTGGAATGATCAAGTCTGAGTCAGGCCCCTTTGCAGACTGCCACTCACTTGTGAGTCCCGAAGACTACTTTGCTAACTGCTTGTATGACATGTGGACAGCTGGGGCTCAAGAACACCTCTGTCAAAGCCTTCAAGCCTACACAACTGCATGTCAGACAGCGGGAGCTCAGATTGAAGCATGGAGAACAGACTCCTTCTGTTGTAAGTTGGCCAAACAATGCTCTCTCTTCTCATAATGAATGTACTTAAGGCTTAGTAGCAAAATTTTGCTATTACTTGAATTTCTACCAATCAGCGTACAAAAAGTGTGGCTACAGTACAAATCCTGACTGTCGACATTTAATTTCTATGTCCTTTCTAATGGGATAGCAGCATTGTATGTGTGCATGTGTACATCTGTCTTATAATAGTTCCAACTGAAGGTGACTCTAAGGAAGTGGTTACCAATATTTTTTGATCGGGGACCACTTTGACCAGGGACCACTCTGACCAGGGACCACTCTGCTGGGGATCACTCTGACCGGGGACCGCTCTTGCTGGGGACCACTTTGACCAGGGACCATTTTGACTTGGGACCACTTTACCGGGGACCACTCTGACCAGGGACCACTCTGACCAGGGACCACTCTGGCCTGGGACCACTCTGACCGGAGACCACCTTGACCGGGGACCACTCTGACCGGGGACCACTCTGACCGGGGAACACTTTGACCGGGGAACACTTTGACTGGAGACCACTCTGACCGGGGACCACTCTGACCCGAGACCACTCCAACTTTGAGCAGGGACCACTCTGACCAGGGACCACTTTGACTAGGGACCACTCTCCAAAATGAATACCAAACAGGTTACAAATCGGTTTTTGGCCTACTTTAGATTTCGTTTGGTTATTTGGGGTGCTGATTCAGAAAACCGCATTGGATAGACCATATCAACTCTAGTTTCTGATAGTTGGAAGCTGGAATGAGGGAAGGCTCTTGCTGTATTGTAATACTGTTTTATTTGGCATTGGTGAGACTAAGAAAATACCCTTTCTGCTTCCTTGGTCTGCAGCCATGACCTGTCCAAACAACAGCCATTACGTGACCTGCACCTCCCATTGTGATATCACCTGTGCCAACTTGTACATGCCACTCCGGTGCACAAGGCATTGCTTTGAAGGCTGTCAGTGCAATGAAGGTTATATATTTGATGGAGATATCTGTGTGCCTGTAGACAAGTGTGGCTGTGTGCGTGATGGATTCTACCTCAAGGTAAGTGGCTTAAATCCCATTATTAGTCCTGATTAAAGTAGACCCATTGGATCTACAGCATAGGTGCACCCTGAGAGAGCATGGCTTGCCCAAGGTAACCCAGCAGGTTTCATAGTTAGGTCAGAATTTGAAGCTTGGTCTTCCAAGTCCTCATCCTATGCTCAAGGTGCTACATAATTCTGGATCTCTATAGTTAGTACATTTCCCCCAGAAAGAAGTCTGCAAACCATGTATTAAATCTGTTATTCATTTCTCAGCATGGTGTCTCAAATATTGTGACATCCGTTTTCCATTGAGGATGACAAAATTTACAGATTTTCTTTATAGTCCTAAGAGGAATCCTTGGTAATCCACAGTATCTTGTTTTGCAAGACACTCTGTGGATAAAATCAGTCCTTTTCGGAGACTGTGTTTTTTCTCAGAGATAAAGTGAGTGGACTGCCATGCAAGACAATGTGTTATTTGTGGTGGCTTCCAAACATTGCAATTATCTTTCCAGGTTTTTTTTACTTATTTATTTAAATTTTTTATCCACCCTTTACACTAAAAGTATAAGTAAAGGTAAAGGTTTCTCTGACTTTAAGTCTAGTTGAGTCCAACTCTGTGGAGTGGTGCTCATCTCCATTTCTAAGCTGAAGAGCCGGCATTGTCTGTAGACACCTCCAAGGTCATGTGGCCAGCATGACTGTATGGCACGCTATTGCCTTCCAGAAGTGGTATCTATTGGTCTACTCACATTTGGATGTTTTTGAACTGCTAGGTTGGCAGGAGCTGGGCTAACAGCAGGAGCTCACCCTGCTCCCCAGTCGAACCACTGACTTTTTGGTCAGCAAATTCAGCAGCTCAGCAGTTTAACCCACTGCACCACTAAAAGTATAGCTCTCCAAAATTCATTCCTTAAAATCTAAACAATAATCAATAGATTGTTGTTAAGATCATGGATACAGGTTACAGCATGGTATTTTGTATCTCAGTGTAATATTTCTGTCAGATATGTTTCTTGAGCCAGGCAAGTTTGTTAGGATCTTGTGGAGTAAGTATAGAATATCTCTTCCAGGTATTCCCACAGTATCTATGAAGGCTAGATCATTTGGCTGTAGCACTGGATGTGGATGGAATAATAATTTCTAAAGTGAATATAAGTGATTTTTTTTAATTCTGAGAGTTTAAGGCTTGTAAGCACACACAGAGAAGAACGAATTGCTTACTAAGTTTTTTCTTTATGTATTTTTTTAAAATTATTCTATAGATGTCAAGTTTGTAAGTTGTTTTTATATGTTGGGTTATGTTGGGCTATTATGTTTGTATTTGTTGTTGTATTTAAGCATTGAATGTTTGCCTTTTTTGTTTTGTTGTATTGTGCCCTGAGTCCCTTCGGAGAGATTGGGTGGGATATAAATAAAGTTGTTGTCATTGTCTTCTTCTTCTTCTTCTTCCACTTCTTCCTACTACTCCTACTACTACTATTACTACTAATTCATTCTTAGATCTGATTTTTTAAAAAATTACTGTTGCATAGTTTGATTTTATGTAAGTTGCTCTTGTCGATATTTTATAATAGTGTATGCCCTGGTATGCATTTTCTTTGAAGTCTTTTTCTTTCCTTTCTTTGTTTCCTTCATATACCTTCTCTCTCTCTCTCTCTCTCTCTCTCTCTCTCTCTTCCCTTCCTTTCCCTCATACTTTTCCCCTTCTTTTTTATTTCCCTCCCATCCTTTGTCCATTTTCCCTTTTCTTTCTTTCTCTTTCCTTCTTTCTTTCTTTTCTCTCCTCCTCTCAAACCTTTTCCTTTCCTTTCTATTCCTTTTCTTTCTTCCCCCTCCCTACCTTCCCCTTCCTTTCTTTCCCTTCTTTTTCTCCTTCCTTCCTTCCCTCCCTTCCTCCCTTCCTCCCTTCCTTCCTTCCTTCCTTCCTTCCTTCCTTCCTTCCTTCCCAATACCATCTTGCAAATGTCACCTAGCAGCAGCCAATCTACTTCACTCTCTTTCATTTCTAGTCACAGAACACAGGGCCACTTTACCTAGTAAGAGCCTATTCACCTGTTTCCTTTTCTTTCCCTCAGCCTTGGGCCCAAACCCCTTGTTTATTTTAAGTGGGATAATGAAGGGTAGGTGGGCCAAGTTTGGTCTAGATCCACCAAGCCATGTAGGAGTCTTTGTGGTACAACCAACTAACCATCTAACCAAAAAAAAAATCCATAAAAGGTAAAGGGAAAGGTTTTCACTTGACATTAAGTCCAGTTTTGTCCGACTCTGGGGGATGATGCAGATCTCCATTTCTAAGCCGAACATCCAGCATTGTCCATAGACACCTCCAAGGTCATGTGGCCAGCATGACTGCATGGAGCGCTATTACCTTCCGGCTGGAGCGGTACCTATTGATTTCACATTTTGCATGTTTTCTCTCTCTCTTTTTTGTAAAATCTTCTTTATTAAGTATTTTCAATATGAAATAAAAACAGAGAGAAAAAAGCAAAGCTTAAGAAGAAGACAGATAATAAAAAAAAACAAGAAGAAAAAAGAGAAAAATATATACTAATGATAGTAATATATATATAGAGAGAGAGAGAGAGAGAGAGAGAGAATCATTTTTCTCTAGTTGTGGCTTCTGAACATCTTCTTTATTGTTTTTGCCTTTTATTTATTTTCCATTTTTAAATTTCTTATTCTTCTCTCCGGCTCTGCTCGAGTGTAAATTTGATTTTTTAAAACCATTATCTTCCTATTATCTTCTTTTAAATATTCTATCACCTGATTCCAATCCATCTCTTTCATTGTGTATCCCTTATTTTTGGAGATAAACATTTTGCATGTTTTTGAACTGCTAGATTGGCAGAAGCTGGGGCTAACACCAGGGGCTCACCCTGCTCCCTGGATTCGAACCGCCAACCTTTTGGTCATGCACACATACTTTAATTTAAAGAGATAGTTAGATAGAATACCAACATGTAATATATTGAAATGAAAAATAAAGAAAGCATTTTTGGAATGTTTATGACTTTTTGCAATTGTCATAATGTTTCTGCTTACCTGGGAATTTCCCCACAGGCTGAAGAGACTGTCCTCTCAAGTAACTGCACAGAAAAATACACCTGCCATGCCCCAGGCCAACTCACCCATGAAAAAACAACCTGCCCTCCCGATGAGATTTGCACACTTAGAGATGGCGTGTGGGGCTGTGAGGCCAGAGAAGGCCAGTGCAAAGTTACACCGGAAGCCAAGTTTACCTCCTTTGATGGAGCCTCGGGGAAGTACTTTAGCAGTGGTGTTTATGACCTGGCCTCTGTTTGTGATCAAAACGATGCCTCCTGGTTCAGGGTGTTAGTGAACATTGGAAAGGATGTAGAAGGCGACTTGGCAGTTGGGAAAACTGTCTACTTCTACTTCCAGAATGCATCCATCACTCTGAAGACAAAGAGTAAGATATGGGTAAGAACACCAGATGTATAAATAGGAATAAAGGGTCTAGATCCAGGGAAGTAATGCTACCCCTCTAATCTGCCTTGATCAGACCACACCTGGAATACTGTGTTCAATTCCGGGTACCGCTGACTCTAAGCTGGAATGTGTCCAGAGGAGGTCAACTAAAATGATCAAGGGTCCGGAGAACAAGCCCTATGAGGAGTGGCTTAAAGAGCTCAGCATGTTTAACCCACGGAAGAAAAGGCTGAGAGGAGAAATAATGAGAGCCATGTATAAATATATGAAGGGAATTATAGGGAGGAGGGAGCAAGCTTGTTTTCTGTAGCCCTGGAGACTACAATGCGGAACAATGGCTTCAAACTACAGGAAAGGAGATTCCATCTGAACATTAGGAAGAACTTCTTAACTGTGAGAGCTATTCAGCATTGGAACTCTCTGCCCCAGAGTGTGGTGGAAACGTTTTAAACAGAAACTGGGTGACCATCTGTCAGGGGTGCTCTGAATGTGATTTTACTGCTTCTTGGCAAGGGATTGGAATGGATGGCCCACGAGGTTTCTTCCAGTTCTATGATTCAATGATTTATGGGTTGGTTGCATGCAAGCAAGTTAGAGGTTAATCAGACACCTCTGCAAACTGAAAACAAAGAGGAAGGGTTTCTGTATGTTAAAAATAAGATGACAGAAATAAGCATAGAATGTCCCTGTGCTAACTTATATGTGTAGATGCAAATTGGGAAAATATTGCTGTTATTTTAGGCACAAATAAATATATCTCCTTGTTATAGTGCATTTCAGTAGCTAAACTAGACATTAAGACGAATGATTATTTCATGCAATTAATTATTTTCCTCCCAACATATAACTCATCAATCAGAAATGCAAAATAAGCATGTGCTATGAGAGCAGACACCTTTTACCATTTGAAAGAGTCCCTCTTTCAATTACAGGTGATGTATAGAGTACATAATAGTTGATAAACACACCATGATAAGGAAGATTGTAACACCATAAATCTCTTACTTTTGCTCAGTTTCCCCTTATTCTTCCGAGTTAAAAAATAACCACTTTTGAACATGAAGCACAAATGCAGTCCACTCTCTTATTTTCAATTCATTGCAGGATGGCCTTTAACTTTATTTAGAAAATATACACAGGGCAGACATAAACATGCCCAAATGTTCTTCCACGGTGAGGGCATTGGGTTTCCATGTGAAAGGAGGTTCCGGTCAGGGTTGGCTTGATGCACCTTCCTCTTGGCACATTTCTCCCTTTTGCCTTTCTGCCATTCTGCAGCACTCCTGCTAACAGCGGACCTCCAGTTAGAGTGCTAAAGGGCCAGGGCTTCCAAGTTCTCAGTATCTATGCCACAGTTTAAGGTTGGCTTTGAAACCAACTTTAAATCTCTTTTCCTGTCCACCAACGTTCCGTTTCCCATTCTTGAGTTGGGAGTAGAGTAACTGCTTTGGGAGACGGTGATTGGGCATTTGGACAACGTGGCCAGTCCAGCGGAGTTGATGGCATAGGAGCTAGTGCTAGTGGTCTTTGCTTCTTCTACTATGCTGACATTTGTTCGCCTGTTTTTCCAAAAGATTTACAGGATTTTTCAGATTCAACACTGATGGAATCTTTCCAAGAGTTGAGTATGACATCTGTAGACAGTCCATGTTTTGCAGGCGTATACTAATAGGATTGGGAGGACAATTGCTTTATAAAAAAGGATTTTGATATCCCTACAGATGTCCAAATCCTCAAACACTCTTGTACATTACATATGTCAGTGTTCAGCCTGCCCTCCCTGCTATAGCTCAATCTGGATCTGCTAGTTTACATTTGAACCTCAAGGTTATTCTAGTTTCTTAGTCTTCACGCCAAAGAGCATCTCATAACTGCAACTTTGTTTCTTCCAGGTAAACGGGCGCTCTGTGAAGTTACCATACAAAGTCTCCAAAGCAGTAACTGTGAGCCAAGTTCAAGATGGGATACTGATTAATCAAGCCTCTCAAGTTCAGGTTCTTCTTCATTTTGATGGGGAGGTGACAGTGAAAGTCAGGGAGACCTTATCTGAGAAGCTCTGTGGCCCATGTGGAAACTTCAATGGGAACAGATCTGATGACCTGAAGCTGCCCAATGGGGAATCTGAGATGGATATTGCTGAAGTCCTCCATGCCTGGAGGTCTAAGGACTACTGACACTTGTAAGTTGCAAACTATGTCATTACTTTGAAAAAAGGGAGGGGGTTGTGTCAGGAAAGACTTGGGAAACTGCAAGTTACTTCTGGTATGAGAAAATTGGTTGTCTGCAAGGACATTGCCCAGGAGATGCCTAGATGTTTGATGTTTTACCATCCTTGTGGAAGGCTTCTCTCATGCCCCCCACAAGGGGAGCTGAAGCTGACAGAAGGAGCTCAACCCGCTCTCCCCGGATTTAAATGGCTGACCTGTCAGTCACAAGGGGGCTTCAAGAAGTGATGTGTTCCCAATCCAGGTCTATGCCTTGCCCTAGTTTCTTACCAAAATTTACCCGACCACATTGTCTCATTGCCACAATATGTGCTAATTGCAGTAAATTGCATCATTGGAGGACAACTGTAGTCAAGAGGTAAGGTCCAGAGGGGAATCAAGGCATTGTTGCTGATTTTCCTGCAAAACAAGGAAAGGTCTAATTCAAAGAACACTCTGTAAAGAATGTGGGAAGCAGCAGTTGGTGCTCCCCAAGTCAGTGGTGGGCATCCACCCCAGGCAGTGGTCTGAACTTTAAAGTTTATCCAGTGTGCTCAACCCTTTTCCTCAAATAGCTTTAGAAACTTGGGTTACTCAATAAAGCAGTGATTCTCAACCTGGGGTCCCCAGATGTTTCTGGCATACAACTCCCAGAAATCCCAGCCAGTTTACCAGCTGTCAGGATTTCTGAGAGTTGAAGGCCAAAACCATCTGGGGACCCCAGGTTGAGAACCACCACCTTAGAATCATAGAGTTGGAGGAGACCTCATGGGCCATCAAGTCCATCCCCCTGCCAAGAAGCAGGAAAATCGCATTCAAAGCACCCCCGACAGATGGCCACCCAGCCTCTGTTTAAAAGCCTCCAAAGAAGGAGCCTCCACCACATGGAAGATCATGAGTTGGTTTTAGATTCATACTAGAAGAAAGGAAATTGATAAGGAACATGTAGCCTTTGTGGAAATGCCATTGATCATTTATTATGTAGCTTCATTATCCCCCTCTCACCCATTTCATACACAGAGCAGTATAATGAGGATGATTTCTTATTACTAGGAAAAACCTTTTCTTTCGTCATCTCATGTCTCTTGATTGATGTCCCAGCTATTTGAAGGATGACTTGACAGATTTTCCATGTAGGAAAGACTGCTTTCAGTGTAGAAAATTCTGTTTTCTGTGCAAACTAGCCACATACATGTTGTGTGGAATGTTTCAAACTGCAGAAATTCTTGTCATATCAGCATTTTCTCCTCTAAGTTTCTCAGCACTAAATAAAATATGATTTAAAACTATTTTTTGGAATGTTCTGGATTTTTAAAAATATTTTCTCCATCTCTGAAAGATGCAACACTATGGTACCCCACAGCAGATGGAAAGGTTGTCCAATGACACTCTCTGGAACCAGGAGGCAAAATGAAGATGCTAAATATCAAATAAAAATGTGCCCCAAATGAAATTTTCTTCCACTCCCCAAATTTCTAGCATAACGTTAACCTTTAATAGAATATTTTAAAAAACTGTTTTGACCTCCGCAGAAAAACAGAAAGCAAGGGAATGCACACATAGCAAGTATTATAGATGTGAATGGTTTTCAAAATTCAGCTTAATGGTGTAATGTTAGAAAATGTTGACCATTTCCACTACCTTGGCAGCCACCCCTCAACAAAAGTCAACATTGACACTGAAATACAACACTGTCTGAGCTCTGCGAGTGGAGCATTTTTCTGAATGAAGCAGAGAGTGTTTGAGGATCAGGATATTCATAAGAAGACCAAGGTGCTTGTTTATAAAGCTGTCATCCTCCCGACCCCGTTATATGCCTGTGAACCATGGACTGTCTACGGACGTCACACTCAACTCTTGGAACAATTTCATCAGCGTTGCCTCTGGAAAATCCTGCAAATCTCTTAGGAAGACAGGCATACAAATGTCAGCATGCAAAGACCAGCACTGAAGTGATGCTCCTATGCCATCAAGTCCGGTGGACTGGCCATGTTGTCCAAATGCCCAATCACTGTCTCTCAAAGCAGTTACTATACTCCCAACTCAAGAACAAAAAATGGAATGTTGGTGGACAGAAAAAGAGGTTGAAAGATAGGCTTAAAGCTAATCTTAAAAACTTCCGGTATAGACACCAAGAACTGGGAAGCCCTGTCCCTTGAGCGCTTTAGTTGGAGGTCAGCTGTGACCAGCAGTGCTGTGGAATTTGAAGAGGCATGAATGGAGGGCAAAAGGGAGAAACATCCCAAGAGAAAGGTACATCAAGCTAACCTTGACTGGACCACCTTTCACCTGGAAACCGATGCCCTCACTGTGAAAGAATATGTGGGTCAAGAATAGGGCTCTACTGTCATCCACGAATCCACAGCCCAGACCCTACACTTGGAAGCCCATCATACTCAGACAACAAGGGATCATAGAATCATAGAATCAAAGAGTTGGAAGAGACCTCATGGGCTATCCAGTCCAACCCCCTGCCAAGAAGCAGGAACATTGCATTAAAATCACCCCCGACAGATGGCCATCCAGCCTCTGTTTAAAAGCTTCCAAAGAAGGAGCCTCCACCACACTCTGGGGCAGAGTTCCACTGCTGAACGGCTCTCACAGTCAGGAAGTTCTTCCTCATGTTCAGATGGAATCTCCTTTCACCTAAAGTAAAGGGTTTTCAATATCTCACTCTTTCCCAGATTAGAAATCTTAGTTCAGAAAGGAATTCTTATTAGGTGTCAATGTCCTCCTTCCTTTCCTCCCTCCCCAAGCCTGGAACCATTCTCAGAGAAAAAACATAGGATCCCTGTAAGACAGTGCCTACAGGAGTGCAATGGATACAAGCAATGCCTATTGTTTCCTTCAAATCGTTCAGATATATTCATTTGCATCCACAGTTGTGCATCAATGATCCACCATATTGAGACAGAGGCATATGCATAAATGTGTCCCTATTCCTATCTGAGAAATTCCAGCACTGATCTTTGTTGCAATATGCTACTTTCTTCCTCTCTTGCGCTTCATGGCTGTTTTTTCCCCCCATGTCAGGAGCGACTTGAGAAACTGCAAGTTGCTTCTGGCATCTGCAAGGATGTTGCCCAGGGGACGCCCAGATGTTTCTGATGTTTTGCCATCCTTGTGGGAGGCTTCTCTCATATCCCCACATGCAGAGCTAGAGCTGACAGAGGGAGCTCATCCGTGCTCTCCCGAGATTCGAACCTCTGACCTGTTGTTCTTCAGTCCTGCTGGCACAAGGGTTTAACCCATTGTGCCACCAGGAGCTCCTTCATGGCTGTTGGGAGAACATAGATGGCCCAGCTATTGTCAGTCTTGGCTGAAGAAAGATCACCAAAGGGGCAATTTTGTGGAAGGACCCTGACCATAGCCTTCCCTGAATCAATGCACTTTCAAAAATGGGGAAATCAACCTCTTTTTCAATTTGTTCTTCTTTGCAGTAACTCTTTGGGAAATCCCACCACCACAACCACATCCAGTGGAAGGCGGCAAGCAACTTGCAGATTCAAAGAAGAAACCATACAATGCTCAAAATGTTAACTGTTAAACCACCCAGTAGCTATTCTGTCACAGTGTGCACTCTCTCTGCAGCATTCTGCGTCCGCAAGTGCAGCAACATTTCTACAATCCAATGTAATAAGAAGACAAGTTTAACTTCAAAATCACAATGCCCAGCATTATTCAGATTTGTTATTGCTGGGAGTTGCTTATTATGCTTGACCTATAGCAAAATTACTGCTGTTTTACATAAGCAATATTTGCTTCTTAGGCCCCTGCCACACAGATGAATAAAATCGCACATGTTCTTCTTTGAACTGGAAAATATGGCAGTGTGGATTCAGATATTCCAGTTCAAAGCAGATATTGTGGGATTTTCTGCCTTGATATTCTGGGTTATCTGGCTGTGTAGAAGGGCACATTGAAGTAGGACTGTCACTCAATTAAATAAAATGTTTTCGATCATGACTTTTTGCTGTTTCATTCATTTATTCCAAAGGTTGCAGATGCCTCAGTAAACTACAACTCCCATGACCCCAGAGCATTGAACTATGCAGTTAAAGTTGTATCAGACTGCACTGATTTTTCAATGTGAATACACTCACAGAAGAAGAAAAGATATTAGAGTCACAGGTCTACTCTTTTGTCAGATAGGATGGTGTTGAAGGAGTTTCATGCAGGTGAAACTCATTCTTTGCCATATCAGGACTAGGGATAGAGGACAACTAGAGTCAGATTAGAAAATTTGGGCTCCATTGACAACAGAAAAGTAACTTTACTTAAGATTCAGCAATTTCTGTTTTATGAGAATCTATCTGGCCCTGGCTACATCAGGGCTAGCTAACACCTCCCAAAAAAGGATTTCCCCAGGCAGGAAGCAGCCAAGCTTTGAAGCTGTAAGGCTATTCAACACTAATCAAGATATATAAACCCCACTTGCCTAGTTTCCAACAGACCTCACAACTGAGAATGCCTGCCATAGATGTGGGCAAAACATCAGGAGAGAAGGCTTCTGGAACATTGCTATACAGCCCTGAAAATGCACAGCAACCCAAGTATCTGGTCCTTTATTGACCGAGAACATTAAATTTCTCAAGGAGTCTCTGCACCGTTCATTATGTCAGGAAACAGAACTATAGAAAATGGCCAACTATTACACATTGAAAAAAATGGTAAAAAATACTCCATAGCTGCCATTGTGCAAGAAACAGTAAAGACAACCATTTCACCACTGCCCAAAAGGGTCTTATATGCAGTGGTGACCATTATGCAATGAAATACAGTATTCCCTGTTTAAAAAACTCCAATGAATTTCATCCTTCACTGAAATTTCATCCTCAATCAAGGCCATATGGATTTGATATTTTATATTGGGCCTGAGCTAAGATCGGAAGAGAGGCCTGAGCTGTTTCAGCAAATTTCACAAGGCCACATTCCTGAGAGAGGCCTCTCACCTCTTTTCTCAGAGCAGCTGTCTGAAAATTATACTGAGATTGATTTGCCAGGTGGGGAGTTAATGAGGGTGAGGATAGTGAAACCTTGGACAGAATGTCAAGTTTTAGTAAACAGAGGCAGAGCTTTCAGAAGAAGAAGAGAGACAACAAATCGTTATCTGGTGGGAAGGTCAAGAAAAAATGCTTTCCTTTCAGTTTTGGAATCTGGAAAAGGTTTACAATGATTCATGGAAGACAGTTGCCTCAGTCGAGTCAATGTTGTCATTTCATCACAGTCTTGCGTTCAAATGCTCCGTTTCATGTATCAAGTTTTTGCCAAGCTTAAGTTCTGCTTATGGGATTTTCCTGCTGTTTTGTTTCATGGTTTCAAGTGCCATGTCTCATGGATTTCTATGTACTCGTGGACATTTCTTTCCTTTGAAGCTTATGGACTATCTTGGATTTTGGACTTTTACTGTTTTACTATTTTTTACTGGTTTACCTACATATTTTCTACAATAAACTGCTTGCTTATTTTACCAATCTGGTGTGGTTTTTGAGGTCAGGGGTGTTCCTGCTCTGGTGTATGATAATTTTGCCCACATCTATGGTTTCCTCCTTTCAACAGAAAGGAGGAAACAATGAAAATGAACAAAATCTGGCTACTAGTATCTTTATTTTAAAAAAAACCCCTCTAAAATCAGGACAGTAAAAAAAGAGGAACACTCCAAAAATGGGGGAAATCCATACATGAAACAATCAGGGTCTGGAAACACCTCCCAACAAAGGATTACCCCAGGCAGGAAGCTTTGAATCTGCAAAGCTATTCAATTCGAATCAAGCTGGCCAATTGCAACATTCAAACCTGTCTCAAATAGACAAGACTACTTTCTCCCACCCTGGACATTCCACAGATATATAAACCTCACTTGCCTAGTTTCCAACAAACTCCTCAACCTCCGAGGATGCCTGCAATAGATGTGGGGAAACATCAGGAGAGAATGCTTCTGGAACATGGTCATACAGCCTGGAAAACTCACAGATACCCAGTGATTCCAGCCATGAAAGCCTTTGAGAACACAATACTATGTTCAGTTCATGCCACATTTCGATGAATTTTGTTATTTCCAGCTATTTCAAATGCTGAATTATATTTGGGAACATTAGAAATACGTGCCAGTTTGACAAACAGATTCAAGCCAATCCACTACAGCTAGCTGTATTCCCTGGGGCCGGACATGTCTCTGCTATGTGGCTCTTACATTGGTCCTTCCCATTTGAACTACTGGAGCTTCCTGTAATGTTGATTGGGCAATAGGTTTTTGACTCATTACCCTTATAAAAGTGCAAGAAGCAGCAGAATTATAAGAGGAATGGAAAGCGCTCTTCTTCATCAAGCCAAGACAGCTTTGCAGAAGGTAAAGGAATGGGGAAGGGACATAGCTCAGAGGCAGAGCACATGCTCCTTTGGACACAAATGAGTCAGGTTTAATGCTTTGCACCTTAGATAGTACTGGAAAGGATCAAACCTGTGACTATCTGCTAATCACTTGACTGGATACTGTGCTAGAGGTACCAGAGTTTAGACTCGGCCTCCTCACACTATAGAAAAAATCCACTTTAAATCTGGTTGTTGTCTCCTGCAGAATTCTGGGGTTTATAGTTAAGGGAGGAGCCCTTAAAAGCCTCACTAAACTACAAATCCCATAATTTTGAAGGAGGCAGAAACCGTATTTCAAGTGGATTTTTTCTCTAGTGTGATGAAGTGCCGAAAGATGACATTGTATGTTCCTAGTAATGGGAGTATAGAGAGAGAAGGATGCCTTGTATTGATCGGTTACAGCTGCTAAACTTAGTTCATCAATTGCAAGTCAACTATGACTTAACAAGAATCTATCTTTTTTAAATATATATTTTATTGATATTATATTTTTGCTTTGTGAGTGGATTTTTTTAAAAAAAAATATTTATTTTAAATATTTGTACCCCGCCCTTCTCTACCCCTGAAGGGGGACTCAGGGTGACTTACAGCTGGCAATAATTCGATGCCCTCCATATACAAACAGGTAAAACAACAGTTACATAATAAGTAAAACATTAAAATTAGATTAAAATCATTTAAAATAGTGCAAATTGAATTAGTTGGCCATGTCTAAGTCTGAGTTCTACAATCAACAACTTAATCCGAAGCCTGTCCATAGTCCATTTTCCATAGCGTTGTCATTTTCTTGTCAGCCTGCTATCCGAATGCCTATCCAAATGTCTGGTCCCATAGCCACATCTTCAACTTTTTCCTGAAGGAAAGGAGGGAAGCCGTTGACCTAATTTCACTGGGGAGCAAGTTCCACAGGTGGTGGGGGGGGGGGGGGACCGCCAAGAAGGCCCTGTCTCTCGTCCCCACCAAGCACGTTTGCGACGAAGGTGGGATCGAGAGCTGGGCCTCCCTGGAAGATCATAAGTTTTGAGGTGGGACATAGGGGGAGATACATTTGGACAGGTAAGCTGGGCCAGAACCGTATAGGGCTTTATAAGTCAAGACCAGCACAATGAATACATGCATGTCATCTATAACCACATTTCCCTACTCTCTTCCATTATCTTCTACCTCATCCATTCAATATTATCCACTCACTTATCTATTATGTCTTAGATTTCATTCACTCTTGTTTTCCTCCCTTTCTGACCTCCCCCACCCTCCGACCCATACCACAGTTTCTATTAGAAATTTAACTCCATCCATGAGCTAAGCTTTTCCCACTTCTGTACAATATTTACATTGGCTTCACCTCGTTTTGTCCGTTCCAAATATATGAACCATTTCTCTTTAATTTTCCCCATTTAATCTTCCTTCATATCCTCTCAGGTTACATTTGCAATAATTTCTGTTTGGACCAGGCCAAACAAATAATTATTCCAATTGGAATTGGGATTGGAACAAGAATCTATCCATCCATGTTGGGGATGGTGCCTTCAGGATCCCAGAAGCCCCTGCAAAATATAGCAAATGGTCAAGGATAATGTTAGTTGTAGTATTATTTATTTAATTATTTATTTATGATATTTATAGCCCGCCTTTCTCAGCCTTATGGCGACTCAAGGCAGGTTACAGGTTGGCACAATCCGATGCCACATATCCATAAAAGTGTAATTAAAAACCATCAACATAACAGTATAAAAACATATATAAAACCATTTTAAAAAGAAGAAAAAGCAAGCGTATCCAGTAACGTCATCTAGCCATTCCATGTTCATCAGTTCATAGTTCCATGATATCTATTCCACTGCATTCTCAAAAGCTTGCTCAAAGAGCCAAGTTTTTACCCTTCTTTGTAAAATCAGAAGGGAGGGGGATGATCTAATATTCCTGGGGAGGGAGTTCCATAGCCAGGGGACCACCACTGAGACGGCCCTGTCCCTCGTCCCCATCAATTGCGCTTGCAAGGCAGGTGGGATCGAGAGCAAGGCCTCCCCAGATGATCTTAAACTCCTAGATGGTTCATAGGAGGAGATACATTCAGGCAGGTAAGTTGGGCTGGAACCGTTTAGGGTTTTATAGTCAAAAGCCAGCACTTTGAATTGTGCTCAGTACCAAATCGGCAGCCAGTGGAGCTGACACAACAGAGTAGTAGTGTGCTCCCTGAGCACCAATCCTGTTAGTAACCTGACTGCCACCCGTTGGACCATTTGAAGCTTCTGAACAGTCTTCAAAGGCAACCCCACGTAGAGCGCGTTGCAGTAGTCTATATGGGATGTAACCAGAGTGTGGACCACCGTGGCCGAGTCAGACTTCCCAAGGTACGGGTGCAGCTGCCGCACAATTTTATCTGTGCAAATGCTCCCCTGGTCACCGCCGAAACCTGGGGTTCCAAGCTCAGCGATGAATCCAAGATCGCACCCAAACAAGTATTGTCATCTTGTGCTTTCCATGTTAAAGTGGGGTGGGATCAGTGAATTTAACCTTTTCAGTGCCATTGGTGTTGATGCAAAAGACATTCCATGTAAACAAGATTGCAGAGAGTGATAGTTTAATAATACTATGTAACACATTTTTTGTTCCTGTGTAATAAATGTAATTTCCTAATTGTTTCTATTATAAAAACATGAGAAAAGTTTATTATGCTGCAAAAATTAAGCTGCAGGACATCTAGCAGTACATTTTGCTCTAGTTTTTCAATCTCATACAACAGTGTTTCTCAACCTTCCCAATGCCATGACCCCTTAACACAGTTCCTCATGCTGTGGTGACCCCCATCCATAAAATTATTTTCGTTGCTACTTCATAACTGTAATTTTGCTATTGTTACAAATCGTAATGTAACTATCTGACTGAGCTATAGCAGGGAGGGCAGACTAAACATTGACATATGGAATGTATCAGGGGCTAACTTTACCTTGGTATTGAAAAGGGCCTACCATGAAAGAAATGAAGTTACTGTCACTATATTTGATGTTTGAGTGAAAACAGCATTTAGTTTAAACTGCAAGTGAAGAGAAGTTACAGTAGTTCATGAGTTAATGCAATAGAGCAGTGGTCCTCAACCGTCCTAATGCAATGGCCCCTTAATATAGTTCCGCATGCTGTGGTGACGCCCAAACATAAAATTAATTTCATTGCTACTTCATAACTCTAATTTTGCTACTGTTATGAATCATCATGAAAATATCTTGATGCAGGATGTATTTTCATGTTGGACCAAATTTGGCATAAATACCCAATAGGCCCAAATTTGAATACTGGTGGGGTTGGGAGGGATTGATTTTGTCATTTGGGATATGTAGTTGCTGGGATTTATAGTTAACCTACAAAGAGCATTCTGAACTCCACCAACAATGGAATTAAACCAAACCTGGCACACAGAATTCCCATGACCAACAGAAAATACTGGAAGGGTTTGGTGGGCATAGATCTTGAGTTTTGGAGTTGTGGTTCACCTACATCCAGAGAGCATTGTGGGCTCAAACAATGATGGATCTGGCCAAACTTGGCACAAATCCTCAATATGCCCAAATGTGAGCATTGGTAGAGTTTGGGGGAAATAGACCTTGACATTTGGGAGTTGTAGTTGCTGGGATTTATAGTTCACCTACAATAAAGGAGCATTCTGAATCCCACCAATGATAGAATTGGGCCAAACTTCCCACCCAGAACCCGTGACCAGCAGAAAATACTGTGTTTTCTGATGGTCTTTGGTGACCGCTGTGACCCCCCCCCCTCCCACACAGCCCTCCCCCAGAGGATCAGACCCCTAGGTTGAGAAACACTGGTCTACAGGATAATTCAGTACATATTCCCTTTCTACAAAATCAACATAAATGATCTCAAAATGCCTCTTGTTAGGCCAGAGCTAAAGGGAAGAAATTTGCAAATTAGGTCTCTTCCACACAGCTGAATAAAATCCCATATTATCTAGTTTGAACTGGAATATATGGCTGTGTGGACTCAGATAACGCAGTTCAAAACAAATATTGTAGGATTCTCTGTCTTGATATTCTGGGTTATAGGGATGTATGGAAGGGCCCTTCGTTGCTATCTTTGTGACATGTCAAGTGTGGGGAGAATACAAGTAAACAAGAAAATGACCACTGTTTTGCTCAATTTAAGTTCTCACCTTTATTGCATAAAGAACCAAGTGCTGGTGATGTTAGAAATAGGCCATGTTTTATTATGATGTGTTTTGTATGTATCAAACATAAGAAAGTAGGAACAGTCATCAACCATTGCCTAGTCACAGGCTAGTTCAAGATCTATGCCTCTGATGAAAGACTGTTATTTAGGTTTTGCAAAGTTATAATACTGTATGAAGAAAAGTAGAAGTTTGGTTGTGCTATGTTCAGGTGGATTTTTAAATAAACCATTTATTATTATAAATAATTAATTTATAAATAATTAAATATAATTATATAATTATAAATAATAAATAAATAAATAAGAAACTAAAAAAACTCAACATTTCATTGTTTTCTTTCATTAGTTCGTTCTTTTTCAGCCATGGCTATGAAGAGAATTGTATTCCTCTTGACTGGTTTGGCACTTTTGGCTGGTAAGTAAAAAGGACATGTATTGCCAAAGGCTTTCATGGCTGGAATCACTGGGTTGTTGTGAGTTTTCCAGATTGTACGGCCATATTCCAGAAGCATTCTCTCCTGACATTTTGCCTGCATCTATGGCAGGCATCTGCCATAGTGAGGTAGTGAGGTCTGTCAGAAATAAGGAAAATGTGTTTTATATATCTTTGGAATAATGTCCAGGGTAGGAGAAAGAACTCTTGTCTATTTGAGGCTGGTGTGAATGTTGCAATTGGCCACCTTGATAAGCATTTAATGGCCTAGCAGTTTCAAGGTCTGGCTGCTTCCTGCCTGGGGGAATCCTTTGTTGAGAGGAGATTAGCTGACTTTGATTGTTTCTTGTCTGGAATTCCCCTGTTTTTGAGTGTTGTTCTTCATTTACTGTCCTGATTTTAGATTTTTTAAAATACTGGTAGCTAGATTTTGTTCATTTTCATGGTTTCTTCCTTTCTGTTGAAATTGTCCACATGCTTCTTGTGGATTTCAATGGTGTAGTCTGACATGGGAGTTGTGGTCCACCACTTCTGTGTTCTCAAATAATATGCTGTGTCCATATTATTTCCTCCTGTGGCAGGAAGAAGCCAGACCTTGGAAATGCTAGGCCATTGAAATTCTATAATCCCCTTATTCACCTGACCTCGCACCATTGGACTTCCACCTCTTTCCAACAATGAAGTTATTTTTGAAGTGCAAGCACTTTTCAGACGATGAGACTTTGGTTTCCGAAGTGGCTTTTGGAGCAATCTGTCATCTTCGACAAGTTAGATGTTTACAGTTGCTTAAAAAATGGGAGAAGTTTGTGTCCCTCGGTGGCACCTATGGAGAGAAGGACTCATAACTGTGTCAAGTTTCATTGCTCTCAGTCCACAGGAAGTGGATCAGGGGAAATCTTTAATGAATGCCCCTCATAGCCAACATATTGCATTTCTCTAAAGTTCACACTGAAACCCAAAGTGGATTCATTGCTTCATTGACATCAGCCTCCTCTGTATTTTAAGATTGTTTTGTTGATGTTATTTCTCCCTTCCTTCCTTTTGTCTTTCCTTTTAGGACCATGTTTATCAAGTTCCCTTGGAAAGAAATTTGTCACCGCCTTCCTAACCAATTTAAATCAAAACCAACGCAATCCCAAGTTTGTGCTGTTCATCACTGGATATCACCCTGAAACCAACGTCACAGTGACAGCAAACAAAATGGTACAGAAAACCATTTTTATCACCAAAGGACAAACATTTCCCATTGAACTTCCAAAATCCCTGGAGATCTTGCAAAGCGACATCTCTGACAAGACCATTTGGATCGAAGCAGACAAAGAGATCTCTGTTTTCTCCCACAATAATAAGGATTACACAACTGGTGCCACAGTCGTGTACCCATTGCATCAATTAGGAACACTGTATTACGTGGTAACTCCAGAGGGCAACATGCAGAATACATTCAAGGAATTTGCAGTTGTTGCCCATGGAGTTCCTACTAGAGTTGATATTCGACTGCAAGGGACAGTGAGATTTAAAGAAAAGGTTTACTTTGCAGGGGACAGACTGACAGTTGACCTTCAAGCCTTTCAAACCATCCAGATTCAAAGCTCAGATGATTTATCAGGCACCCAGGTTGAATCCAATGCAACAGTGGCTGTCTTGAGTGGGCATAGCTGTGCTATGAAGCACACACATTGTGACCATGTCATTGAACAGCTCTTGCCTGTTTCCAGCTGGGGAACAATGTTCCTCGTCCCTCCTCTATCCTTCCAGAGGCGTTTCGACATTGTGTATGTAACTGCTTCTCAGCGTACTTCCATGTCTTCCCAATCTGGGCCAAACAAAGCCTCTTACCAAATGGAAACTGGGGAGGTTATCGAGCTAAATGTTTGGCCCTCTCGGCCACTTTATATATTGGCTGACCATGGTGTCCAGGTCCTTTTTTATTTCACTGGGTCTGTAAGAGGAAGTCGATTATATGACCCATTCCTCCTCAACATCCCCCCTGTTACAAGCTATTGCAACTCATATCATATCGATGGAATGAGTTCGTTTGATAATTATGCTGTCATCCTAGCCAAAACCCAAGAGTCCGGTGAAATCACGCTAAACCAAAAGGTCACCAAGAACATCCATTGGAAACCAATTCCTGGCACAGAATATTCTTGGGCTGAGCACAACTTGGGCAGAAGAGCAGCCTCCGCCTCCCTAGAGCACCCAAGCACTCCTTTTGGACTCTTCCTCATTGGACTATCAGAACGAGATGGTTATGGAACTGTGGCACTTTGTTCCTCCCCCTGTAAGTATTCTCGTTTGTATTTCAAAATTCAGTTTAAGGGTTAAGGAATACCAATCAAAAATAACGCAAAAGAATTTACTCAAATCAACTTTTTCCCCGTTTTGATCAGAACTGCATAGTGTAGCGATTTGAGCATTGGATTACAACTAGAGTTTGAATCCATCCCTGGCTATGAAATCTACTAGGTTAGGCTGGGCAAGTCAGAGACTCCCTTAACTTTTTCAGAATTTGCCAAAAATCCTGTGATATGCTGACCTTCAGGCTGTGATAGATCAGAAATGACTGGAAGTTCATTGTTTACTTTCTAACATGTATGCCATCTACTAATTTAGCCCCCAGCTGTCCAGCTAATAGTCACCATGAAGACTGTGCCAATCTCTGCTCCAGCAGATGTGCCGGATACACAGATCCATGCCCACAATCCTGCTCTGCAGGCTGCCAGTGCGATGATGGCTTCCTCTTTGATGGCGTTAGCTGTGTTCCTCCTGAGAACTGTGGGTGCTTTGTGAATGCAGGCCAACTCAAGGTAGGCTGGTATTCAGGACCCCAACTTCTGTTTTCCCCCCATATTTTCAGGATATTTCCAAGGGGTCAAATAATCTATTTCTTCTTCTGAGCACCCCTGTGTGACTTTGCTACATTCATTCCAATGGCTATTGCAAGCAACTGTGATCTACATTTCTGTCTTTCAATAAATATTCAGTTTTGTTTTATTTATATCCCACCTTTGCCCTTGTGCAGAATCCAGGCCTAAGTTTTTTGTTTTTGTGCTTTTTTGTGTGTGTCAGGAGCGACTTGAGAAACTGCAAGTTGTTTTTGGTGTGAGAGAATTGGCCACCTGCAAGGATGTTGCCCAGGGATGTTTTACCATCCTGTGGGAGGATTCTGTCATGTCCCCACATGGGAAGCTGGAGCTGACAGATGGGAGCTCACCCTGCCAATCAGCAGTCCTGCCACCGGGGGCTCCCAAGCTTAAGTAGGAGCCTAACTCTACTGCCAGTATTTTTAAGATTAGAAGATTAAGTGCTGTATCACATGTTTGATACTCAAAATGATAATCCTTGGATCTGTGTCAGCATTTGCCGATACATCATACAGCCCTAGATGCTTGGGAAGTGTCCAACATGTAATCCAATACAATAGCTAGCAGAGTGATCTTGTGTTTCTTGTGTTTCAAATAACAACAACAAATTTATTTTTATATCCCACCACCATCTCCCTGAAGGGCCCAGAGTGGCTTAGAGACAGCACAAAGTGCCAAAAAACATACATAAAAGTAAACCCAATATAAAATACAATAAAATAAAATTGAACCATTGACCTATTGGTCAACAGTTCTGCCGGCATAAGGGTTTAACTCATTGTACCAGGAGCTCCTGTCATGAACCAGATGCCTTAAAGGAGCCAGACACAAAATAAAGGTCCAAACAATGTTTATTAACACAACAAAAATAGCTTAGAAACACTTAACTCATAACTAAAAAGACTACAGCAACTGCTGTGCAAAAAACAAAATGTAGCGGATAATCCGGATTTTACTGGAATATAATCCGGGATAACAAAAAGTTCTAGCAAACTGCTTCAAAATCACAGAGTTCAATAAGTATGAGGAAACAAGGTGGAAGCAAGCAAAATCATTGTCAAGAAACAGTCCCAAGTCAAAACACGTCCAAAAGCAGAAGATGTTGTCGTCCAAAAACAATCCGGAATCAAAACAGGAGTTGAAGTCAGCACTTATGAGATTCCAGTCTGTAGAAGCATGGTAACAGCAATCTGCAGTCCCAGGACCCAAGTCAAGAGTAATGGCAGCAACAAAGTCCCAAGCACGAATACAACACTTTGCCTACTACAAAGTCCCCAATGTTTGATACCTTCTTTTATCCTATAACTCATTATCGGATGATGAACTGCTCTCCATCCTGTCTTCATCACTCTCAGCTGCCTTAGCTTCCACAGCTGCTCGCCACCACCCATCCCTCCAACTTTTCCAGCGTCTATCATGACTTAGATCACCCCATGTATTACCAGGTTGCCAGTCTCCCGAAAACCCTTCAAACTCATCACTAGATGTTGGTTGTGTACATATGTCCCTGATCTCTTGCACACGGGTCCAATCCAGCCCATCCTCCTCTCCGTTATCACTCCCAGTCCCATCACTACCCGTTAATCCCATAAAATCTTCCTCCTCAGTTGGAGCATTAAGTATTTCATGGATCTACTTCCTTTCCCGTTCTTCATCTGACTCTTGCTCCCGAGTAACCCGCTTCAAACCTCTACTCCCGTCTCCCTCCTCCTCCATTTCAGAATCTGAGAAACCTTCGAATGAATCAGTATCTGTAGGTGTCATGAATATCTCCCTAATTCGTTTCCTCTGCTGCTCTTGTTCCAACACCTGAGCAGCCCTCTTACCCCTTCTACTACCAGTTGTAGCTTGACCAGCACACTCTACTACAACAGCTCCAATCTCACAAATTTCTTTAGGGTTTAGATGTAAAAAACTTGATATTTTAAGAATTCAACTGCTAAAGAAAGTGAAACGTTTGTTCTTTCTGTTCTTATTTAGAAGTAGTTTTACATCCAGTAGCAAGAGATAATCTGAACAGTAGTGTGGGTTCTTTTGTCATCCAGACCTACATGTTTTCATGAGATCTTAGTGGTTTAGATTTGGAGTCTGCTATAATTCTATTGCTTTAACGACTTGTTTTCTAAACCTTATACCAGCCCAATGAAACATTTCTGCTGAATGAGTGCCAGGAGATTTGCATCTGCATCCCAGAACAGGGTCTGATATGTGAGACTCACAGCTGTGGTGCCAATGAGACTTGTGATTTGAAAAAAGGAGCCCTAAGTTGTGTTTCCAATGGTAAGAAGAAATTTACATTGCCTAGAATATATGTTTGTGTGTATATATTGTCTGAGAGTACACCAGCTCAAATTCAAATACCACTTCTGTGGACCTTCTGCAAAAAAATCATCTTCCTTTTTACAATATTGTTTACCTTTCATGTATAGTAATCACCTTCCTGTTAGGGACAACTACCCTAAAATAAAGCAGAGCCTCCAAAAACAAACAGTGTTCCGTCTTCCAGGAGCATGGTTTTCATTTGCCTTTTAGTTGTATGGGATAGCATTCTTTTGCATCTCCCCAGGGTTACTACAATCTTAGCTGCACTCTGAAAGTTAACATTATCAGAAGCTGGAAAGCCAGCCTGCAGGCCTTTTTTGCAGCTTATTGGTTTAGAAAGTATCTCTTTGGGTCTAGGGACCGCCTTTTTTCCTAGGGTTGAGATCTCCATTTTGGAATCTCCTCTGCCTCCTTTTCGTTTTAAAGAAAAGCCTCAGATGTGCTGCTAGGCCAGCCAGATAGCTCTGAAAAAATCATTGTAAGTACGATTGAGTTATTTAGATAGAGAAGCTGATTGAGTTATATAGATAAAGAAGCTAATTGAGATAGATAGATAGATAGATAGATAGATAGATAGATAGATAGAATAGTGATTGAGTAATATTGGGTCCAATTGAGTTTTAATTGAGCTATTTAGTATAGAGGACTATTGAGATAGTTATTGAGCTCTTTTTGCTTCCTCTCCAAACTAACCTTAGGCTGGAATAGGGAAGGCCTATGCTTTCTAAAAGATAGTCGCTCAGGGCTGGGCTAAAAAGATCTCAGGATTTCTTCTGCCATTTGGAGGAGGGCAACTCAGCGACTAGAGCAAAGAAGGAAAGAAAGAACATGTCTATGGTTTCACCAATTGACTGTTTTGTTTGTAACTTTGCCAACCTGTGCCAAGTCTGCAAGGATTTTGAGAAATAAATATTCTGTTTTGGTATTCAAAACCTGTAGTAGCCTCAGTTGCTGGGAATCTCAAGCTTCTAAAGAAAGACCCTCACGGTCCGCCCAGACAAAGAAAGAAGCACATCTTAGTTTTATTTTTATAGGGTCTGGGTGTGACGGCACAAACAGCATACAAAAGTTGAGAATTAGCTCATTAGGGAGCAGAGCATGAAGTGCCATGTCATATGGCTGTAACGAATTAAGAGCTGAGGCAGGCAAAGAGATAGAGTCCAATCTTAAAAATCTCAAATGGTTTAATTACAATAATAAATAATAACTGCATTTCTTAATGGTAAAGAACTGAGTCTGAGCTACTCTAACATCCATTTCTTCTAAGATTTCAAAGAGAGGGGAAAACACCAAACACTACATCTCTCTGACATACAAGCAGAGAGAGATCTCAAAGCACACAGCACATACTAAGCTGTAAGAAAACTGAAGTCAGATTTTGAAAGGCTTGCCGTAGAAAAGTATCCATTTTAAACAATCAATCAGAATGAGAGCAGAAACAGAGAGGACAGGAGAAACTGATAGATTCCCAAATGTCACACAGGAGACATGGGGGAAGGAAAACCCATAAACTATTGTAAGCTAACTAAACTGTTCCTCACTGAGGACTTGGGCCGTGTGGGGTTGAATCCCAACACTTCCTGCACTCCTGTAATTCTTCAACTTTGCTTCTCCCAGAGTCCTGTTGCCAGGTTCTTTGTTGGGGAGAAAACTCTACCTTTCTGCAGTTTCATAGCTGCAAAAATTATACACACACTTCACAGTCTCTTTTTTATCTGTGGAAAGGAGTGGGGGAGAGCGTACGAGCAGGATAATCCTATTCCCGGACATCACTTCTGTGCCGGCATGCCAGCACAGAAGCACTGTGAGATCATTGCATCAGAACATCCCACAATCCTGATATGATCAGGTGCTATTGATGGGTTTGTCCCATCAATAGCAGGGGTGAATTTATTGAGAGGTGATGGCAGACCAGCAATGAGTAGCACACAAGGTCATGTGATTGGGACCAAAATGAAAAGTAACCTTGCTGCTACTATGCCCTTTCCCCCACTTCTGTGTGATAAAGTTTCCAGTGAGTTTCCATTACTGTTGCACTCCAGGCCTGGGAACCCCTATGACCACAGCACCCCGCAAGAGTACAGAATGAGTACACATTAAAAGTATAGGCAAAAAAGCAGGAACAGAGAAGGTAAATTTATAAACTAAAAAGGTTTAGCAATAAATAGATGATAATCTAAACAGTAATCCAAATGTCTCATGCAGATCCACCCAAAGTAACACAGTCCAGGAATAGCCTAAAGGTCACAAGTACAGCATAAGTCCACAAGCAAAAGGTATACTTACTAAAACTTGAGCAAGAATATAAAAGCAAGAATATAGAATACTTCCAGGAAACTGAAATCCAAAACCAAAGGCTTGACTTGAAGCAAGAACCAGAGAACTCAAACCTAGCTTCTGACTTGAGTGCTATGTTGCCTGAACTAACTCTAATTAGTGCTAATTAATAGGCACCCCTGAAGTCATGTTTTTTTGCCCATGAAATCTCTCCCCAACCTTCCCACATAAGCGCTCAGATGATGCCTGTTTTCTGCTCTGATCTGTAAACAAAGACCTTTTTGATCTCCATAATTCCAGGTGTTTTCTCCTGAAAGCCTCTGTATCTCTTCGGCCAACTCCTTAGCGAATGTTGCAGTTTCTGGCTCCTCTGACTGACCTTAAAGGCCTGTACTTTCCAAGTCAGATTTCTCAGAGAGAGAAACATCACTTCGAGCCCCAGGAAATCCCGCAGGCAATCCCACAATCCTCTCTAAATAGGATTTGAACCCTAATCTCCCAGTATCCTATAACTTGTGCCAGTTCACTATATTTTCTCTGTAAATCTACTGAGAGCTAAAAATTAGGATTTATACTATAGTGTTTCTTCTAAAATCTTCCCATTTAGTGGTGGGAAACTGCATTGTCTTCCCATTCTGAGCATATAACTCAAAAGCAAACCCAGAGATGTTGAAAGAATGAGTTGAGGTTTGCCTTAAATATTCCCATATCATTATCCTGTGTTGCTCCATAAATAAGGCAAAAGTCATATTTGGAGACAGATGTTTGAATCTTTGGCTGTTCTTGGCTGTGACTGGTGTTTGCTGTGATAATAGAATAATATGAATTAAAGAAGTATTGGGGTGACAATCATCATTACAAAGATCTTAGCATTTAGATATTAATTTTCAATTTATGCATGTGGAGGTTTATCTTTGTAATGAATGCTATAATGAGAATTCATGTGAGCGGATTTTATATTTTTTTCACTCCAATCCTATTCCAGTCCCTTTAACCTGCCCTGAGAACAGCCACTACGAGGCCTGTGGAACTGCTTGCCCTGCAACCTGTTCTGACCGCACTGCTCCCTTGACGTGCAATGATACCTGTGTTCCCACCTGCCAATGTAACAAGGACTACGTGCTTAGTGCTGGTGAATGTGTCCCAGTGGAGACCTGCAACTGCACTTATCAAGGTACAACTTACAAGGCAAAGGAGGAGTTCTGGGATGACGAAGACTGTCATACTCTCTGTAAGTGTGACCCCACATTAGGCAAGGTTGTGTGTCAAGAAGATTCCTGCAAAGGCAACAAGAAGTGTATGGTGGTCAATGGAATACGGGGCTGTCATGCCCTCAAGCATTATACCTGTATAGGATCTGGAGATCCTCACTACACCACCTTCGATGGGAAGAAATATGATTTCATGGGAACATGTATTTACCAGATGGTGGGGCTCTGCTCAAAAGATCCTACCCTCACCCCATTTTTGGTCAGCGTGGAGAATAACAACCGAGGCAACAAAGCAGTGTCCTTCACTAAATTGGTGACTCTGGAGGTGTACAACATGACCATCAGTCTGAGCCAAGAGTACCCAAACAAGATTCAGGTAGGTTTGCTGGAAAAAAAAGAGAAGATAGGAAATGTAGGACTTCAAACTATGAGTTCAGTTTGTGAGTCCGCCACCTGACATCCTGTCACTGTCAATGCATGTGAGTCATTTCTTTATGTGGGGAAAATTGAGTAGTTTTAAGATGGGGAACTTGTTAATACATTTTATCACACACTTACAGGGATAAGGGAGCACGGCTTCTTTGAAATAGGAAACATAATAGACACACATAAAGACACAATCCCTTTTCAGATGTTCAAAATGGACAATTCTAAATATGTGAGAAAGAGAATGGGGGTGTTTCTGCCAAATAAACAAACAAAAACCCACCTTTTTCTGTGCAAAACCACATGTTCGTGCATTTTTGCATTCAAAAAATGTGTTGTTATCTATAGAGTATTTCTTCTGCAATACTTTGAGATGTTCACCTACAAAAAATTCTATTCAAAATTCTCTATCAGGAAGTTTCCCTACTATGAGGATGCTCATTTCTTAACCTCAGAATAAATGCTTCTGCTCATGTGATCCTTTTTTTTCTCCCTGTGCTTCTGATGGTGCAACATGTAAGCAATCATCTTCTCTAGCTTAGACCAAACACTTGGGGCTCTTGATCCCTTGTTACACTTGGGAACAGGGTCTACCGAGTGCCATCACATGACACTGACTTGGCCATGCCCCATTCATCCCCAAAGTGGTGAGGAAGCATTGCAAGACGCTTCCTCATCAACGATGCTAGGTAAGTAGTAGGGCTGGGCAACCACGGAAAAATTTGTTTCTAAACTCGATTCGTTTTTAAGGGGTTTTTGCGTTTCGTTTTTTTAAAAAATTCCAAAATTTTCCTTTAAAAAAGTTTGATATATACAAAATTTCGGAAATTACGAAACAATTTCGAAACAATAACGAATCGATTCGTTAATGGTGGACGCGATTGCGCAATACGCTAAAAAAACCTCCAAATGGGACAGGGGGAACTTCTGAAGCTTCCCTCTCCCTCTGTTGTTGACTGTTGGTGTGATAATTTATTTTTTTATCACTGATAAAACAAACAACAACTATAAAACTTGCACCAGACATACGGAAATAATAACGAAACAATTTCGAAACGATTTCGAAACAATCTCGAAACGATTTCGAAACAATTACGAAACAATTACGAAATGAATTGAAAAATTCGTTTCGATTTTTAGTTGCTCCTGAATGGTTCAATATTGGATCGTAAGCTACTTTAAATACGAATTATTAACGAATTACGAAATTAACGAACGAAACCGCCCAGCCCTAGTAAGTAGTGTTTAGGGTAGTTCCAGTGGAGCTACCTGTGTTGTTCTCCATTTTCCCCATCTGATGGGGACAGGCATAGGACACCAACGTGCCTTGCCCTGTTCCCTCCTTTTGATGGGGAAAGGGGGGGTACACAATGTGCCACAAGGCACCCCGCACACCTGCGGTTTTGGCAGCAATTGCTAGTGAAATAGAACAAGATGGGGTGGGGGGAGGTCATCTGTATGATGAGATCCCAAGAGAGGTAAGCCCACTATATACAGCATTCATTGTTCCTCTAGGACAGGGCTTCTTAAACTTTTCTACTTGCAACTTTTTTGGCCCAAGAATTTTTTCCATGATCCCAGGTATATAGTTATATAAGCAGGTATAAAAGTAAACCATTTACTGAAACAAGGGACCCTATTTGGAGTTAGGATCCACAGTTTAAGAAGTAGCGATCTAGGGCATACCGAGTCTGGTCAAATATGCTGGGGTGAATGAAAATCATTCCCATGGCATCCAAAAGACAAACTAAGTGGGACACAACTGCTTAACGCAATTGTGCCCCATGTCTGGGAAAGTCAGGGAATGCTCTGAAATGTCTCCAAAGATCCAGAGTAGCCCCACAGTTCAGGATATGTGTGAACAATTGGTCCACTTTTGATCACGAAACAGTCCCTCTGTCCTGATGCCCATCTGGCTATCTGTTGGCCTAGTGGTGATCGGAGAGCTCCTAGCAATTGCTCATCACCTTTGCTGATGCTAATAAAGTCACTGTATGACTCAGAGAAGAAGGTTGGGGAAAGAGAGGGATCACCCCCTTCTTTGCTCCTTCCCTCTCCAAGATGCCTGGCACCTTTGATGTAGTTTGCATTTGTAAAAAGCAAGGGCTAGGAACTATTTGGAGCTTTCTGGCCACCAGTAGAACAATAAACAGTAACAAAGGTAAAGGGGAACTCTCCAGCAAGGCTGAACTGGGTTCAGTCTGACTGGATAATATGGATTCTGCTCCCATCACTGACACAGTTCAGGAAGAGGGCCTAATGATAGAATCTTTGGCATCTACTAGAGCTTCCTGCTCTTGTAGATTTGCTCTTAGTTCAAGAACTAATGCTAGTAAAAACAAATCCATCCCCTTCATAAATGCACTAAGAGTCTTCTTTATGTATTGCTGAAGGTTTTCGTGGCCAGAATCACTGGGTTGTTATAGGTTTTTTTCGGGCTATATGGCCATATTCTAGAGGCATTCTCTCCTGACATTTCGCCTGCATCTATGGCAAACATCTTCAAAGGTTGTGACGTCTGTTGGAACTAGGAACATGGGTTTATATATCTGTGGAATGACCAGAGAACTCTTGTCTGTTGGAACTAGGTGTGAATGTTTCAACTGACCACCTTGATTAGCATTTGATGGCCTGGCAGTTGTTTGGTGTGGCTTGTTAGTGCCCCGGGGCAATCTTTTGTTGAGAGGTGATTAGATGTCCCTGATTGTTTCCTCTCTGTTGTTTATGTTTTTCTTTATGTTTTTCAGGTCAATGGAATCTTTGTCGACCTACCTTTCTTCTATGAAAATAAAATCACAGTCTACATCAGTGGAGTCCATGGTTTCATCAAAACAGACTTTGATCTGAAAGTCAGCTTTGACTGGTACAGCTATGCCAGGGTCATTCTTCCCAGAACCTATGCCAATGCTGTCTGTGGGCTCTGTGGCAATGCCAATCAGGATCCCAGTGATGATTTTGCCATGAAGGATGGTACTGAAGCCAATGATGAAATCCAATTTGCAAACAGCTGGAAGCTGAAGGAGACCCCAGGGTGCTCAGGAGGATGTATATCTGATTGTCCGGTATGCCAGGAAACAGAAAAACAGATCTATAAGGAGGACAAGTTTTGTGGGATCCTTGTTAGAATGGATGGGCCATTCGGACCATGTCATGCAGCCATTGACCCAACGTCCTACTTTGAAGATTGTGTCTTTGACACCTGTGCATACAAGGGTCACCGTGCCATACTCTGCACTGCCATCACTGCCTATGTGACAGCATGCCATAATCTTGGTATTCAGATTGGGCAGTGGAGGTCAGCTTCTTTCTGCAGTAAGTATTGTTGCTTACTGCATCATGGAGTTCAACTAGATGATTTGCTTTGAATGATTTTAGAGGAAGTGCTCCCTTAATTGATAAAATATATCTTTTTTTCTCACAGCATGTGACGATCCTTTATGACATGTTTTGCATGCACCTCTAAGGAAATATTGTTACAGGAAAGGATGGGTTAACTGCAGAAAAAGACATCCTTCTTTCTAAATTGAGCCTGTTTCATTATATGTTACAGTATTTTCTGAAGGAGAGGAGGGGAGGAGAAAAGGAAGCTAAAGGGTGACCCAAGGCTCTCAGAGCCACCCAAATATTTTTTAAAGAAAAGCACACCAAAAGCAAAGAAATGTTCTTTCTTTCTCCCAAGTCCCCAAATGCACATGTGCGCGAACCCAACACACCCGCCCCACACTTTTCCAACTCGCTGTTCCACTAAATAAAAAGATCAAAAAATTAAAGGAAAATAAAAGAAAATTGAAAAGATTCAGTGCTAGAGAGAGGCCAGGCCAAAAATTAAGTTGAGAGCGAGCGGCAAGGCAATTGGACTGAAGCACATCTCTAGAGCCAGGGCGCAACTAAGAGCAATGGAGGTGCTCACCCTATTAAATAGACATAGTGTGTGTAAGATACATCACAATGTTCTTCTATTCTGATTGGCCCAACAGGCAGGGCTCATAGGGAAACCCTACGCAAGCATGCGGCAGCCTCTTTTCACACCGCATGATGCTGAATAGGAGAGTAGGAGCCATGATTGGCTGCAGCGCAGCCCGTTTCGGCAAAAAATAAAATCACGGCTGCTGAGCCCTTACCGTTACGGCCGGCTGAACAAGATGGATTAGCCAAAGGGAACCAACCAAACTGAATCTGTACACAAGCCTAATAATAAGCCTTGTTTATATTTGGATGGGGACAGGACAGGTAAAACTATAGGGAGACTGTGCAAGGTCCCTAACCAATCCCTTTGTTTTAACTCCTGTGATAGGAATCCCTGGTGGCGCAGTGGGTTAAACCCCTGTGCCAACAGTACTGAAGACAGACAGGTTGCAGGTGTGAATCCAGGGAGAGCTTGGATGAGCTCCCCCTATCAGCTCCAGCTCCTCATGTGGGTACATGAGAGAATACTCCCAAAAGGATGGTAACACATCAAAACATCTAGGCATCCCCTGGGCAACGTCCTTGCAGATGGCCAATTCTCTCACACCAGAAGCGATTTGCAGTTTCTCAAATCACTCCTGACAGACACACGCACACACAAACTCCTGTGATAGGGACTTAAAAGCCAAAAAAAAAAAAGCAAAAACACGCTATAGCACATGTGCAAAAACAACTCCCCCTAGAAAACAAAACACAATAGCATGTCCACACTCTCTTCCAGACTACAGCTCCCAGCATCCCCAAGACCAGGCCCTTTGGGAGCAAAGGATGATCCAAATGCACTGCTTCCAAGCTGCAAGCCTACTTCTCCTTGGATTTCTTTGAGAGTATTCCAATCCAAATTTCCAATTTCCTTTTCCTGGACTGCAACTCCCAACAATCCACCAGATAGATAAGGGAGATAGATAGATAGATAGATAGATAGATAGATAGATAGATAGATAAGATAGATAGATAAGATAGTTAGGTAGATAGATTGATCAGGAAGACTGCTGGGAGTTGCAGTCCAAGTATAGGTAGAGAAGGAAAAAAGGGGAGAAAGAGGAAGGGAAAGAAAAGGAGAGGGAAGGAAGGGAAGAGGAAGAGGAAGAGGAGAAAGGAAGGAAGGAGAGAATGAAAGAAAAAAGGGAAGGAAGGAAAGAGGTAGGAAAGGAAGGAGAGAAAGAAAGGAGGAAAGAGGGAGGAAAGGTTGGCCACAGCAATGCGTGGCGGGTACAGCTACTCTCTATATATAAATGTAATGTCCATTTGTGGGATTAACATAACTCAAAAACCACTGGATGAATTGACACCAAATTTGGACACAATACACCTATCAGGCCAATGAGTGACCATCAATCATAAAAACACAGAAAAACACAGCAGAAAAGACTTAAAAACAAAAAAAACCCAAAAACAAAAATACATTACAGTGTTTTTTGCAAAACCACACACACACATATATATATATATATATACACACACACACACACACATACACACACACACACACACACACGCAAACACACATATATTATACACATATACACAAACATATATACATATATAGACACAAAACACATATACACAGACTGGGCCACAGCAACGTGTGGAAGGGGACGGCTAGTTTAATAATAAATTTGACTTAAGATAACTATAGAAAGTCAAGAAAAGAATTATGGGGAAAAGAAGAGGCAAAAAAAAAATCTCTAAGGGCATCATTTTATATCACAGACGGGTCAGGATAGATAGACATGGAGGGAGGACACTTCAGGTCACTTAAACTATGCAACCCTTACTACTGTCTACTGTGAGGCATGCTTCATTTTTCACTGCTAAGTGTTGTTGCATTTCCAACAATATTGAACTAGATGGACTGGTGGTCTGACTCGATATAAGGCAGCTTCTGTGACATTTCAGATCAATCTTATTTATATTTCAAATAGCAACAAATGATCCTCTTTCTGTCTTTCCAGGCCTTATCTGTCCCCAGCATTCTCACTATGAGCTCTGTGGAAATAGCTGCCCTGCTATGTGTCACAATGCCTCTTCAGAAACATGTGAGGCATGCGTAGAAGGATGCTTTTGTGATTCTGGATTCCTCCTCAGTGGGGATCAATGCATCCCTCAGGCAGAATGTGGCTGTGTGCATCAGGGCAGATACTACAAGAAGGGAGAAGAATTCTACTCTTCCACCTCCTGTGAGGAGAAGTGCCAATGCATGGATCATGGAACTGTCAACTGCCAGCAATTCTCCTGTGGATCTCATAAGATCTGCATTTTGGAGAATGGCATTCTGGGTTGCCGTCCCATTGGATATGGGACTATGGTAGCATTGGGAGGTGTTCATTATATATCCTTTGATGGGGTAATTGTTACATTTCATGGCACTTGCACCTATATCTTAGCCAAAGTCTGCAGCAAGGATCCACAGGTAGTGGATTTCTCTGTGTCAGTGGCGAACGAGAAGCTTGATGGTGACCCCTTGATTCTCATAAAGGAGGTTGTGGTCTCTATTCATGGATATACCATTGTACTGGAGAGGACAGTGAAATGGAAGATTATGGTATGTATCTAACATTAACTAACAAGTAGGATCTTTTATACCCATTCCACTGATAGAAATGTCAAGTGTATAGTGGAAGCATAGATTTGTGTGTGACTAGAAATGATCTCCCAAATAATATTGTTTACCATTTGTAAAGGTTGGTAAAGCAGGTGGTTGCCTCCCAACTCCAGGGATTCTTGGATGACACCAATTATCTAGATCCATCGCAGTCTGGTTTTAGATCTGGCCATGGCACTGAGACAGCTTTGGTCGCTTTGGTGGATGACCTCCGAAGAGAACTTGACAGGGGGAGTGTGTCCCTGTTGGTTCTCCTGGATATCTCAGCGGCTTTCGATACCATCGACCATGGTATCCTTCTGGGGCGGCTCTCTGGAATGGGTCTTGGGGTTATTGCTCTGCAGTGGCTCCGCTCCTTCCTGGAGGGTCACTCCCAGTTGGTGAAGCTGGGGGATACCTGTTGGGACCCATGGCCTTTGACCTGTGGGGTCCTGCAAGGTTCCATTCTATCACCCATGCTTTTTAATATCTACATGAAACTCCTGGGTGAGTTTTGGAGTTGGGTGCCATCTGTATGCATTTCCACCAAACTCTAAGGAAGCCTCCCAGACCCTGAACCAGTGTCTGGTTGCTGTGATGGACTGGATGAGGGCTAACAGATTGAAGCTTAATCCAGACAAGACAGAGGTCATCCTGGTCAGTCGTGGGGCTATTGGGTGGCAACCTGTGCTCAACAGGGTTACACTCCCCCTGAGGGTGCAGGTCCGTAGCTTGGGAGTCCTACTGGACTCAACGCTATCACTTGATGTTCAGGTGTTGGCAGTGGCTGGGAGGGCCTTTGCACAACTCAAACTCGTGTGCCAGCTGCGACCATACCCCATGAAGTCTGACTTGGCCAGTGTGGTCCAAAACTTGGTTACATCCAGATTGGACTATTGCAATGCGCTCAACGTGGGGCTGTCTTTGAAGATGGCCTGGAAGCTTCAACTGGTACAACGGGCGGCAGCCAGGCTCCTTACTAGAGCAAACTATAAGGAGAATACAACACCCCTTTTAAAACAGCTTCACTGGCTGCTGATAAGCTGCTGAGCCAAATTCAAGGTGCAGGTTATGACCTATAAAGCCCTAAACAATTTGGGCCCCGCATATCTTTGCAATCGCATCTCCCTCTATGAATCGACGCAAACTTTGAGATCTTCTGGGGAGGCCCTCCTTTCGCTCCCACCACCGTCACAAGCACAGTTGGTGGGGATGAGATAGAGGGCCTTCTCAGTGGTGGCCCCCCACCTCTGGAACACCCTTCCTAGAGAAATAAGACAGGCCCCATCCCTCCCCTCCTTTCATAAGAACCTGAAGACCTGGTGGTTTAAACAAGCCTTTGAGAACGACTAATTCTAGCTCATCCCCAGATATTGCTGATTATGGCGATATCTTTTTCTACCAATTACCCAGGTTACCTCCTCCTATTAGGACCCGGAAATGAACAGCCATAGACTCTACCTAATTTCCTGGATCCTCTACAAATTGCACTAGCCTCAGCCCGGCCTTTTAAATTGTCTTGAACAGGCAGTATTATTTTAAATATATATGTGCCATTGTGATTTTAATATTTATATTGTCTTGTTAATTTTATGTTTATGCTGTTTCTTTGTATGTATTGATGATGTTACTTGGAAACTGCTCTGAGTCCCATCGGGGAGATTGAGCGATATATAAATAAAGTTTTGTTGTTGTTGTTGTAGGTTGATGGAGAGTCTTATACTCTGCCAGTGAACAAAGGGAATGGAAAACTCTGGATCACTCAGGAGGGGAATAACATCGTTGTCCAATCCTCCTTTGGCGTCACGGTCCTCTATGACACCTCTTCCTTCGTTCATGTGTCTGTGCCTAGCAATTACCAGGGACACATGTGTGGCTTGGGAGGCAACTTCAATGGAGACAAGAGTGATGATTTCATGCTGCCCAATGGAGAACACACTCCAGACATGGAAGAGTTTGGGGCCTCTTGGAAGGTCCCTGGAAATGGTACCATTTGCTCTGATGGCTGTGGGGAGAGATGCCCCACGTGTATGGCAACCAAGACTGAACTATACAAGGCTGAGAGCTCCTGTGGAATGATCATGTCCAAATCAGGGCCATTCAGAGATTGTCATGCCTTTGTGAGCCCTGCTGAGTACTTTAAGCAGTGTATCTTTGACATGTGTAGGACTGATGGGAGAGAAGAATCTCTCTGTCGGAGTCTTCAGGCCTACGTGACTGCATGTCAAGCATCTGGAGCCAAGATTGGAGCCTGGAGAACAGCCTCTTTCTGCCGTAGGTTTTCAGAGAACCAAATTATTTTCACACTTTTTGCTTTAAGGCACCTACCTGAGTTATATATGCACGGCCTGAATTGTTAGGGATTTTTTTGTGTGTGTCAGGAGCGACTTGAGAAATTACAAGTCACTTCTGGTGTGAGAGAATTGGCCGTCTGCAAGGACATTGCCCAGGGGACACCCAGATGTTTTGATGTTTTACCATCCTGTGGGAGGCTTCTCTCATGTCCCCACACGGGAAGCTAGAGCTGAGATGGGACCTAACCCTGCTCCGTGAATTCGAACTGCTAACCTGTCGGTCAGCAGTCCTGCCACCACAAGGGTTTAACCCATTGCGCCATCAAGGGCTCCCCATTGTTAGTTGAAGTTTAAAGCTTCATGTCCATTGTTAATTCGCATTTCTTTTCTTCAACTCATTCTTCCCAAGTTCTTTTCTACCATGTTCCTAATTCCCTATCTGAGTTTCCTATCTCTTGCCTCTTGTATTTTTCCGAAGCTATATTTCTCTCATTCTATAGTAAAGGTAAAGGTAAAGGTTTTCCCCTGACATTAAGTCAAGTTGTGTCCAACTCTGGGGGGTTGGTGCTCATCTCGATTTCTAAGCTGAAGACCCGGCGTTGTCCGTAGACACCTCCAAGGTCATGTGGCCAGCATGACTGCCTTGGGCACCTTTATCTTCCCACAGGAGCAGTACCTATTGATCTACCCACATTTGCATGTTTTCGAACTGCTAGGTTGGCAGAACTACAGTACCGACATAGTATTTTAAACATACTATTTTAAACACCAAAGCAAATTGATCGTATTTCTATTCATCACAAAGGCTGGACTATGAAGATTCTGACATTACTATTCCCTAAAGAGTTTGAATGTGCGCACTTCAGCCCAGCCACTGTGTTTGAAAAGACCCCTTACCACACAGATACGTACTATACAATCCACATAGTACATGAGAGGTAAAGCAAAATGTCTGAAAGTAATTCCATTAAACTTTCATATTGGGCTGAATTCAGTTCTGTTCCCAATGAGAGTTGGTTCATTGACATCAAATGGGATATACGGGGATTGAATAAAAAGTAATGCCTCCACCTTTGTAACTCCTCAACAGATGGCAGTACTGGTATGCAGCAGGTACTGGCTTGTTCAGTAGACTCTCCTCTACAGTACCATTTTGATGGGAAGCCTTAGCATTGAACGGTTGTGTTGTTAAACTGCGAAGTATGGAACCCGGTGCAGACGGTCGGTCAAGTTGACTTGAGCAACGTGCAGTCATTGACAGCAGAAGGTGTCACCTCAACATCTTTAAACTTACGCTCCCAACAACACACAGTACTCACATCAACACGATCACCATAAACAGCTTGCATTCTCTGATAAATCTTCTTTGGGGTGACCCCTTCTGCTGTCAAGAATTCAGTGACTGCATGTTGCTTAAGTCGCATTGATTGACCGTCTGCACAGGGCTCCATACTTCGCACTTTAACAACACAAGTGTTCGATACTAAGGCTTCTCGGCAAAATGAAACTGTAGAGGAGAACCTACTGAACAAACCAGTACCTGCTGCATACCAGTACTGCCATCTGTTGAGGAGTTACGAAGGTGGAGGCATTATTTTTCATTCAACCCTCATATATATGTGGTGAATAACACGTTTCACATATCTCAGTTCATCCACTGTAGTTGGGATTTTTTTTTCATATCAGTAACGACTCGAGAAACTGCAAGTTGTTTTTGGTGTGAGAGAATTGGCTGTCTGCAAGGATGTTGCCCAGGGGATTCCCAGATGTTTTGATGTTTTACCACCCTTGTGGGAGGCTTCTCTCATGTCCCCGCATGGGGAGCTGGAGCTGACAGAGGGAGCTCATCCATGCTCTCCCCGGATTCAAACCTGTGACCTGTCAGTCTTCAGCCCTGCCGAAACACTGCACCACCTGGGGCTCCTGTAGTTAGGATGAAAGCTGGTTTTGCCTCATTGCCTTTCCTGATTCTTTCCGCAGCTCTCGCCTGCCCACCCAACAGCCATTACGAGATTTGCTCTTCACCCTGTGACACTAGCTGTGCCGGTTTGTCCACTCGAATCCAGTGCACAAGGAATTGCTTTGAAGGCTGTGAGTGTGATGAAGGCCATATGTCTGATGGGGAGGCCTGTGTGCCTATTGAGAGGTGTGGCTGTGTACATGAGGGACTCTATCTCAAGGTAAGTCTTTCTGTCCAATCTGATATCTCCATTCTTAGTTTGGATGGGACAACATGGCTCACGGCATACAGTGGATACACATTCATTTTTATATGGACTGTCTTGGAAATATTGAATCATTGGCACAAATCCACCAAGTGCATAAAAAATACAGTCTTACAAGGGGCTCTAATCAATACTGATCTGAAGTAAGCATTGGTAAAACCAGCCCTAGACTGAATTTCAGTGGTTAAACAATGTTTGTTATTTTATTACGAGGGTTGAATGAAAAGTAATGCCTCCACCTTCATAACTCCTCAACAGATGGCAGTACTGGTATGAGCAGGTACTGGCTTGTTCAATAGACTCTCCTCTGCAGTTCCATTTTGGCAGGAAGCCTTAGCATTGAATGGTTGAGTTGTTAAAGAGTGAAGTGTGGAACCCTGCACAGACGGTCGGTCAATGCGACTTAAGCAACGTGCAGTCATTGAATTCTTAACAGCAGAAAGTGTCACCCCAAAGGAACTTCATTAGAGAATGCAAGCTGTTTATGGTGATTGTGTTGATGCAAGTATTGTGCGTCATTGGGCAAGTAAGTTTAAAGATGTTGAAGTAGGAACATCTGACTTGCGTGACAAACAAAGAGTTGGACGTCCTATGACAGCAACCACCGAGTTTCACAAGCAAAAGGTTGACAGATTGATTCAGGATGATCATCATATCACTCAGAGATAAATTTCAAGCATAATTGGCATTTCACAAAAATGTGTGGGTCACATTATTGCTTTGCTTGGTTATCGAAAGATCTGTGCATAATGGGTTGCGGAAACCGAGTGTTGACTTCTTCCGTGACGGCTTCAGAAAACTTGTTCATCGTTGGCAGAAATGTATTCAATTGTCTGGTAATTATGTGGAAAAGTGAATAGTGGTAGTTAAAGAGAACATTCTAAGGATTATTTCTGCATTTGATTTATTCAAATATTCCCATCCAAACCCAAGTAACGAAGGTGGAGGCATTATTTTTCATTCAACCCTCGTACTTATTATTATAAGAATTATTTCTTGTGACTCATGACTCTCATTGTTTATTTATTTATCATGTCAGAAGCAAATCGAAGGCACCATTATAATGTATTTTTTAAAAACACAAAGTTAAAAACTTGGCACTATACCAAATTTCCTTCGACCAGAAGCGGGCCACTTGGAGTGCCTCTGGTGTGGTCGTAAGAAGGGCCTCCATTGTGTATGTGGCTGCATTGTAGTAGGTGGTCTGTGGTTTGCTCTTCTCCACACTCGCATGTCGTGGACTCCACTTTGTAGCCCCATTTCTTAAGGTTGGCTTTGCATCTTGTGGTCCCAGAGCACAGCCTGTTCAGCACCTTTAAAGTCACCCATTCTTCTGTGTGCCCAGGGGGAAGTTTCTCATCCAAAATCAGCCATGGATTGAGGTTCTGGGTTTTAACCTGCCACTTTTGGACTCTTGCTTGTTGAGGTGTTCCCACAAGTATCTCTGTAGATCTTAGCAAGCTGTTTCTTGATTAAAGACATTTGTGTACTGGCAGATATCCAAACAGAGGATAGGCTGGAGATGTCACTGCCTTGATCCTTTCATTATTAGCTGCTACTTCCCGACGGATGTCAGGTGGTGCAATACTGGCTAAACAGTATAATTTTTCCAATGGCATAGGGCGCCTACATCCTGTGATAATACAGCATGTCTCATTAAGAGTCGCATCCACTGTTTTAATGTGGTGAGATGTATTCCACACTTGGCATACATACTCAGCAGCAGAGTAGCAAACGCAAGGGCAGATGTCTTCGCTGTGTCTGGTTGTGATCACCACGGAAAGTTTTCTTTGCTGCAAGTATTGCCACCTTACAAGAGCAAGGATGTCCTCTGTACCGTGTCTAGACACATAAAAGTCGAGTTTTCTGCCATCAGCACTCTGATTAGAGGTCACTAGGAAGACCTTTTCCAGCTTTAACTAAGTTGCTCTGTGGTTCCTGGAATGCAGTGCTCTCCATTCACAGATAATCAAACTCAGCATAGCAAAAATAAAATAAAGATAAAACTATAGATCATCCTGTTTAAAAGGACTTTCTTCCCTCACTAGTTAAAAGTTTGTTCAAAGCAGGGGCAAAAAAAAAGAACAGATTAAAAATATTTTCTGATAATGAATTGAATGGCTTATTTATGAAAGGTATTACTTTACTGATTGTCCTATGTTTTGTTGTTTATCAACCATCCCAAGGCTATTTTCAGGTTGGGCTGTATAAAGTTTAGTAAATATATCATACTTTTGACATGTATTTTGTAGATCCCAGCCTCCAAAAAATATTTTTGGAAATCTAGGTAGCGTATATGAATGTATGTAAATGCCCTATGTTCAAATTTATTTATTTACAGTATTTATATCCTGCCCTTCTCACCCTGGAGGGGACGCAGGCTGGATTACAATGCACATATACATGGCAAACATAGACATACAACATATATAGACAGACAAAGAGGCTATTTAACATTCCAGCTTTTCTGGCTTCATGAGGGTATGCTCGGTTCTAGCCACAGGAGGAGCTGCCACTTCACCGTTCACCGTGACACCGAGTTCTTTGATGGAATACTTCCTCATTCTTCTGCACGCTGCTGGAAGGTTTTATGGTGTCTGAAATTAGTTAAATTGGCCTCCCTGCATAAAGCGGTATCTAAATTTCCTACTTGACAGGTGCAACTGTCTTTCGGGCTGCATAGCTCAACAGCAAGCTAGACTATTAATGGTCAGGAGATTATTCCAACCCAGGCTGGCTTCAGACTCAAATATTATGTACTCTCCCTTCTTTGTCATTTTTTGGAACTGTTCTTTGAAAAGTTGTGTGTATATGAGTGTAAAATGTGTGCGTACACATACCTATACATATCATGGTACGATAGGCTGTAAACATTTTAATTAAATGCCTGTATACATAACAATGTCCATCTCTCACACGGACATTCTTTTTATACAATAGGCTGGAGAGAGCATCTTCTCAAACAACTGCACTGAGAAATGCACCTGTAGCCATATCTCTAGCCAGCTCACCTGTGAAAAAGTGAATTGCACATCTGGAGAGACCTGTACCTGTACAGATATGGTTGATGGATCTGGACAGGGAGAAGGCCACTGCAAGATCTCCTCAGAAGCCCAGCTCAATTCTTTCGATGGTGGCTCAGGACATTTCCTCTGCAGTGGGGTCTACGATTTGGCTCTTCTTTGCAATGACAGTGCCATCCCTTGGTTCAGGGTCTCAGTCCGCATTGGAGAGGACAGTGATGATGGACCAGTTGTTGGGGAGGCCATCTATGTTTTCTTCCAAGCTACATTTATCACTGTGAGAAATAGCAAGATATGGGTAAGTGAGAATGGCAAATGTACAGCAATATTTAAGATGGAAGTCACAAGACAGCATGGGGCTCCATCCAGAAGACAGGGTGAAATAATAACAATAACAACAACAACAATAATAACAACACTTTATTTATATTCCGCCCTTCTCACCCCAAAGGGGACTCAGGGTGGATCATTGTACACATACATGGCAAACGTTCAATGCCGTTTTTTGGACGGGACAAAGACAGAACAGAATGGAGGTATATTGTGTTGTGTTGACATCCAATTGAACATCCAGCTTGTTGGTACCTTTGGAAGTTGCCAGTCACAGGGGGGTGCTGTCACTCCATCCTCTGTAATGAAGAGCCATCAGGACTTCTTCCTTTGTTTTTGGTCATCGGCATTCTTTGATCTTTTTCTTTATGGTGTCATAAAATACCTCCCCCGCATTAACAATACCTAATTTCTCTAATCACAGCTGTAAGCTGTTTTTGAACTGCTTAGGTAAACAATGAGCAGGGTTGACAGTTGGGTGCTCATGCTGACCCAGGGCTTCGAACGTGCAACCTTTTGGTTGGGGGATCTTATCATTGCTGACGATTTACCAGCCCTGGCCCTGAAAGAATCCTGGGATGCTAAATTCCCCATCTGGGGAAGTCCTAAATCAGCATTTATATTGACCTAAGTTTTGATTCTAGATTTTTGCCTTATTTCATTTAGGTTAGGGCATTTATAATGACTTTTCTTTTTAAGGCATCTTTTTGTGTCTTGTACATAAGCTTGTATAATCTCCAACCAAATCTATTTGTTTTCAGGTAAATGGACGCCCAGTATGGCTGCCATACAACAAGAATGCTGTATCTGTGAGACAGATTCAGGATGGGACTATGGTTGACCTGGATTCACTGGTGCAAGTTCACCTTCATCACGATGGAGAAGTGAAGCTGAAGGTCAAGGAAATCCTTGCTGGGAAGCTTTGTGCCCTGTGTGGAAACTTCAATGGGGACAAGTCTGATGATTTGAAGCTGCCCACTGGGGAGTCAGAGAAGGATACTGCTGAATTCCTTCATGCTTGGAAAGCCAAGGACTTATAATGTTTACAAGGTTGTATATGGACACTTGCTCTGCAATTTCAGTTCAAGACCTGCCTGCACACTGGCTTCTCTTTCTTTGGCATTGTTCTGGAAATGGCGTGTGACACTGAGCTTTGGATTCACACCAAATAAATAGACATTAAGAACATGCATGCCCCATGAAAACATCATTTCATCATTGCTTCCCACCTCCATCATTCTGTAACCAGGGACAGAAAAAAATAGTTTTAGGAAGGGGAGGGGCAAGGTTTTGGCACGGCAGCCATTGCGCTATATAAAGGGCAGCACATGCTCAGAGGCTCATTGTGAGCCCAGGAAGGGAAGGGGAAAGAGAAAGAGAAGGTAGGTTGTGAAGGAAGGTTGGAAGAAGATCAGGGCAAGCGGAGAAGGGCCGTGAGCAGGGCTGTTGCCTGCCTGCCTTGCAGCCGCTTGTGTGTTGTTGCTGTTGGGGGGTGGGAGGGAGGAGGGCAGGGCAGAAAACCAGGGCAGGGAGAAGGGTTGTTGCCTGCCTGCCTGGCTTGCAGTTGCTTGTGTGTTTTTGCTGTTGGGGTGACGCGTGGTTGAATAATATTGGGGTGTGAGTGTGCAGTTTATTTCCTCAGTTTGCCTTGCGTTGCCAAATTGTCAAAATATTATCCTTCCTAAAGTTGTGAAATCAACTTCAAAAAGCCAAAAAGGCCTCTCCCTGCTCTTTGTGTCCTTAGTTGCTTTGTGTTGCTACTGAGGAGACACTAGCAGTCCTATATAGTCGAAATATTTTCCTTCCTAAAGGTGTGAAATCAGCTTCAAAGAGCCAAAAAGGCCTCTCCTTGCTGTTTGCGGCACAGTGACAAGTTTTGTCAGGATTGGTCTAAAAATGAGGGAGAGAGAATCCCCTGAAGTTTGCCCAGTGCCATTTGCTGTTTTTCATGTATTGCGCAATCACGTCCGCCATTAACAAAGCAATTCGGAAATTTTGGAAAGTTCTTACTGAAGAACTATTTGTTTTACACTGACAGTAAAAGAAAAATAATAATAATATGATACGAGGATTTAAAGATCAAATTGCAAAAACTCTGGCACAAGCTAGTCAAGGTGGTCCCAGTAGTGATTGGCACACTGGGTGCAGTGCCTAAAGACCTTGGCCTGCACTTAAACACAATCAGCGTTGACAATTTACCATCTGTCAGCTGCAAAAAGCCACCCTACTGGGATCTGCACACATTATTCGCTGATACATCACATAGTCCTAGAAACTTGGGAAGTGTCCGATGCGTGATCCAATACAACAGCCAGCAGAGTGACCTTGTTTGCTGTGTACTAATATTTTTGTGTTTCAAATAACAATAACAATGATACACTTTATTTATATTCCACCCTTCTTCCCTAGGGGACTCAGAATGGATTTCAACATTTTACATGCATAGGCAAACATTCAATGCCTTTACAATTATAAACAATGGGACGCAGAGGCAGAGGTTTCTCCTTTCATTCCGGTTTCTGGAGGTGGTGCTCATCTCTGGCTCTGGGAGGTGCTTTCCTCCATTTTCAAGCTGAGAAGTCTGCGTTTGATTGTGTGATTGTGTGATCGATAAGATTGCTGGGAGCATTTCTTTGCCTTTTCCTACTGAAGTGGTACCTATTTATCTACTCACACATTACATGATTTTGAACTACTAGGTTGGCAGGAACTGGAGCTGACAAACGGGAGTTCACCCCATCTTGTAGACTGAACTGCCAACCTTCAGGTCGGCAGATCAGCCAACTTTCAGATCAGCAGTTCAGCAAAACAAAGGTTTAATCCATTGTGCCACCGCAGCTATTATTTTAAAAGAATAAAAGTAGTGATTTTTCAGTTTTCAAATGCTTGTTTGGTCTCCTGAAAGTCATTTTGATTTACTATAAGTGAAATGATAAAGGATGGACATGTACTTCCTCATGAAATATTCGAGTTCTCTGACATCAAGGCACACATACGGAGTCCCCGGTGGCGCAGTGGATTAAACCCCTGTGCTGGCAGGACTGGTCGCAGGTTCGAATCCAGGGAAAGCGCGGATGAGCTCCCTCTATCAGCTCCAGCTCCCCAAGCGGGGACATGAGAGAAGCCTCCCACAAGGATGGTAAAGCATCAAAACATCCGGGTATCCCTTGGGCAACATCCTTGCAGACGGCCAATTCTCTCACACCAGAACCAACTTGCAGTTTCTCAAGTCGCTTCTGACACACACAAAAAGGCACACACAGTCACGATTTACTTGAAGCTGACGGGCCTATGTTACCCCTGCCCACCCCAATTTTTACAAGAACAGTGGAAAAAATGAAAAGTGAGCCACTAAGGCTAATTGGCAATTATCTGTTGACTTGTAAACTCCTTGTTCCAGCTTTGCAAATACTCAAAGGAGGAATGAACGAACTTGGCCAAAAAGGGAATGGGACAAATTCAAAATGAAATTGACACATGAAAAAACACTACAATGCATGCCATTCATTCCAATGGAGAATTTGCTAGTGATTTTCTGCCCAACGAAAGACTATTTTGGGTTAAAAACCCCAGATGCTTCAGATTATTTAAAATAGATTAATTTGTTGTAAATAAAGAGAGGGGACTTTGCACAACCTAAAATGTCAGCACAGAGTTGTCAAATCATGAACCTTTTTTCAAGAAAGACATGCAGAAATGTGCTGCTTTAGATGGTGTTGGACTACTGTTTCCATCATCTCTCAGCAAAGACTATGTAGGTGATAGCAAATAGTCCAAAATAACCCGCAAGGACCCAAAATGCAATAAGGCAGAAGCCTGTAGGACTGAGTTGATCCAGTTGTCCTGCTCAGACAAAACAGTCCATGGTGTGGTCAGTCACATATTCATCCACTTGGAATACCCAGCGACCTGGGTAATTCACATTGCTTATTTTTGTTATATTGAGAATATCAGAAGTCCGGGAACCAGGCATGATATAATAATTTGTCTTGTCTCCATTGTCGAATCCAGCCTAGGGCAGAGCACAAAGAAGAAATATATATTTACAACGTAGTAGAATATATTCAAGATAGCACATGTTCCTTTTGTCTGTGTGGATGTGCAGAATGTGTGACCTTTGGTCTCAATTGCAATTTTTTTTTTGTGTCAAATGCATTGCATACCAAAGTATAAAAATAGAGGGAACACAAGCGGTTAAATAATTTTTGACCAAAAATGGGCAACAGCAACAGCACTGTCTGTAGCTTTAAACAGTTCTTCCTCCGTGCATGAGGCAGGGCATTGTGGACAAGCATACAGATGTGAAGTTGTTTGTTCTGCTCCATAATCACACAAGGTGGAGGATTCTTCTAGGTAGAGCCATTTTGCCAGGTTGTCTTTTGATCTGCCAACTCTACTTCTGAGTCTATTCAGGGACTTCCAAGTTTCCCTATTATTGGTTTGCCCCTGGAGGAAGACCATCATGGGGGTCATCCATTTGAGATTTCCTTGTTCAGCTTCCCAGAGGGATGCTCTTGCTGTTGCTGGGGGAACATTAAGAGGAGTGGTGGTTCTCATGAAGCTCACGAGTCTACTGGGAGGAGGCTGATGGCCATGGCAATAAGATGCAGATTTGCATAGGCAAGCTTCTCACCTTGTGTTTTCTCTCCATCAATTGATTGAGTGATTCAATTGAGCGAGCCATCTATCTATCATCTATCTATCTATCTATCTATCTATCTATCTATCTATCTATCTATCTATCTTATCTATCTATCTATCTATCTATCTATCTATCTATCCATCCATCCATCCATCCATCCATCCGTCTCTCCATCCATCCATCCATCCATCCATCCATCCATCCATCCATCCATCTATGTATCTGTTAGTCCAGAGCTGGAAAGGAGTGAATCTAGTACAAATTTTGCTCAAAGCTACCTGTGCTGCGATTCCTCCAAGGCCTGTCTTAGCATCTCCACTGCTCGATGTCCCTGTGGTCCACTGAATATCTGCATAATTCAATGTGATGAAGGACAATTCCTCATTGGTAGTCAAGACAGCCTGAAAGGTGTTGACCTGAAATAGGAAAGAAAGAAATGGGAAAGCAGGGATTGAATACAACTGGACCTTTCTTGCACATGGTATGGCACATCAGTTCTACAGTGACAAGAGTGAGAATGTGAGAACAACAGCAGTGCATTCGTCAGCAAATGAATTGATTTTTCTTCTTATATCAAGTTGACTTCAACATACGGTAGCCTTATGACTGAAGGACTCCAAGAACACAACTGCCTACTTCAGGGTTTTTGGACTGAGGTCTACAACTTTTTTGTAAGCATCGCTCCATTTGAAACGTATACTTCTTTTCTCACTGCGTTCCACTTTACCAGGAATTTTTCTTTTCTTTTCCAGTGTCTCATGTTATGTGCAAACTACAAACAGTTTCAGTTTTGTTGTTTTGGCTTCTAGGTAAACGTAAAGGTTTCCCCCTTACATTAAGGCCAGTTGTGTCCGACTCTGGGAGTTGATGCTCATCTCCATTTCTAACCCGAAGAGCCAGCTGCAACCATACCTCGTGAAGTCTGACTTAGCCAGAGTGGTCCACACCTTGGTTACATCCAGATTGGACTATTGAAATGCACTCTACGTGGGGCTGCCCTTGAAGACGACCTGGAAGCTCCAACTGGTACAATGGGCGGCAGCCAGGCTCCTTACTGGAGCAAACTATAGGGAGCATACAACACCCCTTCTAAAACAGCTTCACTGGCTGCTGATAAGCTGCTGAGCCAAATTCAAGGTGCAGGTTATGACCTATAAAGCCCTAGATGGTTCGGGCCCCGCCTATCTTTGCAATCGCATCTCCATCTATGATCCGGCACAAACATTGAGATCTTCCGGGGAAGCCCTCCTTTCGCTCTCACCACCGTCACAAGCACGGTTGGTGGGGATGAGAGAGAAGGCCTTCTTGGTGGTGGCCCCCAGTCACTGGAATGCCCTTCCTAGAGAAATAAGACCGGCCCCATCCCTCCCCTCCTTTTGTAAGAGCCTGATGACCTGGTAGTTTAAACAAGCCTTTGAGAACGACTAGTTCTAGCTCAGCCCCAGATACTGTTGATTATGGTCATATCTTTTTCTACCAATTACCCAGGTTACTTCCTCCTATTAGGCCCCAGAAATGAACAGCCATAGACTCTACCAAATTTCCCGGGCCCTCTACAAATTGCAGTAGCCTCGGTCCGGCCTTTTAAATTGCCTTGAACAGGAAGGATTATTTCAAATATGTATGTGCTATTGTGGTTTTTTATGCTTATATTGTCTTGTTAATTTTATGTTTATGCTATTTTCTTTGAATGTATTGATGATGTTTCTTGGTAACCATTCTGAGACCCATCGGGGAGATAGAGTGGTATATAAATAAAGTTTTGTTGTTGTTGATATATATGGGAACAACTCCTTTACCTTGGCCATTGGAAGTTGTAGCCTCCAAAAGTAACTTATCTACATTTTGCTTAGCTTGATGGATCCCATGCATTAAGGGGAAATCTGAGAAGGTAGAACAGGGTCCAGGCAATCAGAGCCTTACTTTCTTTGATTTGGATCCAAAATAGGCCACTCGGTCCCAAGTAGCAACAAAAGCCCACGTGGCTTTGAAAGACATCTCAGGGTAGTACTGATTGATTTCTTCAGTGCAGCGTTGAAGGAGCTTCGGATCCTGGGTTTGCCTCCAGAAGACATCCCCACTGATAGGATTGTAGACATCACCCCAAAATGGAGCGACAACAGGTGGCCCCCCATTCAGAGGTAAAGCGTCAGGTGTCCCGGCAAACTCTGGAACTGTTGCACTAAAGGAAATCAGCCCATTGTTATCCACCTGAAGAAAGGAGACAAAAAAGAAAGAAGAGAAAGTGGGAAACAATTATGAAATGATAGCTTCATGAGATATACATGTTTTTAACGAATGTGATTTCCTGGGTTGTTGTAGGTTTTTCCGAGCTATATTTATTTACTTTATTTATTCACTTTATTTGTATACCGCTCTTCTCAGCCCTTAGGCGACTCAGAGCGGTTTACAACAATTTTTAGTTTTGAAGTGTAGCAGTAGCTGCTGCATTTCCCACCCTCAGCTTATACTCGAATCAATATATTTTTCCCAGTTTTTTGTGGTAAAATTAGGTGCCTCGGCTTATATTCGGGTTATACTCAAGTATATACGGTAGTTATTTTAATTGTGTTTTTACCATCCAAGATTGGGAGAAGTGCTTGAGAGCAGATAAATGGGAAATGTATATTATGACACCACATAAAATTTGGGGTCCTCTGATAGGTTCACATAAATCACAAAGGATAAAAAGACATACAAGAGCTTGAAATTAATTCCTATTACATCTACTGAACCACAGAAATACGTGTTGATTTACCAAATTTCACTTAATTCAATGGATCTCTACCTCTACTGGAATAACAATTGGATTTAAGCGGAAGCAACCATCTATCTGATAAAGAAGCATGAGGGTGTGGTTTGTTCAGATTAGGGGTTACTTACATAGATAGAGTTGTATGTCTTGCCATAGAAGGGGAAAGGCACTGCTGTGGAAATCTCTGGAGACACCCCATCATCTGACTTGGGGTTCCTTGTGTCACCATGGTCCCTCCCATAAGGATACAGAAGCGGTTCTAGAACAGGATAGATTTTCTTCATTTTCTAAAAAAGTGCTGTTTCTTGGCCCTTACTATCAACATACTAATTGAGAACGCATCCACACCATAAAATTAAAACAGTTTGATACCACTTATACTGATATGGAGCCCCCAGGGGTGCAGTGGGTTAAACTGCTGAGCTGCTGAACTTGCTGACTGAAAAGTTGGTGGTTCGAATCCAGGGAGCAGGGTGAGCTCTCACTGTTAGGCCCAGCTTCTGCCAACCTAGCAGTTCGAAAACATGCAAATGTGGATAGATCAATAGGTTTGATACCACTTATACTAACATGGAGCCCCAGGGGTGCAATGGGTTAAACTGCTGAGCTGATGAACTTGCTGACAGAAAGGTTGGCAGTTTGAATCCGGGGAGCGGGTAAGCTCTCACTGTTAGGCCCAGCTTCTGCCAACCTAGCAGTTCGAAAACATGCAAATGCGGGTAGATCAATAGGTTTGATACGACTTATACTAATATGGAGCCCCCAGGGGTGCAGTGGGTTAAACTGCTGAGCTGCTGAACTTGCTGACTGAAAGGTTGGCAGTTCGAATCCGGGGAGCAAGGTGAGCTCTCGCTGTTAGGCCCAGCTTCTGCCAACCTAGCAGTTCGAAAACATGCAAATGTGCGGGAAGGTAACGATGTTCCATGTAGTCATGCCAGCCACATGACCTTGGAGGTGTCTATGGACAATGTTGGCTCTTCGGCTTAGAAATGGAGATGAGCACCAACCCCCAGAGTCGGACACAACTGCACAGGGGAAAACCTTTACCTTTACCTTATTTTGTCTATATCGTTCAATTTACAATTAGTTATTTCCACATTTAACATATTTACTACTATATAATTATAGCAATTTTCCAGAGTCCACTGTGCTTTATCTTTCCAACCCTTCACTAAAACTATTTGCGCACACACTATTAATTTGTTAACCATGCTTTCCTTTTGCACATTATACACTCCTGGTATCCTTGCATGTAATACATTTCTATTGACTATTATTATTTGAAGATTTAACATTCTATTAATTTCTCCTTTGATCATTCTCCAGTGTGACTGTACTCTATTACATTCCCATATCATATAATTAAACACACCTCTTTGTTTACAACCAAGTAATATAGTAAAGGAAAAATATAATATACTGAGGGAAACAAGGAGGAAAGTGTTACAAAAATGATATAGGATCTCTGCACAACTTTCACATTTTTTACCAGGGGTAAATGACAGGTGTGGAAAAACTCAAACAATTTAAAAGTCGTTGTAAAAAGAGGGATGCCAACTGGGACTGTATTTGCCAAATTGAGACACTTATGGGTATGCTAGCCTTTTATCTCCTACCTGAATTCCCAAAATCTCTCTGAAATTGATATTGGCCCCCTCCTTTGGGGTGACACCTTCTGCTGTCAAGAATTCAATGACTGCATGTTGCTTAAGTCGCATTGACTGACCATTTGTGCAGGGTCCCATACTTCACACTTTAACAACACAACCGTTCAATGCTAAGGCTTCCCGCCAAAATGGAACTATAGAGGAGAGTCTACTGAACAAGCCAGTACCTGCCGCATACCAGTACTGCCATCTGTTGAGGAGTTACAAAGGTGGAGGCATTACTTTTCATTCAACCCTCGTAGTTTGATGGAATTATTCACCCCAATGGCATCAATCCCAACCCTACCATCTTACCTTTGATCTTTGGGACAGAAGAGGTTAATGCCGATCCTAAAAAAAAAAACAACAACAAAGTGCCCCATCAGAGCTTTGACAGATTTCACAGAATCATAAAACTGGAAGAGACCATAAGGGCCATCCAGTCCAACCCCCTGCCACACAGGAATGCACAGCCAAAGCACTCCTTGGCAGATGACCAGCCTCTGTCTCAAAATCTCCCAAGGAAACCCCTCCATACTTCAGGGCAGTGTATTCCACTGACAAACATATCCTAGGATTTTAAGATCTATGAAGGGGGAAGGATTATGTTATGTTACAATTAGTATGTTTTTAATAAATTGTCTTTGAAATACAATAGTAATTGTATATTTTTTCAAGACATTCTTTATTGGTTGGGAGCCATGGTGGTGCAATGGGTTAAACCCTTGTGCCCACTGAACTGCTGACCTGAAGGTCGGCTGTTCTAATCCACGAGACAGGATGAACTCCTGTCTGTCAGCTCCAGCTTCCCATGCAGGAACATGAGAGAAGCCTCCTACAGGATGGAAAAACATCTGAGAGTCCCCCGGGCAACGTCCTTGCAGACGGCGAACTCTCTCACACCAGAAGCGACTTCCAGTTTCTCAAGTCATTTCTGACATGAAAAAAATTTGGTTAGGAGAAGAAGACTTAGGAACTTGTTTTCATTCCTGGTCACAGCTTAGTTGCAGTTTACCTTTTGGCTTTGTGCCCACTGAACTGCTGACCTGAAGGTCGGCGGTTCGAATCCACGAGACAGGGTGAGCTCCTGTCTGTCAGATCCAGCTTCCCATGCAGAAACATGACAGAAGCCTTCTACAGGATGGTAAAACATCTGTGAGTCCCCCAGGCAACGTCCTTGCAGACGGCCAACTCTCTCACACCAGAAGGGACTTGCAGTTTCTCAAGTCACTTCTGACATGAAAAAAAATTCGTTAGGAGAAGAAGATTTAGGAACTTGTTTTCATTCCTGGTCATAGCTTAGTTGCAGTTTACCTTTTGGCTTTTTGGCAGAAGACTCTGGCACTGATTCTAAAAGGGGGAAAAAAAGATTGTGAAATCTGTACCTGATTTGTTCATTTTAATAGATTTACATGTATATACTCAAGTATAAGCGACCCAAATATAAGCCAAGGCACCTAGTTTTACCACAAAAAACTGGGAAAACATATTGAGTATAAGCCAAAGGTGGGAAATGCATATCATTAATTTTAAAAAACCATTTTTAACTCTTTCTAAATTCTATAATGTTTGTTTTCTGTGTCAGGGTAGACATCTAGAGAATCAAGTCAAAGACTAGCTTTGTTAGGAAGTTCATATATCATGATTAGTTATATTTCAATCAGGGTAGAATCTACAAGTCAACAGCAACCCAGGTGTTTTCGGCTGGTCAACAGAGCAAGCTGGCCAAGGTGGGTTTGAAAATCTCAAGTCTCGCATCAACAGATCCCACTACGGTTCATCATGATGTGTGACTATAGTCATTAAAATTTCCGCATTAGAAAACAATCCCTACAGAACTGTGAATTACTCAGTTGTCCAACTTTTCTTCCTTGCAAACAGTACTTGTCTCTGTATGCGACAAACCTTCATATTGTCTATCAATTTATGATACAGGGTTTTCTTAGGAATACTCAGTGGTAGTTTTGCTAAGTCCTTTCTTGGAGATATAGTCAACAGCACCTGTATTCATTTTTGGTCGCCTAACTAAGTAGTAACTAGGGCCAACCCTGCTTAGCTTTCAGGATCAGATGGGATCTGGTGCCTTTAGGGCAGTGTTCCTCAACCTAGGGGTCGGGACCCCTGGGAGGGTGGCAAGGGGTGTCAGAGGGGTCATCAAAGACCCTCAGAAAACACAGTATTTTCTGTTGGTCATCGGGTTCTGTGTGGGAAGTTTGGCCCAATTCTATCATTGGTAGGGTTCAGAATGCTCTTTGACTGTAGGTGAACTATAAATCCCAGCAACTACAACTCCCAAATGTCAAGATCTCTTTTCCCCAAATTCCACCAGTGTTCACATTTTGGCATATTGTATATTCATAACAAGTTTGGTCCAGATCCATCATTGTTTGAATTTACAGTGGTCTTTGGATGTAAGTGAACTACAACTCCAAAACTCAAGGTCAATGCCCACCAAACCCTCCCAGTATTTTCTGTGGGAGTTCTGTGTGTCAAGTCTGGTTCAATTCCATCATTGATGGAGTTCAGAATGCTCGCTGATTGTAGTTTAACTATAAATCCCAGCAACTACAACTCCCAAATGAGAAAATCAATTCCCCCTCCCCCCCCCCCCCCCCAAACCCAACTAGTATTCAAATTTGGGCATATCGGGTATTTCTGCCAAATTTGTTCCAGTGAATGAAAATATATCCTGTATATCAGATATTTACATTGCAATTCATAACAGTAGCAAAATTACAGTTTTGAATAAGGAACGAAAATAATGTTATGTATTGTCAAAGGCTTTCATGGCTGGAATCACATTGCATCTATGCATTATTGGCAAGCATCCTCAGAGGTTGTGAGGTCTGACCTCACAACCTCTGAGGATGCTTGCCATAGATGCCGGTGAAATGTCAGGAGAGAATGCTTCTAGAACACGGCCATATAGCCCGAAAAAACTGCAACAAGAATGTTATGGTTGGGGGTCACCACAACATGAGGAGGGGTCACAGCAATAGGAAGGTTGAAAAACACTGCTATTTATAAATAAAGCTACACTTTATCTATAAATAAATATGAGAATACTTACTGCAGGAGCAAAGGGCCCCAGAGCCATAGCCATTGCGGTACAAGCCTCCAAGGATGATGAGCCCAAAAGGAGAAGTTGGGTGCTCTGCAGAGAGAGCATTTGCTTCTGAACCTATGAGATATTCAGCCCAAGAATATTCTGTGCCAGGAATTGGCCTCCAGTGGATATTTTCAATGGCCCTTTTCGCTAGTTTAATCTGGCTGGATTCTGAAGTATTGGCTATGAGGACAGCATAGTTATCATTCTGCCTCATCCCATCAATGTGAAACAGTCTACAATAATTTGTTAAATCTGGTATATTGACAAGGAATGGATCGTAGAGTCTACTTTCCTTGGGTGCATCAGCTAGCAAGGGCATTAGTTGCTCATAAGATGTATTTCCAGTTGTCGCTCCAGTGAAGAAAAGCACAACCTGGAGCCCAGCATTGGCAGAGATATAGAACGGTTGCAAACTTTGCATTTCCAATTGAATAACTTGCCCAGCCACCATGTCATGAGAACCTTCTGTGAGCGTAGACTGGTACTTCATCAAAGTGTTTTGAGAAGCAACAACATATACAATGTCAGTTTTGGTTTGGAACGACAGAGGAGGGACGATGAAGGTGGTTCCCCAGCTGGAAACAGGAAGAAGCTGTTCCACAACATGGTCGCAGGCTGTGTTTTTCTGAGCACAACTGTGCCCAGTGAAGACGGCCACAGCTTCCTTGGAGTCAACCCTGGTGCCAGATAAATCTTCTGAGCTTTGGATCTGGATTGCTTGGAAGGCCTGGAGATTAGCAACAAGTGTGCTTCCCCTCGGATAAATGTGTCCTTTGTATTCAACAGCTCCCGTTAGATGAATGTCAACCCTGGTGGGAGTTTGATAGGATACAACTGCAAATTCCTTGAAAGTGTTAGGCAGATTACCACTTGGTGTCACGACATAATACACTGTGCCGAGCTGCTCAACTGGATACACAATAGTGGCACCAATGGAGTAGTCCTTGTAGTTGCGAGCCAATACTGAGATGTCTTTGTTAGCTTCAATCAACGCAGTTTTATTATAGATGCCAGTTTGCAGCATCTCCAAAGTGCTTGGGAGTTTAACAGAGACTGTTTGTCCTGCACTGACAGAAATGGTTTTCTCAAAATTGGGCCTTTTTGTTGTCACTGTGACTGTGGTTGCAGGACGATATCCAGTGATAAGCAGCTCAAACTGAGCATTGGGTTGGCTTTCCCAGAGGTTAAGTAGGAAAGCTGTGACGAATTTCTTTCCACGAGACCTTGCTACACAACGGCCTAGAAGAAAGACAGAGAGAATAAAGAAAGAGTTGTTGGAACTGATATTAAAGGAGGCTCAAGCCTGTCGTAGATTTTCTTTGGTACTCCTCCTTGCAGAAAAGAAGCAACACATCAACATCAGGGTGGAGAAATTGTGTGTTCTGCAATAGATGAGCTAGTTGTGAAGGTAGGGCTTGCTGAACATGGGCTGGGACTTGAGTGGTAACAGATATTTGGCTGAAATTTGCCCAAGAAAACATTCTCAAAATTGAACCTAGGCTGCTGCTACTGATAAAAGCCTTATACACAAACACCTGCTTGAGAGTACGGTTTGGGATAAATGGTGCTATGACAAGCAGGATCAACACATACAAAGGGGTAAGACAAGGGTGTATTTTAGCACCAATATTATTTAATCTTTATATCAATGACCTACCTGGAGTAATGAAAGACCCTGTAACTCATATGCCTAAAGTCCTAAACAAATATTGTAATACTCTGCTGTATGCTGATGATATGATATTACTATCACACTCGCAAGTTGGACTTCGCAGGTTGTTAAGAAGACTCAGTTCCTATTGCCAGAATAACTCTCTAATCATCAACAAGACAAAATCAAAAATAATGGTATTTGGAAAAAGGCATCAGAGACACAGATGGCAATTGGATGGTGAGGTAATAGAACAAGTAAACACCTTCCCTTACCTTGTAGTAACTTTCTCTGAGACTGGTTCTTGGACTTCTTATCACCAAAGGAGTGTCCTCAGGGCAAAGGCTAGCCTGAATCTAATACTTAAGCTAAAAACACATAGCTACCCAGGTACCCTAATCCCAATAATTAAAGTGTATAAAGCTAAGGTTACACCTATGCTTTTATATGCAGCAGAAGTATGGGGTTTAAATTCCATCTCAGTAATAGAACAAGCACAATCCCAGCACTTGAGAAGTATACTGGGAGTAGATAAAAGGACCTCTGCTGCTGCAGTGAGAGCAGAACTGGAAATCTACACAATCAATGCACAGTCTAAACTTAGAGCGTACAATTACTGGTGTAAAATCAATGTAATGGAGCCTGATAGACTCCCAAAATTGTGTCTACTAGAACAGATAAAATCCCAACTACCGACCTCCTGGATTACACAACTGACAAATTATATAAGAAGTTGTGGGCTTCCTGTCTCCTGCGCCTCAAATGACCAAGTAAGAAAGGGTGCTATACAAAGAATTTTGGATATAGAAGCACAAAAAGATATAGCCACCCTCAGTAAGACTGCTAACATAAAATGGCTGAGTCAATATAAACGTACCTTTCAAATTGCTAACTACCTAAAAATGCAAATACCAAAACATCTCAGGGAGGTATTCACTCGAGCCAGATTTGATCAGCTCGAGACAATGGTTAGATACGGGAGATTTAACAGCATCCCTTATAATGAACGGAGTTGTATCTGCGGGGCACCTGAAATTGAGGATATAGCACACATATTGTTTGATTGCAAATTGTATCAAAAGGTGAGAGACTTCCACCTTGGTCCATATATCAAACGGACAATGTATTGGGATTCTCACATCAGAACAACATATTTTATGTGTGGCCAAGATCCAAAAATAACATATAAAACAGCTCTGTACTTAAGCAAAACAATACGTCTGAGAACCACATATGTAGGGCTGATTGGGGTAAATTGTAGGGGTGATAATGAAATATGATGTATATACTCAGCTTGATCAGTATATCAGTTTTATCATGTCTTATCATATGTATATTTACTGTATTATTATAAGTGTCTTATTTTAACTTTCCACGTGGAGTGTGATCAGGTCTTGTCAGGCCTTGTTGTTCTGTTTCTTATTGTGATATGGCCTAAGGGCTAATCAATAATAAAATTACTATTACCCAAGAAAACATGTGCAGTAGAAACTTCATGGATAAGAAAAACCTATATAATGTGTGGTCAAGGTTGTGGGAGACGGCAGCCTTTTTCAAGTACTGTGACTTGTGTGTGCGGTATGGCTGATCCGTCTCCTTATGGCCATAATGGAATAAAACTTGATTTTGATCACCTCCTGAGACTGGACATTTTGCCTGGTTGCCTACCGCGACCGCACCTTCAATAGGCGCCCAAATTTGGGGTCCCCTACATATTCAAGGCAGCAAATCTACTCTGGGTTTTAGTCTAAACTTTAAAGTAGCTGTTCTAGGTCAACATATTTTTCATCTTAGACAATAGCCCTGAACTTTAAAAGATGGGAAAGTTAGTAGCTGGCTGCATTAAATCACTACTGACCAAGAGGTCATGAGTTCAAAGCCAGCCTGGGTCGGAGTGAGCTTCCAGCCATTAATAGTTTTGCTTGCTGTTGACCTATGCAGCCTGAAAGACAGTTGCATCTGTCAAGTAAGAAATTTAGGTACTGCTTTATGCGGGGAGGCTAATTTAACTAATTTATGATGCCATAAAACCTCCCAGCAATGTGCTGAAGAATGAGGAAGTACTCCATCAAAGGACTCCATCACAAGTGGACGGTGAAGCAGCAGCTTCCCCTGTGGCCAGAGTCGAGCATATCCTTATGAAGTCAGAAAAAGCTGGAATGTTACATTGCCTTTGTGTCTGTCTATATATGTTGTATGTCTAAATGGTATCGAATGTTTGCCATGTATATGTGCACTGTAATTCACCCTGAATCCCCTGCACGGTGAGAATTGCGGAATATAAATACTGTAAATAAATAAATAAATAAATAAATAAAAACTTAGACTAAAACTCAAACTGAATTCACTGCCCTGCTTCAAGGAGTTACCAGCCTCTACTGAGCATAAATTCGAATTGTTCCATCTCACAGATTTCATAAAAATGAGAAATAAACACAACAGCAACTGGTCTAGAAGGTGTTATTATACTTAGTTTGAATATAATTATTGCATGTTTGGACATAGGGCCCCCTGGTGGCACAGCGGGTTAAACTGCTGAGCTGCCAAACTTGCTGACCAAAATGTTGGTGGTTCGAATCCAGAGGTAGGGTGAGCTCCCGCTGTTAGGCCCAGCTTCTGCCAACATAGCAGTTTGAAACCATGCAAATGTGAGTAGACCAATAGGTACCACTCCTGTGGGAAGTTAACAGCGCTCCATGCAGTCATGCCGGCCACATGACCTTGGAGGTGTCTACAGACAACGCCTGCTCTTCAGCTTAGAAATGGAGATGAGCACCACCCTTCAGAGTCGGACATTACTAGACTTAATGTCAGGGGAATCCTTCACCTTTACCTATACTTTGGAGTTAAGCACAATTACAACTGAAACCGTGTTATGAAAATAACACACTGCCATATACAATCCAGATTATCCACTTTTAACTAGATTATATGGCAGTGTATACTCATATAATCCAGTTCAAAGCAGAGAATGTGGATTATCAGCTTTGATTATCTGGATTATATGACAGTGTAGGCCAAAGTTAAGCAGGGACCATAGGGTAGATAGAGAATGGCAGCTATCCAAAGCAAGAAATTGCAGCCAGCCTAATCAGAATAAGAGTAGGAAAATCTGTCGGGTTTTTTTTTTGTAGATTTGTTAAATTTCAAGTTCTTTCTATCCTAAACATGATGAACTCTGCATATTTTGGAATAGTCTTCAAAAATGACCTGAAGTAAATTTCATCTCCATCTGCATCTTTCATATCAATTTGGCACAGCTGTCCCTGGCATGGAAAAGATCAAATTCAACCTTGGTTAAATGTATGTGTGTGGAGGGGTTTTTTTAGGGTTGCTACAGGTCAGAAAAAAATTGAAGACTCACGAAAAGAATAACTGCAACAATAAGGTTCTCTCCAAGTGCAGCCAGTGCTGTACCACTTGTTAGTCAGTCTGAAAATGAAGGTGCGAGTGAAGGTAAGTAAGGCCAGGAAACTTACCACTCAGTACCATCAAACCAGCCAAGAGGAAGAAGATCCATCTCATTATCATGGCTGTAAAAAAAGAAAGAAATAATGAAAAAGCAATCCCTTATTTGTTCTTTCATTTTGAGCTAAAGCCAATAATTACTTCCAAATTGAGAATTAGTAGGAACACGATGAGTCAATACTTGCGTAACTTCTATTGATTCACTGGATTTATTCCAATTGGGACTAATGTTGGATCCAAGCCTTTGCGTGCAAGAAGAAATAGAAGCTGGTAGCATAGCATACAAATCCTTCATTCATTTTCCCCCTGTGAATACACTCAGTGGTTCCATGTAGATTTTTTTAAATGAGACACAAATTGTAACCTGCAACACTCTAAAGCAGGTCTGCACAACATGCAGCCCAGGGACTGGATGTGGCCTTCTAAAGACCTTCGTGTGGCCCACAGAGGCTCTGAGCCCAAGCCTTAGAAAGGTAGGTCACATACAGTGCTACAGATGAGTTCGAGCAATTGGAATCCACCAATCCTACCTCTGAGTGTTTTACCTCTACACGTTTCTTTTCTGTATGCACCAAAGTTACCAAACCAACCTGTGATAAAGGCAGCACAACTGATAGATCTGGTCAAGATGCTGAAAGTGCTGGTCTTGACTGATTGTTGGACTCAGGTTGGAGAAGGGGGAGCAGGGATGATATGGAGGTTGGAATCTTGGGCGGCAGATTAATCCAAAATTTAGCATTAGATTGGCTATTTTAGAGGGAGAAGGTGGCCTCAGAAGAAGAAGGGCCTCAGTTCTTGCCACTGTAGCTCTTCCTTTCTCTGCCTCTGTCATCTCCTTCTTATCTGTGGCAAAACTACTGTTTGCTTGTGCAGGAGAAACCTGGCTATGCCACTCTTCTTTTTTGTTTGCCTCAGGGATGCCTTGGTCATCTCCTCCTCTTCCAGTGGGAAAAACCATCAATTACCCATTGTTCATTTCCCTCACTTGTGAAGAAGAAACATCTTCACTATGTTGTGGGATCTTCATAGCATAGCTACGTTGATGAAGGCATGATGAAAATACACGATACACATATTGGAAAATATATAGTGAATATAACCATATTAGAAACAGGAGTTAGAAAATATATGAAATAACAAAGGGAAATGTATGTATGCATAAACTTCACTTGGAAGATATTCTCTTCTTAAAAAGCAGAAAAATTAGATGCCTCAAGAGAGGCCGGGGTCTAGGAAAGGAATGTCAAGAGGCCTCTGGCAAATTTCAAGAGAGTCTTTCCATTTTGGTACCAAACGAAGCTTATCGTAAGATTAATGAGATGGCCATCAAGAGGCTTCAGGAAGAACTTATCTCAAGATGGATGGATGCTCTTGCTATCAGTAGCTTAGTAGACACTCTGGTGCGATGGTCCTCATTAATAGCAGCTCCTTAGATAAAGGTGCTTAAATGAAGATTGACAGGTGTTGAAGTTAAAATATGCAATTGAAGTCAATGTAAAAGTAGAATTTTGTGATGCACATTGTGATGCCTGTATGATGCATACATTTTATTTTAAAGGGTATATAAACCAAGGTGTTTCTTTTGTTCGGTACCCTGTTTTCTGGACTACCAGCAGGGTCCATATCCGGTTTGTGCCAACCGAGAATAAACCATGCTTTTACAGACCGCAGGAACTCTCTTTGTCTCTTTTCCTCAAACCTTCTCCCTTCCATTTCTTTTTTTTTTTTAAGATTTTATTTAAATACAATAACAACTTACAAAATAGACAAAACCCAAAACAGTGAACATTTTACAAACACATAACCCCACCACCAAGGCCTGAACAAGTATAATTTCCTTCACCATGTATTTATAAATCAGCCATTAATCAAATGTCATCTCCAAAATTCCTGACCAACCAAATTCTGTTGTTTTCCATTTTCGCTCTCTAAGACATATTTAATAAAGACCGACCAGTATGTCTCATAATCTGACCTGTTAATTTCCCCCCTGAATACCCTCATTTCCATTGTTAGTTTATCGTTTAAAGCTACATTCCAAACTTCCCTGTACCATGCATCCAGTGTTAGATTGGTTATTATTTTCCAGTTCTTTGCTATTATAATTCTTCCCACTGTGAGCAAAATAGTCACCAATTCTTTCTTAGTTATTTCTACATTCAGCTTCGCGGTGTCCATTAATAATGCTAACCTAGCATCCGGCATAATGTTTGATCCTATAATGTTGTTTATTTCGGTAAATATATCCTTCCAAAAATTTTTCACTTGGGGGCATTCCCACCATAGATGAAAATATGTCCCTTTGTGTTTGCCACATCTCCAGCAGAGGTTACTTTGCTTGCTATCCATCTGATGTTGTTTGACTGGCGTAGTATACCATCTCCATATAACTTTGTATACATTTTCTTTTAATCTTATTGATAGGTTCTTAGCCACTCTCCACTTCAGGACCCTTTTCCAATCAAAATCTATCAGAGGCCCTAGGTCTCTCTCCCATACGTTTTCTAACATCTTCAGCCCTATTTCTTCGCCAATTAATCCATTATATATTTTCCCAATTAATCCTTTCCCCATTATTTCTTGATTTTTAAGCTTACTTAACCATTCCTCATATTTATTCAGTGCTCTACATCTGGGATTTTTGCTTAACCAATCCTTTCTCCAATTATACAGCTGTTGTCTCTCAAACCAATTCAGGGCACCTTGTTCTTCTAACTTACTGAACTTGCCCTTCGAGTTTTGTGTCCACTCCTTCCAGGAGAGAGCCGTTTCCCCCTCCACTAATTTTTTATGTTTAAGTTTAATTCTCAGGTCTTCTGGAAAATTTTCCAGTAAAACTATTGGAGTTAGGGGGGAAACTCCTGGGAATATCTTATTTTTTAATTTAACCCATGTCTCCATGACATTTTTAGCCAGGTTATTTTTACACCCCTTAATTTCCTTGCCTATTTTTGACCTAAAAAACATTTCCTCATAATCTCTGTGCCAGCATTTTCCTTCCACTTCCCGCCAAATTAATTTAGGTTCCGAAAGCAGCCTAAACACTCCTTTTATTATATGTGTCTGATGGTAGGTTTTTAGGTCTGGTATTCCTAATCCCCCTAATTTCTGAGAAATATACCATAGGCCTTTCGGTAGCCTAGATCTTCTAGATCCATTACAAAATTCATTTACTATTTTCTGCCATTTTTTAAGATCAACCTCTGGCAGTTTAATAGGTAACATATTACATAGGAAGTTAAATTTGGATAATATTTTCATTTTAAAGATTGCGATTCTACCAAACCATGAGAGATTAAGTTTTTTGTATTCTAGTAGTCTTTCTTGAATTTCCCTAAATAATCTGTCAAAATTTAATATTTTTAACTCTGAATAATTGACTGGTATTGTAACTCCCAAATACTTAATTTTGTTTCTAATCTTAACCTTAAATTGATCAATTATTTTCTCTTTGTCTTTTCTCTCCAGGTTTATTGCCATTACCTCCGTTTTCTTCCAATTAATTATTAGGCCTGTTATTTTGCCAAACTGTTTTAAATGTAGGTTTATCCGGTCTAGTGCCCTATCTGGATTTCTAACTGTCAAGAGCGTATCATCTGCAAATAAACTAATTTTGATTTTGTTGTCCACTCCCATTCCCTTTATTTCTTTATCCTTCCTGATTGCCGAGGCCAATAATTCCATAACTAATATAAATAGTACCGGAGAAAGAGGGCAACCCTGCTTTACTCCTTGCATGATACTAAAGGATTCAGTACTCGAGTCATTAATTATAACTTTTGCCCTATTTTCCGAATATATTTGTTCTATTATATGTTGGAACCCCTCTCCAAAACCATATTTTTTAATTAATGATTTCAGCACTGTCCAACCCACCGAGTCAAAGGCTTTATATATATCTAATGCAATAATGCCTACTTGAGCTTTCTCGTTTTTTGCGTTCTCTATAATGTTTATCAGTCTGCGGACCAAGTCAGACATTTGCCTGCCCTTAACAAATCCACATTGGTCTGGGCTAATATACTCCTCTACGAAGTTTTTTAATCTATTTGCCAAAATTGCCGTAAAAATTTTTGCGTCTTGGTTAATTAGAGAAATAGGACGATAAGAGTCTAATAATAATTTATCTTTACCCGGTTTAGGTATTAGTATTATCCTAGTATGTTTCCATGAATTTGGTATGGGTTTTCCCCTTAATATTTCATTGAATAATATCTGTAATTTGGGAACTAGGAATTCTATATAAGTTTTATAAATTTCAGCTGGAATACCATCTTCACCCGGTGATTTACCCTTCCTTAATTTATGTATGATGTCTTTAATTTCCTCTTGAGATATAGATTTCTCCATTTCCTTACTGTGTGTCTCACTTAATTTCTTACCTAAATTTTGTTCCAGATATTTATCCAGCTGAGCTGTATCCACTTCTGTATTTCTGTACATATTAGAGTAGAAATCCTGTATCACTTTAATTTTATCTACCATTCTGGCACATATAATGCCATTACTATCCTTGATACATCCAATCTCCCTTCTTACTTTTTTAGTCTGTGCTAATTTTGCCAGCAGTTTTGAGCTTTTATTATTATATTCAAAAAAGTATCTATTTGTGTACATCATATCTTTTTTAACTTTTTCTATATCTTTAGCCTCCAACTCTTTCTTTAATCTTGTAATGTTATTTATAATCTTTAGATCCTTTGTTAACAGGTACATTGATTCCAGTTTTTTTATTTCTCCTATCAGTTGGTTCTCTCTTTCCCTTTCCTGTTTCTTCCGTATAGCCGCATATTTACTAAACAGTCCCCTCAAGACTGCTTTCATTGCATCCCAAAGCACCTCATATGAAGGGGGTTCCCTTGCATTCAACTCCCAAATTTCTGCCCATTCTCTTAAAATATTTTCCCTTATAGATTTGTTGTTAATAATATTTATATCCATCCACATTCTTTTTAGAGGCTCATAGTCAATTTGGTAATCTAATATCATATTCACATCTCGATGGTCACTTATAGAATTTAAATTTACATAGACATCTTTAACATATTTTGCTAGGGGTGGTGTTATGAAAATATAATCAATTCTAGTAAACACCTTGTGCACTGCTGAATAATATGTGTATATCTTTTCATTCCCTCTCATTAATCTCAGTACATCCTTTAAGTTATAATTATTAATCAACTGAACAAAAGCACGCCTCGCTTGTAAATCCCCTCTCTTTTGTGATGATGAATCCAGTTCCTGATTAAATGTTGCATTAAAATCCCCTGCCACTATCATATTGTCTGTTTGTACTTTTCTCATCCTTTCGTCAACCCCTCTAAAAAAATCCCTTTGACCACTATTTGGGGCATAGATATTCACCAGTACATAATCCTCATTATTTACTGTACCCTTAATAATCAAGATTCGCCCTTCATCATCTTTATCAATTGAATCAATCTTAAATCCCACATTTTGTGAAATCAACACTGCAACCCCCCTGGCCCTAGCACTTCCAGATCCCTTTATATAATGCTCTACCCAATTCAAATGAATATCACTATGGCTCCCTCCCCGGTGGATCTCCTGCAGAAAAATAAAGTCTGGTCTTGACCTTTTTAAATACGCTCTCAATCTCTGAGATTTAAGTTTTGATGAGATACCCCTAACGTTAAGGGTAATACATTTATAACTATGCATTATCAACAAAAGTAATAAACATAATAAATGAATTCCTCATTACAGGCCTTACATACACCCCATTTGGCACACAAAAAAACATAACAGAATGCCCCACTTGCCCTACTTCCCCTATACCCCCACATACATATGCATTTCCCGATTCGGCTTTGACTGTATCTACAGCTAGCTTGGACACTGACATGTGTCTGACAATCGGGAGGAGAAACCACAATAGATGGCCCGCACTTAATTATATCCTAACCCTTCTACCCTTATATATATAATACCGAGTAATATTTATTACAAAATACATTCCTTTGACCCCTTATACGCTTATCATAATTACAAGCATTCTCATTTTAACTTCCTTCATTTTTATTTTATGCTATATTTTGTTTTAAATCAACTTAATATTTTTCTTGCAGCATGCCGGCCGTCAGATAAGTCGCATCTGGCGGTAGCTCCGCACAAGGAATGTGAGTAATATAGATATCTTTATCAGAATTACGAAGACTCCTTGCTAATAACGGACTATATGCAGCTCTGTAAGAAGAATTTTCTATCTCACAACATTTTATGAAGGAACTTTATAATTAAACAGCTAACTGGCTTTAAAGGAGGGCAGCTGTGGCAGGCAGTTTGCTATCTAACTTCTGCAACAGAGAGCTCAGGAGCCGTTGATAGCTCTAAAGAAGTTCAAGTTGCAGTTAAGAAGAATTGAAAACAATAACACTGGTATTTCAGTGTATATAAGAGAATATAATCACGATGGCAACAAAGCCTAAAGATAAGACTGCACCTACATCGCCCAGCAATTCGCCCAGTAAATCAATAGAAACAAAAATCGACCAGCTGTTGTTGGCGTTTGAGTCCATGCAGGCATCGCAAACTCGGGTCGAAACATCAGTAAATGTTTTAGTGGCGGAGGTGGCTCAAATACAAACAAAAATGTTAGAAATGGACCAGCGCATGACAGTGACAGAAACCAGAAGCAAGGAAACTGAGAAAGACTTACATGCTGTTCATCAGGACATGGCAGACTTGAAAGCTGAATTATTAAATCTTCAAAACAGATCAAGAAGAAAGAATATCAGAATTAAGGGTCTGCCCAATGACCTGTCTAATACTGATTTACTAAACAAACTGATTGCCTGGGGAAGAACTTATGGCATCAAACTGCAGCCATCCCAAATTGAAAGAGCCCACAGAGTTTACAGTTCACAAAAATACAACTCCCAGGATGTTTTGGTTGCTTTTGTGAAGGAATCCCAAAGAGACTTGGTCTTAAAACAATTCAGGCACATCAAAGATTTGCAATATGAAGGGAGAAAAATTTTGGTATTTCCAGATTTGGCAAAGGAGACGATCAAACAAAGGACAGATTTGCGCCCTATTACCCGAAGTTTGATAGCTGCAGACATCAGGTTTTCCTGGGGATTTCCAGCCGTTATAAGGATTTACAAAGATGGGAAACTTCTAACTGCCAAGTCAATAGATCAAGGAAAAATGTTACTGCGAAAATTAGGACTGGAACAATTAGCAGCCAAAGAAGATAATGAAGAAAATCATCAAAATGAAGACTCCGAGGATTAAGAGACAGACATTAACAAAAGGACTCACAGTTAAAAGTCTGGAGTGTTTGTTTTTGGGTTTTTTTTTCCTTTTGCTTGCTTCTGAGTGGGGAAAGGGAGGTTTGGTCTAGTTGATGTAAACTCCAGGTGCACAAGATAGTGGAGAGAAGTTTGGCAGCATGCCTGGCTGCCAAGGTTATATAAACACTGATAACTTCAGTCTCCCTTCCATTTCAATGTAAGATTGCCCCTCACCGATAAAGGAAATGAGTCACAGTTTTTCCTCCATAGGAGAAGGAGATGACAGAAGCAATCCACAAATGGACTGCAACTTGCCACAATGCTGAGGGGAGGCAGGGAAATTGAGACTATAGACCTCTTTGCATGGGGTTACATTCAGCAGTATGTGCTGGCTTAGCCCAGGTCACCCATGGAGCCCACCGACTCTCATCAGACAATGCTGGCATGGCTCAGTGGGTGAAGGAGGGCAGAGTTGGTGCATGCCACCCCCAGGGCAACACGGGAGAGCTCCCATGTTGCCATTGGAATCCATGGAGGGAAGCCGCATGCTTCAAGTGCGTTCCATCATCTTCAGCTGCAGCCAGGCAATGCAGGATGTGGGGCACCAGGTTCCCCACACCCCTTGACAAAGTGAAGCACCTCTGGCAGCCACATGTCAAGGTCATATTTCGCATGGCAGCTTGCTCTGAAGGAAATGTAATAAGAAATTCAATATGCAGATTTGATAAATGTGAATTTAACATGATGTGTGGGAATGAACGGAAGAATGGAAGATGAATGTATGGATGGAGCTAATAATTTTGGAAACATCAGTAAAAGACCCAGGCCCGCAATGACTAACTACCTGCTTGCTGGACTTCACTTTAAAAGTAAGCTGTGATAAGAACTGTGACAGTGATAACAGAAATGTTTGCAACATTCCTTATGTTAAGAAGGAAGTCAACACAAGCCTTGTGTTTGTCAACACCAATCAAGAAGATCAACATCTGGCCAGGAAACTGAGATGGATCCAACATGGAAGACATCCATCATTAATTTACAACTTTGGGACTACATCAGCGGAATATTTCTATAAAAGACTCAGTCTAATAATGGTCAAAGTGTTGCAGACAGAGATGCTGTTCACCCGCTATGCTCTGCTCCATGGGAAGGAGAGAGATAGTGCACCTATGGAGAGTGTCAGATATGCCATGGGAAAGCATGATTCTGGTCACTTTGGGGCTTCTTTCTAAAGGGAAGAGGAAGAAGTGTGCTTTTGGAGTCTTAGATTTTGTGCAGGGAGTCAGGTTCTGCTGTCTGGAAAACAGATCAGGTCCTTGGCATTGTTCTTAGGGAAGGTTTTGGCATTTTGAAGTTATAGCGTTAATGAAGTTTTGGAATTCTATATTGACAGGTTGCAGGAAAGCAGGGTCTGGCCTAGCAGGTGCTTTTCTGAGGAGGGAGAAAATGATATGGTAATATTGAATGCCTGAGGATGAATGCGTGTACATGTGGTGTGAATGCTGGGTGAAAATGTAATTCCTCTTTGTTTGCTTGTTAGCCAATGTAATTGTAAATCCAATGTAGTTGCATATAATTTGTATGTATATATGTTCAATGTCATTCTTTGTCTGAATGTTTTTCTATAATCTGATATACTTTCTCACACTGGAAATCGCAATAAAAATAACCTATGCTTCAAAGTTATTGAAAAGTCATTCATGACAGAAAGGCACCCTCTTGCAAACCCTGAGTGAGGTGCTAAAAGCATATCTGCAGACCAAAGAGGTTTACTCTTCTTAATTTTGGTCCTTTACTACTGCCAAGTTGTGCAGGTCTGCTCTTAAAGGATAGAGCAGCAGCTTCCTATATGTTTTGAATAGCAGTTTAGATCAAAATCATTATAACACTTTGCTATTCTGGCTGACACAAAGGTTGTGCTCTACTATTGTGCCAGATTAAGAACTTCTTCACACAGCGCATTTCAGCCCCGTTTTGCCGCTTTTATTCACTGCAAGGAGGGGGCCTGCCGTGCGCCATCACATGACACATGGCAGGCCCCACCCACCTTCCTCTAAAAGTGGAGGCATTTCCTCCACCTCTATGGGGAGGAAAGTGTATTTTGGGTAGTTCCATCAGAGCTACCCATACTTTCCTCCCATTTTTTCCGTATAATGGGATAAAAGGCAGCAGGGCAACACGTGTTGCCTCATGTTGTCACCCTTTCTCCCATTTGATGGGAACAGGGACAGGGTTTTGTTTTTGTTTTTGTTGTGTCAGGAGTAACTCCTGGTGTGAGAGAATTGGCCGTCTGCAAGGACGTTGCCCAGGGGATGCCAGGATGTTTTTTGGGTTTTTTTTTTATGTTTTATCATCCTTGTGAGAGGATTCTCTCATGTCCCCGCATGAGGAGCTGGAGCTGATAGAGGGAGCTCATCCGCCTCTCCCCGGATTCGAACCTGTGACCTGTCGGTCTTTAGTCCTGCCGGCACAGGGGTTTAACCCACTGTACCACCGGGGGCTCAGGGACGGGTGCCAGCGCACCATGCCCTGTCCCCACTGTATGATGGCGGGAGGGCACACGGGGTGCCACAAGCCACCCCAAAGACCTTCTCTTTCGCCTGCAACTGCCGGTGAAACAACACGGCACGGTAATTCGTTTCAGCCAGTATTCTGAAATTAAATGCCATGGTTTAATGATGCAGCAGCTTTGGTCCCTTCTGAAGAGCAAGAGAAAGAAGTACAGTAATTGCAGCTTAACAGTGTTTTTCATCAGACTATGAAATAGTTGATGTATATTATTTTTAACTTCCAAGACCCCACAACTAACATGGCAAAGGGATTTGGAGGTATTATAACAACAACAACAACAACAACAACAACGTTTTGACAAATTTTGTCCAGAGGAGACTCTTACCTTCAGATCTTCTTGGCTTGAAAAAGAAGAAAGTCCTTTGGTCAGCCTTCTCTTTATCAGTCACTCTCTTTTTCTCTTTTTATAAGGAAAAGGACATGAATCAAATCCCCCCCATGAGTTTCCATGGAAGTTCCCAGGGCACCAAAGTTTGAGGTTATTGTTTGGACAAAAGTAAGAGCCAAATAACACAATCAATCAACTGACTTGGCTCTTTGAAAAGCCTAAGGGAGGGGTGGGGATACTCTCTGCCTCTAGAGAAATGCAATTGTAGCCTGGGTGAAGTGCCAAAAGTCATCATGGCACTCCACTCATGACAAAAACTCACCAATTTGCAAGATTTGTGGTATGCTTCTGGGTGAGATAGAATTAACACACACGAATTTAAAATATACATATTTTAAAAACCCACATCAATATGGTTTTGATATTGTCGAAGGCTTTCATGGTTTAGTTAGTTTGGAGAAATGGATACATGAGCTAAAATGTATAAATAAACTTGCACATTGCAGAAATGCATTAAAAAAGCACATGAATTTCACTACAGGAAGGAAACACCAACGAATCACAAGCTGATATTAAACAAGAACAAAAAGCAAACACAGGCCAACACATTTTTTCTTGGTGTCTTGCTTTTGGGGTCTTTCTGGAGCTATTTTGAATGCTGGTTCAGAAAATTGCATTGGATCGACCACATCGGCTCTAGTTTCTTAGGTTATCATGGTTTTCTATGGGTGAGTGTCATTACTATTTTTTGAACCTTAAAAATGTCCTTTAATCCATTTTCAGTGGGACAGGGTGTATTAGGCACTTTCAGAGAAAGAAGCAGACACACAGACTCCAGTACTGGATTTGCCCCCGGCGGCGCAATGGGTTAAACCACTGAGCTGCTAAACTTGCTGACTTAGGTTCGAATCTGGGGAGCGGCGCAAGCTCGCGCTGTTAGCCCCAGCCTCTGCCAACCTAGCAGTTCGAAAACATGCAAATGTGAATATGAAGTCAAACATGACCCCCCCCCCCCATAAAAGATAGTAACTTATAGTTTTGGTAAGGACAAGGACACCAGACTGGATAATAAGGGTTAACCCTTGGTCAATTTGCCAAGACATTAGCAACAACAAGGACCCTTCCCATGTTAGATAGTGTGTACATTTAATCAAGGTTTTATTTATTTATTTATTTCGGGTACTTCTACCCCGCCCTTCTCAACCCCCTAAGGGGGACTCAGGGCAGCTTCCAACCAGCATACATTGGTGCCTACAATTCACACAATAAAATACATAGTAACAATAGTTATAACAATTAAAACATTACATTAATACAATAAAAATACAATAAAAAGCCAGCCTGGTGATCATCGTTTTGCCAAGTCCAGAAGAGAAATGTAAAGTTAGTTGCCCTGGAGACTTTTGAAGGAAAAAATATCCCCAAAACCTCAATATTCTTCTTATCCAGAATGTGTAATTATCTCTCCACAAACAGCAGCTCCTTGGAGACACATATTTAAGTAATAACTATTGTGTTAAGCCTATGTTTATCTTCTAATCACCAATCACAAAATAAAGGACACTAATAAATGCAAAGTGAGGGAAATTACAGTATTTACCATGGAAAAGCAAGCTAAAACTATTTGATTCACTCTTTGCCAGTTGTTATCCTGTCACAATTCTCGAAATGCAAGGATTCCAGCAATCCCACATGCAAACTCCCCCTTTCTGTTTGGCAAGCAATTTGGCAGAAACCTCCTGTCCTTGGCACTCTTCCTCCTGTAAACAAATGGGCTTCCCTATCAGACCTTTTCCTAGGAAGGACAGTGACCTCTAAAAAAAATCCCTAAACTTCCACAGAAATCATGTGTTTCTTTGGAAGTAAAATTGATTTGGACCTTTTGGACTTGTGGTGCAGCTATACTGTAGAATTAATGTGGCTTGATACCCCTTTCATGGGAATTGTGATTTTACAATGACTTTAGCTTTCTTTGTCACAGTCTGGTACCTCACTGAACTACAACTCCCAGGATTCCATAGCATTTTAGGCATGGCAGTTAAAGTGATGTCAAACTGCATTCATTATGCATTGTAGATGCACCCCTAGTATTCTTACTTGCAGAGTCTGTAGCTCCATTACAGAGCATATGCTTTCCAACCTTCAAACCCCAGCTTCTTCAAGCATGGAAGACATTCTCAACCTGAAAGCCAGAAAACTACTGTCTATCAATGCTAGGAATACTAAAGGAAATGGTTGATTATAAGCCAGTTGCCTATGTACTTATGCAAGACAATTTTAATCGCAGACCCTATTGTCTGTGTCAGACTATAAGAACAATTAGACTAGTAGGTACCCAAGACAAGATGCTTCTGTTATTGCAACCTAACTGTGAAAATCCTCTCTCGTTGAAAGTTATATTGATTACAGTCTTATTCCATTCTATTCTTATCGAGAGAGAGAATACATTTTATACTCATTTGCTGGGTCTTCAGTGAAATGAGGACTACTGGAGAAGATATTTTCTTTCTTTTTTAAAATAATTTTTATTAAAGGTCTTTTTTTGATAGATGCAGTAAAATAAAGAGGAAAGGGGGGAAAGGGGGAGGGGAAATGGGATGAAAGAGAAAAAGAAAGAAAAAGGGGGAAAAATGATATAAAAAGAAAATATTGAGTTTTCTGTACTTCCGGTCTTCTTCCTTGCTTGTTAAATCATTCATTTCATAGTTAAATAATTTAAAAGTATTTCTTTATTCAATTCCAATTTAAGATCCGCAATGCTTAATAAAAAGTATTTGGGTTTCTTCTGTATTTTAATATCTAATATTTTTTAAATTTCTTCATGGATTATTTTCCAGTATTTTGTGGCCTTCTCACACGACCACCACATGTGGTAGAAGGTTCCCTCTACCTTCTTACATTTCCAACATGCGGTTTTTGTGTTCTTATATATTTTGCCTAATTTATATGGAGTGAGGTACCATCTGTACATCATTTTAAATAGATTTTCTTTTAGATCATAGGCATATATTTGCTTCATTCTGATATTCCACAGGTCATAGAATCATAGAATCATAAGAGTTGGAAGAGACCTCATGGGCCATCCAGTCCAACCCCCTGCCAAGAAGCAGGAATATTGCATTCAAATCACCCCTGACAGATGGCCATCCAGCCTCTGTTTAAAAGCCTCCAAAGAAGGAGCCTCCACCACACTCCAGGGCAGAGAGTTCCACTGCTGAACGGTTCTCACAGTCAGGAAGTTCTTCCTAATGTTCAGATGGAACATTGTGTTCCGATTCATCCATTCTAGTAGGTCTTCCATTATTTTTCGTCCATGATATCATGCACTCTTTTATTATTTCTCTTTCTGTACTTTTTGGGCCAAGATAATGAACTCAGAGACCAAAACAATAACAAAACTACAAAAAATTATTGAAATGGAGAAGATATTTTCAATAAACTCATTTCTTCACCACTTTGTCATTGTCATTAACAGTAACTCTTGCTACATTTTCTCACTCTCATCATTGCTAAAACATCCTCACTTGGCAGGTTGAAAGCAGATGGTGACATCTACACATCCTCTATCACTACACAGGTAAACACTGTGTAGTTTGTTAAACACGATTGCTCCCAGGGTGAAGTCCACACCCTGGGGGGGGGGGGGGGTTCCAGATGCCCTCCCGAAACCTTCTGGGAGGACAGGGAGACAGCCTCCACCCACTCCCTTTAAAGATGTTTTAAAATAAAGTAACTTACTTGGCTGTCATTGAAAAGATTTCCTCCTGTTTTTAAAGGTAGCCTCTCCACCTGCTTGTTTCCAAATATTTATTAAGTTGCTGTCACTTTGAAGAACTCTTTGGGAACTGATGAATAAAGTCATAATGACTTTGGGCTATGCAATAATGGTATTTTAATCGTAGAGTTGAAAGCCATTGTGTCCTAGTCTCCAGGGCAGCAGAAAACAACCCTCCTCCCTCCTCCCTATGACTTCCCCTCACATAGTTATACTACATGGTCCTCATCATGTCTTCTCTCAGTCTTCTCTTCTGCAGGCTAAACATGCCCAGCTCTTAAGCCGCTCCTCATAGAGATTGTCCTCCAGACCCTTGATCATTTTAGTTGCCCTCCTCTGGACACATTCCAGCTTGTCAATATCTCCCTTCAAATGCAGTGCCCAGAATTGGACACAATATTTCAGATGTGGTCTGACCAAGGCAGAATTGAGGAGTAGCATGACTTCCCTGGATCTAGACACTATACTCCTATTTATGCAGGCCAAAATCCCATTGGCTTTTTTTGCTGCCACATGATATTGTTGGCTCATGTTTAACTTGTCCACGAGGACTTTTTATTTAATTGATATAATGCTAATTGCAAACATGCTTTCTTCTGTGTATCACAACACTTAACTGTTTTAAAAACCGTTTTTTAAAATTTAAAAAACCTGCATGCTGACTTTCTAGAGATTTGACAGTGGTTTGTTACAGCCGGTAATCTTAAATTCCAAAATCCAAAACTCGAGCTGACTCCTTTCCTCTAAGGGCTATGATGAGCTGGCTTCAAATCTCTTGCATTTGCCCTGCCAGTAAACCCAGATTTTGGTGATTCTCGGGGATTCTCTGGAAGTTCTTTGGAAATGAAACCTCCAAAATCTTTTCTATAAAAGGAGAAGGAGCAAATGAAAAGGTAGAGGGAAAACAGAGTGTTGTTTCCCTCTCATTCTGCTTTGCCAGCCAAAGACAGATCTGAGTGGAAGGTAAGAGACTCCTTAATATTGTGCGTTATGATCTTGATCAACCATCCCTGCTGTGAAAAGGCAACATGTTGATGCAGAAAAGATAAGTCACATTACTTTATCAAAAAAAAGTGCTGAAAGAGTCTTACACATACACATTTGCTCATAAATAAGCAAAGACAGTGGCTAATTGTAAGGGAATGCTAATAAAATAATAATATACTTTATTTATATTCTGCTCTATCTCCCCGAGGGGACTCAGAGCGGATTACAGAACACATATATGGCAAACATTCAATGCCGTTATACAATTAACTACAAAAACAGACAATACATAGACAGAGGCAAAGGCTTCCCCCTTTTTCATCTCCAGCATACGGAGGCTGTTTTTGGGATTCAGCCTGTGTTTCACCCTGAATCTGTTATAGTGTTTCTCCCTTCTAATGCTTCTGAGCCTGACTTGGATGTCAATGAGGATGAGGTGCAAAATGGAGACACTTTGGACAATAAGGTTACTACAGACTCTGATCGAGAAGGGTCAAGGGAAGGGCTAAGTTCTCATGAGAAAACGCCAGGCTCGAGTTTGCAGGAAAGTTCACTCCCTTCTCCAGGCTCGAGTCTGCAAGATAGTTTCACACCTGCAGTTAATGAAGAGATAGATAAGACCAGCCGCCGGCTGGAAATTAGCCAGAACTGTAGAGAGGCCCAATGTTTACGCAGGTCAGAAAGAATTCAGTAGAAATCAGTTTCTGGGACTTAAATTGAGCTCTTAGGGAATTTCCTTCAGACTAAGCATCGTTTGGTTTAATTTAAGTCTTTTGGATATTATTGTGCCCTCGTCTCCTAGGTTTCCTGGCTATTCAAGTAGATTAGCAGTGGCTATGTTCATGGTTTTTATAGAAGGCATTTGATATTTCTTTGCATCTGGATTTAAACAGCAAGCTTTTGGATCTTTGATATTATTCCTATGTTTGGACACTGTTTATGTTACTGCTTATTTGGTTTTTTTGCTTTTGGACTTTTATCAGCTTTATACTAATCTCTTTTATTGGCTCCAATTATTCTTCAAATAAAGATGACTCTTTTTTATCCAAGGTGTGGTGTAATTAATGATTAGAGGGTCCTGTTCCTACTCTGGGGTGCAACAGCTGTGCTCAACTCCGGTTATAGGGAGGTGCTGTTGTTCCATTTTCCATGCCGAGGAGCCTGTTGTCCGTGGACGCCTTCCTGATTAAATTGTCGGCATGTCTTCATGGGTGCTCTCTCTATGAACCTCCATGGACCTCTTCCAGGGAGGCCCTGCTCTCAGTCCCACCACTGTCACAGGTGCAATTGGCGGGGACGAGAGAGAGGACCTTCTCAGTGATTACCCCTCAGCTATAGAACTCCTTCCCTCAGGAGATTAGATCAGCCTCCTCCCTCCTGTCCTTCACAAAGATTCTAAAGACTTGGCTGTGGGACCAAGCCTTTGGGACGGTGCAATAAGGCAGCAATAGGAAACTTTACTCTGTTGACTGGAGTCGATATGGATGATTTGAGATGATTTTAATGTGGGATAATTGATTTTACTGCTTATATTTGTTCAGAGTTTATGTATGTTCCAGCATTGAATGTCTGCCGTATATATGTTGTACTCCACCCTGAGTCCCCTTCAAGGTCAGAATAAATGATTTGAACTGGATTATATAAGTTTACACTGCCTTATAAGAAAGATCAAAGCAGATAATCTGGATTTTATATGGCAATGTAGACCGGGGTGTAAGTGTAACATGCACAGGTATCTATAACAACAAATACAAAAACTGCAGATTGCAAATCACAATTTCTATATTACAGGAAATTCTTCATTAAACATAATGTGGGAACATTAACACGATTAATTAGTAACTGTTTATAAATGAAAGATTGTTTATCAATATTTTGTCAACACAATGAAACTTAAGCTTCCAGAATAACAATTACTATATACCAGGAGATTCTTCATAAGTACATGACGTCAGAAATAGTAACTCAAATATTGTTACATGCAATATAAAGAGATTTCAGCTTCCAAAATAACAATTTCTATGTTGTAGAAGGTTCTTCATCAATAGATAACATCAGGAACAGTAATACAACAAGGTCTCCCAGGTTGTTTCCCTTGTTTCATAATATCTTCTTCGGGTGTTATTCTTATCTATGATGCTTGAATTCACTAAATAAGAAATAAAGCAACATACAGACAATAGGTATACTAAAATCTCCAAATTGACATGGTTTTGAAAAGGTTATTGATGCACACACTTGACTACTTACATTCTAATGAGTAGCTATTGGCTCTGTTGTAAGTCCCTATCTGCATTTATAGCCTTTGGATCTACTAGATAGGAAATAAGACAATATATAAACAAAAAAAGGTATATTAAAATGCCCAAACACCCCAATGTTTAAGGGGATTTTCAAAACCCATGTAAGCAGGAATGTAAGTAGACGTTACGTTTAATGAAGAATTTCCTGTATTGTAAGACGGGGGCCCTAACAAATGCAAATTGACACGGCTTCAGTTAGCGTGTCTGTTCTTCCTCCTTGATACCTTTTGCCATTTTGTCCCCACTCTGATGGTGCTTGCCCACGTGGGTTCAGATTTTTTTTATTTGTCAAATGTTGGAGGACATACTACACTCCTCAAATTCCAGTGTAAAAGCCAGAGAACAATTTGTATGACTTGTTTTTTCTTGCAGCTGCCCTGCAAATAAACCTAACCTTTGGAATCGTAGAAAATTCTGTAGAATTTCATTGGAAATAAGGCTTTGACCTTTTTGCTAATAAAAAGGGAGAGAGCAACTGAAAGGAGAGAAGGAGCACAGACTGAATCTTCTCAGTCATTCTGTTTTGTCCGTACATGGCACTTCTACTAGACTAAAGGTAAGGGACTTTTCTGGGTTGTGTCTTGTGAAGCCAATCAGCTGCTGCACTGCAAGCTCTTGCAAAGTAACAGAGTAGTTGTCAGAGTGCTCACATGGGACAGATCTGTTGAAACAGATACAGTGTGATATCACTCTAAGTCAGACATGGGCAAACCTCACCCCTCCAGGTGTTTTAGGCTTCAACTCCCAAAAATCCCAGCCAGCTTACCAACTGTTACGAATTATGGGAGTTGAAATCCAAAACATCTGAAGGGCCGAAGTTTGGCCATGCCTGCTCTAACTGACAGGGCTCAATGCTATGGAATCCCAGGGGTTGTGGGTTTAAAATATCTTTAGTTTTCTCTGCCAAAGAGTGCTGTTGCCTCACCAAACTACAGTTCCTAGGATTCTTTAGCAATGGGCCATAGCAATAAAAATGATGTCACACCCTAAAATGATAAAGGGTCTAGAGAACACACCCTATGAGGAGTGGCTTAAAGAGCTGGGCATGTTTAGCTTGAAGAAGAGAAGGCTGAGAGGAAACATGATAGCCATGTATAAATATGTGAGAGGAAGCCATTGGGAAGAGCGAGCTGCACTAGAGACTAGGACGCGGAGCAATGGTTTCAAACTACAGGAAAGGAGATTCCACCTGAACATTAGGAAGAACTTTCTGACTTGAGAGCTGTTCGGCAGTAGATCTCTCTGCCCTGGAGTGTGATGGAGGCTCCTTCTTTGGAAGCTTTTAAACAGAGACTGGAAGGCCATCTGTCGGGGGTGCTTTGAATGTGATTTTCCTGCTTCTTGGCAGGGGGCTGGAATGAATGGCCCATGAGATCTCTTCCAACTCTATGCTTCTATGATTTATTCTACAGTGTAGATTCATCTAATGTGATTGTTATTGGTTTTTCAAGTCAAGGCTAACCAGACCCAAGAGATCCAGGAGATCTCAGGATCTCATCACACACACACACTGGTGCCATTTCGCCAAGCATGTCTGTGCCACCCTGGTGTGGGTACACTTCCCGCATCACATGGAGAGTCACCTAATTGGGGCAGAAGTGTGTTGACTCCATTGGAGTCAGCACAGGACAGCATGGGAGCCTTCCTGTGTTGGTGAGGATGCTTCCATGCCAATTGGGTTTGGGGACTCCACTGGAAGTTTAAGGACATCATGTGATGGGCTACATGCCCATCTGTCCCTCAACTGGCTGACAGGCATCCTAGGATACTTACATTGGTAAGCGTGATGAGGTCCACAGTCCCACCACCTTCAATTTATAGTCAGTAGGAACATAGCAGAGCGGTTTCTCATGTCCCTCAGACGGCTAGAAGGCCCTCTACTTGATGCCGTTCCTTACATCATCTTCACAGGTGCGGTTGGCGGGAACGAGAGACAGGGCCTTTTCTGTGGTGGCCCCTCGGCTTTGGAACGCCCTCCCCATAGAGGTAAGATCAGCCCCCTCGCTGATGATGTTTCGAAAAAGATTGAAGACATGGATGTTCGAACAAGCATTCGGTTAAGCCGGTGCAATGTATTTGATGATTAAGGATTGGTAACCATGGACGACGAAATTGGATTGCGGTTCTAGTTAAGAGATGCATTGGATTATTATTGGTGGCCCAATATTGTGTATTGTGTATGTTGTTTTTTATGCTTTTTAAACTGAATATTGTTGATTGTTGTAGTGTTGTAAACCGCGTTGAGTCGCCAATTTAGGCTGAGAAACGGCGCAGTAATAAATAAATAAATAAATAAATAAATAAAAACAATCTTGCCACAAGTCTGATAAAAATCAGGTTTCTACAGATAAATAGGATGAATATTTGTCCTTTCTCTGTACCATTTAGCAGTAGGAGGCAGAAGCTGGAAAAGGAAGATTAAATCAGCGTGTATGTCTATGTATACATACTGATTTGTAGTTTCTGTGGAGTCAGGCAACAGTTTCCCTGACAGTTAAAAGTTGGAAGCTAAGGCTCAAGTTGTAGTTGAAAAGTTGCTTCTTTTGCATCCAGCTTACTATTTGAGGCTTCTCCTTGTGCTTTGTAAATCAAACGAGTAAATAAGCATAGTAGACTAGAACACAAGCAGGAAAATTTTGAGGTAGAAGCCACAGTGGGATACATACATACATACGAAAATCAAGATGTGTGTCACAGCACAGAATCTTTCTATTTCAACAGCATCATTTCCAGTTCTCTTAGTTGAACGACCTTCTTCTTTTGTTCTAGGAGACACTATAGGTCTAAAGAGTTGAGGAAAAATAAGTGGATATCCCTTAATATGTTGTTTTCTTTTTTATTTTGATGTGCAGCCATGGCTACGAAGATTATTGTGTTCCTCTTGGTTGGTTTGATGCAGTTAAGTGGTAAGTAAATTGGGCTAGGAGGTTCTATTTTGTTTTCAAAATGACTATCCAGCAAATATATCTCTAAATAAATAAATAAATAAACTTATACCCCACCAACAATATGTAGTCCATGTGCCACATGTTGCTCACCCCTGAAGTAAACTCACTAGATAAAGTGTCCATGGATGTTATCTCCTTCAAAAAGCTGTAGGTATGTGTATGCACACAAGTATACACCCTCATTAATTCTCACATTCCCAGTATATATCCATTTTCTCTGTCCACATTCTGTTAAATTGGGGTAAGGAAAATGTTGGCCTTTTGGCTATCTGTTTCAAGAAGTCCTACTGAGCATGATCAGTGATGCAGAACTATGGGAACTTCTGAGTGATAGGGATTTCTCATCTTGAAATCTAGTACCGTATACATGAGAGTATAAGCTGAGTTTTTCAGCCCCTTTTTTAAGCTGTTGTTGTTATTGTTATTATTTTATATTTATTTATTGTTATTATTATTACATGTATTATTTTACTCTATTATTATTAAATTTATTATTAAGGTAATTTTATTGGTATCTATTTTTATTTTGACATTTATTTATTTATTTATTTATTTATTTATTTCGAGGTTTTATATACCGACCCTCTCACCTTCAAAGAGGGATTCGGACAGGTTCACAACATGTGTTAACATACAAACACATACAATAACAACACAATGCTACATCATTACACGATTAAAATATAAGCACCATAAACATTAAAACATTATCATCACAGTTAAAAAAGCCAAATCGTCCACACAATCACAATCCCATTCATCATCCTCCTTTCATATGGGCAAAGAATTAAATCAGTTGTCAAATGCCACGTTCCACAACCAGGTCTTTGTTAATTTCCTGAACGTCATGAGGGAGGGGGCAGTTCTGATCTCTAATGGGAGGGAGTTCCAAAGCCGAGGGGCCACCATCGAGAAGGCCCTGTCCCTCGTCCCCACCAGTCGTGCTTGTGCAGGCGGTGGGACCGAGAGCAGGGCCCCTCCAGACGATCTTAATGGTCTTGATGGTTCATAGGGGAGAATACGTTCGGAGAGGTAAACAGGGCCGGAGTCGTTTAGGGCTTTATAGGTTAACACCAGCACTTATAGGTTAACACCAGCAATTTACAAGTAGCTGCTGCATTTCCCACCCTCAGCTTATGTTGTTCATTCGTTCAGTCACTTCCGACTCTTAGTGACTTCATGGCAGATGCTTCTGGGATAAAAGGCAGTTGCTTCTGGGATAAAAGGCTGTCTTGATCTCCCCCGAAGAAACTTCTGATCCCATGACAGCTTGGCTAGGGTAAAATGTCTTACTGTACCCCCCCCCCCCCCCCCATCTACACTGGATCCAGATTATCTGTTTTGAACTGGATTATATGGCAGTGGAGACTCATATAATCCAGTTCACTGTAGATAATCTGGATTCTGAAACTGGATTGTATGACTGTGTATATCCAGCCACAGATTATAGTTCCTTTTCAGAGGAGACCATAGCTATATCATTCCTGAAAGTGTAGTCTCACTGTCATTTGCTTTCTGAAAGATCTTTCTGTTTTTTCTTGCAGGGTCCCAGGTAGCAGGTTCTCGTGGGAAGAAATTTGTCACGGCTTTCATGCAAAACAATCAGAAAAACCACCCAATGGATCCCAGTGCTAAGCATGAGCTTGTTATTACTGGTTATTCTCCTAAAACCATGGTGAGAGTAACAATAGGAAAATCCATGTACAGAAGAACTTTCCCTCTCAATGAAGGACAAACAGTGACAATTAAGCTTCCAAATACCATTGAGTTAGTGGGGACCGATAGCTTTGATGGGACTGTGCTCATAGAAGCTGACAAGGATATCTCCATCTTGTCTCGCAGCCGTGACGGGACTTCTGTTGGTACTACAGTCCTGTATCCAGTCCAACAATTGGGCACACTGCATTATGTGGTAACTCCAATGGGAAACAAGGAAAACACCTTCAAGGAATTTGTGATTATAGCCTATGAAACTCCCACTAAAATCAATATTTCCCTGACGGGGACTGTGGCTTACAAAGGCAAGGTTTATCCTTCTGGAAGCAAGCTTGTTGCTGATATTGAAGCCTTCCAAGCAATCCAGTTCCAAAGCTCAGATGATTTGACTGGCACCAAAGTTGAATCAAGTGAACCAGTGGCTGTTTTGACAGGACACAGCTGTGCTCAGAACAACATAGCATGTGACCATGTTGTTGAACAGATCTTGCCAGTTTCCAGTTGGGGTTCCTTCTTCATTGTCCCTCTGATGTCCTTTCCAAATAGACATGGCACTCTGTATGTAGTCGCTGCCCAAAAGACTTCCATCAAATACCAGCATGGTGATATAGAGAAGTCTCTGGACATGGAGGCTGGGCAAGTTCTCAAGTTTGACCAGCAGTCTTCAGAACCAATGCACATTTCTGCCAACAATGGGATTCAGGTCCTTTTCTCCCCTACTGGTGCTGAAGATCGAGACTATGGGCCTTCTCTCATAAACATTCCAGCAGTTCCAGGCTACTGCATTTCCTATAGCACAGGTGAAATGAGTCAGTATGACAGAATTGCTGTCATCATAGCCAAAACTTCAGAATCCGGTGGGATCACAGTAGAGAGGAAAGGCATTGAAGCCCTCCAGTGGAGACCAATCCCAGGAACAGAATATTCTTGGGCTGAACACAGTTTCAACAAAACAGCAGGTGTGCTCTCCTTAGAACATCCCAGCACTCCTTTTGCCATCTTCATCCTTGGAGTCTCACAAAATGATGGCTCTGGTTCAATGGCTGCTTGCACCACTGGTAAGTCTTCTACATAGAAAACATTTTGACTTTTGTTTTGTCGAAGGCTTTCATGGCCAGGATCATTGGGTTATTGTGAGTTTTTCGGGCTGTATGGCCATGTCCCACAGCATTGAAATCCACAAGCATGTGGACAATTTCAGCAGAAAGGAGGAAACCATGAAAATGAACATAATCTGGCTACCAGTATTAAAAACTCTAAAATCAGGACAGTAAATAAAGAGCAACATTCAAACAACAGGGGAATTCCTGACATAAAACAATTGGGAATAAACAATTCAAAAACAATTTTAATTCTCACTACAGTGTTAAAGTGATTCTAGAGCAGGGTCCTTAAACTAAGGCCCGGGGCCGGATATGGCCCTCCAAGGTCATTTACCAGGCCCTCGCTCAGGGTCAACCTAAGTCTGAAATGACTTGAAAGCACACAATAACAACAACAACCCTATCTCATCAGCCAAAAGCAAGCCCACACTTCCCACTGAAATACGAATACGTTTATATTTGTTAAAATTGTCCTTCGTTTTAATTATTGTATTGTTTTTAAGTGTCAGGAGCGACTTGAGAAACTGCAAGTTGCTTCTGCTGTAAGAGAATTGGCTGTTTGCAAGGACAATGCCCAGAGGATGCCTGGATGTTTTGAAGTTTTACCATCCTTGTGGGAGGCTTCTCTCATGTCCTCGCATGACGACCTGGAGCTGAAAGAGGGAGCTCATCCGCATTCTACCCGGATTCGAACCTATGACCTGTCAGTCTTCAGTCCTGCCGGCACAGGGGTTTGACCGGGGGCTCATGCAAACTTTTTCTTACAGCCCCCACTGGGTACTAACGTATTAATATACTGTATAATATGGAACAATGTCCTTGTACCCAGGATTACTTGTTGTTGTGTTATGTATACAGTGTTCCCTCGCTACCTTGCGGTTCGCTTCCCGCAGACTCGCTGTTTCATGGTTTTTCAACAAAAAAAATTAAATTTAAGTAGCAAGGGAACACTGTATATGCTGCCACAGACTTGAGTTGCAGAGTTACTAACAGACAGGCATGTGTGTAGCTAGTGAAGAGCCCCAAAGTAGCGCCAGCTAGGGGCGCGGAGAGTGCCGCCAAGACAGCTTCCGCCAGTGCTTCTTCCTTGGAAGCTGGGAGCGTCGCCTTGGCTGGCAGAGGTGGCGGGCTGGGAAGGAGGTGTGTGTGTGGCTGGCAAAGAGCTTGGAGAGGGCTGCCAAGGCAGCTTCCGCCGGTGCTTCTTCCTGGTTGCTCTTCCTCCGGCAACCGGGTTAGAGCCCTATGTCAATGGGGAAGCAGGGAGGGAGGGAGAAGGGTGGCTCCAGCAAGGGGAGTGGGGAGGAAAGGAGGAAGGCAAAGGGAAAGAGGAGAGGAAGATAGAGAGCGGGGAGAGGGAGAAAGGAGTGGGCAGAACTATACAGTATAGCATCCCTACATCGTGGATTTTCACTTATCACGGGTGGTCCTGGAATGTAACCCCCGCGATAAGTGAGGGAACACTGTATATACCAGATATTTGGACTGTTTTCCTTTTGAAATTTATGTATGTTATGTTTCATGTGGTACAGTATATGAATAAGTTAGTACCCAGTGGGGGCTGTAACGAATGATAGAATAACACATCCTAGAAATATACTTACCAATACAGACATACTGTATTATGAATACATATTTTTAAGTTTGCATGAGAAAATATATTAAAGTTTGTATGAGACCATTGACACTCTAGAATCAGTTTAACACAGTAGTGAGAACTAAAAATTGTTTTTGAATTGTTTATTTCTATTGAAATAAGTAGAGCCCCCGGTGGCACAGTGGGTTAAAGCGCTGAGCTGTTGAGCTTGTTGACCGAAAGGTCGCAGATCGATTTTGGGGAGCGGCGTGAGCTTCTGCTGTCAGCCCTAGCTTCTGCCAACCTAGCAGTTCGAAAACATGCAAATTTGAGTAGATCAATAGGTACCACTCCAGCGGGAAGGTAACGGTGCTACATGCAGTTGTGCTGGCCACATGACCTTGGAGGTGTCTATAGACAATGCTGGCTCTTCGGCTTAGAAATGGAGATGAGCACCAACCCCCAGAGTCAGACATGACTGGACTTAATGTCAGGGGACAACTTTTACCTATTTCTATTGATACCATTTTCATAGCATTTTGATATAGATACCTGTGCCTTAGTGATAAAACAATCAGGGCCAGCCATCACCTGCCAACAAAGAATCCCCCAGGCAGGAATCAGCCAGTCTTTGAAGCTGTAAGGCCATTAAAAGCTAATCAAGGTGGCCAATTGCAATATTCACACTTGCCTCAATCAGACAAGAGTGGTTTCTCCCACCCTGGACATTCCACAGATATATAAACCTCACTTGCATAGTTTTCAACAGACTTCACAACCTCTGAGGATGTCGGCCATAGATGTGGGTGAAATGTCAGGAGAAAATGCTTCTAGAACATGGCCTTACAGCCCAGAAAACTCACAGTAACTGAATGCTAACTACCATAAAAAAAAATTCCATAGGTGTCTTTAACTTCACTGAGTATTTTTTAAAGTGAATGACACTATAATTTACTACAATGACAAGGCAGTTGTTCCATTCTAGGTGCGCCAGTTGCGTCGTGCAGCTTGATCCAATGCAAGAAGGAGGAGATGTGTGAGATTCAAGAAGAGCGCCCAGTGTGTTTGGCAGGGTCTGAATCCACTTGCTGGGCACAAGGAAATCGCCATTATCATACCTTTGATGGGAGGAACTATGACTTCAGAGGCAGCTGTACCTACACCATTGCCAAGACTTGCAGCCTGGATGCGACCGTGCCTTTCTTCAGCATTGAGGCCAAGAATGAAAACAAGAGGGATGTCCGTGCTTCTAATGTCGGTTTAGTGACTATAACTGTCTATAATATCACCATCTCTGTCAACAGAAATGAGAATGGCTTTGTCAGGGTAAGAGAGGAAGACAAAGATATTTCTGTTTGTTATGACTTCCCAATGTTTAAAGAGTAACTGCGTCAAAATGACTTCTTTCCCATTCTTTAAAAGTAATGGAATCACTGGTAGCTCAAATGGCATGCATGTTCTATTAAATTGCAAACATATCTCTTTCTTCTGCTTTAGGATAAAACTGTCATCCCATATTCCTTTCAGAGTGTGAAACTAGGCATATTTCTATTTTATCATCCTAAATTTCCTATTTATATCTTCATCTAAAATTGATTACCTCTGAATCAAATGCATTTACTTCTGTTTTGGTTTTTTATGGCAATAGCAACTGAAACTCTGTCTCTGCAATCATTCTCCCTTTCGTTAAATTAAAATTCTGATATAATGTCAGAAAAGTTTTAAACTCACATGCTGATTTATTTACAGTATTTATATTCTCCCCTTCTTACCACACAGGGGACTAAGAGTGGATTATTATGCGCATATACATGGCAAACATTCAATGCCAATTAGATATATAACATATATAGACAGTCACAGAGGCAATTTAACATTTCAGCTTTTTCCAGCTTCATGAGGGTATGCTCGATTCAGGCCACAGAGGGAGCTGCCACTTCACCTTCTATTTGTGACACTGAGTCCTTTGATGGAGTGCTTCCTCATTCTTGCGCACGCTGCTGGAAGGTTTTATGGTGTCATAAATTAGTTAAATCCACATGCATTTGACTGTTTGGTTTTTGTTTTTTGTTGTTTTGCTTTGTTTTGCCTTGGTTCGCTTTTTTGATTTTGCAGACTGAAAATCCTTCTACAACTCTATGTTTTGCCATTGTTCCTCTCTCCTGGAATTGCCCATCATTCCAATGATGTTATCATAACCCAACTATTTATGCTCAGAGGAATAACAATTGGCATTCTGATTTTAACAGTGACATTGGAAATTGCTTTGGCTGTCAGTTTTTCTAGTACTTACCAGCAAAAATATAATCCTTGTGAACTATGATGATGAATGACCCCCTTTAGAAAGTTCTAGAAGGGAAGTTGTGTTGTTTATTGTTTCCCCTACTCTGCTTGTGGTTGAATTAGAAGAGTAGAATAAAAAATAGTAGTTCTGGACAGTTGCTGGCAAAATTTTTGAACTGGGAATTCAGTCATGATTACAAAGGTCCTTGAATTTCTGGAACTCCGTCGTTTGTAGTTTTCTGAGTTTGCAGTTTTGGGAGACACTGGATTCCTTTATATGAAAATTCTAAATACATTTGCCTAAACTGCAAATTGCAGTATTCCATAAGATGTCTCTATGGCATAGTAGAATAATATAATGTGAAAGTGTCCCAAGTCTGGTCAACCTTTTTGATGTTAAATTAATGTTCTCCTGAACTTTGTGTTCCTAAATAAACCATTACATGCATATTTGTTTCATATATTTAGAGCAGTGGTTCTCAACCTTTAGTCCTCCAGGTGTTTTGGACTTCAGCTCCCACAATTCCTAACAGCTGGTAACAGTTTCAACAGAAAGAAAGAAACCATGAAAATGAACACAATCTGGCTACCAGTATTTAAAAAAATCTAAAATTATAACAGCAAATAAAGAACAACACGCAAACACAGGGGAACTCCAGATCAGGGACAGCTAATCACCTCTCAACAAAGGCAGTAACAAGCCACACCTTAAAAAATGTCAGGTCATCAAATGCTAATCAAGATGGCCAATTGAAACATTCACACTGTTGGGGATTCCTCATCTTCGGAAGAAGAAGGGGAGCAGGGAACTGCTCAGGAATTGGAGGGAGAAGAAGAATCCGACGATGAGGGTTTGAAAGTGCCCACATTTCTAGAGAGACAAAAAGAGACAGAACACAAACAGCATTCAGCCAGAATAGCTGCTAAAAATGCTGAGTTAATTGAGAGACGCTCTAGCTCAGTGGTTCTCAACCTGGGGTCCCCAGATGTTTTTGGCCTTCAACTCCCAGAAATCCTAACAGCTGGTAAACTGGCTGGGATTTCTGGGAGTTGTAGGCCAAAAACATCTGGGGACCCCAGGTTGAGAACCACTGCTCTAGCTCCTCCTGCATGGGGAATTCGGGGCTCTAAATCAGAGCAGAAGTAGTCAGCTTTTGCTGGTAACAACAACTCTGATACTGAAGTGTTCACTCTAATGGAATCTGCTTTGTGCTTGCTGCTAAGGACTTAGTTCATTGCCCGTTGTCTGATGGAAGACTGGTGTTTCATTTGGGACTTTATAAGAGACTTTAATTTGTGTCTGGATTAAGACTTCCTTGCTTCCTTTTGCACTTTTCAATTGCATTTCCTTATCCTTTGTATTTCCTGAAGTAATGCATTTTTCTTTTACTTTCAACAATTGTCTAAAGGCTGTTTTTGAAGGGCAATTCAGGGCGCGCGCATCTAGTTCCAATAAGCAAGGGTTCTTTCTCCCACCCTGGACATTCCACAGATATATAAACTCAATTTTTCTAGTTTCCAACAGAGCTCACAACCTCTGAGGATGCCTGCCATAGATTCATGCGAAACATCAGGAAAAAATGGTTCTAGAACATGGCTTCTAGAACACGTACAACAACCCAACAACCCAGCTGTTAAGATAGCTGGGAGTGGTGGGAGTTGAATTCCAAAACACTTGGAGGATCAAAGGTTGGCAACTACTGATTTGTAGGGTGGCAGATACGTTGTCTAATGTTATATTTTCAATGTTATTTTCAATATTCGTGTGGCCTTGCCCTCCGATATATGCCTTTCTATTGTTGACTGGAAACATACATAGCAAAAGTAGGAAGCAGGATAGGGGAATGAGCATGATTTCATCTATTAGTTTTAAACTGCAGACTTAGAATTGTTCATAGTAAAAATAATCAAAATTTTGTTTATTCCGCTTTTTTATCTCTAAATGTCTCTTCTTCGAGTAAACATATATAAATTTGAAGGAAAGAGAAGGTTGCCCTTAAAAACACCACTACTTCAAATCTATCATTAGGACATATCAAAAAACCTCATCCACTGTTTTTTATTGTATGTGATCTCTCCTGCAGATAGACAACCAACTGTCCCACCTGCCCATTTCCTTGAATGAAGGGAAGCTCCATCTCTACCAGAATGGAGGCTCCATCCTTATTGAGACTGAATTCTCCCTGAAGGTCTCCTATGACTGGGATGATGTTTTGCTGATCAAGATCCCCAAGAAGTTTTCGGAGAGTGTGTGCGGCCTCTGTGGGAACTACAACAATGACCCCACGGATGATTTCGTCACCCCCAGAGGAGCTTTGGTCTCCAGTCCCGTGGAATTTGGGAGCAGCTGGAAGGTGGAGAATGATGACAAATTCTGCTGGGATGACTGTCCAGGGGGTTGCAAAAGCTGCTCTTCAGCACAGACCAAAAATTATAAAGCAGAACCCTTCTGTGGCTGGATCAGCAAAGGAGAGACTGGCCCATTCAGCCAATGCCATTCAGTGATCAACCCTGAAATCTTTCTGGAAAACTGTGCCCACGATGTATGTTTGAATGATGGGCTGAAAGAAGTGCTGTGTGAATCCCTGAAGAATTATGCAGAAACTTGCCAGAAAGAAGGAATTGCTGTTTCTGACTGGAGAACACCCACTGGATGCTGTGAGTATCCCAGGGAGATGCCGGGAAGCGGGATTCAGAACAAATGGAAATGCTAGGAATAGAGACTGCTCATGAAAGGCATTCCCTTATTTATTTATTTTTATTTACAGTATTTATATTCTGCCCTTCTCAGCCTGCAGGGGACTCGGGGCGGATTACAATGCACACATACATGGGAAACATTCAATGCCATTAAACATACAACATATATAGACAGACACAGATTTAACAATCCAGCTTTCTGGCTTCATGAGAGTATGCTTGATTCCGGTCACAGGGAGAGCTGCCGCTTCACCAGTCTATTTGTGACACCAAATTGTTGATGGAGTACTTCCTCATTCTTATGCAGGCTACTGTAAGGTTTTATGGTGTCGTAAATTAGCCTCCCCGCATAAAGCAGTACCTAACTCTCCTACTTGACAGATGCAACTGTAGTTCGGGCTGTATAGGTCAACATAAATCTAGACCATTAATGGTTGGGAGCTCACTCCAACCTAGGCTGGCTTCAAACTCATGACTTCTCGGTCAGTATTGATTTAATGCAGCTGGCTACTAACTAGCTGTGCCACACAGCCCAGTCTTATGGCAGTGGTTCTCAACCTGTGGCTCTCCAGATGTTTTGGCCTTCAGCTCCCAGAAATCTTAACAGCTGGTAAACTGGCTGGGATTTCTGGAAGATTTACCTGGGGACCCACAGGTTGAGGACCATTGCCTTATGGACTGGATTAAAGCAAAATCTGTTCATCTTTGTAACATTGTCTCCATTCAATCTTTTATGTTTTTAACTCGTGTCTTCTTCCTTCCACAGCCTCCTTAGTTTGCCCTGCAAACAGCCAATACAAGGCCTGTGGACCTGCGTGTCCCATTACCTGCAACAACGAAGCTCTTCCCAGCAGCTGTGCCTCATTGCCTTGCATTGAGACCTGCCAGTGCAATGAAGGTTTTGTGTGGGATGCTGGTAAATGCATTCCCAAGGGTGACTGTGGCTGTCTCTTTGAAGGAAAGCTCTTCTCTCCAGGAGAGCAATTCTGGGGAGATTCCAGCTGCACAAGACGCTGCACCTGTGACCCAGAAACCAAGCATGTGATCTGCCAGACAAGAGGCTGCAGGAGTGGAGAGCAGTGCAGGGTGGAGGATGGCATCCAGAATTGCTATCCCACCAGTTATGCCACCTGTTCTGCTTCAAGGGGCACTCATTACAGTAGCTTTGATGGTCCGAAGTTTGACTTCCAGGGCACTTGTGTGTATCAGTTGACAGGGCTCTGTGAGAAGAGAAGAGATTTGGTGAATTTCCAGGTTCATGTCCAAAATGACCATGCAATTGGCTCCTCTGCCATCCTCCCCAAAGTGGTGGAGATCAGGGTGGAAGGAACAGTGATTGTGATTAGTAGAGAACATCCAGGAAAAGTCATGGTGAGTTACTCCCTTTTCAACAGTGATTTAATGTTGTACAAACCTTTTTCCATATTTTCGAAAACCACACATTGCAATCTATATAATAAAGCTGATCACTATTCTAAGCTTGAGTGAGATGCCTTCTAAATGGGGGAGCAGAATCCTCCAGTGCAGTGGTTCTCAATCTGTGGGTCCCCAGGTGTTTTGGCTTACAACTCCCAGAAATCCCAGCCAGTTTTCCAGCTGTTAGGATTTCTCGGAGTTGAAGGCCAAAACATCTGGGGACCCTAAGGTTGAGAACCACTGCTCTAGTTCATGGTTAAGGAAACATTTTAGTTCCCCAGATGTTGGACCTTAGTTTCTGTGAGTCTTGACCAGACTGAATGTGGCCATGTGAAGTTAAACATGCCAGAAATGTCAGATGACCCGTCATTGATCCACTGGCTTGGTATCATACATAAATAAGCTCCAAAACTAAAGAAAAGTAAAAACAAGAGTAAAATTGCTCTAACGTCCTTTCCATGGACAGATTTGGGGTCAACCAAACCATAGAAATCTGTACCCCACTTTAAAAAGACAACAGTAAAATTGCTCTTTGAACCATAGAACAAAACAGAGCAGAAAGTTATCAGACATTACTTGTTTACCATTACCCATAATTAAAAGTCAAGAAATAATTTATTACAGCTTTATGGCATTATTCAATTTAAAACTCTAGCATCCTTTCCATAGAAAACTGTTTGTTGTTGTTTATTTGTTCAGCCACTTCCAACTCTTCGTGACCTCATAGACCAGCCCACACCAGAGCTCCCTGTCGGCCATGGCCACCCCCAGTTCCTTCAAAGTCAAGCCAGTCACTTAAAGAATACCATCCATCCATCTTGCCCTTGGTCGGCCCCTCTTCCTTTTTCCTTCCATTTTCCCAAGCATTATTCTCTTCTCCAACCTTTCCTGTCTTCTCATTATGTAACCAAAGTGCTTCATCTTTGCCTCTAATATCCTTCCCTTCAATGAGCAGTCGGGCTTTATTTCCTGAAGTATGTACTGGTTCGATCTGCTATGTCCAAGGCACTCTCAGAACTTTCCTCCAACACCGCAGTTCAAAAGCATCTATCTACCTTCGCTCAGCCTTCCTTATGGTTCAGCTCTCACATCCGTAGGTTACTATGGGGAATACTTTTGCTTTTACTATGCAGATCTTCGTTGCCAGTGTGATGTCTCTACTCTTCACTGTTTTGTTGAGTTTGGACATTGTTCTACTCCCAAGAAATAAACATCTTCTGATTTCCTGGCTACAGTTTGCATCTGTAGTCATCTTTGCACCTAGAAATATACACTCTGTCACTGCCTCCACGTTTTCTCCCTTTAATTGCCAGTTATCAATCAGTCTGGTTGCCATCATCTTGGTTTTTTATGTTTAACTGCAACCCAGCTTTTGCACTTATTTCTTTCACTTTGGTTATAAGGCTGCTCAGTCCTTCTCGCTTTCAGCTATCAAAGTGTTATCATCTTCATATCAAAGGTTGTTAATTTTTCTTCCAGCAAATTTAACTCCAGTCTTAGATTTGTCAAGCTCCGCCCATCGCATGATGTGTTCTGCATACAAGTTGAATAGAGCATACAGCCTTGCTGTACTCCTTTCCCAACCTTGAACCAGTTGGTTGTTCCATGGTCTATTCTTACTCTTGCTACTTGGTCATTATACAGATTCCTCAGGAGACAGACAAGGTGTACCCCACTTTAAAAAAACAACAACAGTCCTCTGTGTGTGAACATTTGATTTCATACTAAGCAAAAACATTATATACCCGGGGGGTGAAATGAAAATATTATTTGTTTTTGTGCATCCAGAATTATTTCCCCATTGCTCTCCTTTTCAATGTTCTCAGGTGAATGGCTTGTTGACACGTCTGCCTTACAACATCAGAAGCAATGAGATCCTCCTCTACCGGAAAGGGAAAGAGGCAGTGGTCCAGACTGATTTCCACCTGACTGTCACCTTTGACTGGCAAAATCGGGTCACTGTGACAGTGCCTAGCACTTATGCCAATGCCCTTTGTGGTCTCTGTGGGAACTTCAATGGCAACAAATTTGATGAGATGACCAGGAAAGATGGGAAAATGGCTCTGAGTCCATCCTCCTTTGGTGAGAGCTGGAAAATGCAGGAGGTACCAGGATGCACTGAGATGGACAAAGAAGAATGTTCTGGGCTGTCAGCCATTGAGAGCCACCAACGCTACCTTGGGAGGGAATGCGGGCTCATCCTAGCCAAGAGGGGCCCTTTTCAACGGTGTCACAGCACAATTGAACCTGAGGAATACTTCCAGGATTGTGTCTATGATTCTTGCTTTTTTGAAGGCCAAGAAGCTGTGATTTGCCAAGCCATCACCAATTATGCAGAAGCCTGTCAGGCGGCTGGCGGAAGCCTTGAGGCATGGAGAACCAACACCTTCTGCAGTAAGTGCAAACCCTCCTTAGTAGATTGTTTGGGTGAAAGAAAACATTTGTATAATGTGTGTGTGTAAAAGAAAGGGAATACTATGTGTTTTGTGTTCCATTTCTTCCCGTGGAAGAAAACTTGTTTTTTAAAACAGTCTTGAGCAGACCTGCGCAACATTTGCCCCATGGGCAGAAAGATTTGGTGTGGTCCACCGAGGCTTTGAGCTTAGGGACCTCATCACATTGAAGTCCTGATGTGAGGGACAGGGGGAGGGAGGTTGGCGTACTAGGGCAGCAGGGCAAATAGTGGGGCAGCAGAGGAAATATTTTGCCTGGTGCCCTGCGTCACCCTCACCATCCACTTGCCCATCACATGCTGAAAAGTATAGCTTTCCGGCATGCACCCACGTTAGCCCTGATTCTTAAAATGAACACAAGGAGTCTCCCATTTTTAGGTTTCCCCCTCCTGCCACACTTCCTTGACGCAGCTGGCACAGAGCCTCACCAGAAATAGATGTATGTCATGGATGAGATTTGACAGGCTCCATAGAGAAGTGCCCTACTTATTCATTTCCCTTATTTATGAGGGAGAAACCAAGTTTCACTGTGAATGTTTGTGGGGTCTTCATGGCGACACTATTCCCCCCCCCCCCCCCCCCCCAAGGATGGGATATGAATGGTGTGGTGTTGGTGGCTTTCCCCTTTTGTAGGAGAAGGAGAAAACAGAGGCAACCACTGAAAAGAGAAAGGAAGAGTGATGAAGGCATGAGCTGAGGCATTTCTACCCTCAGAAGAAGTGCCTCAAAGTGGCAACTTGCCACCTTGCTGAGAGGAAGCATAAAAATTGAGACTATTATACTTTTCTGCTTGTTCTGAAAGAAAGGCACCCTTTCTTTCAGGTGATAAAACTATTTGCTGCTCAAAGAGGTTAGCTTATTTGAATTTTAGGCCTCCATTACTCCCAAGTTTTGCCAGCAAGCCCTAGAGTGACAAAAGTTGGTCACCTGTCTTTGAACATATAGAATCATAGAATCATAGAGTTGGAAGAGACCTTATGGGCCATCCAGTCCAACCCCCTGCTAAGAAGCAGGAACACTGCATTCAAAGCACCCCCGACAGATAGCTATCCAGCGTCTGTTTAAAAGCCTCCAAAGAAGGAGCCTCCACCACATGTAGGTACTTTGGTGCCAGGCTGCCAGATACAGAGGAGAGTAGGATTCTTTGCATTGTGCATAAGACAGAATGCAACACATAAAAACACATTCTACTGTTGAAAAAGGGAAGAGGAAGGATGATTTGAAATAAATAATAACTTGAAATAAATTTGCTGACAAGCAACAAAAGAAGATAAAACTATTGTTCTCCATTTAGTTGGGGTGAGAATCATATTGACCTTCTAAACTTGTTGGACTGCAGATCCCAGCATTGTACCTGTTGGTTAGGCCAGATATAGCTTATTGTTCAACAGCATCTGTCAACCCTCATAATAACCAACTGGAGCTTCCTATCACTTTTTCTTTTCAACTACCAGGTCTGCCTTGTGCGGCAAATAGCCACTATGAACTCTGTGCCCAGGACTGTACCCAGGCTACCTGTGGCAGCATCTCTGTCCCTGTCCCTTGTTCATCCAAATGCCAAGAAGGCTGTGTGTGCGATGAAGGCTTTGTGCTGAGTGGAGATCAGTGTGTCCCTGTGTCCCAATGTGGTTGCTTCTATGAGGATCGCTATTACTTGGCAGAAGAAACATTCTACCCAACATGCCAGAAGCGTTGCGTATGCCAGCCTGGAGGGACTTTGAAGTGTGAAGCTGTCTCCTGTGGTCCTGATGAAGAATGCAGGTTGCTTGATGGCATTCAGAAATGTCACTCAGTTGGCAATGCTACCTGCTCAGTTTTTGGCATCCCTCACTATGTTTCCTTTGATGGACTATACTATCATTTCCAAGGCACTTGTACATATACCTTGGCTAAAACTAATACGGAAAATGGGAAACTGCCTCAGTTCACTGTGAATGTGGAGAATGAGGTTTATGGTGATGGGAAGAGCTCAGATACCAAGGCAATCTCTCTCATGGTGTATGGGCTTACAGTGACATTAGTGCAGAACAAACCAGGACAAGTGAAGGTGAGTATGTTTTGAAAGGAAATGGTTAAATTTAGATCATGTTGCAATTACCATTAACAAATAAAAATAAGTTACTTTTCAAACTTATTAATGATGTAATTAATAAGAAGGCAGTCCCCCATTTCAATCATTATTGGTAAAATGACCTGCTGTAAATCTGTAACCATTTATTTATTTATTTATTTATTTATTTATTTACAGTATGCATATTTTGCCCTTCACACCCCTCAGGGGACTCAGGGCGGATTATAATGCATATATACATGGCAAACATTCAATACAAGGTAGACAAACAACATATACAGACAGACACAGAAGCAATTTAATATTCCAGCTGTGTCCAAGCTTTTCTGGCTTCATGAGGGTATGCTGGATCCCGACTCAGTTCTGGTGCCAGGGGGAACTGCTGCTTCACCATCCATTGTGACACTGAGTCTTTTGATGGAGTATTTCCTCATTCTTCTGCACACTGATGGAAGTTTTTATGGTGTCATAAATTAGTTAAATTAGCCTCCCCACATAAGTGGTACCTAAATTTCCTACTTGACAGATGCAACTGTCTTTCGGGCTGCATAGGTCAACAGTAAGCTAGATGAATGGCTGGAAGCTCACTCTGACCTGGGCTGGCTTCGAATTCATGACCTCTTGGCCAGTCTTTGATTTAATGCAGCTAGCTCTCAACTAACTGCACTACAGCCCGGTTGTATGTTGTTGATCTGTTGCATTTTTCTTTTTCTTTTTTTGTTTCAAAATATGAAGAGAATGGCATGAAAATGAAAAGTTCGAATTTAATTTATTTAATTGTTGGAATCCCCTTAGCAAAAATAGCTATGAAGAGTTATCTGTCATTTTGATTTTTGGTTGTCAGTTGATTTTTGGTTATCAGGCATGACTTTTGAAACCAAATGAACCTGACTTTATGCAAATTGTTTTCTCTTAGGTGAATGGTGTGTTCCAACCCCTTCCCATGACCCTTTCTGTTTCCGGAGGACAGCTTAGAGCCTACCAGCATGGCTTGAAAGTATTGATACAAACGGATTTTGGCCTCATTGTGGGTTATGACTTGATTTACCACATGATAGTCACTGTCCCGGGCATATACCGAGGTGAAATGCAAGGCCTATGTGGGAACTACAATGGAGTGAAGAATGATGAGTTTCTACTCCCTGACAGTAGGACAACCTCTGACGTAGCTACATTTGGGGCTGCTTGGAAGGTTCTGATTCCTGGAAGAGAAACATCCTGTTCGGATGGATGCTCTGGGAGTAGCTGCCTGGTCTGCGACGAGAGGAAGAAGGACATGTTCAAGCAGCGCAACTACTGTGGGATCCTCAATGCATCCGCTGGCCCCTTCAAAGCTTGCCACAGCCAAGTGGACCCCAGTGTGTACTTCAACACCTGTGTTTATGATGTGTGTCTGGCCAATGGGGACAGCTCCGCATTGTGTCAGAGCATCCAGAGCTATGTGTCTGCCTGCCAAGGGTCCGGAGCTTCTGTCCAGCCTTGGAGAACTCCATCCTTTTGCCGTGAGTTATGTTTATGCAGCACACTGTATCCAACTGGAATAGATCAACCTTTTATCTTCTTTGCATGATCACAATATTTACCAATTCCCCACCTTCCCTGTCCTTTTTTGTATAGGTAATCTTCCCATCTAATTCAGTTATTTGTCTAATTTAGCTCTCAGCTGTCCAGCCAACAGTCACTATGAGGTTTGTGCAAATCTCTGCTCCACCAGCTGTACCAAGATTACTGACGCCAGAGCATGTCCAGAGGGCTGTGCAGAGGGCTGCCAGTGTAACAGTGGCTACTTTTTTGATGGCCATGGCTGTGTTCCTGTAGAAAGTTGTGGTTGCTACAAGAATGGACGCTACTACAAGGTAGGTTTATCTTGGCATCTGCAGTCATCAACCCTGTAGCCAAGGGCTTTAAATTCTTCTCCCTCTCCCCCATCACCAAAATGTTTCAGGTTAAAAAAACCCTATAGTCATGAAACTTAACTGGTTAACTAAATCCCCATGCTAAGTCTATGTCTTACAAGGCTCCCCTTTCTGCCATTTTAATGCTTCAGTCTTAAGAAACCCCTGTTTATGGCATCCTTTCCTTTAATCTCCATTCAGCTGGATCTGGGTTAAAGCATCAGGCTTAAGAAACCCCTATTTTCACATCTTTTCCTTCAGTCTCCTTGAGCTAGATCTGGGTTAAAGCATCAGGCTCAATAAACACCTATTTCTGGCATGCTTTTCTTCAATCTCCTTCAGCTAGCCCTGGGTTAAAGCACCAGGCTTAAGACACCCCTATTTCTGGCATCCTTTCATCTAATATCCTTCAACTAGACCTGGGGAGGAATTGAATTTTACCTGTGGGGACTCAAAGGAATCAAACTATCCACTCCCTTTAGTAATACTATCCACCCCAATATTTAAACCACCACCACCACCACCAAAATGCCCTTTCACAGCCCATAAATGAAATTAGCAAAGGATATGATTGGAATTAAGTCCAAAAGCAAGATCCTAAGAGCAGCGAAGGCACTGAGGTAGAACACGGAGCACGTGAGCGGCTTTCTTGTTCCAATTGGCTCAGGAAGGCAGCAGTGCTCGCAGCCTCACAGGGAAACCCATGCACACATGACTGCCTCCCTCTCTGCACTCCAAATGTAGCCAGAAGAAACTGAAGGCAGCTGTTTTCGGCAACCACATGGTCTGTTGGTGCCGGAAAAAAAATGGCAGTACCGCTCATGCCGTTACGGCTTGCCGAAAGAGCTGGAACAGCCAGAACCTGTTTTGAAAATCCGTTCACAGCTCTAAGATCCGTTCACAGCTCTAAGAGAGGGATAGATAGGATGGGTATTCCTAATGGTGAGAGCTGTTCAGCAGTGTGGTAGGGAGTAGGGAGCCCCCGGTGGCGCAGTGGGTTAAACCCCTGTGCCGGCAGGACTGAAGACTGACGGGTAGCAGGTTTGAATCCGGGGAGAGGCAGATGAGCTCCCTCTATCAGCTCCAGCTCCTCATGTGGGGACATGAGAGAAGCCTCCCACAAGGATGATAAAACATCAAAAAAATCATCCGGGTGTCCCCTGGGCAACGTCCTTGCAGACGGCCAATTCTCTCACACCAAAAGCAACTTGCAGTTTCTCAGGTCACTCCTGACACGACAAAAAAAAAAAAGCAGTGTGGTGGAGGCTCCTTCTTTGAAGGCTTTTAAACAGAGGCTGGATGGTCATCTGTCAGGGGTGCTTTGAATGTGATTTTCCTGCTTCTTGGCAGGGGTTGGACTGGATAGCCCACGATTCTATAATTCTATGGGTAGAGAAGTTTCTATTCTATGGGTAGAGGGTTCCTCACAACTGTTCAAGGCAGACTTGTAAAAGCAACATCCAGGCAACTTCACCAACACCAATGAATATTATAAGCTATATGTGTACATCCCATTTCTGGACTTATTCTGCAGTCAGATTTAAGAAAGGTTTATAAAGCACAGAAAGTAGTTCAGGAACTGCAAGTGTTCCTCTCTATTGATTGTGGCCATTTAAAACCCAACTTGAACCAGTGCACAGGACTTGACAACGGATGCCTTCAAGATACTGACACACTGATGGAAAAGTTTGATCCAAGATATAAAAAAAGATAACACCTGCAAAAAAAAACCAAAAAAAAAAAACCGATCAAATGCACTCGAAGTATATCTTGTGTGTGTTAGACAGTTTTTTCTGAACTTGAGGAAACTTCTTCAGATTTCTGCAACACTGTCAGTGTCAACCGCTACAAATCAAAAGTCGTTTTAAGCTCTGAAACAATTAAGTGTCATTTCTGGGGGGGGGGGGGGGGGGGTTGGACTTGAAACTTTGTAGCTAAAATAAATTTGATTTACTTAAGTCTATATAAAATATAGAATGTGTTTCAATTATTTTATGTTATTGATCTACTTTTCATGATTTGCTAAAAAATTAAAATTGTTTCAATCCCCCCCCCCTTTTTTTTTTCTGGCTATGTGCCTGGTAGTTATGACCCTAATGATACTATTGAGAAACTGGCAAGGCACAAATCACAAATTTAGATGTCTGGTTGCCTTCATGCATATTGGAGGATATATTCCATCAAAGAGGCTGCATTCCAGCCATAATGCAAAATTTCTTTCCTCTTCCCACCACCCACTTAGTTCTAATCGCTTTATTACTCTTCTAGCCCAATGAACAGGTTCTTCTGAACGGATGCCGGGAGCGCTGCCACTGTCTCCCAGGTCAGGAAGTGACCTGTGAGACTCACAGCTGTGCCACTGATGAAACCTGTGAGATCCAGAATGGAATCATGGCCTGCATTGACAAAGGTAACTGACATTCATTTAATTCCTCCGGCTATGACAAATGTGAAACAATTGCTATATTTTCCCTCCACTTTGACAAGGAATGGTGTCTTGACAAGGAATGGTGTCTTGAAAAAGATATGAACTCTTACAAGATTATGTCCTCCCCATGTGAGACTGAAAAGACCCATGCTTTCCCTGCCAGCAACAGTGATTGCAATACGTTTTTAAAATTTTTATTACGGGCTTTTGATATATGCATATAGGTAAAAATTGGAAGTGGCAGAAGGATGGGGTAGGGTAAAGCAGTGAAGGCAAAACTCAGGAGTTGCTACTGGGGGAGGAGGGGGGGGTGTTGCTAGGGTTTCCAGAAATGCTGGGGATGGAAAGATGGAGGGGGAAAGAGAGGAAAAGAAGGGAAAGTTGGTGTCTTCCAATTTTCCTCTTCGTGTTCAGTCTCTTTCATTTTCATCTTTAACATGCTTCTTCTTTTCTCTGTTTTTATTGGGAATATTTTTCATGAATTTACCTAGTATTTTCATATTATTATCATATCTCTTTCTGAGTTCATATGGTCTTTGAATAGTTGCCAATCTGCTGCCCTCTTGGTTTTCTTTGGTACTCTTGAAATTAATTGCGCCAGTTTGTCCATGTCCATAATTTCTATGACTTTGATTAGTCAATGCTGTTTATTGGGTAGTTTTCCCGCATACACAATTCTTGTCAGATAGTTAAAGAGAATTTCTGTGTGTTGTTCCAAGTCTGTAAATCTCTGACAGTAATTCCAAGTAAAACATATTGTGGTTTCAATTGGATCTTGATTTTAAGAATTTTTTGAGATGCTTCCTGAATCAGTCTCCAATAGCTTTTAGCTTTATCACATGTCCACTACATGTGGTAGAATGTGCCTTCTTGTAATCCGTATTCCCAATATCTGTATATTTTTGTAGAAGGATCCCAGTTTTTGTGGGGTAATATACCATCTATAAAACATTTTACACCAATTCTCTTTGAGATCTATTGCGCAAGAGATCTATCATCTTTATATGTGTGTGTGTATTGTATTCTCATGGACTCTCCTTTGTTTTAATAAAAAGGTATTTGTTCCCAATTCTACTATATATATATATATATATATATATATATATATATATATGGTGTCAGGAGGGACTTGAGACTTGATTCCCCTTCAGGGTGAGAATGGCAGGATATAAATGTTTTAAACAAATAAAGAAAGAAATAATAAAAGTCACTTCTGGTGTGAGAGAATTGGCCATCTACAAGGATGTTGCCCAGGGGACGCCCGGATGCTTTGATGTTTTTATCATCCTTGTAGGAGGCTTCTCTCATGTCCCCACATGGGGAGCTGGAGTTAACATAGGGAGCTCATCCAGACTCTCCCCAGATTCGAAACTGCGCCCTGTCAGTCTTCAGTCCTGCCAGCACAAGGGTTTAACCCATTGTGCCACCGGGGGCTCCATTCTCCCATATAGTTGATGTTCCCTGACATTCCAGTTTTTTAATCAAGAAGAAAGGCTTTTTTCTTCCACTATTATCACTATGAATATATCATTACTGATCACTACTTAACTAAAAATGTTTTTGGATAAAGTCATGAGAAGTAAGAAACCTTATCTTTGCATTTCGCTATAAAACATTGATTAAAAAATCATTTTAAGAATATTTTAAATACCTAAATGGAAACAACTTACATTTAAATGAACGCCAAATTAGCTTGGTTTGAAAACAAGTAGGGTAGCATCTTAGGAAGTTCAAATGTGGTTTTTGATTCACATAACATGTTTACAAATGCTATCAAGTATTAGCCGTTTTAAACAAATTGCTCTGGACTTGTTCCTCTCTAGATGACCCAGTTGCTTCATGCAGCTTGATCAAATGTGGGAAGGAGGAGACGTGCGAGATCATAGAGAGTCGCCCAGTATGTGTGCCAAAATCTGAATCTACCTGCTGGGCACAAGGATATCACCATTATCACACGTTTGATGGGAGGACCTTTGACTTCATGGGCACTTGTACCTACACTGTTGCCAAGACATGCAGCTTGGATGCAGCTCTCCCTTCTTTCAAGATTGAGGCCAAGAATGAAAACAGGGGCAATCCTCGTGTTTCTTATGTTGGTTATGTTACCATCACAGTCTACAACATCACCATCTCTGTCTCCAGAAATGAGATTGGATTTGTGAGGGTAAGGCAAGAAGACAATCAATTTTCCACTTTATTCTCACTTTCTCAAATGTCCTTTTTTCAAAGACCAATTAGGTTATTGCTTCATCTTTTGTTTGCATGTTATAATAGATTGAATGTTGATTATTTCTTTTCTCAACCTTTAAGATGATGGTTGTTATTCCTTAAGTGTATGTGGTAAAGAGAAGGAGCGTGGTAAGAAAAAATGTAGTGATGACCACTGCAGTTCATGACAGAGTTGATGCTGAATGCAGGTCTTCAAAGTTAGTTTTACAATCTGAGCATTCTAACTCTAAGACTTGGATAGAGGAAAATGTGCTTTCAACATTTCCTATTTCAAAATCTTTCTGGAATGTGAATAGTTCATCAAGAATTTAATGTAATCATTTCGTAATAAAGTAGCCCAAATACAATTTCCCCTTTTTAGATCCCATTTTTTCTATTTAGTTTTGATTGTGTGGTGATTTCCTCCCTTCCTAACTTGCTCCCTGCAATTGCCTGCCATTGTTGTCCTTTGGTAATACATCAACCTTTTATGTACATAGTAAAAAACACAAACATTTTGTCCTTGTTCTATGCAAAACAACATAATGTCAACTATTTTAATCAACATACACGAGTCGGCAGATCGTCGGATAAACAAAAAGTTGGATAATATGGAATATCCTACTGTTATTCATCCAATGTGGCACTAGACACCTAGAATACTAACAGAGACTCAAAGGGTTAAGGCAAGGCAATACTTCAGAGCTAGAACAGCCAAGCAGGAAGTGCCCAGACAGGGAAGAGAAGCGTGGAAATCACAGAGGCAAGGAGGGAGGACACTTCCGCTTCCAGTCCTGCCTCTTTTCCCCTTTTCCTCCCTTCTTCTTGTCTTGCCCTTTTCACTTATTGGGAATGGAAAGAGAGTTGGGAAGCACTCCTTTAATTGAAGAGGAAATGCTGGAGGAAAAAGGGTGCATCTGATAAGAGTGTCGGATAAGACGGATATCGGATAAGTGAGACTCTACTGTATCTCAAACTTTATTGAATTCAAATAGCAGAGGAAGAATAGTGTTGGTGATTGTTTGAACAAAATGGTATTGATTGATAGTCAAGCTGATTTTGATATCAGAAACTGATCTTCAATTAAAAAGCACTGAAGGCAAAGGGACATTTCAAGATTCCATGCTTTTGTTTACTGTACATTTTCTTTAGGTAAAGGTAAAGGTTTTCCCCTGACATTAAGTCCAGTCGTGTCCAACTTTCGGGTGTTGTGCTCATCTCTATTTCTAAGCCAAAGAGCTGGCGTTGTCCGTAGACACCTCCAAGGTCATGTGGCTGGCATGACTGCATGGAGTATTGTTACCTTCCCATCAGAGTGGTTCCTATTGATCTACTCACATTTGCATGTTTTTGAACTGCTAGGTTGGCAGAATCTGGGGCTGACAGTGGAAGGTCACGCCGCTCCCCGGATTCGAACCTGCGAGCTTTTGATCAACAAGCTCAGCAGCTCAGCGCTTTAACCCACTGCGCCACCGGAGTGCTATTTTTTTTGTTTTGTTCTGGCATTCCTATTATATTAACAAATTATTTTGAAAAAGGTCTGCAATGGATCAACTAACATTTCTGCAAGTCATTGAAAATGTCCCACTCTTAAACTCATCAATACATATGATGCTTTACAACAAAATGAAACTCAACCTGTCCTTGGTTGTGTGTGTTCTCCCCTGCAGGTGGAGAACCAACTGTCCCACCTGCCCATTTCCTTGAACGAAGGGAAACTCCATCTCTACCAGAATGGCGGCTCCGTCCTTCTTGAGACTGAATTCTCCCTGAAGGTCTCCTATGACTGGGATGATGTTTTGCTGATCAAGATCCCCAAGAAGTTTTCGGAGAGTGTGTGCGGCCTCTGTGGGAACTACAACAATGACCCCACAGATGATTTCGTCACCCCCAGAGGAGCTTTGGTCTCCAGTCCCGTGGAATTTGGGAGCAGCTGGAAGGTGGAGAATGATGACAAATTCTGCTGGGATGATTGTCCAGGGGGTTGCAAAAGCTGTTCCTTCGCACTGGCCAGAAAATATAAAGCAGAACCCTTCTGTGGCTGGATCAGCAAAGGAGGGAATGGCCCATTCAGCCAATGCCATTCTGTGATCAGCCCTGAAATCTTTCTGGAAAGCTGTGCCTACGATGTATGTTTGAATAATGGGCTGAAAGAAGTGCTGTGTGAATCCCTGAAGAACTATGCAGAAACATGCCAGAAAGAAGGAATTTCTGTTTCTGACTGGAGAACACCCACTGGTTGCTGTGAGTATCCCAGGGAGATGTCTGGATGCGGGATTCAGAACAAATGGAAATGCTAGAAATAGAGATTGCCCATGAGATGCATACCTTTATGGACTGGGTTAAAGCAACAGCTGTTCATCTCTATAGCTTTGTCTCTGTAAAAACACGACAAATATTATATATATATATATATATATATATATATATATATATATATATATACAGGGCAATGAGGAGACTAAAGTAGTGGTGGTGCATGTAGCTAAGGCTTGACCTTTAAAATATTTTTACTTGAGGCACTTTTTTATGGAGTAACTCATTACCCCAACCAGAATCCTTTCTTCCAATATCTTCAGCTGCCTTTTTCTGAGGTAAATCTTCTCAGTAAATGGCCATGAGTTTTAACTATAAAGAACTGATCAAGAAAATATTTATTTAAGGATTCACTGGTGTACAACGTTTGATGGTTATCTTGTATTCCTTTAAATGTTGTTACAGTTGACTTTAGTTAAACAGTTTCCAATGTAACTCTCAGTATGGCTTGTACTTCCACCAGATTGGTTTTTAACTTATTTCACTGCAAAGTATCTTTCTTTTCTTAACTGACAATTCAAGGCACTGACTTGCCTTTTTCTCCCTTCAGCTACCCCCACTGAAGTTATGGATTTTTACAGGGATTTATTTTGCGCTTAGCTCATGAGCTAATTACTAATTTAAATAGGTCCAATTGGCTCTGTAAACACATAAGCTGAAGACCTAAACCCCTGGGTTCAGTTTCTCCACACACCAGAACCCAACTTCCACTTTTGTCCACTGACTAAAGGAACACTCACTCTTTTAAAAAGCCTGCCCCTCCCAGGTGGCAATTAACTCCACCCCTTTGGCTTCTCTAACTTGGATACATTCTAACAGACGGTTCCGTTTCTATGGCAAAGCCTCAGCACAGGTGACACATAAGCTGGGCTGCACTTATCATATCCCAACATCAATAAACACATTTCAAACATGCATTATAATTAGCTATTTCATTACAGTCCCCATTAGGTCTTTTATGTTTTTAACTTGTGTCTTCTTCCTTCCACAGCCTCCTTAATTTGCCCCGCAAACAGCCAATACAAGGCCTGTGGACCTGCGTGTCCCATTACCTGCAACAACGAAGCTCTTCCCAGCAGCTGTGCCTCATTGCCTTGTATTGAGACCTGCCAGTGCAACGAAGGTTTTGTGTGGGATGCTGGGAAATGCATTCCCAAGGGTGACTGTGGCTGCGTCTTTGAAGGAAAGCTCTTCTCTCCAGGAGAGCAATTCTGGGGAGATTCCACCTGCACCAGACGCTGCACCTGTGACCCAGGGACCAAACGTGTGATCTGCCAGACGAGAGGCTGCAAGAGCGGAGAGCAGTGCAGGGTGGAGGATGGCATCCAGAATTGCTCTCCCACCAGTTATGCCACCTGTTCTGCTTCAAAGGGCACTCATTACAGTAGTTTTGATGGTCCGAAGTTTGACTTCCAGGGCACTTGTATATATCAGTTGACAGGGCTCTGTGACAAGAGAAGAGATTTGGTGGATTTCCAGGTTCGTGTCCAAAATGACCATCCAATTGGCTCCTCTGCAGTCTTGCCCAAATTGGTGGAGATCAGAATGGCAAGAACAGTGATTGTGATTAGTAGAGAACATCCAGGAAAAGTCATGGTGAGTTACTTCCTTTTCAAGAATGACTTCCTTTCTTACGATCTTTCCCCCATATTTTCTTTTACAAAAGCCACACACATTACTATTACAATATCTAATAAAGGCAGCTGATCCCTATTCTAAGCTTCAGTGAGATGCTTTCTAAATGGAGAGCAGGATCCTCTAGTGCAGGATTAAGGAAACATTTCACTTCCCCAAATGTTGGACCTTAGTTCCTGTGAGTCTTGATCAGACTGGATGTGTACTATGACATATGAAGTTAAACACACCTGAAAGGTCAGATGATCTATCATTGATCCACTGGCTTGGTATCATTCATAAACAACTCCCCAAAATAAATAGAAGTTAAAAGGAAAACAAGAGTAAAGTTGCTCAAGTATATCTTCCATGGACAGATTTGGGGTCAACTAAACCATAGAAAACCATACCTCATTTTAAAAAACAGTCCTCTGTGTGAAAAAAAAAATCATTGTCCAGGGAGGGAAGTGAAAATATTATTTGTTTTTGTGCATCCAGAATTATTTCCCCATTGCTCTCCTTCCTTTTCAATGTTCCCAGGTGAATGGCTTGTTGACGCGTCTGCCTTACAACATCAGAAGCAATGAGATCCTCCTCTACCGGAAAGGGAAAGAGGCAGTGGTCCAGACTGATTTTCACCTGACTGTCACCTTCGACTGGCAAAACCGAGTCACTGTGACAGTGCCCAGCACTTATGCCAATGCCCTTTGTGGTCTCTGTGGGAACTTCAATGGCAACAAATTTGATGAGATGACCATGAAAGATGGGAAAATGGCTCTGAGTCCATCCTCCTTTGGTGAGAGCTGGAAAATGCGGGAGGTACCAGGCTGCACTGAGATGGACAAAGAAGAATGTTCTGGGCTGTCAGCCATTGAGAGCCACCAACGCCACCTTGGGAGGGAATGCGGGCTCATCCTAGCCAAGAGGGGCCCTTTTCAACGGTGTCACAGCACAATTGATCCTGAGGAATACTTCCAGGATTGTGTCTATGATTCTTGCTTTTTCGATGGCCAAGAAGCTGTGATTTGCCAAGCCATCGCCAACTATGCAGAAGCCTGTCAGGCGGCTGGTGCAAGCCTTGAGGCATGGAGAACCAAAACCTTTTGCAGTAAGTGCCAACTATCCTGAGTAGATTGGGATACTATGTGTTTTCTGTTCAGGCCATGGTTAAAGTAAACCTTCCACAGAAGAAAATATGTATTTTAACAGTCTAGAGTGACAAAACTTGGCTCCACCTGAATTTGGTGCCAGATGGCAGATACCGGGGGAGCAGGATTCCTTATATTTTATATGAGGCAAGAATACAAAAGATAAGAAATGTATTCTATCACTGAAGAAGAGATGAGAAGAATCATAGAATCATAGAGTTGGAAGTGACCTTATGGGCCATCCAGTCTAATGCCCTGCCAAGAAATAGGAAAATCTCATTCAAAGGACCCCCGATAGATGGCCATTCAAACGCTGCTTAAAAGCCTCCAAAGAAGGAGCCTCCACCACACCCCAGGCAGAGAGTTCCACTGCTGAAAACTCACACAGTTAGGAAGATCTTCCTAATGTTCAGGTGGAATATTCTTTCCAGTAGTTTGAAGATATTTTCCCGTGTCCTAGTCTCCAGGGCAGCAGAAAACAAGCTTTCTCCCTATGACTTTTCCGCACATATTTAAACATCACGACTCCTCTCAGCCTTCTCTTCTGCAGGCTAAACATGCCCAGCTCTTTAAGCCATTCCTCATAGGCCTTGTTCTCCAGACCCTTGATCGTTTTAGTTGCCCTCCTCTGGAGACATTCCAGCTTGACAATATCTCCCTTAAACTGCAATGCCCAGAATTGGACACAGTATTCCAGGTGTGGTCTAACCAAGGCAGAATAGAGGGGTAACACGACTTCCCTGGATCTTGATACTACACTTCTACTTATGCAGGCCAAAATCTCATTGGCTTTTTTAGCTGCTGTATGACATTGTTGGCTCATGTTTAACTTGTTGTCCACAAGGAAGGATGATTGGATGACAAGTAACAAAAGAGGACAAGAGAATCATATTGTCCTCCTAGCTGTTGTTGAGCTACAATTCCAAGCATTCCACCTGCTGGTTAGGGCAGATATAACTTATTGTCCATCTGTCGAACCTTCTAATTGTATCAGTTGAAGCTATAGCATCTTTATCCGTCTTCAAAAACATCTGGGAAAATAGAAAATTGGGGTGGAACGGAGAGTGGATTTGAGGCAAGATGGAACCAGATGAGGTAAACGGATGCCTTATTGTCTGCCTGAAAGATTCTATGGCCATGGTATCCACCAAATAGAAGCAGTTTGTGTGCCACCCTGGATAGCCTGAATTTAGCATGTCATTTTAGATTTGTTTATTGATCAGCCTGTTTCATGTTTTCTTTCACCTTTTTCTTTCCAACTACCAGGTCTGCATTGTGCTGCAAATAGCCACTATGAACTCTGTGCCCAGGACTGTACCCAGGCTACCTGTGGCAGCATCTCTGTCCCTGTCCCTTGTTCATCCAAATGCCAAGAAGGTTGTGTGTGCGATGAAGGCTTTGTGCTGAGTGGAGATCAGTGTGTCCCTGTGTCCCAATGTGGTTGCTTCTATGAGGATCGCTATTACTTGGCAGAAGAAACATTCTACCCAACATGCCAGAAGCGTTGCGTATGCCAGCCTGGAGGGACTTTGAAGTGTGAAGCTGTCTCCTGTGGTCCCAATGAAGAATGCAGGCTGCTTGATGGCATCCGGAAATGTCACTCAATTGGCAATGCTACCTGCTCGGTTTTTGGCATCCCTCACTATGTTTCCTTTGATGGACTATACTATCATTTCCAAGGCACGTGCACATATACCTTGGCTAAAACTAATACGGAAAATGGGAAACTGCCTCATTTCACTGTGAATGTGGAGAATGAGGTTTATGGTGATGGGAAGAGCTCGGATACCAAGGCAATCTCTCTCATGGTGTATGGACTTACAGTGACATTAGTGCAGAACAAACCAGGACAAGTAAAGGTGAGTATGTTTTGAAAGGAAATGGTTAAATTTAGATCATGTTGCAATTACCAGTAACAAATAAAAAATAAGTTACTTTTCAAACTTATGAATGATGTAATTGATTAGAAGGCAGTCCCCCATTTCAATCAATTTTAGTAAATTACCTGCTGTAAATCTGTAACTATTTATTTATTTATTTATTTACAGTATTTATATTCTGCCCTTCACACCCCTCAGAGAACTCAGGGCAGATTATAATGCACATATACATGGCAAACATTCAATACCAAGTAGACATACAACATATATAGACAGACACTAGGCCTGGGTAGCAACGGAAAAATTTGTTTCTAAAATCGATTCGTTTTTTGGGGGGTTTTGCGTTTCGATATTTAAAAGAATTCTGAAATGTTTCTTTTAAAAAGTTCGATATTTACGAAATTACAAAACATTAATGAAACAAATACGAAACAATAACGAATCGATTCGTTAATGGCGGACGCGACCACGCAATACGCTAAAAAACCTCCAAATGGGACAGGGGGAACTTCTGAAGCTTTCCTCTCCCTCTGTTGTTGACTGTTGGTGTAATTTTTTTTCACTAATTAAACAAAAAACAACTATAAAACTTGCCCCAGACATGCGGAAATAATAACGAAACGACCTCAAACCGATAACAAAACGAATACATAACGAATCCGTAGCATTTACGAAACGAATTTAAAAATTCATTTCGTTTTTAAGTTGCTCCAGAATGGTTCGTTATCGCTTCGTTATAAAAAAAAATAACGAATTTTTAACGAATTACAAATTAACGAAACAAAACCGCCCAGCCCTAACAGACACAGAAGCAATTTAATATTCCAGCTGTGCCCAAGCTTTTCTTGCTTCATGAGGGTACGCTGGATCCTGACTCAATTCTGGTGACAGGGGGAACTGCTGCTTCACCATCCATTGTGACATCAAGTCCTTTGATGGAGTACTTCCTCATTCTTCTGCATGCTGCTGGAAGTTTTTATGGTGTCATAAATTAGTTAAATTAGCCTCCCCGCATAAGTGGTACCTAAATTTCCTACTTGACAGATGCAACTGTCTTTCAGGTCAACAGTAAGGTAGACGAATGGCTGTAGTCTCACTCTGACCTGGGCTGGCTTCGAACTCATGACCTCTTGGCCAGTCTTTGATTTAATGCAGCTAGCTCTCAACTAACTGCACCACAGCCCAGTTGTATGTTGTTGTTCTGTCGCATTTTTCTTTTTTTCTTTTCAAAATAAGAAGAGAATGGCATGAAAATGAAATGTTCGAATTTAATTTATTTAATTGTTGGAATCCGCTTACCATAAATAACTAGGAAGAGTTATCTGTCATTTTAAATCAAAAGGATTGTTTCCCCACTCAATACTTTACTCCTGAAATTTGCCTGTGTTCTGCCCAAAAGCTAAATCATTGCATATGTCCTCAATGTTTGTGCCTAATTACTTCAAAGTCCTGGTTGTTTCTAAAAATGTGATATCCTCAACTGCAGGGATATGCTTTCTCTCCAGTTGATTTTTGGTTATCAGGAATGACTCGTGAAACCAAATGAACTTGACTTAATGTAAAATGTTTTCCTCTTAGGTGAATGGTGTGTTCCAACCCCTTCCCATGACCCTTTCTGTTTCCGGAGGACAGCTTAGAGCCTACCAGCATGGCTTGAAAGTATTGATACAAACAGATTTTGGCCTCATTGTGGGTTATGACTTGATTTACCACATGATAGTCACTGTCCCGGGCATATACCGAGGTGAAATGCAAGGCCTATGTGGGAACTACAATGGAGTGAAGAATGATGAGTTTCTACTCCCTGACAGTAGGACAACCTCTGACGTAGCTACATTTGGGGCTGCCTGGAAGGTTCTGATTCCTGGGAGAGAAACATCCTGTTCGGATGGATGCTCTGGGAGTAGCTGCCTGGTCTGCGACGAGAGGAAGAAGGACATGTTCAAGCAGCGCAACTACTGTGGGATCCTCAATGCATCCGATGGCCCCTTCAAAGCTTGCCACAGCCAAGTGGACCCCAGTGTGTACTTCAACACCTGTGTTTATGATGTGTGTCTGGCCAATGGGGACAGCTCCGCATTGTGTCAGAGCATCCAGAGCTATGTGTCTGCCTGCCAAGGGTCCGGAGCTTCTGTCCAGCCTTGGAGAACTCCATCCTTTTGCCGTGAGTTATGTTTATGCAGCACACTCTATCCAACTGGAATAGATCAACCTTTTATCTTCTTTTCCTGATCACAATATTTACCCATTCCCCACCTTCCCTGTCCTTTTTCGTGTAGGTAATCTTTCCATCTAATTCAGTTATTTGTCTAATTTAGCTCTCAGCTGTCCAGCCAACAGTCACTATGAGGTTTGTGCAAATCTCTGCTCCACCAGCTGTACCAAGATTACTGACGCCAGAGCATGTCCAGAGGGCTGTGCAGAGGGCTGCCAGTGTAACAGTGGCTACTTTTTTGATGGCCATGGCTGTGTTCCTGTAGAAAGTTGTGGTTGCTACAAGAATGGACGCTACTACAAGGTAGGTTTATCTTGGCATCTGCAGTCATCAAGCCTGTAGCCAAGGGCTTTACATTCTTCTCCCTCTCCCCCATCACCAAAATGTTTCAGGTTAAAAAAAACCCTATAGTCATGAATCTTAACTGGTTAACTAAATCCCAATGCTAAGTCTATGTCTTACAAGGCTCCCCTTTCTGCCATTTTAATGCTTCAGTCTTAAGAAACCCCTGTTTATGGCATCCTTTCCTTTAATCTCCTTCAGCTAGATCTGGGTTAAAGCATCAAGCTTAATAAACATCTATTTCTGGCATGCTTTCCTTTAATCTCCTCCAGCTAGCCCTGGGTTAAAACACCAGGCTTAAGAAACCCCTATTTCTGGCATCCTTTCATCTAATATCCTTCAACTAGACCTGGTGAGGAACTGAATTTTACCTGTGGGGACTCAAAGGAATCAAACTATCCACTCCCTTTAGTAAACCACCCCAATATTTAAACCACCACCACCACCAAAATGCCCTTTCACAGCCCATAAATGAAATTACCAAAGGAAATGATTGGAATTGAGTCCAAAAGCAAGATCCTAAGAGCAGCAAAGGCACTGAGATAGAACACGCAGCATGTGAGCGGCTTTCTTATTCCAATTGGCTCAGGAAGGCAGCAGTGCTCACAGCCTCACAGGGAAACCCATGCACACATGACTGCCTCCCTCTCTACACTCCAAATGTAGCCAGAAGAAACTAATGGCAGCCGTTTTCGGCAACCACGTGTTCTGTTGGTGCCGAAAAAAATGGCGGTACGGCTCATTCCATTACGGCTGGCCAAAAGAACTGGAACAGCCAGAGCCTGTTTTGAAAAACGGATCAGTTCACAGCTCTAAGAGATGGATAGATAGGATGGGTATTCCTAATGATGAGAGCTGTTCAGCAGTGTGGTGGAGGCTCCTTCTTTGAAGGCTTTTAAACAGAGGCTAGATTGCCATCTGTCAGGGGTGCTTTGAATGAGATTTTCCTGCTTCTTAGCAGGGGTTGGACTGGATAGCCCATGATTCTATAATTCTATGGGTAGAGAAGTTAGGATTCCTCATAATAATAATAATAATAATAATAATAATCATCATCATCATCCTTTATTTATACCCCGCTACCATCTCCCAGAGGACTCGGTGCGGCTTACAAGAGGCCGAGCCCAAATACATCAATAAAACAACACAGCAATACAGACAATAAATAACTCATAAACAAAGCAATAAACAATAACAGTAACACCACGACGCATTAAAAACCTATGGCAGGGCCAAATGTAATAATTAAAATTTTAAAATACTGGGCATGACAACGTGACATATAACTAGGATGGGTATTTGGAGAGAAATGGAGCGAGCAGACAATCCAAGATCATTAGTAAAGTGTGATTAGGGACATGTTGCTTAGGGTTCCTTATTCTGGGAAGGCACAGTGGAACAACCACGTTTTCAGGCTCCTCTTAAAGACTGCCATAATTGTTCAAGGCAGACTTGTAAAAGCAACATCCAGGCCACTTCCCCAACACCAATTAATATTATAAGCTATATGTGTACATCCCATTTCTGGACTTTTTCTGCAGTCAGATTTAAGAAGGGTTTACAAAGCACAGGAAAGTAGTTCAGGAACTGCAAGTGTTCCTCTCTGTTGATTGTTGCCATTTAAAATCCAACTTGAACCAGTGCACAGGACTTTACAACGAATGCCTTCAAGATACTGACACACTGATGGAAGAGTTTGATCCGAGATATAAAAAAAAGATTACACCTGCAAAAAAAAAAAAATCAAATGCACTCGAAGTATATCTTGTGTGTGTTAGTTTTTTTCTGAACTTGAGGAAACTTCTTCAGATTTCTGCAACACTGTCAGTGTCAACCGCTACAAATCAAAAGTTGTTTTAAGCTCTGAAACATGAAACATGTGAAAACATACATTAGTCAGGCAATGGAGCATGAAAGACTGACTGGACTTAGACTCTTGAGTGTCCACCAAAGTTTATTGCTAGAGCCTGATTTCTGTCAAAGTGTGTTGACTCATCAGGTGTTGTGGTATTCTTTTGTAACCACAAAATTACCAATTAAGTGTCAGTTCTAGGTTTTTTTTTACTTGAAACTTTGTAGCTAAAATAGAAATTTGATTTAATTTAGTCTATATAAAATATAGAACGTGTTTCAGTTATTTTATGTTATTGATCTACTTTTCATGATTTGCTAAAAAATAAAAATTGTTTCAATTCCCCCCTCCCCTTTTTTCTGTCTATATGCCTGGTAATTATGACCCTAATGATACTATTGAGAAACTGGCAAGGCACAAATCTCCATCAGTGCACTCCAGGTAGTCTCTGGTGTGAAGGCTACTCCTTTTTTCACTATTAATTAGTTACCTGGTTGCCTTCATGCATATTGGAGGATATATTCCATCAAAGAGGCTGCATTCCAGCCATAATGCAGAATTTCTTTCCTCTTCCCACCACCCACTTAGTTCTAATCGCTTTATTACTCTTCTAGCCCAATGAACAGGTTCTTCTGAATGGATGCCAGGAGCGCTGCCAATGTCTCCCAGGTCAGGAAGTGACTTGTGAGACTCACAGCTGTGCCACTGATGAAACCTGTGAGATCCAGAATGGAATCATGGCCTGCACTGACAAGGGTAACTGACATTCATTTAATTTCTCTGGCTATGACAAATGTGAAACAATTGCAATATTTTCCCTCCGCCTTGACAAGGAATGGTGTCTTGATATAAAGGGACATCTTGTTGAAAAAGATATGAACTCTTACAAAATTATGTCCTCCCCATGTGAGACTGAAAAGACCCGTGCTTTCCCTGCAAGCAACTGTGATTGCAACATGTTTTTTTTAAAAAAAATTCGATATATGCATGTAGGTAAAAATCAGAAGAAGTGTCAGAAGGATAGGGTAGGTAAAATATTGAAGGCAAATCGCAAGGGTTACTACTGGGGGGGGGGGTGTTGCTAGGGTTTATGGGAATGCTGGGGTTGGAAAGAGGGAGGGAGGAAAAGAAGTGGAGGTGGGAGTTGGTGTATTCCAATTTTTCTCTTCATGTTCAGTCCCTTTCATTTTCATCTTTAGCATGTTTCTCCTTTTCTCTATTTTTATTGGGAATATTTTTCATGAATTTACCTAGTATTTTCATATTATTATCATCTATCTCTCTTAGTTCATATGGTCTTTGAATAGTTGCCAGTCAGCTGTCCTCTTGGGTTTCTTTGGTATTCTTGATATTAATTGTGTTAGTTTGTCCATATCCACAATTTCCATGACTTTGATTCACCAATGCTGTTTATTGGGTAGTTTTGTTTTCCAATTTCCCACATACACAAGTTTTGTCAGATAGTTAAAGAAAATTTCTGTGTGTTGGTCCAAATCTGTAAATCTCTGACAGTAATTCCAAGTAAAACATATTCTGGTTTCAATTGGATCTAGATTTTAATATTTTTTTGAGATGCTTCCTGAATCTGTCTCCATAGCTTTTAGTTTTATCACATGTCTTCTTCCACATGGGGAGCTGGTGCTGACATAGGGAGCTCATCCATGCTCTCCCCAGATTTGAAACTGTGCCCTGTCTGTCTTCAGTCCTTCCAACACAAGGCTTTAACCCATTGTGCCACCAGAGGCTACATTCTCCCATATACTTGATGTTCCCTGACATTGCAGTTTGTCAATCAAGAAGAAAGGCTTTCTTCTTCCACTATTATCACTATTAATATATCATTACTGATTACTTAACTAAAAAATGTTTTTGGATAAAGTTATGAGAAGTAAGAAACCTTGTCTTTGCATTTCACTATAAAAACATTGATTTAAAAAAAATCATTTTAAGAATATTTTAAATACCTAAATGGAAACAACTTACATTTAAATGAACGCCAAATTAGCTTGGTTTGAAAACAAGTAGGGTAGCATCTTAGGAAGTTGTTCAAATGTGGTTTTTGATTCACAGAACATGTTTACAAATGCTATTGAGTATTTGTTATTCAAAAAATTGCTCTGGAATTGTTCTTCTCTAGGTGACCCAGTTGCTTCATGCAGCTTGATCAAATGTGGGAAGGAGGAGACGTGCGAGATCATAGAGGGACGCCCAGTATGTGTGCCAAGATCTGAATCTACCTGCTGGGCACAAGGATATCACCATTATCACACGTTTGATGGGAGGACCTTTGACTTCATAGGCACTTGTACCTACACTGTTGCCAAGACATGCAGCTTGGATGCAGCTCTTCCTTCTTTCAAGATTGAGGCCAAGAATGAAAACAGGGGCAATCCTCGTGTTTCTTACGTTGGTTATGTGACCATCACAGTCTACAACATCACCATATCTGTCTCCAGAAATGAGATTGGATTTGTGAGGGTAAGGAAAGAAGACAATCAATTTTCCACTTTATTCTCACTTTCTCAAATGTCCTTTTTTCAAAGAACAATTAGGTTATTGCTTCATCTTTTGTTTGCATGTTATAATAGATTGAATGTTGATTATTTCTTTTCTCAGCCTTTAAGATGATGGTTGTTATTCCTTAAGTATATGTGGTAAAGAGAAGGAGCGAGTTAAGAAAAAATGTAGTCATGACCACTGCAATTCATGACAGAGTTGATGCTGAATGCAGGTCTTCAAAGTTAGTTTTACAATCTGAGCATTCTAACTCTAAGACTTGGATAGAGGAAAATGTGCTTTCAACATTTCCTATTTCAAAATCTTTCTGGAACGTGAATAGTTCATCAAGAATTTCATGTAATCATTTGGTAATAAAGTAGCCCAAATAAAATTTCCACTCTTTATATCCGATTTTTTTCTATTTAGTTTTGATTGTGTAGTGATTTCCTCTCTTCCTAACTTGCTCCCTACAATTGCCTGTCATTTTTGTCCTTTGGTAATACATCAACCTTTTATGTACATAGTAAAAAACACAAACATTTTGTCCTTGTTCTATGCAAAACAACATAATGTCAACTATTTTAATCAACATTAGAGTCTAACTTATCCGACATACAGGGCAGAACGTCGGATAAACAAAAAGTTGGATAATACGGAGTCTCCTGCTGTTATCCGTCCAATGTGGCGCTAGACACCTAGAATACTAACAGGAACTCAAAGGGTTAAGGCAAGACAATACCTCAGGGCAGGCCCGTAGCCAGGATTTTGTTTCAGGGGGAGCTGAAAATGTCCCACTCTTAAACTCATCAATACATTAGTATATTATGCTTTACAACAAAATAAAACTCAACCTGTCCTTGGTTGTGTGTGTTCTCCCCTGCAGGTGGAGAACCAACTGTCCCACCTGCCCATTTCCTTGAACAAAGGGAAGCTCCGTCTCTACCAGAATGGAGGCTCCGTCCTTATTGAGACTGAATTCTCCCTGAAGGTCTCCTATGACTGGGATGATGTTTTGCTGATCAAGATTCCCAAGAAGTTTTCGGAGAGTGTGTGCGGCCTCTGTGGGAACTACAACAATGACCCCACAGATGATTTCGTCACCCCCAGAGGAGCTTTGGTCTCCAGTCCCGTGGCATTTGGGAGCAGCTGGAAGGTGGAGAATGATGACAAATTCTGCTGGGATGACTGTCCAGGGGGTTGCAAAGGCTGCTCCTTTGCACTGGCCAGAAAATATAAAGCAGAACCCTTCTGTGGCTGGATCAGCAAAGGAGGGAATGGCCCATTCAGCCAATGCCATTCTGTGATCAGCCCTGAAATCTTTCTGGAAAGCTGCGTCTATGATGTATGTTTGAATGACGGGCTGAAAGAAGTGCTGTGTGAATCCCTGAAGAACTATGCAGAAATTTGCCAGAAAGAAGGAATTGCTGTTTCTGACTGGAGAACACCCACTGGTTGCTGTGAGTATCCCAGGGAGATGTCTGGATGCGGGATTCAGAACAAATGGAAATGCTAGGAATAGAGATTGCCCATGAGATGCATACCTTTATGGACTGGATTAAAGTAACAGCTGTTCATCTCTATAGCTTTGTCTCTGTAAAAACACAACGAACTAATTATATATATATATATATATATATATATATATATATATCACCAGGGCCATGAGGAGACTAAAGTAGTGGTGGTGCGTGTAGCTGAGGCGTGACTTTTGAAATGTTTTTACTTGAAGCACTTTTAATGGAGTAACTTATTATCCCAACCAGAATCCTTTCTTCCAGTATCTTCAGCTGCCTTCTTCTGAGGTAAATCTTCTTCTCAATAAATGGACATGAGTCTTAATTATAAAGAACTGATCAAGGAAATATTTATTTAAGGATTCACTGGTGTACAACGTTTGATGGTTGTCTTGTATTCCTTTAAATGTTGTTACAGTTGACTTTAGTTAAACAGTTTCCAATATATCTGTCAAGACCCAGAAGCCTTAATTAAGCCAAACACAGAATGAGAGTTCAAAAACACAGCTTTATTACATCAAAGAGGTTCTTCAAGCACTTAATTTCAGTGCAAAAGAGTCTCTGTAAGAACTTAGCATCAAAAGCAGGGTGATATCAGGAACAAAGATATAATCCGGATTATAGCGCTGCCTTATAATCCGTATTAAACATAAAGTTAAGCAAACTGCTTGCAAAAAGGTATAGCACAAAAACACAGTCACTGGAGATAGAAAAACAAAGTTCCAAAACTAAGAAATGTTTCAGTCACAAAGTTATAAGAGTTCAAAGTCCAGAAAGCCAGAAACGTAGTCAAACCGGTCTGTGGTCAATCCGTTGGTAAACAAAGACTGGAACGCTGCACTCACGAGGAAGCAGGAGGTTAGGAAGACACGAAGCTGTAGCCCAGGACCCAAGGTTGAAAATTGGCAGCACAAAGAATTATGTCCTATAAAGACACTTTGCCTTCTGCGAAGTACAATCCAAACAGAACCCACTTTTATCTCAAAGTTCTTCCTCAGAGCTTGATGAGCTCCCCACCCTCTCGTCATCACTCTCAGCTGCCCCCAAACCTGCAGCTGAGTGCCCATCCCTCCACCTTTGCCAACGATTGTCAGGGTTCAGATCCTGCCAAGAGTCCCCTGGCTGCCAATCCCCAGTGAACCCCTCAAATTCCTCACTGGAGGTGGGTTGGTTACAGATGTCCCTTATTTGTTGCACACGGGTCCAATCTAATTCCTCCTGCTGTTCCATATCACTCCCAGACCCAGAACTCCCTTCAAACCCAAGGAAATCTTCATCCTCTGTTGGTGCACAAAGTATTTCCTGAATACGTTTCCTTTGTAATTCCCCCTCAGACTCTGGCTCTCGAGCAGCCCTTTTTACACCTCTGCTCACTTCCCCATCCCCCATCTCACAATCGGAGAAGCCTGGAAACATGTCAGTATCACTTGGAGCCATAATGATTTCCCTAATGCGCTGACGCCGCTGTTCTCCCTCTGACTCCAGAGTAAACCCGTTCTCCTTGCTACCAGGAGTAGCAACGCGACCAACACGCTGAACTACAACACTAACTCTCAGTATGGCTTTTACTTCCACCAGACTGGTTTTTAACTTATTTCACTGCAAAGTATCTTTCTTTTCTTAATTGACAATTCAAGGCACTGACTTGCCTTTTTCTCCCTTCAGCTACCCCCACTGAAGTTATGGATTTCTACTACTACTACTACTACTACTACTACTACTACTACTCATGAGCTAATTACTAATTTAAATAGGTCCAATTGACTCGGTAAACACATAAGCTGAAGACCTAAACCCCTGGGTTCAGTTTCTCCACACACCAGAACCCAACTTCCACTTTTGTCCACTGACTAAAGGAAAACCCAACTCTTTTAAAATGCCTGCCCCTCCCAGGTGGCAATTAGCTCCACCCCTTTGGCTTCTCTAACTTGGATACATTCTAACAGACGGTTTATTTATTTAATTTATTTATTAATTTAAAAGTTTTGTATACCGACTTTCTCACCTCTCTTGAGGGACTCAGACCGGTTTCCAACCATCATATCACATACAATCAATAAAACATCATAATACATATTACAGTAAAACATTAAAACAACAATTACAATCAATTACTATAATGGTCAGTCGTCATACTAAAATCATTGCTCATCATCCTCCATCCATATCTCAGGGTGTTGGCTCACTCGTTGAATGCCTGTCTCCATAACCAAGTCTTCACCTGTTTCCTAAATGTCAGGATAGAAGGGGCGGTTCTGGTCTCCAGTGGGAGAGAGTTCCAGAGTCGAGGGGCCACCACCGAGAGGGCCCTGTCCCTCGTCCCCACCAGACGAGCTTGCGAGGCCGGTGGGACCGAGAGAAGGGCTTGTCCAGACGATCTTAATAATCTTGATGGTTCCGTTTCTATGGCAACGCCTCAGCACAGCTGACACATAAGCTGGGCTGCACTTATCACATCTCAACATCAATAAACACATTTCAAACATGCATTATAATTAGCTATTTCATTACAGTCCCCATTAGGTCTTTTATGTTTTTAATTCATGTCTTCTTCCTTCCACAGCCTCCTTAGTTTGCCCCGCAAACAGCCAATACAAGGCCTGTGGACCTGCGTGTCCCATTACCTGCAACAACGAAGCTCTTCCCAGCAGCTGTGCCTCATTGCCTTGTATTGAGACCTGCCAGTGCAACGAAGGTTTTGTGTGGGATGCTGGGAAATGCATTCCCAAGGGTGACTGTGGCTGCGTCTTTGAAGGAAAGCTCTTCTCTCCAGGAGAGCAATTCTGGGGAGATTCCACCTGCACCAGACGCTGCACCTGTGACCCAGGGACCAAGCGTGTGATCTGCCAGACGAGAGGCTGCAAGAGCGGAGAGCAGTGCAGGGTGGAAGATGGCATCCAGAATTGCTATCCCACCAGTTACGGCACCTGTTCTGCTTCAAAGGGCACTCATTACAGTAGTTTTGATGGGCCGAAGTTTGACTTCCAGGGCACTTGTGTGTATCTGTTGACAGGGCTCTGTGACAAGAGAAGAGATTTGGTGGATTTCCAGGTTCGTGTCCAAAATGACCATCCAATTGGCTCCTCTGCAGTCTTCCCCAAAATGGTGGAGATCAGAATGGCAAGAACAGTGATTGTGATTAGTAGAGAACATCCAGGAAAAGTCATGGTGAGTTACTTCCTTTTCAAGAATGACTTCCTTTCTTACGATCTTTCCCCCATATTTTCTTTTACAAATGCCACACACATTACTATTACAATATCTAATAAAGGCAGCTGATCCCTATTCTAAGCTTCAGTGAGATGCTTTCTAAATGGAGAGCAGGATCCTCTAGTGCAGGATTAAGGAAACATTTCACTTCCCCAAATGTTGGACCTTAGTTCCTGTGAGTCTTGATCAGACTGGATGTGTACTATGACATATGAAGGAAACACACCTGAAAGGTCAGATGATCTATCATTGATCCACTGGCTTGGTATCATACATAAACAACTCCCCAAAATAAATAAAAGTAAAAACAAAAACAAGAGTAAAATTGCTCACGTATATTTTCCATGGACAGATTTGGGGTCAACTAAACCATAGAAAACCATACCTCATTTTAAAAAACAATCCTCTGTGTGAAAAAAAACATTCATTGTCTAGGGAGGGAAGTGAAAATATTATTTGTTTTTGTGCATCCAGAATTATTTCCCCATTGCTCTCCTTTTCAATGTTCTCAGGTGAATGGCTTGTTGACGCGTCTGCCTTACAACATCAGAAGCAATGAGATCCTCCTCTACCGGAAAGGGAAAGAGGCAGTGGTCCAGACTGACTTCCACCTGACTGTCACCTTCGACTGGCAAAATCGGGTCACTGTGACTGTGCCCAGCACTTATGCCAATGCCCTTTGTGGTCTCTGTGGGAACTTCAATGGCAACAAACTTGATGAGATGACCATGAAAGATGGAAAAGTGGCTCTGAGTCCATCCTCCTTTGGTGAGAGCTGGAAAATGCGGGAGGTACCAGGCTGCACTGAGATGGACAAAGAAGCATGTTCCGGGCTGTCAGCCATTGAGAGCCACCAACGCCACCTTGGGAGGGAATGCGGGCTCATCCTAGCCAAGAGGGGCCCTTTTCAACGGTGTCACAGCACAATTGAACCTGAGGAATACTTCCAGGATTGTGTCTATGATTCTTGCTTTTTTGAAGACCAAGAAGCTGTGATTTGCCAAGCCATCGCCAACTATGCAGAAGCCTGTCAGGCGGCTGGCGCAAGCCTTGAGGCATGGAGAACCAAAACCTTTTGCAGTAAGTGCCAACTATCCTGAGTAGATTGTCTGGGCGAATGAAAGCATTTCTATAATGTCTGAGAAAAATAAAAGAAAGGGATACTATGTGTTTTCTGTTCAGGCTGTGGTTAAAGTAAACCTTCCACAGAAGAAAATATGTATTTTAACAGTCCAGAGTGACAAAACCTGGCTCCACCTGAATTTGTACTTAGATACTTTGGTGCCAGATTGGCAGATACAGGAGGGAGCAGGATTCCTTATATTTTATATGAGGCAAGAATACAAAAGATAAGAAATGTATTCTACCACTGAAGAGGAGATGAGAAGAATCATAGAATCATAGAGTTGGAAGTGACCTTGTGGGGTAACACGACTTCCCTGGATCTTGATACTACACTTCTACTTATGCAGGTCAATATCCCATTGGCTTTTTTAGCTGCTGTATGACATTGTTGGCTCATGTTTAACTTGTTGTTTACAAGGAAGGATGATTGGATGACAAGTAACAAAAGAGGACAAGAGAATCATATTGTCCTCCTAGCTGTTGTTGAGCTACAATTCCAAGCATTCCACCTGCTGGTTAGGGCAGATATTACTTATTGTCCATCTGTCGAACCTTCTAATTGTATCAGTTGAAGCTATAGCATCTTTATCCGTCTTCAAAAACATCTGGGAAAATAGAAAATTGGGGTGGGAGAGTGGATTTGAGGAAAGATGGAACCAGATGAGGTTCCAGTTGTCTTATTGTCTGCCTGAAAGATTCTATGGCCATGGTATCCACCAAATAGAAGCAGTTTGTGTGCCACCCTGGATAGACTGAATTTAGCATGTCATTTTAATTTGTTTATTGATCAGCCTGTTTCATGTTTTCTTTCACCTTTTTCTTTCCAACTACCAGGTCTGCCTTGTGCTGCAAATAGCCACTATGAACTCTGTGCCCAGGACTGTACCCAGGCTACCTGTGGCAGCATCTCTGTCCCTGTCCCTTGTTCATCCAAATGCCAAGAAGGTTGTGTGTGCGATGAAGGCTTTGTGCTGAGTGGAGATCAGTGTGTCCCTGTGTCCCAATGTGGTTGCTTCTATGAGGATCGCTATTACTTGGCAGAAGAAACATTCTACCCAACATGCCAGAAGCGTTGCGTATGCCAGCCTGGAGGGACTGTGAAGTGTGAAGCTGTCTCCTGTGGTCCCAATGAAGAATGCAGGCTGCTTGATGGCATCCGGAAATGCCACTCAATTGGCAATGCTACCTGCTCAGTTTTTGGCATCCCTCACTATGTTTCCTTTGATGGACTATACTATCATTTCCAAGGCACGTGTACATATACCTTGGCTAAAACTAATACAGAAAATGGGAAACTGCCTCAGTTCACTGTGAATGTGGAGAATGAGGTTTATGGTGATGGGAAGAGCTCGGATACCAAGGCAATCTCTCTCATGGTGTATGGACTTACAGTGACATTAGTGCAGAACAAACCAGGACAAGTGAAGGTGAGTATGTTTTGAAAGGAAATGGTTAAATTTAGATCATGTTGCAGTTACAAATAAAAACATTAACAAATCAAAAATGTTACTTTTAAAAGTTATTAATGATGTAATTGATTAGAAGGCAGTCCTCCATTTCAATCATTGTTGGTAAAATGGCCTGCTGTGAATCCGTAACCATTTATTTATTTATTTACAGTATTTATATTCTGCCCTTCTCACCCTTCAGGAGACTCAGGGCGGATTACAATGCACATATACATGGCAAACATTCTATACAAGGTAGACATACAACATATATAGACAGACACAGAAGCAATTTAATATTCCAGCTGTGCCCAAGCTTTTCTGGCTTCATGAGGGTATGCTGGATTCCGACTCGATGTTGGTGACAGGGGGAGCTGCCGCTTCACCATCCATTGTGACACCGAATCCTTTGATTGAGTACTTCCTCATTCTTCTGCACGCTGCTGGAAGGTTTTATGGTGTTGTATATTAGTTAAATTAGCCTCCCCACATAAGTGGTACCTAAATTTCCTACTTGACAGATGCAACTGTTGTTCAGGCTGCATAGGTCAACAGCAAGCTAGATGAATAGCTGGAAGCTCACTCTGACCTGGGCAGGCTTTGAACTCATGGCCTCTCAGTCAGTAGTGATTTAATGCAGTTAGCTCTCAGCTAACTGTACCACAGCCTGGTTGTATGTTGTTGTTCTGTCACGTTTTTTTTTCTCTCTTTTTCCATAAAAATGGAAAGTTCTAATTTTATTTATTTAATTGTTGGAATCCCCTTAGCAAAATTAACTAGGAATGTTATCATTTTAAATCAAAAGGATTGTTTCCCCACTCAATACTTTACTCCTGAAATTTGACTGTGTTCTGCCCAAAAGGTAAATCACTGCAGATGCCCCCATTGCTTGTGCCTAATTACTTCAAAGTCCTGGTTGTTTCTAAAAATGTGATATCCTCAACTGCAAGGATATGCTTTCCCTCCAGTTGATTTTTGGCTATCGGGCATGACTTTTGAAAACAAACAGACATGACTTAATACAAATTGTTTTCCTCTTAGGTGAATGGTGTGTTTCAACCCCTTCCCATGACCCTTTCTGTTTCCGGAGGACAGCTTAGAGCCTACCAGCATGGCCTGAAAGTATTGATACAAACAGATTTTGGCCTCATTGTGGGTTATGACTTGATTTACCACATGATAGTCACTGTCCCGGGCATATACAGAGGTGAAATGCAAGGCCTATGTGGGAACTACAATGGAGTGAAGAATGATGAGTTTCTACTCCCTGACAGCAGGACAACCTCTGACGTAGCTACATTTGGGGCTGCCTGGAAGGTTCTGATTCCTGGGAGAGAAACATCCTGTTCGGATGGATGCTCTGGGAGTAGCTGCCTGGTCTGCGAGGAGAGGAAGAAGGATAGGTTTATGCAGCGCAACTACTGTGGGATCCTCAATGCATCCGATGGCCCCTTCAAAGCTTGCCACAGCCAAGTGGACCCCAGTGTGTACTTCAACACCTGTGTTTATGATGTGTGTCTGGCCAATGGGGATGACTCCACATTGTGTCAGAGCATCCAGAGCTATGTGTCTGCCTGCCAAGGGTCCGGAGCTTCTGTCCAGCCTTGGAGAACTCCATCCTTTTGCCGTGAGTTATGTTTATGCAGCACACTCTATCCAACTGGAATAGATCAACCTTTTATCTTCTTTGCATGATGGCAATATTTACCCATTCCCCACCTTCCCTGTCCTTTTTTGTGTAGACAATCTTTCCATCTAATTCAGTTATTTGTCTAATTTAGCTCTCAGCTGTCCAGCCAACAGTCACTATGAGGTTTGTGCAAATCTCTGCTCCACCAGCTGTACCAAGATTACTGACAGCAGAGCATGTCCAGAGGGCTGTGCAGAGGGCTGCCAGTGTAACAACGGCTACTTTTTTGATGGTCATGGCTGTGTTCCTGTAGAAAGTTGTGGATGCTTCAAGAATGGACGCTATTACAAGGTAGGCTTATCTTGGCATCTACAGTCATGATCCTATTGAGAAATTGGGAGTGGAAATCTCCACCCGTGCACTCCAGGTAGTCTCTGGAGTGAAGGCTACTTTCTCTTCTTCAATATTGACTGGTGGCTTGGTTGCCTTCGCACATATTGGAGGGTATATTCATAGAATCAAAGAGTTGGAAGAGACCTCATGGGCCATCCAGTCCATCCAGTAATTCCTTCAAACAGACTGCAATAACGCAGAATTTATTTACTCTTCCCACCACCCATTGGAGCCCCTGGTGGCACAATAGTTTAAACCCTTGTGTGGCAAAGCTGAAGACCGACAGGTCGCATGTTTGAATCAGGGGAGAGTGTGGATGAGCTCCCTCTGTCAGCTCTGGCTCCCCATGTGGGGACATGAGAGAAGCCTCTTACAAGGATCATAAAACATCAAAACATCAAGGCATCCCCTGGGCAACATCCTTAAAGACAGCTAATTCTCTCACACCAACTTGCAGTTTCTCAAGTCTCTCGAAAAAATCCACCCGTTTAGTCTTAATCTCTTTGTTACTCTTCTAGCCCAATGAGCAGGTTCTTCTGAACAGATGCCAGGAGCGCTGCCGCTGTCTCCCAGGCCAGGAATTAACCTGTGAGGCTCACAGCTGTGCTACTGATGAAACCTGTGAGATCCAGAATGGAGTCATGGCTTGTGTTGAGAAAGGTAAATAACATTTTAAAATTCCTCTGGCTATGATGAATATTAAATGACTGCAATCTTTTCCCTCACCCTTGACAAGAAAAAGGGATCTTGACAAAAAGGGATATAATATTTTAAAATCTATAAGCCATACCAAGATTGTGTCCTCCCCATATGAAATTGGCCTGTTTTTCTTGCCAGTAATGGTGATAGCTAACCCCTCTTAAACCCTTTCCTAAACTCTTAATGAAAGTAATTTTAATCTCTTGCACTCTTGCTCACAGGGAGTAAGTTTGTCTATTTTTCTTTTGTTCACACATGGAAACAAAATAATTGCAATTATATCCCAGCTTGCATATTTACTGAGTCAGCCTTCTCTTGAACTGTTGTGTATATGCAAGAATAATCTGACCAGTGCACTCAAAGATATCATAGTGCAAAAATTCAACAAAATACTTTCATTCAACTTTTACCAAAAATGTCCCATATATGATAAACCCTTAATAAATATATATTCTTAAAAATCATATTGATTGAAGACTTTCTTTTTATCTTTGCTTCTTCCATGTGAGACATCCCAGCTTCTATATAAGCACTTTGTGAGAGTCTTTTCACCTGTTGCATTCTCAGATCTAAAATGTCCAGCATTTGTCAGCTTAAGTAGCAAGTCATTCATTGAAAGTGTCTGTTATCATATACAAAGTTTTAGTCTATATTATCTATTACATTTCTGTATTAAATTAAAGCACACATTTTCCAGTGTGTACATCTTTTATGGATTTGTTCTTCATCCATTTTGAATTGCCAACTGCTGTCAAACGACAAGCACTAAGCAAAATTTCTTCATTTGTAATTTATTGGCATCCAGTCCCCAAAATAACGAGACCACACAACAATATGGGATTAACTATGGGCAATTTTTATTAATGTTATCTAATTAACTTTCTGTGACTTGCAAAACCTTTCTAAAGGGCGCATGAACTTGGAGTGAAATAAGCTGAGGCAGTGGCCATCTAGGACCTACTCCACGGCTAACTTGGGTGAAACACCTGGGTCCCTCCAGCTGTAAAAAGCTGTAACTTTTCCAGGGCACTCAGGGAAATGTAACTGACAATTCTGCACTAGCTCAAAAAGATTTATTGAGGCCAGAAACTGTCCATTCCAAGGCCATTTTCGTTTGCCCTCACTGGTTATTTCAACCACAGGTAAGGGTTTCCATTCCTGGCCTTCACCACAAAGGGAGTGCCTTAGGTGTACACCAAAATGTAAACCCATCACTGTTTTCTGCCACAGATTAGACATGAGCATCCGCTTTACCTCTATCCCCCACAAAATCCACCGAAGGCTTTTTGGTGCCTTTGGAAGTTTATTTATTTATTTATTATTCGAACTTATATGCCGCCACTCCCCTAAGACTTGGAGCGGCTTACAAGAAGTTGTGCTCGAATCCAGTCACTTGTCACTTCTTCCTTTTGGTCACTGGAATTTTCTGATCTTTTGACTTTATGAGGTCGTAAAACCACCTATTTAGTGGGATCCTATGGTTCTGTCCCAAAGCCCAGAGGATACAAGAGGAAGTGATCAATGTTAAAGCCATTGCTTTCCATGGGATCCTACTGATCTGCATGGAACCCCAGGGAATACAAGAGGAAGTGATCAAGGTTAAAGCCATTGCTTTCCATGGGATCCTATTCATTTGCATGGAACCCCATAGGACACAAGAGACTGCTGACAGTTGGACAATGAAACAGGATGGGGAAACTCTGATCCCACCCCACCTATTTTTCAAGTGTAAAGATGGGAGTAAAGTGTGGTAAGAGGGAGAAGCTCTGAACAGGATTGCTGGCCCGACTGCATCTCCCTCCTCAAGGCCGCCACTGCACCAACAGGCCCAGGAGAGCCTCCCCATCGCCCTCCTCAAGGCCGTGGCGGCTCCCGGTGATTTATTGCTTTTTGATGTTTGTTCCTTTTGGCAATGAATGTTTACCACTTGGTTCTTTTGTCCGTAAACCGCCCTAAGTCCCTTTGGGGAGATAGGTCAGTGTATAAATGACACATTATTCATATTATTATATTGCTAGCCCCTGTTCATTTTTTTTTGTTAGGATAGAGCTGCGTAATGTGATTTATTTTTTTTTCAAGGTGGCCAATTGATTTTAACTTTTTATTATTGCAGTTTTACATATTCAGTGCTTAAACATTCTTATACTTATCACTTGCCCTTAACAAATTATATACAGAACTTATATGTCTTAATACCTATAATATATATTCATCCTCTCACTTTATTACATTTTGTCAAAATTCCATTGTTTCTATTACAGGTTTGGTCCCCTTCCCTTCTATATATACATATTCTATCAGTTTTCCCCATATCTTCAAAAACTCATTTTTTCCCAGTACTCCTCTTAATCTTTATACTACCTGTCACTTTATCGTTTATTGCAGTATCCCAGATCCCTCTACCAGTCTTCCAATTGGCACTCCCCTCCTTCTTTTTTCGCTATTAACAATCTTGCTGCTGTTACCAGATTGGCAATTAATTCCTTTAGCTCCTTTCATATTTTAACATTATCAATAAGTGATAGCAGTGCTATTTCCGGCATTCCTGTTATCTCTACTTGGGTGATTGCTGGCCCCTGTTCAGAGCTCCCTCCTTTCAGGACATTTCAGCCTCTTTTCAACCCTGGAACATTGGATGATGAGCTCAGTGCTTCTCCATGCTAGGAAAGAGGCTGGAGTGCCCTATGAAGGGGAAATTTCTCAATGTGAGGAGGTTGTTGGAGGATGAGCCATACTCTCTCAGCCTCAGAGGAAGGCCAAGCAAAGCTCTCTTTATAGTGAGGGAGCGTGGCTTAGAAGTGCAAAGAGGAAGGTCTGAAGCCCCCCTCGCTCGGCCCTGGATGGATGTGGGCAAGGCACACTCAGAGGAAGGCCGTGGCAAAGCCCTTTAAGGACAAGTGACTGAGCCTCCCAGATGAAGATGAAGAGACCCCAAGCCCCCCGCCACGTGCATATCACTCATGCCAGATCACAATCACAGCCAGGTCTCCTCTCTCCCTCCCTTGCTCCCTGCCCCCCAGTGAGCCTGTGACGTGCTATATGATGGCTGCAAGTGAAGGCTATGCATTCCCAAGAGGCCCCCTCTGGGCACTCGGGGAAAGGGAGCAGATAGGGCTGGTGAAAGCTCTACCTGGCCAAGGTGGCCCCCCTGGGAGCTTCGGGAAAGGGGGGGGGGGAAGTTTCCGAAAACTAGGCTCTTATTTGGGCCCGGAAAATGGAGCAGACCTGCAAGCAGCCCCGCCTGGTGCCTCCATGCATATCCCCCCCCCCTCGGGGAACCCCTACCAGGCAGGGCCAACCAAGGGCCCCAGGCGGTGAGGCAGACACGGCCCCCGCCAAAAAAGCAAGGCCCCCTCCAGCCCCTCCTCCTGAACAGGAGGAGAGAGGGAGCAGCGGAGGGGGCTGTTGTTGGCCATAGATTCCTAGCTGCCCCCGAAGATAAAGGCGGGGCCAGGGCCACGACCCAAGGGAGGCAGCAAAAACAGGGAGGACTCTGGGCACTGCCCTTTAAGGACAAGTGACTGAGCCCCTCAGACTCAGATGAAGGGACCCAAAGCCCCCCGCCACGTCACTATCACTCCTGCCGCATCACAATCACAGCCAGGTCTCCTCTCTCCCTCCTTTGCTCCCTGCCCCCAGTGAGCCTGTGAGATGATACCAGGAGGACAAGTCTCTCACTTGCCAAGGAGGCCCCTTTGGGCCCTTGGCGACCGGGCGGCCCAAAATGCAAGTGAAAAAAAGGCTCTAATTTGGGCCCGAAAAGTATCTGAAGAGGGAGCAAATCTGCCCCGCCTGGTACAGCCCAGCATATTCCTCCCCCCTCGGGGAATCCCAACCAGGTGGGGCCAACACAGGGCCCAAGGTGGTGAGGCTGCCACGGCCCCCTCCAAAGAAGCAAGCCCCCCACCAGCCCCTCCTCCTGAACAGGAGAAGGGAGGGAGCAGCGGAGGGGGCTGTTGTTGGCCATAGATTCCTAGCTGCCCCCAAAGATAAAGGCGGGGCCAGGGCCACGACCCAAGGGAGGCGGCAAAAACAGGGAGGACTCTGGGCACTGCCCTTTAAGGACCAGTGACTGAGCCCCTCAGACTCAGATGAAGGGACCCAAAGCCCCCTGCCACGTCACTATCACTCCTGCCGCATCACAATCACAGCCAGGTCTCCTCTCTCCCTCCTTTGCTCCCTGCCCCCAGTGAGCCTGTGAGATGATGCCAGGAGGACAAGTGTCTCACTTGCCAAGGAGGCCCCTTTGGGCCCTTGGCGACCGGGCGGCCCAAAATGCAAGTGAAAAAAAGGCTCTAATTTGGGCCCGAAAAGTATCTGAAGAGGGAGCAAATCTGCCCCGCCTGGTACAGCCCAGCATATTCCTCCCCCCTCGGGGAATCCCAACCAGGTGGGGCCAACCCAGGGCCCAAGGTGGTGAGGCTGCCACGGCCCCCTCCAAAGAAGCAAGGCCCCCACCAGCCCCTCCTCCTGAACAGGAGAAGGGAGGGAGCAGCGGAGGGGGCTGTTGTTGGCCATAGATTCCTAGCTGCCCCCAAAGATAAAGGCGGGGCCAGGGCCACGACCCAAGGGAGGCGGCAAAAACAGGGAGGACTCTGGGCACTGCCCTTTAAGGACCAGTGACTGAGCCCCTCAGACTCAGATGAAGGGACCCAAAGCCCCCTGCCACGTCACTATCACTCCTGCCGCATCACAATCACAGCCAGGTCTCCTCTCTCCCTCCTTTGCTCCCTGCCCCCAGTGAGCCTGTGAGATGATGCCAGGAGGACAAGTCTCTCACTTGCCAAGGAGGCCCCTTTGGGCCCTTGGCGACCGGGCGGCCCAAAATGCAAGTGAAAAAAAGGCTCTAATTTGGGCCCGAAAAGTATCTGAAGAGGGAGCAAAGCTGCCCTGCCTGGTACAGCCCAGAATATTCCTCCACCCTCGGGGAATCCCAACCAGGTGGGGCCAACCCAGGGCCCAAGGTGGTGAGGCTGCCACGGCCCCCTCCAAAGAAGCAAGGCCCCCACCAGCCCCTCCTCCTGAACAGGAGAAGGGAGGGAGCAGCGGAGGGGGCTGTTGTTGGCCATAGATTCCTAGCTGCCCCCAAAGATAAAGGCGGGGCCAGGGCCAGGACCCAAGGGAGGCGGCAAAAATACGGAGGACTCTGGGCACTGCCCTTTAAGGACAAGTGACTGAGCCTCTCAGACTCAGATGAAGGTACCCAAAGCCCCCCGCCACATCACTATCACTCCTGCCACATCACAATCACACTACACAATATCCCAGAGTACTTGTAAGGTATCAGCACAAACACAAAACAATCTATGCGTAATGTCAAAGTGTATTATCAAAAGAGCATATAGTATTCCATTTACCAAAATCCCCAGTACATAGCTCAATTCAGTGGTACACAGAAATCAAAAGGAGCAGCCGCTCTCAAACATAACAGTTCTTGGTCTGGATAAGGATTCCACTGTATATAGGCTTCAGGGATATATTCAATAAGAAAAGTCATATAAACAAAGTAAGCATTGAGTCATGAGGCTATATGTAAACTGAAGACAATAATGAGGATGAAGTGCCACTCTCAAAACAATCTTCATGGAAAAGATCCAACTCAAGTCCAGTGAAAATGGAGCACTGCTTCTCAAAATAAGTCTTCAAAGGAAAAGTCCAAATGGCATTCAACAGGGGTGCCAGGGTATTTTAGTACCCTGTTTCGGGGAAAGCAATCCCCTTCCTCAGGAGTTGATAAAGTCAGCAACTCTAGACTCTTATCTATAACAAAACATAACATCACATAGAGGCAGGAAAGCCACCGTAGTTCAGCCCCGTGTATCCCCCACCCTTGGGGCATTCCTACCAGGTGGGGCCAACCCAGTGCCCCAGGTGGGGAGGCAGCCACGGCCCCCCAAAAAAGCAGAGCCCCCTCCAGCCCCTCCTCCCCAGTGAGTCTGTGATATCCTGTGATGATGACTGGAAGTCAAGGCTCTCCTATGCCAAGGTGCCCCCTCTGGGCCCTTGGGGAAAGGGGGGCCCAGAAGGCAAAAGTGAACCGGGCTACAGAGAACGCAGCAAAGGAGCCCTGCCTGGTTCCGCCCCATATATTCCCTGCCCTCGGCGTGCCATTCCCAGACAGGGCCAGGCCAAAACCCCAGACGAGGAGGCAGCTCCAGGTGCCAAGAAAGCAGGGCCCCCTCCAGCCCCTCCTCCAGAGGGGAAGGGAGGAAGCGATGGAGGGGAATCTTCTAGGACTCCCAGCTGCCCCGAGGACCATCCAGAATGGAGGTGGGGCCAGGGCCAGGACTCAAGGGAGGTGGCAAAAACAGGGAGCGCTCGGGGCCCAGCCACCATCTGGGGCCCAAAGGCACGCTCCCTGCTGCCAGCTATCCGCTGGCTCGCCACCTCCCCCACTCCGCCCTGGACCCCGCCCACGACCCCTTCCAGCCTCTTCTGGTAAGTACACATGCACATAATTTTCATTTATTCTAATTGACATGTTTTTTTTAATTGTCTTGCTTTTTCAGTTATCTTTGTTCCTCCTTCCTCCTTCCATAATTCTCTTAATGTGTATCTTTTCTTTTTTCCTGTGTCCTTTATATATTTTATTTGTTGTTCATTTTCTCTTTTTAATCCTTTTATTATCAATTCCTCAAATGGTGTTACTTGTTTTCCAGTTTAGAAAAGATAGCGATAGATAGATGATAGAGAGGGCAACAAGTTAAACATGAGCCAACAATGTGACGTGGCGGCAAAAAAAAAAGCCAGCACAAGGGTTTAACCCACTGCACCACCGGGGGCGCCATATCCAGGTGGTAAACAAAACATATATACACACACATATTCACTCACTTTCAGATAAATCAATGGAAACCAATTTCATTTTCGCAATTTCTATCTTGTTTGCATAATTAGTAAGTTAGCACCTTAAAGTTGTCCAATTGTAGCTTTTGACTGACAACATGTTTAGAGATGCTATCAAGTATTAGCCATTTTAAACAAATTGCTTGGACTTGTTCCTCTCTAGATGACCCAGTTGCTTCATGCAGCTTGATCAAATGTGGGAAGGAGGAAACGTGCGAGATCATAGAGAGACGCCCAGTATGTGTGCCAAAATCTGAATCTACCTGCTGGGCACAAGGATATCACCATTATCACACATTTGATGGGAGGACCTTTGACTTCATGGGCACTTGTACCTACACTATCGCCAAGACATGCAGCTTGGATGCAGCTCTCCCTTCTTTCAAGATTGAGGCCAAGAATGAAAACAGGGGCAATCCTCATGTTTCTTATGCTGGTTATGTGACCATCACAGTCTACAACATCACCATCTCTGTCTCCAGAAATGAGATTGGATTTGTGAGGGTAAGGCAGGAAGACAATCAATTTTCCATTTTATGTTTGCTTTCTCAAATGTCCTTTTTTCAAAGACCAATTAGGTTATTTGCTTCATCTTTTGTTTGCATGTTATAATGGATTGAATGTTGATGGTTCATTTTTCTCAATCTTTATGTGTAAAATTGTTTTTTCTTTTATTGCACAAGGAAAAGCATATTTTTCTGTTCCAAATGTGTATCTTCCTGTCCAATTAATCTTCTCAAAAAAGAAAAATAATTTATCTGTTCTATGTGCTCATATTTTTTTTAAAATTTTGAATCATATAAGTTAAAAGGCTGATGAAAGTTTAATTGAATGAAGCATCTTTCTCCAGTATTTGAAATCCTTAAGTATATCTAGTCTAAGCTTAGAGAAGATTGTTGTAAACAGGAGGAAAAGTGCGGTGATGGCAACCCTAATTCATAACAGAATTGGTTCTGAATACAGAGATTCATAGTTAGTTTTCAAATTTCAGGATTCTAAGCCCAGGGGACTTGGATAAACATCATTCCAAATGTCAGTATCTTTCTATTCTGAATATGAGTCATTTATAAATAATTTCATGTAATCATGTTTAAAAACAAGCTCAAACATAATTCCTTCTTTGTTATATCTCATTTGTCTCTCTGTCGTTTGCATAGTGTGGTGAGTTCTCCAACCCCACATTTGCAATATTTCCTTCTCCTTAACTTGCTGCTTACAATTACCTGTCATTGTTTTGTTTTGATAACTGCGAAGTTGCACTAATTATCACTGCCACCAAATTGAGAAGTAATCAGCAGAGGAGTAGCTACATTACAAGTGTTGATGTGAAACAGGAGAGTAGAGGGAGTTTTGTTATTTATTTCTCTATATTTCGGCCACCAACGTGAGGTAAGATGTATAATTGTGAGAAACGGCACTCTGGACGCAGAATTGATGGAGATGAGGCAGTCTTCAAACAAAAGTTAACAAATTTATTGAGTACAAAGCGTGTGGTTGCAAGTTGTAACTTTTGTTATAGAACTTAGAACAATACTTGGTTAGATGAACGTTTCACTCTTTCAGGTTACACAGTATCTTTCTGAGGTGAAGCACTTATTACTAAACAAAGTTTCAGTACAGGGATATCTCCCTTATCTGATCCTCCCTTGATCAGATACTTAATAAGCTTATTCTTTAGCCCTTCCTTAGACTAAAAGAATACTGGTTATGTTTCCCTTACCAGCCTCTCTAGCCTAAGAAACTTCCAGTAGCTTAATCTGGCTTTCCAAAGCCTCAAAACTTTGCTTGACAATTCACTCTCTTTCAGCTACAACCTCCTAATACTTTCCTCTACCTCACCCTCCAATCTTAACTGCCTCACTAACTGTCTGTTTTCAAAACTCTCCCCTCTAGGCTCCTCCCACTTCTCTCTCTGCCGGCTTGCCTTGGTCTCCATGGCAACGCAGATGGAGGATTCCTTTGAAATAGGCCGCTCCAGTGTTACTGCAGCCAACACAAACCCATAAATACCGTTTAAATCATGCAAATTATTATTAACTTCCTCACAGTAACATATCAAGCTGTTATGTTCATAGTAACAAGAACAAGCATTCTGATTTAATAATGAAATGGCAAAATGCTCTGAATCAATATTTCTCAATCTAGGGGTTGGGATGCCGGGGGGGGGGGGGTCAAGAGGGGGTTTTCAGAGGGGTCACCAAAGACCATCAGAAGACACAGTATTTTATGTTGGTCATGGGGGTTCTGTGTGGGAAGTTTGATCCAATTCTAACATTGGTGGGGTTCAGAATGCTCTTTGATTGTAGGTGAACTATTCATCCCAGCAACTACAACTCCCAAAGTCTATTTTCCCCAAACACCACCAGTGTTCACATTTGGACATACTGAGTATTTGTGCCAAGTTTGGTCTACATCCATCATTGTTTGAGTCAACAGTGCTCTCTGGATGTAGGTGAACTACAACTCCAAAAGTCAAGGTCAATGTCTACCAAACCCTTCCAGTATTTTCTGTTGGGTCTTGGGAGTTCTTGGTTCAATTCCATTATTGGTGGAGTTCAGAATGCGCATTGATTATAGGTTAACTATAAATCCCATCAACTACAACTCCCAAACGACAAAATCAGTGCCCCTCCAACCCCACCAGTATTCAAATTTGGCCGTATGGGGTATTTGTGCCAAATTTGGTGAATGATAATGCATCCTGCATATCAGATATTTACATTATGATTCATAACAGTAGCAAAATTACAGTTATTTATTTATTTATTTATTTACTTTACTTGTATACCGCAGTTTCTCAGCCTAACAGGCGACTCAACGCGGTTTACAACAAGGATAAGATCAATCAACGATATATAATTTAAAACCATTAGAGCACAATATACAATATTGACACAACGATAACAACACAATGCATCTCATAACTAGTTATGACGTAGTAATGAAAATAATTTTATGCTTAGGGCCACCACAACATGAGGAACTGTATTAAGGGATTGTGGCATTAATAAAGTTGAGAACCATTGCTGTGAATGATGTGTAGATAGGCCTAATCTTTCAGTCTCAGGGGCAAGTACATAAAGGAAGTTACCTGGAACAACAATAGTAGAACAACCTTTCAAGATAATACTATAACAATGTCAACAACTTTGTTCTGTCTCATTTGGTGAGTCAAGCTATCTATATTTCTAATTTCACCAAATAAGAAATAAACAAACCAAAATAAAAGCAAATTGGAGTTGACTAATAGGGTTTATGGTAAAAGAAAAAAAATGGAAATGTGGACTTAATTATGAACAAGAAAAGGGCTGATAGCCTTTTGAACTTTGAAGAAGAAGAGGATCAAGTACAGGAGAATAAAGGAGATGCAATATGCCAGAAATGAGAAGACAGGAAGCCAACAACGTATTCCTTTCCCTTCCCCTCCTATCCTAAAAATCTATCCTCATATTTTACCCCCACCCAATCCCAAATCCTCCCTCCCTTTTGCCCCTCCTCCCTTTAACCTCCCACTGATTTTTCCCTTCCCATAAAACTCCCCCCTTACCTCTCCCCCTTTTTATGTAATTTTTTAAAAAACGTTGTTCTGTCTCCCAACTAAATTAAGAGCAAAATTTGTATTCTCGATTCTGTGCAGAACATAGTGTTGGCTTGGCCGATGATAATAATAATCTGAATTTGATTTCAGAAGCCAATTTTCAATCAAATGTATGAAGGCAAACAGACATTTCAAGATTCAGTGCTTTTGTTTGCTGTATATTTCCTCTAGCGTTATTTCTTGTTGTCGAGTACCGATAATTTGAATTAATTGTTTTCAAAAAGAATCTATGCCATAACTGATAAATAAAAAAACCTGCAAGTAATTGGGTTGTTGAAGGCTTTTTTGGGCTGTATGGCCATATTCTAGAAGCATTCTCTTGTGATGTTTTGCCTGCATCTATGGTTGTGAGGTCAGGAGAGAATGCTTCTAGAACATGCCCATATAGCCTGAAAAACCTACAACAACCCAGTGATGCCGGCCATGAAAGCCTCGACAATACGCTGCAAGTATTTTTTTAAAACCCTACTCTATCCCTGTCAATAGACTGATATATGAAGGCTTTATAACAAAATAAAACATCCACGGTCCTTGGTTGTGTGTGTTCTCTCCTGCAGGTGGAGAACCAACTGTTCCACCTGCCCATTTCCTTGAACGAAGGGAAGCTCCGTCTTTACCAGAATGGGGGTTCAGTTCGTATTGAGACTGAATTCTCCCTGAAGGTCTCCTATGACTGGGGTGACTTTTTGCTGATCAAAATCCACAAGAGATATTCAGATCATGTGTGCGGCCTTTGTGGGAACTACAACAATGACCCCAGAGATGATTTCACCACCCCCAATGGAGCTTTGGCCTCCAGTCCCGTGGAATTTGGGAGCAGCTGGAAGGTGGAGGACGAGGACAGATTCTGCTGGGATGACTGTCCACCAGAGGGTTGCAAAAGCTGCTCCTTCGCACTGGCCAAAAAATATAAAGCGGAACCCTTCTGTGGCTGGATCAGCAAAGGAGGGAATGGCCCATTCAGCCAATGCCATTCTGAGGTCAGCCCTGAAATCTTTCTGGAAAACTGTGTCTATGATGTATGTTTGAGTGACGGGCTGAAGGAAGTGCTTTGTGAATCCCTGAAGAATTATGCAGAAACTTGCCAGAAAGAAGGAATTGCTGTTTCTGACTGGAGAACACCCACTGGATGCTGTGAGTATCCCAGGAAGATGCTGGGTAGCAGGATTCAGAACAAATAGAAATGCTAGGAATAGAGATTGCCCATGAGAGGTATACCCATATGGACTGGATTAAAGCAACAACTGTTCATCTTTATAGCTTTATTTGCATTCAATATTTTTTTGTTTTTAACTTGTCTTCTTCCTTCCTCAGTCTTATTAGTTTGCCTGGCAAGCAGCCAATACAAAGCCTGTGGACCTGTGTGTCCTTGATGCAGTACTTCCTAATTCTTATGTAGGCTGCTGGAAGGTTTTGTGGTGTCGTAAATTAGTTAAATTAGCCTCTCCACATAAAGCAGTACCTAAATTTCCTACTTGACAGATACAACTGTCGTTTGGGCTGCATAGGTCAACAGAAATCTAGACTATTAATGGTTGGGAGCTCACGCCAAGCTGGACTGGCTTCGAACTCATGACCTCTTGGTCAGTATTGATCAATGCAACTAGTTGTGCCACAGCGCAGCTGGGATTTCTGGGAGTTGTAATCCAAAACATCCAAGGACCCACAGGTTGAGGACCACTGCTTTATGGACTGGGTTAAAGCAAAAGCTGTTCATCTTTGTAACTTTGTCACCATTAGATCTTTCATGTTTTTAACTTGTGTCTTCTTCCTTCCACAGCGTCCTTAGTTTGCCCCGCAAACAGCCAATACAAGGCCTGTGGACCTGCGTGTCCCATTACCTGCAACAACGAAGCTCTTCCCAGCAGCTGTGCCTCATTGCCTTGCATTGAGACCTGCCAGTGCAATGAAGGCTTTGTGTGGGACGCTGGGAAATGCATTCCCAAGAGTGACTGTGGCTGTCTCTTTGAAGGAAAGCTTTTCTCTCCAGGAGAGCAATTCTGGGGAGATTCCAGCTGCACAAGTCGCTGCACCTGTGACCCAGGGACCAAGCGTGTGATCTGCAAGACGAGAGGCTGTAGGAGCGGAGAGCAATGTAGGGTGGAAGGTGGCATCCAGAATTGCTATCCCACCAGTTACGCCACCTGTTCTGCTTATAGGGGCACTCATTACAGTAGCTTTGATGGTCAAAAGTTTGACTTCCAGGGCACTTGTATATATCAGTTAACAGGGCTTTGTGAGAAGCGAAAAGATCTGGTGGACTTCCAGGTTCGTGTCCAAAACGACCATTCAGTCAGCCATTCTGTCATCTTCCCAAAGATGGTGGAGGTCAGGGTGGAAGGAACAGTGATTGTGATAAGTAGAGAACACCCTGGAAAAGTCATGGTGAGTTTATATACAGTACTTCCTTTTTATGGTAGATTTAATTTCTCTCTAATTCACACATTCTGTTTCTCTACTTGTCTTCTGCATCTATTTATGGCAGATTATTTTGTAGCACCTTTTTTCTCTTCATTCTGTATCTGTGTGGTATCACTTCCCAAGATTGCTTAAAGCAGTTGGCTTGCCATATTCATGAAGAATTGATTCCAGGACTCCATACGTGTTGATTCAGGAATCCTTTCCACCCTACCATGTGCACATGTATTCCAAAACAGAACTATAAATCCCAGAAACTGCAACTCCCTAATGACAAAATCATTTTTTGAGTGATGGTCACTCCTTGGGTTAGTAGGTGTCTTGTGGCCAAATTTGGCAGCAATTCGTCCAGTGGTTTTTGAGTTCTGTTAATCCCACAAATGAACATTACATTTTTATTTATATAGATAGATCTCTGGCCCCTGTTCAGAGCTCCCTCCTTTCAGGACATTTCAGTCTCTTTTCAACCCTGGAACATTGGATGATGAGCTCAGTGCTTCTCCATGCCAGGAAAGAGGCTCGAGTGTCTGCTTAAGGAGAAATTTCTCAATGGGAAGAAGTGTTAGAGGATGAGCCATACTCTCTCAATCTCGGAGGAAGGCCAGGCAAAGCTCTCTTTATAGTGAGGGAACGTGGCTTAGAGGAGGGTCTGCAGCCCCCCTCGCTCGGCCCTGGATGGACTTGGGCAAGGTACACTCAGAGGAAGGCCATTGCAAAGCTCTCTAAGGACCAGTGACTGAGCCTCTCAGACTCAGATGAAGGGACCCAAAGCCCCTCCACCATGTCACTACCACTCCTGCCGCATCACAATCACAGCCAGGTCTCCTCCCTCCCTCCCTCCCTGCCCCCCAGTGCACTTGTGAGATGGTGGCAGGAGCACAAGTCTCTCACTTGCCAAGGAGGCCCCTCTGGGCCCTTGGCGACCGGGCGGCCCAAAATGCAAATGAGAATAGGGAACTGAGGCCACCCATCAACTGACAATAATAAACATACCTAAAATCTACATTTTTAATTACACAGTGACATGAGAGAAGCCTCCCACAAGGATAGTAAAGCATCAAGAAACATCCAGGCATCCCCTGGGCAATGTCCTAGTAGATGGCCAGTTCTCTCACACCAGAAGCGACTTGCAGTTTCTTAAGTTGCTCCTGACATGAAAACAAATCTTCTTCACCTTCAGCGAAGCACCATAGAACAACTTCTCCCATAGTTCTCTCAAAAGGCCACTGGGCAGGGAATTTCCCACACTTCTTTAAAAGGGTTTTTTTTTTGTAATACTGTATTACAAAACTCAACCCCCCCCCGAAACTCAGCCCCCCCGAAACCCCCCCCCCTGAAAAAAATCCCCCCCCCCCCCGAAATGAAATCCTGGCTATGGGCCTGCTTATGTGTGTAGTTTGTATGAGACGTGCAGAAACTTTGGTTTGGTATTAACAAAGAAAGATGTTTGTTTATTTGTTTAGAACAGGCACAGAAGTTTAATGGTTGCAGCAATACTTGTACAAAGCGTTATGGTTTCAGTAGTTCAGTGCTTGAATTACAGGTTCAACTGAGAAACTTTTAGTATTCCACTAAACGGATTCTCCAATACAAACAACCCAATTCTCCAGCGTCTGTTTACACCAATAGTTCTTCGTTGAAGCAACTATTAAGAATATTTCACAAGCTAAACTTCCTTCTTTCTCCCTTTTCAATTACTAACTGCCATCTCCAAACTCCAACTGTCAATTCCAAACTCCAACTCCTAACTGACTTTTTAAACAGTCCTTTTTTACCCTTGCCTCGCCTTAGCTCCGCCCACTTTCTCCCTCCAGAGCTATTGACCAATTGGGAGGCGACACACACTCTCAAGGCTACCTGTTGGCTCCGCCCCTTCTGGCTCTTGTGCTTACAAAAAGGATGCCTGCTGGCTCCGCCCCCTTTTGGCTCTAAGCTAAGAAAATGACTGCTTGGCTTTTTGGACTTTAAGGAACCAAACACCAGCCCTCCACACTAGGCCAGTATGTTACACCTGCGAAATGTCAGGAGAGAATGCTTCTAGAGCATGGCCATACAGTCTGAAAAACCTACAACAACCCAGTGATTCTGGCCATGAAAGCCTTCAACAATACATTTATTTTCCTACTTTCTGGAACCATCAAGTGAATATTTTGTATGGCAATCTTTTTCTATGTCTCTGCTTTCAACCAAAGTCCATGCTAATTCATAATAATAAAGTTATTATTAATTAAATTAGAAAGACTAGAGCTACCTGTTTTTGCACTGCAGCTGACTGTAAACCAAGCAAAAACCTCTTATCAAGAGATATGAAGACTGTTTTTAATCTCCTCTGGTAGGTATGGGGTTTTTAATTAACAATCTTCATATGTCTTGGTATGGAAGGAAAAAGGAAGAAGGGCTGACCAAGGGCAAGATGGGTTGATGGCATCCTTGAAGTGGGGGTGGTGACGGCCACCAGGGAGCCCTGGAGTGGGCTGGTCCATGAGGTCATGAAGAGTCGGAAACGGCTGAACGAATGAATAACAACAAAGCAGTGCAAAAACAGAAATCCTTCTGCTGATAGGATTTTGCTTATTTTTATTCTGATCCCATCTTATATTAGAAAGGCGCACCTGAAATTCTTATCTCCTTTTTTTAATGGTCCTAGGTGAATGGCTTTTTAATCAACCTGCCTTACAGAACTAAGAACAAGAAGATCCTCCTGTATAGGAGAGGGCAAGAGACAGTGGTCCAGACTGACTTCCACCTAACTGTCACCTTCGACGGACAAAACTGGATCACTGTAACTATGCCTAGTACTTATGCTGGTGCCCTTTGTGGTCTCTGTGGGAACTTCAATGGCAACAAACTTGATGAGATGACCATGACAGATGGGAAAGTGTCTCTGAGTCCATCTACCTTTGGTCAGAGCTGGATAGTGCAGGGGACACCAGGCTGTACCGAGGTGGTGAAAGAAGAATGCCCTGGGCTGTCAGCCCTTAGGAGCCGTCAGCGGCGTCTTGGAAGGGACTGTGGACTCATCCTATCCAAGAGAGGCCCTTTCCAAATGTGTCATACCAGAATTAATCCAGAAGAATACTTTGAAGATTGTGTGTATGATTCCTGCATCTTCAAAAGCCAGCAAGCTTTCATCTGCCAGAACATCAGGAACTATGCAGCAGCCTGTCAGGCAGCTGGGGCAACCCTTGGACCTTGGAGATCTGATACCTTCTGCAGTGAGTGCTACTGTCATGAATAGATTTTCTAGTTGCAAGAGAGAATAGGTGTAGATCAGCCTTTCTCAACCTGGGGGTCGGGACCCCTACTATTTTATGTCGGTCCTGGAGTTGTGTTTGCCAAGTTTCGTTCAATTCCATCATTGGTGGGAGTTCAGAATGCTTTTTGATTGTAGGTTAACTATAAATTCCAACAACTACAACTCCCAAATATCAAGATCTATTTTCCCCAAACTCCAGTGTTCACATTTGGGCATATTAAGTATTTGTGCCAAGTTTGGTCCACATCCACCATTGTTTGAGTCCACAGTGCTCTCTGGATTTAGGTGAATTACAGCTCCCAAACTCAAGGTCAATGCCCACCAAACCCTTCCAGTATTTAATGTCGGTCATGAAGTTGTGTTTGCCAAGTTTGGTTCAATTCCATTATTGGTGGAGTTCAGAATGCTCTTTAATTGTAGGTGAATTATAAATCCCAACAATTACAATTCCCAAATGACAAAACCAATCCCCCTGCCCAGCCCCACCAGTATTCAAATTTGGGCATATTGGGTCTTTGTGCCAAATTTGGTCCAGTAAATGAAAAAACATTTACATTACAATTCCTAACAGGAGCAAAATTACAGTTCTGAAATAGCAACGAAAATAATGTTATGCTTGAGAGTCATCACAACATGAGGAGCTGTATTAAGGGGTCACGGCATTTGGAAAGTTGAGAAACACTGGTGTAAAGGGATTAGCACAGGGCAAAACACAAATCTTCAGACCGAGCTGCCACCAATTGCAATGGGGATACCCTAAATAGCTGTTAAGAATATCCTCACTTTGTGTCGCTCCAACTGTAGGTTTTTTTTCCTTAAAGTTTGTCATACGCTGCCACAAAATATAGAACTCTTCAACAGGCTATCTTATGTGTGTAGGTTGTATGAGGCACGCAGAGGCTTTTGTTTGGTATGAACAAAGAAAGATGTTTATTTATTTACTTAGAACAGGCACATAAGCTTTATGGTTGCAGTAAATTTGTACAGAGCGTTAAAAGTTTCAGAAGTAGTTCTGTGCTTGAATTACAGGTTTCAATCAAAACCTTTAAACTGAGAAACTTTTAGTACTCTACTAAACAGTTCCCTCAAATACAAACAGCCCAATCCTCCAGGGTCTGTTGAAACTTATAGTTCTTCCTTTGAAGTAACTATTATATAACACAAGCTAAACTTTCTTCTTCCTCCCTTTCAATTCCTAACTGCCATCTCCAATCTCCAACTGTCAGTTTCAAACTCCCAACTGACTTCTCCAAATTCCAAACCCCTAACTGACTTTTAAAATGGCTCCTTTTTTTCCTTGTCTCATCTTAGTTCCGCCCATTTTCTCATGCCAGGGCTATTAACCAATCAGGTGGCTACACATATCCTCAAGGCTGCCTGTTGGCTCTACCCCCTCTTGGCTCTGTGTTAACCAAAACGGATGCCTGCTGGCTCCGCCCCCTCTTGGTTCTGAGCTAAGAAAATGGCTGCCTGGCTTCTTATTTATTTATTTATTTAAAACTTTTATATCCCAATCTTCTCACCTCCGTAGAGGGACTCAGACCGGCTTACACCAAGGATTCAATGCTACTAATACAAGTTAAAACATCATACAACAATACAAGATTAAAATACAAATAGATAAAATACATATATGCCAAATCGCCAAGGTAAAATCATGTTCAACTCAGTCCGCATATGTGGTCACTCACTTTGGTCTGCAACCAGTCTCAGCCATTATTCTGGGAATGCTTCGTTCCATAACGAGGATTTCACTAGCCTCCTGAAAGACAAGAGGGAGGGGGCAGATCTAATCTCGCTCGGGAGAGAGTTCCGTAGCCGAGGGACCACCACCGAGAAGGCCCTGTCTCTTGTTCCCACCAAACGTGCTTGCAAAAGTGGTGGGACAGAGAGCAGGGCCTCTCTGGAAGATCTTAACATTCTTGGCCTTCAAGGAACCAAACACCAGCCCTGCACAGTAGGCCAGTACGTTACAACAGGCATGGTGTGTTTTATACAGCATAATGTGTTTTTCTAAGCTCAGGAATCCTTGTGTTTTCATTTTTAAAAGAGATACTGCAGTGCCGTTTCATTATTTGTGCATTAAAATTCAACCTCTCCAAAGGGAAAATCTCTATTGGGATATGTTGCTGAAGGCTTTCATGGCCAGAATCACTGAGTTGCTGTGGTTTTCTGGGCTGTATGGCCATGTTCCAGAAGCATTCTCTCTTTTTTATATATATAATTTTTATTAGTAAATTTTCTTTATACAGCAATAAAAATGGGGAGAGTGATCATAGGGGTGTACGAGAGGGAGGGAGAGGGGTGGGGGGGGGTAGGGGAAAGGAAAGAATATATATATATTCTTGAAAGTCTGCATTTCATTGAGCATGGACTCAATTTTGAGCAGTAGATTAAATACTTGTTTTCAGCCAAAAATTTCAAGAAGTAGATGGAGCCCCCAGTGGTGCAATGGGTTAAACCCTTGTGCTAGCAGGACTGCTGACCTGATCAGCAGTTTGAATCCAGGGAGAGTGGGTTGAGCTCCCTCTGTCAGCTCCAGCTCCCCATGCAGGTACATGAGAGAAGCCTCCCACAAGGATGGCAAAACATCAACATCCAGGTGTCCCCTGGGCAACATCCTTGCAGACAGACAATTTTCTCAGTCCAGAAGTGACTTGCAGTTTCTCAAGTTGCTCTTGGCACAAAAAAAGCCTGAAAGTTGCCTCCAGATTACTCCATACCATTATTATACACAGGGGTGGCTCAACCCATTACGCTAAGTAAGCATTTACAGTATAGTTGATTTTGCCCGGGGGCGCTCTTGAGGCGCTCTTGAGGGAAAATAGACCTTGACATATGCGAGTTGTAGTTACTGGGATGAGTTCACCTACAATCAAAGAGCATTCTGAACTCCACCAATGATGGAATTGAACCAAATATGGCACACAGAACTCCCATGACGAACAGAAAATATATATCAGTGATTGGTTGGTTGGGGGGGGGGGGGGGCAAAATACTGTTTGCTTACTGTTGAAAATTACCTAGGGCTGCCTCTGATTATACAACCATTATTATGGAATCCCACCTTATTTCTTCCCCTCTTTTAATTTTTCTTGTTCTTTCCATTTGCCAGATCTGCCTTGTGCTGCAAATAGCCACTATGAACTCTGTGCTCAGGGCTGTACCCAGACTTCCTGTGGCAGCATCTCTGTCCCTTGTTCATCCAAATGCCAAGAAGGCTGTGTGTGCGATGAAGGTTTTGTGCATAGTGGCGATCAGTGTGTTCCCATATCCGAATGTGGCTGCCTTTATGAGGATCGCTATTACTTGGAAGAAGAAACGTTCTACCCAACATGTGAGAAGCGTTGTATATGTCAGCCTGGAGGGACTGTGAAGTGTGAAGCTAACTCCTGTGGTCCTGATGAAGAATGCAGGCTGCTTGATGGTGTTCAGAAATGTCACTCAATTGGCAGCTCTACCTGCTCAGTTTTTGGCACCACTCACTATGTTTCCTTTGATGGGCTATACTTTAATTTCCAAGGCTCATGTACATACACCTTGGCTGCAAGTAGCACTGAAAATGAGGGACTGATTCCATTCACACTCAGTGTGGACAATGAGGTTTATGGTGATGGGAAGAGCTCCGATACCAAGGCAATCTCTCTCATGGTGTATGGTCTTACAGTGACATTAGTGCAGAACAAACCAGGACTAGTGAAGGTAAGTCTGTGCTACAAGGGAACAGGCAATTTTAGGTCATTCGCCTGCAGGCCATTAAACTCTCTTCGTATTTTGGAATGATATTCACAGAGTTCGTTATCATTGAACTCTCATTATATTTGGAAAATCTCCTCTTTAGCTGTTCTTTTTGTGCAAGCAATTGGTACCGTATATACTTGAGTATAAGCCGAGGCACCTAGTTTTACCACAAAAAAAACTGGGATAATGTATTGACTCGAGTATAAGCCGAGGGTGAGAAATGCAGCAGCAACTGAAACAGTTCAAAATAAAAATAGATATCAATACAGTTACATTAATTGAAGCATCTGTAGGTTAAATGTTTTTGAATGCTTACATAAAACTGTAATTTAAGGTAAGACTGTCCAAGTCTGATTAAACCATTATTCTAACCTCCTTCAATGTAAATGTTCTTACATATCCTGCCAATAATAATAAAGAGAGTAAAATAATAAATGCAATAAAAATAATAATAGAATGAAATAATAGAAATGTAACAATAACAGTAATAATAGAGTAAAATAATAAATGTAATAATAACAATAATAGAGTAAAACAATAAATGCAACAATAATAAATGTAATAACAATAATGTAATAATAACAATAATACAGAGAATTAAATAATAAATGCAATAATAATAAAGTAAAATAATAAATGTAGATTAAAAGAGAGTTAAATAATAAATGTAGATTAAAAGAGAGTTAAATAATAAATGTAATAATAATAGAGTGAATAATAAACGTAATAATAATAATAATAAATAGAGCAAAATAATAAATGTAATAATAATAATAGGGACCGAGTTGTGGTGCAGTTAGCTAGGAGTCAGCTGCATTAAATCACCACTGACCAAAAGGTCATGAGCCAGCCCGAGTCAGAGTAAGCTCCCGACCATTTGTCTAGCTTGCTGTCAACCATTGCATATTGAGAGACAGTTGCATCTGTCAAGTAGGAAATTTGGATACCGCTTATGCGGGGAGGATAATTTAACTAATTTATGACGTCATAAAAAAATCTCCAGCAGCGGGCGAAAGAATGAGGAAGTACTCCATCAAGGACTCAGTGGACCGTTAAGCAACAGCTCCCCCAGTGGCCAGAATTCAAGCAGACTCTCATTAAGCTTAAAATTGCTTCTGTGTTTGTCTATATATGTTGTGTGTCTATGGCATTGAATGTCTGCCATGTATATGTACACTGTAATCCGCCCTGAGTCCCCTGCGGAGTGAGAAGGGTGGAATATAAATACTGTAAACAAATAAATAAATAATGTAATAATAATAACAGAGTAAAATAATAAATAACCTTGATTCAAGTACAAGCTGAGGGAGGCTTTTTCAGCCTAAAAATAGGGCTGAAAACTCAGTTTATACTCAAGTATATACAGTAAGTATTCTACAGCTGAATGGAAGAATAGCTGTCTCTTTTAGGCTCTTTCAAAGGTCACTAAATGGCATTGTTCTCCTTAAAACTGAACATTTCCCTCCATCTCTTTCAGTGCATGTTTTAGATAGGTATGGTGCATCACAACTGAACGAAATAAAAATGATAACTATGTCTTGAATTTTATTTTAACATTATACTAGAAGCATGAAGGGCCAGAGCTCAATTAAAATAATATATCTTATTTCTTTTCTGGCCACCAAACATGACTTCTTCACAAAATGTCATTACTATAACACGTTAATTTTCTTTCTCAAAGGTGGGTGAAGTCCTCCAACCACTTCCTGTGACCCTTTCTGAAGGAAGGCTAAAAGCCTATCAGCATGGCATGAAAGTATTGATAGAAGCTGACTTTGGCCTCACTGTGGGCTATGACTTAGTCTACCACATGACAGTCACCATCCCAGGCACCTACCGAGGACAGGTGCAAGGCCTTTGCGGGAACTACAATGGGCTGAAGGATGACGAATTCCTCCTCCCCAATGGAATGGTAATCTCTAATGCAACTGCATTTGGGGCTTCCTGGAAGGTTCTTATTCCCAAGGCAGAAAGCTCCTGCTCACATGGATGTTCTGGGAGTAGCTGCCCAGTCTGTGAGGAAAGGAAGAAGGATGTTTTCAAGCAGCGCAACTACTGTGGGATCATCATTGCACTTGATGGCCCCTTCAAAGCCTGCCACAGCAAGGTGGACCCCAGCGTGTATTTCAATAATTGCATCTATGATTTGTGCCTGAGCAATGGAGACAGCCAAGTTTTGTGCCGAAACATCCAAAGTTATATGTCTGCCTGCCAAGAAGCCAGAGTCTCTGTTGTGCCTTGGAGAAGTCCATCCTTTTGTGGTAAGCTACCAAGACTGAGCAATGGGGTAGGTGGGCATTAGGAAGTGAAGTGGCAATCGCATCACCTTTTCTGTGAGGTATAATTTTATTTATATCACACAAATATTGTCATAGAGAAATACCTGTTAAAAGGTGTTGAATAGCTCTCTGGCAGTGTTAGACTAGAATATTCTAACTGATTATAAAGTTTATAAGTTTTGTCCAGATCTTCCAAACTTCGATTTTTAAGAGCATGCTGGATTAAACGAGGTAGTCGTGCCCATTGGTTTTCAGACAAGGAAGATAAAGGCCACAAGCAGGAAATTAGAACAACAAAACTATGGAACACAATTTGAAGAAAATTCTGTTCCTGGTTTGAAAGTGTTATTTCCTGTTTCATTGTGTGGTGCTTACTTTGAAAGTAGTTGTTATACTCCAGAAATTTTCCTTTTTTTGGCTGCCACAAACTATGTTGAATTGGGATGCCGTGAGTTTTCCGGGCTGTATGAGCATGTTCCAGAAGCATTTTCTCCTGACTCCCCCCCCCCCCCCCCCCATCTATGGCAGGCATTCTCAGAAGTTGTGAGATATATTGGAAACTAAGCAAGGAAGGTTTATATATTTATATATCTGTGGAATGTCCAGGGTGAGAGAAAGGACTACTGTCCGCTTAAGGCAGGTGTGAATGTTGCAATTGGCCATGTTGATTAGCATTTTGCAGTTTCAAAGTCTGCAGTGACTTTCATGTTCCTTAATTCATGTTTGGGCAACACTGTGTTTGGTGGTCTCTATGCAGACTTGTCCACAGCTACATGGTATACAGTAGACTCCTGCAGAAGTGAGAGGATCCCTCTTGTCCATGAAATTAGTTGAAACTCTATCAGACATACAATGAAAACTATGGCAAAATGTGCTGCAGAATGTCCCGCAGAAACAAAATTATTGCAGTTTAATAAATCTTTTCCGTGTTTTTATGGTAGAACCAATTAGGAAATAACATTTATAACCCAGGAACAAAAATCATGTTACATATTGTATTCGGTTCCTGTTTGTGTTTCCAGGCAGCTTGAATTGAGAAACATAGTATGTTAAGACAAAGCCATCAAATTGAAGAGCTATTGAACAAAGCTCTCTCCATGATGAACCGATGTATGCATGTCTGCTTTGTTTACATCATCTTTGGGGAATTCATTGGGTAGTTCTGCTTTATGACACATATGAAAAACTTCCTTGTGTCTTGCCTGAACTGTCCACAATTTGGTTTCATTGGATGATGGGGGAAATCTAGCTGTTCTCCCCATTGCCCAGCCATCCTGAGAATTTTTTCATTTAGTATATGTCTTTTTTGAATTTAGCTCTTAGCTGTCCTGCCAACAGTCACTATGAGGTTTGTGCTGACCTCTGCTCTACCAGTTGTGCTAAGATTGCCAACCCAAGAGGATGTCCAGAGAGCTGCGCAGAAGGCTGCCAGTGCAATGATGGCTATTTCTTTGATGGTGTTGCCTGTGTTCCTGAGAAAAGCTGTGGGTGTTTCAAGAATGGACGATACTATAAGGTAAACCAACCTTTCAATTTTTATTTTCCCAGCTTCTTTTGGCTTGCTGTCATTTTGGATCAGGTCAAGTATTTTTAAAGTGTTTGTGCTTTCCTTAATACCATTCATTTTTATAGACTACCCTTGTGATCAGTTTCAGACTTTTTAAAAACTTCAGTTGAATTGTTGCCATGGGTTTTCCCTTGTCTCAGGCTGCAATTCGGTTGATTGTTTTTGTGGTTTATGTTTGTTTACTGGTTTAATTTTGTTTGATGGTTTAATCAGTTTTTAATTTGGGTATTATGCAAATTTTTAAAATCTGTTGGCACTTTGAATCTTGAATAGGAAAAAGTCAGGATATTGATGATTTGGTGGAGGGTTAATGCTCTGTTTATACAACTTTTCATCCTTCTCACGCCATGGAGGAGAACATTCATGTGCATAGAGAGTGCTATTATCACTATCGACTAAATGTTGGGTAGAAAGCAAAGAGGCAATGTGACAGCCAAGTGAAAAGAGCTGATGTCAGTCTCAAGCATATTCATTGACTCACCGGAGACAACAGAGGATGACATCAGCTTTCTTCACTAAATGATAGAACTGTAACTTGCCAGATTTTGCCTAGACAACTCCTCTTTCTTTCCTCCCCAAATCAGTAAAAGACCATGGATATACCTGCATGCACATATGTGTCACCAACAGGATTCCAGCTGTGAATTAGTGACCATTTAGCCATAGCATTTTGAATCTAGCTTTGTCTTGGGGGGGGGGGGCTTTAGCACACGAGGTTAAAAACCACCAGCTGCAGTCAATCTTGTCAATGCAAGGTTGACAGTTCAAAGCCCAGATCAGGGTGATCTTCTGGCCTTTAGCCCAGCTTCTGCCAACCTAGTGGTTCCAAAGCAAAAGAAAAAGAAAAAAAGAAAATGAGTAGATCAATAGGAACCACTTAAAAGTGGGGACGGTATTTTAAGGCACCCCTAAAATGAAAAATGCCAGAATATGCCGGATGATCCAACCAAAAAAGGAGGAAGTTTACAAATCTATGGCATGGAGATGGAGCGACAGCACCCCATCATGGCCAGAATCGAGCACACACCACCGAGATACCAAGTATGGGGAAAGCCTATATATACCTCCTTCTATGTACAATTGTCTTGTCTGTATAAAATGGCATTGAATGTTTGCCGTATATGTATGTTCTGTGATCTGTCTTGAGTCCCCTTAAGGGTCAGATGGGCGGAATATAAATACTGTAAATAAATAAATGAAATAATTTCCAGCAAAGCTTTTAGGGGATTGGTACTAACTGTTCTAACATTTGAACAAGAATTTTCATGTAATTAATATGTTTTTCCGGACTAACCAATACATTTTATTTTTGCATTTAGAATCTGCAATGAAATATTTATGTGAAGTTTCCCTGTTTGGTCATCCCTTCAACTGTGTTCTTCCACCATTCATTTCTCTGTGCCCTTTGTTTTTCAGTTTTCCTCATGCAAATAACTACTCACCGTTCCATGCTTACTATGCACAGCCTCATAATTCCAATTTCTTTATCATTATTTCCCATCAGCCTAATGAACAAGTTCTACTAAATGGGTGCCGGGAGCATTGCCATTGTACCCCTGGTCGGGGGGTGACCTGTGAGACACACAGTTGTGCCAATGATGAAATCTGTGAGATCCGAGATGGCACAATGGCTTGCTTTGGTAAGGATATCCAAAGAGACATTCACATCTAGGCTGCCTAGAAGTATGTAAATTCTTCTTTGTCTTGTTTTATCATCTGACAAGAACAGCAAACATTTTTCTCGTCTGAAACATGACCCTGGGCTATTTTGCAAGAGTACTAGCACTTGCATGAATTATTCCTTTTCCTTCATAACTTGTGACGCAGTGATTTCTATACTTGAGGTCTTTTTGTTAGTCTAAGGAAGATAGCCATAACCTGATAGCATGTTCATTCAGATAATTCAGTTAATTGTGTATCATATTAAAAGGTTGGCTTAGATTCTACACCATGGTTTATGTTTTGTAACTTTCAAAACCATAGCCATGGTGCAGAAATGCAGTGAAATCTTATGAACTGGTATGGACTCTAAGATCTGCTGGGGAGGCTCTCTTCTTGGTCCCGCCTCCATCTCAAATGTGATTGGTAGCGACGAGGGAGAGGGCCTTCTCAGTGGTGGCCTCCTCAGGGAACTTAGGCAAGCCCTCACACTACAGCACTTTTGGAAAGAGCTAACAACTTGGTTCTTTCTGCAGGCCTTTGATAATGTTTAAGATAGCCAGACTACTATCTTTAGCCAGTGAAGGCTAAATTGATTGTATGGATCTTTCAATTAACGACTTTTGCCATATCTTATTTATTTAATAGCTCATGTTAATTTTATATGGCTGCTTTTGAATGTTTTCTTAGCTTTAATGTCGATATATTGCATCTTATTTGTTCTGTGGCACTATTGTGTGCTTTGTAAGCTGCCCTGAGTCCCTATATGGGAGATGGTGGCGGTGTATAAAAAAAAGTTGATATTGTTGTTGTTGTTGTTAGTTGGGTTTGTTATTAGGCATACTGTATAAAATCAAACTCTAAGCTAGCAGGTGTTGCTGGTAGTTGGCAACTGGTAGCTGAAAGCTGATATCAACGCCAAGATTGAAAGTTTATCTCACTGCACTACCAGTCAAGGGCATCCTGATTTCGTGAAGAAGAACGAAATAAAACTGTTTATTGCTTTAGTTTCCTGTTGTCATATCAAGAAGAAATATACTTAGAGAAGTGTTTGTTTTGTTCCTGTGGTGAGAGCAACTACTGTGAACTGTATTGTAACTTTGTTGTTCTTAGTGAATGAACTGTTTTCATTTCTACTTCAAAAGCACAACTGACTCAAGTGCCTTTTTGTTAGTCAAGACTTGAATTCAGGGCCACACTGCATATGAAGGAGCTAGTATATATTTAAAGCAGTGGTTCCCAACCTTTTTTTGACCAGGGACCACTCTCCAACATTAGTACCAAAAGGATTACAAATCGGTTTTTGGTCAACTTTAGATTCGGTTTGATTATTTGGGGTGCTGATTCAGAAAATTGAATTGGATAGACAACATCACCTCTAGTTTCTGATACAAAACATATGCCATCCAGTAGTTGCCATCTGTTCACCCACAGAAAAACGTATTTAATAACCCTCGGCACTATAAGAGGGTTTTGCGAGACCAGTCACTCTCGTTGCAGTGGTGTAGTAACTGAGGCCACAGATCATATTTTAGTTCTTGCGGACCACTAGTGGTCCACGGACCACAGGTTGGGAACCACTGCTCTAAAAGGATATGTGCTCATAAGCTTCCGTACTCTGCTAGGCAGACTATATTGTTGAAGCAGTAACATTGTTCTGACATGATTTGCCACATATGCAAGCCTACTTACAAAGCTATATGTCTCATGATGAATTTCAGGCCTTTTATTTAGTGTCCTGAAATTCATTCAAATTGCTTCATTCTGAACTACCTACATTCAATATAAGAGAAAAAGAGGGGAAAAGTGTTTAAAAGGAAGCCATATTCATGAATTTCCTAAAACAGATTAGAGCTACAAATAAATAATAGCACAGTCTTGTGACCTGTCTTTCAAAAAATCATCAGACATTGAGGTTGACTTGAAAGCGCACAACTGTTTTGAATCTTGCATTTTCACAATAACACTTTCCTTCTTTTCCTTTAGGCTCTTGTGCATCGAGTTCTAAGGGAAAGGAATTTGTCACAGCATTCCTTCACAACTGGCAACCTGTACCAAACACTAGGTTTGTGTTGCTTATAACTGGACATCATCCTGCAACCTCAGTCACAGTAACCGTGAAAATTCCTGCTTATCACACAACTATTGAAGTTAACGAGGGACAGATGGTGTCAGTGGAACTCCCTACCTCTGTAGAGATGATCGGAACAGACATCTTCGATGCAACTGTGCTGATACGTTCTAACAAAGACATCTCCGTTTTCTCCCTCAGTTACAAGCCCTATTCTCCTGGCGCCACTGTAGTGTATCCAGTCCAACAGCTTGGCACATTGCATTATATCATAACCCCACCAGGAACTGTATCAGAAACATTCAAGGAATTTGCTGTTGTAGCCCATCAGAACCCGACTAGAGTTGAGATTGATCTGACAGGACCTGTGACATTCAACGGAAAGGTCTATGGTGCAGGAACCAGACTTTCTGCTAACCTGGAAGCTTTGCAAACACTTCAGATCCAAAGTGCAGATGATTTATCTGGCACCAGAGTAGAATCCACAGAGCCTGTGGCTATCTTGAGTGGACACAGCTCTGCGGTGCAACACACAGTGTATGATCATGTTGTTGAACAGCTCTTGCCTGTTTCTAGTTGGAGAACCACCTTCATTGTCCCTCCATTGTCCTTGCAGAAAACATTTGACATTGTGTATGTGATTGCCTCCAAAGCCACTTTGATCAAATACCAATCTGGGACCAAAACTGATACCCGGAACGTGGAAGCAGGGGAGGTTGTCCAATTTCAAGTGCAGAGCCCTGAGCCATTATATCTTTCTGCTGATGCTGGAATCCAGGTTGTCTTTTTTTTCACAGGAGACACAAATGAAGGTCTGGCAATTGATCCATTCCTTATAAATTTCCCAGCCTTAACAAGCTACTGTAACTCATACTACATTGATGGAATGAGTCAGTTTGATAGTTATGCTGTCATCATAGCCAAAGCCTCAGAAATCAGTGGAATCAAATTAGGGAAGGAGCCCTTAGGAAACATCCAGTGGAGACCAGTCCCAGGAACAGAATATTCTTGGGCTGAATACAGTCTGAAAAAAGAGGATCAGGCTGTCACGATGGAGCATCCTAGCTCTCCTTTTGGGCTCTTCATCTTTGGAGGCTCACAAGTTGAAGGTTACGGCTCTGTGGCTCTCTGCTCTTGTGGTAAGTATTTTGAAAAGAACTCCTTACCTTAAGCAGCTAGAATGTGGGCCTGGCGAAGCCCTGTCAGCCTAAGCAGTTGGTGATAACGTTTAGTTTGTTGGTGTTAGATAGGAGAGCTGGGTTAATCTTTTGTGGTATTCAAGAGCTATAGAAATAGATAACAAGAATACAGATAGTGGGAATAGGACCTTGCTTGTTGTCTGTTTTTTTGTCCCTGAGGAAGGCTAGGGAAAAGATTATTGGCTAGATTCCAGAAAGGGGGGATTTTGTTTGGAATTATTATCAGCGATTAATTTCCTGAGATAATCTCCTGTTTTGTTAACATCAAGATTTGAATCCAGAACCCATCTAAGAATTGTACATCAAACGTAACCAGAAGCTTATGTACCAGTAACGTACGGAAACCAGTACGCATTTGTACCAGAAGAAGTTTAAGCCTGTTAAATAAACATTTTATTATTGTTAGTTCCTTATAACAACCTTAGTGTGAACATCATTGGGATTTAAACCCTCTGAAGAAAATAAACACTATTGTAACACAAAAGGGTGTTACTAAGTATCCTCTCCACATACAACTCAGCCTGAATACCAAACAAAAGGTGGCAGCAAAAACAATTGAAGAAACAGTTTCAAAACCTCCCAGTTCAGGCGTAATTCATATATATATCAAATTGCCTCTTCCCTGTTTTAGAAATCTCCCTGCATCGATATAATTTGGTTGGCAGCTTGTGGTATTAACTATATTAAAATTCCCTGCTAAATTCCTTATAATTAGTGGCAATCGGCTGGTATAGTTTCCCCAGATATTCCTTATAAAAGGTGGTACAACGGTTGCGATAGGTGCGATATCCTTTATAAATTGGGGAAGCAACATTGGGATTATTTTCATATCTTTCCCTGTCTGATAAATTCAAATTATTTAAAATCTTCTCTACTACTCTGCCTTCCTGCTATCCTTAAAAAATTGTTTTAATATGAGTCATGTATTTATTGTATTTTCATGGCTATCTATATTTCCTTGGGGCAAACTCTTTAAAGTAGCTTATGACAATATACTTTACTAAATAAAACCCATCAAATTACTTTGCTATAAAAAAGTTTCAAATAAATCATTTAACTATATAAGTTGTCTGAATTTGACAGATAGGATGGCACACAAGAAGAAAATTAAATGACTGAGTACTGGCCTTACGTATTCATCACACTAGAGAAAAAATCCACTTAAAACCCGGTTTCTGCCTCCTGCAGAATTCTGGGGTTTGTAGTTTAGTGAGGCTGTTAAAGGCTCCTCCCTAAACTACAAACCCCAGAATTCTGCAGGAGGCAGAAACGGTGGATTTTTTCTGTAGTGTGATGAGGCCCTTAATTGAATCAATCACTTAAGTTCCTCCATATCCTGACCTAAAGTGTTTTAAAAATGTCTTCAGTGGATGGGCACCAAGAAACACACTGTATGTTCAATGTGTAGTCAAAGGCTTTCATGGCCGAAATCACAGGGTTGCTGTGAGTTTTCCAGGCCGTATGACCATCTTCCAGAAGCATTCTCTTCTGACGTTTCATCCACATCTATGACAGGCATCCCCAGAGGTTGAGAGGTCTGTTGGAAACTAGGCAAGTGAGGTTTATGTATCTGTGGAATGTTCAGAGTGGGAGGAAGGACTCTTGTCTGCCTGAAACAAGCGTGAATGTTGCAATTGGCCGGCTTGATTAGCATTGAATAGCCTTGCAGTTTCAAAGCCTGGCTGCTTCCTGCCTGGGGGAATCCTTTGTTGGGAGGTATTAACTGGCCCTGATTGTTTCTTGTCTGGGTTTCCCCTATTTTCTGAGTGTTCCTCTTTATTTACTATCCTGATTTCAGAGTTTTTTTTAATAATGGTAGCCAGATATTGTTCATTTTCATGGTTTCCTCCTTTCTGTTTAAATTGTCCACATGCTTGTGGATTTCAATGGCTTCTCATCAGGAGAGAATGCTTCTGGAACATGGCTTGCAGCCTAGAAAACTCACATCAACACACTGTATGTTGCTTCAGGTGGAAAGCAAAGGCTATTTCACTCTTTCTCTCAGGTTCACTTGTATTCTATCACAATTTTAATGAGCATAATAACACAACAGGGAAGGAATTGTGTTAGAACCTTGCTAAGTGGAGAAGGTTCTAGATCTAGATTTGCATCCAAATCTTTCTTTCTCCATGTTCCCTTGTATTCTATTACATTTCTGTCCTATTCTGGTTCCTTCACCTCTATGTTGTCTCAAAGGCATCTGGTATTTAAAGACATGAAATCGAGTTCTTATTAGTTTATTTCAGATCAAAAATAGAAAGCCTTATTAAAAACGGCAGCTGCGCCCATATCTTGGGAGGTCGGACTTGGCCACGGTGATCCACGCTCTAGTTAGATCCTGAATAGATTACTGCAACACACTCTACATGGGGTTGCCTCTGAAGACTGCTCAGAAGCTCCAGCTAGTCCAATGCATGGCAGCTAGGTAGCTCACTGGAGCAGGGTACAGGGAGCATACAACTCCCCTGTTACGCCAGCTCCACTGGCTGCCTATTAGCTTCCGAGCACAATCCAAAGTGCTGGCTTTAGCCTCTAAAGCAAACAATGCACAAATATCTATAGTATCATAGAAACAAGAATGTATGTATGTATATTTTATAAGACTCTCAAGAAAGTAAATAAATCAGGATTATATGCTCTCTAATAGAGTAAATTGTCTGAAACTTTATAGCATTTAACAGGAATGTTATCAGCACATTATAAGTAACATATAGATTATCTTGTCAACATAGAGAAATAAACAGTAGAATAAGGATAATAAAGTCCATCCTTTCCTGGAGTCGGATTTCAGTGAAGGAATTCAAAAGTCTCTGTCTTTATCCTCAAAAGAATTCTTCTTTTGGCAACACAGTCTTAAGGAGTACTTTTTAATTATTCGAAACAAGGAGAACATACCGGGAGACCTTGTTGAAATTGTGTTACCTGAAATTGTGTTACCTAAGGAAGACTCTGTTGCCTAAAAAGTACTCCTTAAGACTGTGTTGCCAAAAGAAGAATTCTTTTGAGGATAAAGACAGAGACTTTTGAATTCCTTCACTGAAATCCAACTCCAAGAAAAGATGGACTTTATTACCCTTATTCTACTGTTTATTTCTCTATGTTGACAAGATAATCTATATGTTACTTATAATGTGCTGATAACATTCCTGTTAAATGCTATAAGGTTTCAGACAATTTACTCTATTAGAGAGCATATAATCCTGTTTTAGCCTCTAAAGCCCTAAATGGTTCCAGTCCAGTTTACCTGTCCGAACTTATCTCCCTCTATAAACCACCAAAAACCTAAGATTGTCCAGGGAGGCCTTGCTCTGGGTCCCACCGCCATCACAGTCGTGTTTGATGGGGATGAGAGACAGGGCCTTCTCACTGGTGGCCCTTCAGCTGTGGAACTCTCTCCCTAATGGGATCAGATCTGCCCCCTCCCTCCTGACCCTCTGGAAGACACTCAAATTCTGCATGTGAGATCAAGCATTTGTAGAATAGATTGACTTGCTGGGAAAGACAATGTTTTTAATGGACTACAAGGGGAATATCTAGGATGACGATTTGAACTGGCAACTGTTTTTATGTATATTTATAATTGTCTTAATTTGTGCTAACTGTATTTTATGCTATGTTTTATTTTTGTTGGCATTGAATGGTGCCAGTTGGTAGCTGTCCTAAGTCCCTCTTTGGAGGTTGGGAAAGATGGAATATAAATGTTACAAATAAATAAATAGAAAGCTTTCATATTAGAACTGTCCCAATGACTTTTGATTGTTGTTTTGCACAGATGCAATTCCTGTCCCAGTCCCCTTATCCTGCCCTGAGAACAGCCACTACGAGGCCTGTGGAACTGCTTGCCCTGCAACCTGTTCTGACCGCACGGCTCCCCTGACATGCGATGATACCTGTGTTCCCACCTGCCAATGTAACAAGGACTACATTCTTAGTGCTGGCGACTGTGTCCCAGTGGAGACCTGCAATTGCACTTATAAAGGTGCAACTTACAAGGCAAAGGAGGAGTTCTGGGATGATGAAGACTGTCATACTCTCTGCAAGTGTGACCCCACATTAGGCAAGGTTGTGTGTCAAGAAGATTCTTGCAAAGGCAACAAAAAGTGTGTGGTGGTCAATGGAGTCCGGGGCTGTCATGCTCTCAAGCATTATACCTGTATAGGAACTGGAGATCCTCACTACACCACCTTCGATGGGAAGAAATACGATTTCATGGGAACATGTATTTACCAGATGGTGGGGCTCTGCTCAAAAGATCCTACCCTCACCCCGTTTTTGGTCAGCGTGGAGAATAACAACCGAGGCAACAAAGCAGTGTCCTTCACTAAAGTGGTAACTCTGGAGGTATACAACATGACCATCAGTATGAGCCAAGAGTATCCAAACAAGATTCAGGTAGGTTTGCTAGAGAAATGATAAAGTGGTAAGATTTTAAAGAAGAAGCACTGCAAATCTTAAACCCTGGGAGATTTAGTGTTTTCACATAATAATAATAATAATAATAATAATAATAATAATAATAATAATAAAAATCTTCATTTGTATTCTTCCACCATCTCCCCAAAGGGACTCAGAGCTGCTTACATACAAACAACAACACATGAGTATAAACACAATGACATAAGTACAGTCAACAGCACATAAACATCCCACGGATAAATTATAAAAATAAAAATATAAAATTATAAAATTCCTAAAACACAGTAGAATCTGCGGGTAAGCCGGCTATCTGTTGACCATGGATTACATAGGATTAAAGGCCTGCCTGAAGAGCCATGTTTTTATAATCGCCCAGAAGGCTTGAAGAGAGGGGGCTAATCTAATTTTTTTTAGGGAAATCCGAGCTAAATTGGTAAAGTTCACAGTGGAAACTAGAAATGGTTTGGGATGATAGAAATCAGACATTTGTGATTGTTATCATGTCACTGCTACTATAATTTTAAAGAGCCATTATATGGAATAAGTTTTAATGTTTATATTGGAAAGTGCTTATTGTACTTTTAAAGGTTGCATATTATGTGATGTCATGGCCTATGGCTGGTACAATAAACAATTCATTCATTTATTGGGTTGTTGTAGGTTTTTCCGAGCTATATGGCCATGTTCTAGAGGCATTGTCTCCTGACGTTTTGCCTGCATCTATGGCAAGCATCCTCAGAGGTAGAGAGGTCTCACTAGACCAGACCTCACTACCTCTGAGGATGCTTGCCATAGGTGCAGGCGAAACGTCAGGAGAGAATGCCTCTAGAACATGGCCATATAGCCCGAAAAAACCTACAGCAACCCAGTGATTCCGGCCATGGAAGCCTTCGACAATACATTCATTTATTCATTCATAATTTCTTTAGGGAGGGTATTGCACAGCCAGGGAGCCACCACCAAGAAGGCCCTCTCTCTCGTCCCCACCAAGCATACTTGAGACAATGGTGGGACCGAGAGAAGGGCTTCTCTAGCAGATCTTAATGCCCACACCGATTATTAGTATTATTATTAAACTTTATTTGTACCCCGCTAGCATCTCCTGAAGGACTCGATGCGGCTTACAAAGGCCAAGGCCTCAACACACAATACAACAATACAAAACCTAAGGCAAATTAAAAACAATGAAAGCAATCTAAACAACAAACAATGAACAATACACTAAGACACAAAAACTGTGCCGGGCCAGAGTAATGGGTACAGGAATTAACCGATTCATAGAAGGAGAAGCAGTCTCGAAGATAGGTTTGACCCAAAGCGTATTGTTGGACATTGTTGGACAATATTGCATGAAAAAGGCAGCAGACACAAATTTGCAATCTAAAAAATCTGATAAATGAAACAGAAATTGCCCTTGAGATTAATGCAGATTTGTGGCTTTTACACAAATCCAAAGGAGAGTCAATAGCATAGCAGAGGGGCATGGAATATAAGAAGTCATTAAAATTCAATGGAATTATTATATTTTATATTTTTACTAATGGATGTGCAAATTTGTTTTTGCTCTAAGTCCCTGTCCTTAGGCATTGCCATTTAATTTCTTCATATCATCTCTTGCTTGGGCTAGCAGAATCTTAACCAATAACTACAAAACTATGCATTAGTCAGACCTTTCATGCACTAATGATAATAGGTTGGATCCTTGTGTTTACCCCTCTTGATGTCTTCCATGTGTTTTCCAGGTCAATGGAGTCTTTGTGGACCTGCCATTCTTCTATAAGAACAAATTGAAGGTTTATGCCAGTGGAGTCCATGGCTTCATCAGAACCGACTTTGATCTGAGAGTCAGCTTTGATTGGTATAGTTATGCCAGAGTCATCCTTCCCAGTACTTACATCAATGCTGTTTGTGGACTCTGTGGCAATGCCAATCAGGATCCCAGTGATGACTTTGCCATGAGGAATGGAACACAAACAAAGGAAGAAATCCAATTTGCAGATAGCTGGAAGCTAAAGGATATCCCAGGATGCTCAGCAGGCTATACCAGTGATCATCCTGCATGCAGTACAGCGGAGAAAGAGACCTACAAGGGCGACCATTATTGTGGAATACTCATCAAAAGGGATGGCCCTTTCAGACAGTGTCATAAAGCCATTGACCCAACAACTTACTTTGATGATTGTGTCTTTGATACCTGTGCATATAGAGGCCACTATGAAACGCTCTGTAAAGCCATCACTTCCTATGTGACTGCATGCCAAAATCAGGGAATCTTGATTGGGGAGTGGAGATCACCTTCTTTCTGTAGTAAGTATTGCCTCCAAGTTCTAAACTGTACTAAGTAGATTGAATGGGCTAAAGAAAGCACTGTTTAAAGGCAGAAAATAAACATGGGATATTTTAAAGCTGAAACCCTATTGTCCATTAAATTATGATATTAGATTAATTAGAGTGCATAACCTATAGACCAAATATTTGGATTGCAACTTTCATAATCCCTTACCAGTATCCCTGTTTTCTGCAGTTTCTTGAAGCTGATGTGCAACATATTTAGCGAAACCACTTTATATTAGAATACTTAAATTTTACAGGGTTTATATCTTAATATATTATTAATATGTCATTGTATTATAATGTAAGTTTTCAGAATATGTTTTGGATTGTGTCATGAGTCCAGAGTAGAGTTTTCTGGATGTTCACTTAGGTTCAGTAGATTTAGTTTCTATTGGGTATAATTGCACCCTAAGCCTGAAATGTTGTCCCACTTTCCTGGAAGTAACCTTATTGGATTCAATGCAATTATTTTTGAGGATGAATGTATGGGATTATATTGAGTTGCAATAGATCTCTGAGGTTGTGAGATCTGGGAGTCTATACTACCATAAGTATAAGCTGAGTTTTTCAACCCTTTTTAAGGGTGAAAAAGCCTCCCTCGGCTTATACTCGAGTCAATGTTATTTATTACTGTACTCTGTTATTACTATTACTATTATTATTATTATTATTATTATTAAATGTATTATTTTACTCTATTTATTATTATTACATTCACATTATTTACTCTATTATTATTTTTATTACATTTATTATTTTACTTTATTTATTAGTGTTATTATTACATTTCTATTATTTTACTCTATTATTATTGGAAGGATAAATAAGCACATTTACATTGAAGAAGGTTAGAATAATGGTATAATCAGAGTCTTATCTCAAATTACAGTTTTATGTAAATATTCAAAAACATTTAACCTACTAGGGAATCTTACTGTGTATGATATCCCCAACAGAATTATTATATATTCATCTTTGTATTTTCTGGTGCTTATATTCCAAGCATCAGTAAAAAAAAATTTTTTTCTTTACCTCTCTCTTCCAGGCCTTTCTTGCCCTCTTCATTCCCACTATGAACTCTGTGGAAGTGGCTGCCCTACCACATGCCAGAGTCTCTCCAATCCAAAATCATGTGATATTCCATGTACTGAAGGATGCTTTTGTGACCCAGGATTCCTCTTAAGTGGGAGCCAATGTGTTTCTCAAGCTAAGTGTGGATGTTTACATGAAGGCCAGTATTACAAGCAAGGAGAAACGTTCTTCCCCAGCAGAAGTTCCTGTGAAAATAAGTGTCGTTGCAATGACAATGGAGCAATCATGTGCGAAGACTTCTCCTGTGGAGCTGGGGAAGAGTGTAGGACAGAAAATGGCATCCAAGGCTGCTATCCCACTGCATATGGCACCATGAAAGTCTTTGATGATCCTCATTTTATTTCTTTTGATGGGAGAAGTTTTGATTTCCATGGCTCCTGCACATACATCTTAGCTCAAGTTTGCAACAAGAATCCTCGACTAATGGATTTCTCTGTGTTGGTGGAGAATGAGAAACTTGATGACAGACCTTTAATTCTGATAAAAACTGTCGTAATCTCAGTACATGGATATAGGGTAGTCCTTCAGAGGGGTATACAATGGGAAACAGTGGTAAGTGGCTTTAATGCTAAGGCAGTAGACTACTTGATGCAACACTGTCATGAAATGTATTTATTTATTAAGAGAATTTCTATCCCGTCCTTCTCACCTCCAAGGAGAGATTCAGGACGGCTACCAACAGGCACCATTCGATGCCAAACAATACACAACATAAAATACATTTAACCTAGATTAAAAACAGTTATAAATACATAAAAACAATTGACCATTTCTTGTCATCCTCCGAATAATCCATAGCCATCAGTTCAATAGTCCATTAAAGCCATCTTCAATCCATTGCCATCCACAAAAACAGTCGGTTAAAACCATTTATTGTGCAAATGCTTGATCCCTTAACCAAGATTTTAGCTTTTTCCAGAAGGTCATGAGGGAGGGGGCAGATCTCATCCCATTAGGGAGGGCGTTCCACAGCTGAGGGGCCACCACCCAGAAGGCCCTGCCTCTCATTCCCACCAACTGTGATTGTGATGGCGGTGGGACCAAGAGCAGGGTCTCTCCAAACAATCTTAAGGTCCTTGGGAATTTGTAGAGGGAGATATGTTCAGACAGGTAAGCTGGACCAGAGCCGTTCATGAAAGAGACATCAAACTACTGATAGGAAGCAGAACTGCACTCTTTTTTTTCCAAAATAATTTTTATTGGTAAATGGCATCAAAAACCTTAAACAAGCACATCTTGGACAAACAAATGATTAAAATAACCTAGACATACCTATGATACTGGTTCTTGGTACAGTGAAAGTAGGTGAACATCGTAAAAAGAACAGTAGGAATGTAAGAGTGTATGGGAAGGAAAAAAGAGAAAAAAGAGGGGAAAAGTAAAGAGACCAGCATCAATACAAATGTACATTTATACGTTTTCCCTTATCACTGCACTCTTGACCTTCCTTTTTACTCGACACATTCAGAACAATGCTTGCATCTACTGAGGATGAGGACCTTATCACATGGAGGTCCAGAAGCCTGGAGACAGCAGGGGATATCATGGGAAACTGTGGGGCGATGCCAGCTTCATCCCCTTTTGGGTCGTGGGGTGCTATCCCATGCCATTTCCCTGCTGTCCCCTGCTTGCTTGTGTGTTGTCCCTGGCTTCTTCAATGAGGACACAGGTACACATCTGACTCCTCGCTAGTCAGAAATGCTCCTACTGTTGATGAGATCTGTTGCTTTGATATGCTGGAGAACACATCAAAAGATGTTGGGCAATATGGAAAATATTTAGATTTGCACAAAACACAATTACAATTTAGTGCAAAGCCAAAGAAAATTTGATTTTTTTTACAAAAAGAAATCCAAAATGCAAAACTGCAAGAAACATTTATAATCTCACAAAACTAGGGAAAACTCTTTGAAGTGTTTCATTCTTACATGTAAGAAAAAAGTGAAGGTTAGATACCTGAAGTAGGTACCCTGTAGATGCTAGCACTTGGTCAAGTAGAATGCACAACACTGGCAAGTCGAAAGCTCAATTCAACTTCTTGTATAGTGTCCTTTTTACAAAATTAATGGATGGAGGAGATCAATCTGTGTATCACTAGTACTAACATGTATATAAGTATACAGTTCCAGGTTGTTTTCCCCAAGTCTAAGGCCTAGCTTTGTTTTCTGTCATTTCTACAGTTGGATGGAAAATCCTACACTCTGCCAGTGAACAAAGGGAATGGAAAACTCTGGATCACTCAGGAGGGGAATAACATCATTGTCCAATCCTCCTTTGGCCTCACAGTCCTCTATGACACTTCTTCTTTTGTCCATGTGTCCATCCCTAGCAACTACCAGGGACACATGTGTGGCTTGGGAGGCAACTTCAATGGAGACAAGAGGGATGATTTCATGCTACCCAATGGAGTAGTCACTGAAAATATGGAAGAGTTTGGGGCCTCCTGGAAGGTCCCTGTGGATGGTGCCATTTGCTCTGATGGCTGTGGGGAGAAATGCCCCACCTGTACAGCAGCCAAGACTGAACCATACAAGGCTGAGACCTCCTGTGGAATGATGCTATCCAAATCAGGCCCATTCAGAGATTGTCACTCTTTGGTGAGACCTACTGAGTACTATGCACACTGCCTCTATGCTATGTGTGCAACTGATGGGACACAAGAATCTCTCTGTCGGAGTCTTCAGGCCTATGTGACTGCATGCCAAACATCAGGAGCCAAGATTACAGCTTGGAGAACAACCTCTTTCTGCCGTAAGTTCAGAATACGAAAATACATTTTTCCTCACAGTTAATCATAAAGATTACAATCCAAGTTCCCTTTCTATGGAAAAGATAATACTGAGCAAATGTAACTCCCTATTCCCAAATGTCTCCACAGCTCTCACTTGCCCAGCTAACAGCCACTACAAGACCTGCACCGCAGTTTGTGATTTCAGTTGTGCCAGTCTATCCACTCCAATCCAGTGCACAAAGAGGTGCTTTGAAGGCTGCCAATGTGATGAGGGCTATGTGTTTGATGGAGCCACATGCGTACCAATGGACAGATGTGGTTGTATGCGGGATGGGATCTATCACAAGGTAAACTGTAAACCAGAGATATTGCTTCCACCCTTTGCTTCAGAAAATCTTCAAAACTTCTGACTTAATGTGGCCAAATGCTTCAATCGGTTGCATCAAGATCGGCGATGGAAACATTGGAGGATTGGAGAACTATTGATGGGTTTTACCTATAGTTAGCCTGCTTTTTGTGATAAAGTCCTAAGAATAGAAAAAAAAATCCCTAATTAAAAGCTGAATTGTATCTCACACTAGAGAACTGAAGCAGACATGTCCATTCAACTTTAGTGAGGACTGTATAAACTTATCCCTGCCTTCTTGTTTATGAATGCTTGAATGAAGGAATTCAATGGGCCGGGCTGTAGCACAGCTTGTTAATCACCAGCTGCAATAGATCACTGCTGACCGGAAGGTGACAGGGTCGAAGCCTGAGTCGAATAGAGCATCTGATTAGGTTCTTGTGGGTTTTTTCAGGCTATAGGGCCATGTTCTAGAGGCATTTCTCCTGACGTTTCGCCTGCATCTATGGCAAGCATCCTCACTACCTCTGAGGATGCTTGCCATAGATGCAGGCGAAACATCAGGAGAAATGCCTCTACAACATGGCCCTATAGCCCAAATAAACCCACAAGAACCTAGTGATTCCAGCCATGAAAGCCTTCGACAATACATTGAGCATCTGATTGTTAAACCTAGCTTACAGTCCACCTAAGCAGTTCAAAAACAGCTGGGCTGTGAGTAGAGAAATTAGGAAGCATTAAAGTGGGGAAGCATATGATCAAATTACTCAGTGTCATAGTGGATGAAGCGACAGCCAGAATCAAGCATAACTTCCAGGCATCAGGCACTAAAGTGGAAATGCCAAAATACCTTTGTCTGTCTGTCTGTAGAAAACAGTATTGAATGTTTGCCATGAATGTGTGCATTGTGATCCACCCTGAGTCCCCTTCGGGTTGAGAAGGGCGGAATATAAATACTGTAAATAAATAAATAAATTCATACGTCACTGATACATAGTGATTGAAGGGTTATTTCCTGTGTAGGAAACTATGTATTGTACAGAGAAAACATGGTTTGCTGCTGCAAAAATACAATTTCTGTGCAAAAAAAATTATGGAATTTTGTGCAGAAACAAATGTGTTCTTGGCAGAATAATTACTTGACAGGTTTTTGTAATGTCTCTTTCTTTCTGGATTGTTGTGAGTTTTCTGGGCTGTACGACCATATTCCAGAAGCATTCTCTCCTGACATCTCTTTCTTCCTCTTTTAGTAGAGATACAATTAACAAAATTATTCAAGGATGAGAAATGTGAAGGTAACTTATTATGTGCCATTCCACAATCAAAGAACAATAAATGAAAATACTTTTCTTTGAGTTTTCTGGGCAATACGGCCATATTCCAGAAGCATTCTCTCCTAACATCTCTTCCTCTTTTAATAGAGATAAAACTAATGAAAGTATTCATCCTTGCATGCAAGGATGAGAAATGTGAAGGTAAATTATTATGTGCTATTGCACAATCAAAGAATAATAAATGGAAATATTTTACTTTGCTGACAACTGTTCTCTTTGGGGTTTCCCAACAGATCGGAGAGAGCTATCTCTCAAACAATTGCACAGAAAAATGTACCTGCAGCTCCTCAGGTCAACTCATCTGTATGAAAACCAGTTGTCCTGCTGGGGCAGCCTGCCAACTCAGGGACAGTGTGCCAAGCTGTGTGAAGAAGGATGGGGAGTGCAAACTCACCCCACAAGCCCAGCTCATTTCTTTTGATGGTGTCTCGGGGAAATACATGGCCAGTGGCATCTATGAAATGGCTGTTGCTTGTGATGCAGATGCCATCACCTGGTTCAGAGTGTTAGTGAGCATCAACCAGAATCATGCTGGTGTGGCAGCTGGGAAAGATGTCTACATTTACTTCCCACATGGAACCATCTTGGTCAAAAACAATGAACACATATGGGTAAGTAGAGGCATGGGGAATAATATGTACAACTTCTAGAATTCAACATAACATCCAGCATGTCTTCTTTTTAGGAACAGTTCTCTAGAATATATTCATACTATTTTAACGTTGCCATGATCACATAAAGGACATTGATGACTCTTTCCTGACAACTTTATGCCCTTGTTCTTCAGCTTTAGTTCTCTTGCCAATAGATCCTATTGCTAATTACTATATTGCTTTGAATCTAAGATGCACTCCTCACCCAATATAAACATCTCTAAAAATGAGATGCAGCTGAGTGCCCGTCCAGGCAGTACCTTTATCCCAGGAGTTCCCACATCAAAATGGAGGGTGGCCAAACACTGTTCCCAAACATAGGAGCAATCGCTACAATGTCCCAAAAAACACAAGATTTTCAGGTGCAGGAATATCCCAGTTCTGGCTCAAAAATGTGGATATTTGAATCTCTGTATGTCCCTACTCACAGAAAATACCGGATTTTTATGTTGGTTTGTTCCTGGGTTACACATGTTGATTCCTGACTGGTTGTATCCTAAAAACATGGCAACAGTTGACTAGAGGGCAAAAACTTTATCCTGGCCAGAGAAACTTCATGCTCCACATGTTAAATTAAGTTTCTGACACACAAACAAAGGTTTTGCCATGTAATCAACTTTCTCCATGTTTTAACGATAAAAGCAATGAGGAACAGACACGTATAACTTAGGAACATCACCCTGTTGTTCCATGCCACAAGCACACAACAAAACCTGTCTGCACAGATGGCCAGGCAGCTTCTAAGAAGTGGTAAGAAGGACCAAGTTTTGTTCCTGGCTTGAAAGTGTGTATTCCTGTTTGATTGAGTAGTACTGCCTTCAAAAGTAATGGTCCTACACCATAAAGTTTGTTTGTGTGCCAGAAACTTCGTTAAACATGTGGATGGCAAAGTGTGGACAATGGAGGCAAAAATCCCGGGACCAACAGGTCTGTGTGCAGACTTGCTCTCAGGTTCTGGGGTTTTTTGTTTTTGTTTTGTCCTACGTATTAAACCTGCAGGCTCTGTTGCCCCATGCGCCACTTCCCCTATTACATGGGGGAAGTACCACCCAAAAAGGACAGAAGTGTGCTAGCTCCATTGAAGCCAGCTTAGCACAAGAACTCCCGTGTTTGGGGGGGAAGCATCCAAGGACTTCCTGATTGAGGACAGGGCCTCCACCAGAAGTCACACCAGATGGCCAGTGTGGGGCTCTGACCCCCCAAAAAGGCAGAAAGTGTTCTAGGATGCTGAGTTTGGTAAGTGTGGTGAGATTTGTGAGCATGTGAATAGTCCTCTCAAAAACAAGGATGCTGAATTTGGTAAGTGTGATGAGGTTTGTAAGCATGTAAATAGTCCTCTGTGCCCTGTCCAAAACAGGACTTGTGTATGTGCAAGCTACATTTATGCATAGCATACCACTGTCAGGACATTGACCCTAGGCTGCATTTTTCCCTTATGGGGATACTGGTGTCTACTTCTAGATTTCAGGGTTTTACTGGCTTATGGGCTTCCGCACATCAACATTTCATCTCGAACTTTTTAATGTTTTCCAGGTAAATGGACGCCTGGTAACCCTACCTTTCAAGAAAACCTGTGAGGGAAGTTCTGTTTCTCTGAAGAAAGACATGACTGGAATCCATTTCGACCAGGACTCTCAGGTGCAGATTCACCTCTGTCCTGATGGGGAGGTGACTGTGAAAGTCAACGGGGACCTCGGCGGGAAGCTTTGTGCTGCATGTGGAAACTTCAATGGAGACAGATCCGATGATCTGAAGCTGCCCAACGGGGGTGCCGCAAAGAGATTTGATGAAGTCCTCAATGCCTGGGAGGTTGAAGTCTAGGAACATTGGTAGAACATTCCATGGACAGCTTTTTTTGGGACTTATAACTCTCCCGGTTCCACCTGGGCTCAGTCTGGAAGAACTGTAGGAGATGGCTGGGCAGAAGGCTGTGGGAGATTCATCATTCACTTCAGTACTCTACGTGACATTAAGAAGACCTGCCTCATTTCAGGTCTTAAGGCAGAGTCTCACTTTGATTTTCAAAGCTATGGATATTTGGAATGATCCATCTTCAGGAAAAAGCTACTTAACCCTCATGTGACCTACTGGTACTCAACCTTCATTCAAAGATGGAGCAAAGACCTACTTTGCTGCGTTTGAACCTAACCAGCTGAAAGACCAAATGGGAAAGAAAGACATTCACATTTTAATTTGTATGTTCATTTTAATGTGAATTTATAGCATTCTACACTTTCAAACCAATGTCCAAATTAAAACCCCACCTGTGAATCAAACTTTACACTTCTCCAAGTTCTGGAATAAATCTCCCCGTTCTAAAAAAAAGTATATAAAATATGCACATCTGGGGAAAGTAGAGACAAAAAATAATATTATTCAAGGTTTTCCCCTAAATGCATAAAGGAATCCTGAAGGATTTGAGACTAACTACAATAAAGGAATTTGTAGCAAAAACTTTGATCAGATGATGAAGTGGACTGGATTTAGAAAAGAATTTTTCCTTCTAAATTAGTTTCAAATGTCCTATGGAATGCCTTTACATTTTAAAAATGGATACATTAGAAGAAATGACATATAAATTGCTATTTAAAAACTATATATTATGAAATATTTTACAAAACAGTGTATAGCCAGAAAAACAGTATGTATAAATGCATGACATTCACACAAAACCGTGTACAAATTTTCATACAAACGTTTTAAAATATCAGAATGAGTGGTTCTTAACATATGAAGCATGGGGAGACAGTCTATCCCCCCCCCCCCAGTGTTTTATTAATTGATTAATTGTTCACACAAGAAGAGTAATCCAAATCCAATAAATAAATTAAGCTTTACATTTTCACTCGATATAATGTGTCTTATTTACATAACCTTATGTTAGAGGAAATAACTTATAAAAAACTATATATTACGAAATTGTTAGAAAAAAAACTGTGTATAGTCAGAAGAACAGTATATATATATGCAGGGATCATATGACATTCACACAAAACTGTGTACAAATTTTCGCACAAACTTTTTAAAAAATATCAGAATATTTATTTATCATGTCAGAAGCAAATTGAGGGTACAGTTGTAGTGTATTTAAAAATACAATGTTAAAAACTTGGCATTATAGTAAATGTCTTTTGACCAGTGGCTAGCCACTTGGAGTACCTCTGGTGTTGCTATAAGAAAATTCTCCATTGTGCATGTGGCAGGGCTCAGACTGCATTGTAATAGGTGGTCTGTGGTTTGCTCTTCTCCACACTCACATGTTGTGGACTCCACTTTGTAGCCCCATTTCTTAAGGTTGGCTCTGCATCTCATGGTGCCAGAGCACAGTCTGTTCAGTGCTTTCCAAGTCGCTCAGTCTTCTGTGTGCCCAGGAGAGAGTCTCTCATTTGGTATCAGCCATTAATTGAGGTTCTGGATTTTAGCCTGACACTTTTGGACTCTTGCTTGCTGAAGTGTTCCTGCAAGTATATAATATATTACATATAGGGACATGAGAGATGTCTCCTTGCAGGATCGTAACACATCTAGGCGTCTGCTGGGCAATGTCTTTGTAGGCAGCTGATTCTCTCACACCAGAAGCGACTTGCAGTATGCAACCAAACAATATCAGAATGAATTGTCTTTCAAATATGAAGAAAGGAGAAACATTTGTTTTGCTTAAGATTCATTTATCTTTATTTCAAGAGAAGATAAAAGTCATTCCTTGTCATAAGGAATATATATCTTTCAGGAAGAGTGGTGAATTACTTGCATATTATAAACTGCACAAATAATATTCCTATGTGGTAATAGTTCTGAGAGCAAGTCTGTAAAAGTTACTTTTGTTGATCTCAACACCCAGACCCTCCCAGCAAGGGAATTGTCAAAAATGTATCTATTCTGACATCTATTACCAATTTTTTTAAATAGAAGGGGAAAGGTTTATGGTACAGACTTCATTACTTTTACTCAAAAGCAAACACCATATATTGTATCCATGACCTCACCAGAAGGAAATTTCAGTTCAATTCAGGAGGACGTATTCCTCAGTAAGAATGCAAAGAATATCAGTTGTAAGAGTTTAACCCAGCCTATATAATAGGCCTTTGGTTCTCACTGGGATTTGGTTCCAGAGGCCCCTGTGGATGCCAAAATCTCTGGATGTTCATCACATTACATGCAATAGCATGGTAAGTCCCTTATATGATACTCCTTATAAAAGTTAGATTTATTTTTGGACAACTCCCAGCACTTGCCACCAAGATATAACAAGCAGGGACTTATTTGAGAAAATAAAAATCCCCAAAAACAAACACAAAACGCCAATTAGATTGGAAATGAGGCTTTTGCGACTAAAAGCCCCAAAAACAAAAAGCTGTAAGAAAGCTAGAGCTTTCTTCTGGCTGAAATACCCCTTTTAAAAGTCCTCTGGCACCCACCAACTTAGAAGCACTGGACTTACTTGAGGTATCTGAGGCAAGAGTATGTTGGATTAGCCCTCAGGCTTTTGTTTTAAAGATTGTTCTTTAAAATCTACGCTGCCACTATTAAGCTCTTGAATACTTCAGGGAACTGCTTTGAAAACTTCACCCGCAGAGGCACACATGAGGCAGTTGTTGTGAACCACAAAACAATAATGTTTATTTAATAGAACAGTAACAATTCAGGTAAAAAGCTTGGCTGTTTCAGAGTATTGTCTTAGAAAGTGTATGGTTCCCTAAAGCAGTTCAGACTTAGTTACACAGAAACTCTTCTCTCTCCTTCCACAGAAATACTGACAGGCTTGCTTCTCTGACAGTAAATCTCAAGCAGCACAGATAGTTCTATCCTGGATCTATCTCTTCCCTCCTCTACCAGCTATTTCCCTAATAGCTGTAGAATTCTTTCCACTAGTTATCCTTGCTAGCCAACTGGACAATCTCAGGCCTTTCTCTGACTAACCCACTACACCACTCCAATCTCCTGACACCCTCTCCTTTTGACACGCCCTGTAAAGGAGCGTAAAACTACTGCCACCAAATTTGTGAGGAAAGCCGGGCAATGATCAATATCAGCTTAGGAGCTGGTTTATAAAGGGGCTATTATTTACAGAAGTATTTATTTATTTGATAGCGTAGCATTTAATGTCCCTGGTTTGGTTTTACTACTTATGAAGGCTGTTTGACTTAGGAGAAACTGTATCAGGCAGGGCTTGAGGAAAACAGTAACAAGTTTATTGGAACAAGCAAGGTATAACAGATTCAATATTACTTCTCTAGAGGCACAAATCTTGATACGTTACATTTATAATGGTTCTTGAATAACTCTGGGAAGGGCTCTTCCTTCCACTAAACAGGTTTCAAACAGTTTCTTTGAAAAGATGGTTCTTTCTTTTACAGATGGGTACAGACACACGCTACCCTTGCTTTATGATGTTTATTTAACATAAATAAGTCACCTGACTTATCTAACTATATTGGCTCACAGCCAAACCCTGATTCTTAATATTAAAGAATCAGTCTTTCCTATAGTTCTGTAACTATGGGATTCCTGCTGGTTTTCCACACACCACAGGATCAACTACCTCTCCTGTAACTCTTTGGTCACAGACTAGTTCCCTGAATCTCCCACCCAGCGATTTCAGTGTTCTCTGTAGCTCACTGGCTTACAGACTCTTCCCTGATTCTCCCACTAGAGAAATCAGTCCTTCCTACAACTCTAATGGTCACAGACTGCCTATTTCAAACAGCCGTGCAGCTATGTGACAGTTGGCTCCACCCCCGTTGCTATGGCAACTCAGGCCAAGCCAGCCACCATCTCTAAAAAAATATAATCCTACATACTTACCATTTATTAACCACTGTTCAAACAACACACAACCATAGGAATAAAAATACACATCGTCACATGCCCCCTTCAGGAAATGAGTAACTAAAATAGATTCCCCCGGCACCCTTTCTAAAATGGCTGCCGAACTTCTTGGGCCTACTTTTTCCTAGGCATTTCCTAGCCTAACAGGTAGGGAATTCACTACACTCCTCATATAAAATGACAAAATCAAGGTTTTTGTTTTGAAATTATTACTTTCAAGCTGTGGATGGTTAAATATGGACAGCCAACTGTACCTTCAATCTGTGAACCATGTCTTCATCTTTCTTTCCTAGTGATCTCCTCGGGCTTTGTGACCTGGGTGGATAATCCCAATCTTTCCTTTCCATTGGAACTGACCATAATTAAGATTATGGTTAGCTGCAAGAGGGAATTGCATTTGGTGCTATATCTTCTATAGCTCATTCAAATGATGAAGCTCTCCATATGTCCTTAAGGGTTGCCCCTACTTTCTGCAATGATATATGATAGCCATGTATAAATATGTGAGAGGAAGCCACAGGGAGGAGGGAGCAAGCTTGTTTTCTGCTTCCCTGGAGACTAGGACGCGGAACAATGGCTTCAAACTACAAGAGAGGTGATTCCATCTGAACATGAGGAAGAACTTCCTGACTGTGAGAGGCGTTCAGCAGTGGAACTCTCTGCCAAGGAATGTGGTGGAGGCTCCTTCTTTGGAAGCTTTTAAACAGGGGCTGGATGGCCATCTGTCAGGGGTGATTTGAGTGCAATGTTCTTGCTTCTTAGCAGAGGGTTGGACTGGATGGCCCATGAGGTCTCTTCCACCTTTTTGATTCTATGATTCAGAAACACAGAGAATTTTGTCACACTTGAGTGTGTCTCATTTTTGAAGCATTCTCATCACTGGCAATATCGCATAACAGAGGAGTAAAAAAGATGAGCATGACTTCCATATGACAGGAATCAAAATGGTGGAAGTCATATAGCTGTTTGCAGAGAAGTTAGAGAATATTTTGCAAAATAAGTCATTAGATTCTAATCAGCTTTAGATATAGGGATGTGATTTTTCTCAGGGCCCTTCGATACAGCCCTATAACCCAGAATATCAAGGCAGAAAATCCCACAATATCTGCTTTGAACTGGTTTATCTGAGTCCACGCTGCCATATATTCCGGTTCAAAGCTGTAAATGTGAAATATTATTCAGCTTTTTTGGAAGGGGTCGCAATCAAAAGAATCCACAACCTTTGAAACAAGCTTATCTACTTGTAAATAAACCTTTTATTTATTTATTTATTTATAGAAGCTATAGTTGAATGTTTTTCAGTTCTGTAAACTCTTCTGAATGAACCTGACCCTTCTCAATAAACCTGATACGGGGCGCTTCCAGACAGAACTAAATCACGGGTTTTAAACAGGGGAAAAAAATCCCAGGACTTCAGAAGAGGTCTACATACAGACTTGTTGGTCCCAAGATTTCTGCCTCCATTGTCCAGACTTGGTGTTTTGTTGCGAGATTTAGAGACTCCCGCTGTGGGACTTCTGCCAGAGACTTCAGCGTTTTGTTTTGTTTTTGTTTTTTTTTGGGGGGGGGGGGTTAATTAAAAATTCAAGATGCAGATATGTGGCTTCTTCTGCCCAAATCAGCACTGCACAATCAAACAGGAATACACATTTTCAAGCCAGGAACAGAACTTTGTCATTATTGACACTTTTTAGAGCCTGGCTGCCTGGCCATCTGTCCAGACAGATTTGGTTGTGTATTTGTGGCATCAAACAATGGTGTGCTGTTCCTGGGTTATACATGCTTGTTCCTGATTGCTCTTCTTGTGAAAAGATGTACACCATTGACTCGGGGCCACAACTTTGTCCTGGCCAGATAAAATGTGCCCTCCACATGTTTTATAAACACACAAAGTTTTCCTGTTCCACTCAAGTGCAGGGGCGGCTCAACTCATTACGCAAAGTAAGCATTTGCAGCATAGTTGATTTTGCCCAGGGGCGCTCTTGAAGCACTCTTGGGGGAAAATAGACCTTGACATATGCGGATTGTAGTTACTGGGATGTATAGTTCACCTACAATCAAAGAGCATTCTGAACTCCACCAATGATGGAATTGAACCAAATATGGCACACAGAACTCCCACGATGAACAGAAAATATATATCAGTGATTGGTGGGAGGGGGGGGGGCACCAAAATACTGTTTGCTTACCGTTGAAAATTACCTAGGGCCGCCTCTGCTCAATGTCACCTTATTTTTAGAAACGGACCAATCAGGAACAAACATCTAAAACCTGTGAACAAACCTAGATTAAAAAATCCTTTGATTTCTGATTACAGGGACATGCAGACATTCGAAGATTTATTTATTTATTTACGGTATTTATATTCCGCTCCTGTCACCTCGCAGGGGACTCAGGGAGGATTATAATGCACATATACATGGCAAACATTCAATGCCATTAGACATACAACATATATAGACAGACACAGAGGCAATTTAACATTCCAGCTTTTCCGGCTTCATGAGGTTATGCTCAATTCTGGCCACGGGGGAGCTGCTGCTTCACCATCCATTTATGACACCGAGTCCTTTGATAGAGCACTTCCCCATTCATCTGCATGCTGTTGGAAGGTTTTATGGCATCATAAATTAGTTAAATTAGCCTCCCCGCATAAAGCAGTACCTAAATTTCCTACTTGATAGATACAACTGTCTTTCAGGCTGCATAGGTCAACAGCAAGCTAGACTATTAATGGCTGGGAGCTCATTCCGACCCAGGCTGGCTTCAAACTCTTGACCTCTTGGTCAGTAGTGATTTAATGCAGCTGGCTACTAACTGGCTGCACCACCGCCCAGTCATTCGTATCAAAACTACAATATTCCCACAGCTGGAAATGTCGCATATTTTGCCTTTTGTAGCAATTGCTTCCATGTTTACAGGGAATGGCGTCTGGCCACCCTCCTGTTTGCTGTGGAAGCTCCTGGGATAAAGGTACTGTCTGGATGGGCCCATGTTCTCTATATTGTTGACTTGAAGGTGCACAGTAACATGCAAAAACAACCACATGAACAACACACAAATGGTCTTGAAGATCTGTAATTCCATTAGTGTGAGCTGCAGTGGAAGCTGGGGACAAAATCTAAACTTTAACCAACTCTGTTCAAAAAATAGGATAGCATCTTGGAGATACCACCATGCTTTCTGTTTTCATTTAGCAAGAATGGACTCATTATTTTTATGATATAAAGTGCTTTCTTACTAACTTTTAATGCCCTCTAGCTACTAATTCAGAAGCACAATCCCTTGTTGAGCTGAAGGTTTACAAAACAGCTCAAATAGGACTTAGATCTGGAAATTGGCATGGGTTTTTGGTTGGAAACTGAGGCCTCATCTACACTACCATATAATGCGATTTGACCTGTATTATATGGTCAGTGTAGACTTCTATAATGCAGACTGAACTAGATTATGTGAGTCTACACTGTCCAGAAGTCACAGTCCAGAAGTATGCCATATCTTTAAACCTAAGATTTTGGGGAGGCGGTAACCTATTCCAAGTCAAGCCACACCCCTGTTTCTGGATCTTCCTTATAAATTATTGTGAATATTTCTGTTTTGCCCAGATTTATTCATACTCATTATTCAGTCTATTTATAATGTAAATTTCTCAATGAATTCACTGGAAACAGGAGTCAACCCTATTCCTCTATTTCAGCATTTATCAACCAGCGGGTCAGAACCTGTGGGAGGGTCGCAAGGGGGTTTCAGAGGGGTCACCAAAAAACATCAGAAAACATATATTTCTGGTGGCCTTAGGAACCCCTTTGGGAGAGAAGGCTGACGATCTCTCTGCCTGTCCTTCTCTTCCTTTTTGGAAACAGACAGCAAATCCTTCCACCAAAAGCCCTCCTCCACTGTGATTGGCCAGCCTCTCAGCCAGCCTCTTAGCTAAGGGGAGGGCTGTTTTTAAGATTCCAAGCAGGGATGGGAGAGCAGGCGTGCTTGGTACATGGCAGCATGGTGCACATGCGTGGGCAAGGGAGTGTGTGTGAGGCTGGAGGGAGCTTCGTGCCACCGAGTTTCTTCAAGGCATGGCAGTTCTGTGTGGGAAGTTTGGCCTAATGTTATCATTGGTGGGATTCAAAATGAACTACAACTCCCAAACTCAAGGTCATTGAGTTCCAGTCTCCAGGACAGCAGAAAGCAAAGCCTGCTCCGTCTTCCTTATGCCCACCAAAACCTACCAGTATTTTCTGGTGGTCATGGGAGTTCTGTGTGGGAAGTTTGGCCCAATTCTATCATTGGTTGGGTTCAGAATGCTCTTTGATTGTAGGTGAACTATAAATCCCAAATACAAAAACTGCAGATTGCAAATCACAATTTCTATATTACAGGAAATGTGATGGTGCATGTGGTGCCACCTGTGTGTAGAACTTTAAAGTGCAAAGGTTTAAACTGTATAACATGCCCATACTTGCTTATTTTGTAAATGTATCGTTGGATCGATTCGTTATTTATAGCTGTCAATCAATGTTGTTTGCACCAGTTATATTGCTTCCACGGCTCAATTGCTTGGCTCCACCTCTTCCTGGAGGAGGGCCGAGCTTTTCCTTTTCCATTTTACCATCAAACTTTCTATCAGATAGACGAGAGAAAGAGACTTGACTCTAAAGTCCTTAATTAATTTACCTCTCATCACCAATTTTAAGGTTTTTACCCTTGGGACTCATACTTCATGCCCAGATCGCCCTGGACAACGTTGAGGAGACCCAAGCACCTTCAAACCGGTCCTGTGGCACCAGAGGAAGGCTTCGTGTCTTCAAATATAGGCCATTTGGATTGGGGCTGTGAATGTTCAGGCATTTAACCTGGAAAAGCTTATCAGCTGCGAAATCTCCTTGGACCCAAGGCAACCAGAGACTGCAATGTATATTTCCTTTACCCTTTTTGAAACTTCCAGCTTATTGCCTTAAAGGGATAACTCTTTGTGAACAATAAAACCTATTTTGAGTTATCTACAGTGTTTTGGTCCTTGGGAGTTCCAGCTCTCTAAAGGAAGGCAAGAAGCAATCCCCTAGGGGAAAGATGTCACGTCTATGTCTCTTTCACTAAGAGTTATAGCCCCCAGGCGCAACGGCATAGGAAATTCTTCATTAAACGTAACTTGGGAACATTAACATGATTAATTAGTAACTGTTTATAAATGAAAAATTGTTTATCATTTTTTTTGTCAGCACAATGAAACTTAAGCTTCCAAAATAACAATTACTATATACCAGGAAATTCTTCATAATGACAGAAATACTAACGCAAATATTGTTAAATGCAATATAATGAGATTTCATTTTCCAAAATAACAATTTCTATGTTGTAGAAGGTTCTTCATCAATATGTAACGTCAGGAACAGTAACACAACAAGGTCTCCCAGGTTGTTTCCCTTGTTTCATAATATCTTCTTTGGGTGTTATTCTTATCTATAATGCTTGAATTCACTAAATAAAATATAAAGCAACATACAGACAACTGATATACTAAAATCCCCAAATTGACAGTTTTGAAAAGGTTATTGATGCACACACTTGACTACTTACATTCTAATGAGTAGCTATTGGCTCTGTTGTAAGTCCCTATCTGCATTTATAGCCTTTGGATCCAGTAGATAGGAAATAAGACAATATATAAACAAAAAAGGTATATCAAAATGCCCAAACACCCCAATGTTTAAGGGGATTTTCAAAACCCATGTTAGTCTACTTACATTCCTGTAAACAGCTTGGGCTCTGTAGTGAGAGGACCAACTACAACTCCTAGCCATAGCAAACTAGGATTTTGGGAGAGCAAACTAAGCCAGCACGAGCGATGCTCCGCCTCTTTCTCCGCCTATTTCCCTTTGCTAGGGCAGCGTTGCGAGCATACGCTCGTGCCGCAGCAAACTACAGGAAGCTTGCGCTCGGGCTTGCTCTGAAGCCCCGCCTTTTTTTCCCCCGAGGCTGCTCTCTCTCTTGCTAGCGTGCCTGTTTTCCATTGCAGAGGGCAGGGATGCGAGCGTACGCTCACAGTTGAATTCTGCCAACTGCGAGAGTACACTCGCATCGCTTCCCTAGCAAGGGAAAACAGGCACACTAGCAAGAGAGAGAGCAGCCTCGGGGGAAAAAGGCGGGGCTTCGGAGCAAGCTCGAGCACAAGCTCGCTCTCGCTTCCAGTAGTTTGCTACGGCTCTAAATGTCAAGGTCTATTTCCCACAAACTCCACCAGTGTTCACATTTGGGCATATTGAGTATCCATGCCAAGTTTGGTCCAGATCCTTCATTGTTTGAGTCCACAGTGCTCTCTGGATGTAGGTGAACTACAACTCCCAAACTCAAGGTCAATGCACACCAGACCCAAACTCAAGGTTAATTTCCACCAGGTCATGGGAATTCTGTGTACCAAGTTTGGTTCAATTCCATCGTTGGTGGAGTTCGGAATGCTCTTTGATTGTAGGTGAACTATAAATCCAGGCAACAACTCCCAAATGACAAAATCAATCCCCGAACCCCATCAGTATTCAAATTTGGGCGTATCGGGTATTTGTGCCAAATTTGGTGAATGAAAATACATCTCAGATATTTACATTATGATTCATAACAGTAGCAAAATGATAGTTATGAAGTAGCAATGAAAATAATTATATGGTTGGGGGTCACCACAACATGAGGAACTGTATTAAGGGCTCGCAGCATTAGGAAAGCTGAGAAACTCTGGCCTAGACATTATTATTCCAGATAACCTAACCAACATCAGAGTGCTGCTGTGAGGATTAAAATTAGTCAGAAAACATAGCATGACACTGATCACAGCATAGGAGACAGATAGCAGATGGGTCAGGGCACAATATTTTAATTCTCTGGAAACTGCCTCAGTAACACTTGTTTGAAAAGCCCTAAATTGGGCTGCTCTTGCTATCAGGCTGGCTGCTTTCCAGGGTTCTTTGGAATTTGGGAGACAAATAAATATTGTCATTTCCTGGCTTAAACGGAAATGCAACTGGGATCTCTCCAAGGCCATCTCGTCCTCACGCCAAAACCACTGACTTTTATTGGGGGGGGGGGGGGGGAGGGAATTAAGCTCATATCCCTCGTGGTTCTCTTACTTCATAAATAAGGTCATATGGGTCTTCTGTTTGTCCTGCCAGTAAACCCAACCTTTGGGACTATGTACACTTCTTTGTAAATTCTTTGGAAACAGGGGTCAATTATATTCTTCTATAAAATAGACAAGACAGCTTGGAGACAAGGGAGAGGAAAGGTGTTTTTTGTTCACTTTCTCAGTACAAGACAGGACTACAAAAGAGCTGAAGGTAAGAGTAGAGAGCTGTTCAGCAGTGGAACTCTGCCCCAAAGTGTGGTGGAGGCTCCTTCTATGGAGGCTTTTAAACAGAGGCTGAATGGCCATCTGTTGGGGGTGCTTTGAATGCGATTGTCCTGCTTCTTGGCAGGGGGTTGGACTGCATGGCCCATGAGGTCTCTTCAACTCTATGATTCTATGATTCTACTCCCCCTTTCCAATTGTAACTCTGTTATCTTCTCAGTTTCTCCTGATCCAGCTGTCTGCAGGGCCTTTGTAGACAAGGAGCCCTCCTATTTACCAGTCTTCCCAATCAATAGCTAGGGTTCTCAACCTGGGATCCCCAGATGTTTTTGGCCTACAACTCCCAGAAATCCCAGCCAGTTTACCAGCTGTTAGGATTTCTGGGAGTTGAAGGCCAAAAACATCTGGGGACCACAGGTTGAGAACCACTGACCTAAGGGGTCTGCAAGTTAGGTTTCGCAAGCTTTCTATGACCATGACCCCCTTCTGACCTTGTTTGCTTTCTGAAGCCCTCCTGTCCTACTGGTAGTAGTTATTTAAATGTTTTGTTTGTAAATCTAACACAAGTTGTTTCCAATCTTCCTAATGCTGGGACCCCTTAATACAGTTCCTCATGTTGTGGTGACCCCCCAACCATAACATTATTTTTGTTACTACTTCATAACTGTAATTTTGCTACTGTTATGAATCGTAATGTAAATATCTGATATGCAGGATGTATTTTCATTCACTGGACCAAGTTTGGCACAAATATCCAGTATGCCCAAATTTGAATACTAGTGGGGTGGGGTTTGAGCTTGTTATTTGGGAGTTGTAGTTGCTGGACTTTATAGTTCACCTACAATCAAAGAGCATTCTGAACTCCACCAACGATGGAATTGAACAAACTTGGAACACAGAATTCTCATAACCAACAGAAAATACTGGGAGGGTTTGGTGGGTATTGACCTTGAGTTTTGGAGTTGTAGTTCACCTCCGTCCAGAGAGCACTGTGGATTCAAATAATGATGGATCTGGGCCAAACTTGGCACAGATGCTTAATATGCCCAAATGCAAACATGGTCTGAGTTTGAGGAAAGTAGTCCTTGACATTTGGGAGTTGTAGTTGCTGGGATTCATAGTTCACCTACTATCAAAAAGCACTCTGAACCCAGCTCACAATAGATCTACACCAAATTTGGCACACTACCAACATTAAATACTAGAGGGGTTGGTGGTGGGCTGTTTTTGAATTCTGGGAGTTGCAGTGCACCAACACCAAAAAGGAAGATAAGGGCAGGCAGAGAGATTGTCAGCCTTCTCTGACAAAAGGGTTACTAAGCATCAGAAATATGTGTTTTCTGAACATCTTTGGCGACCCCACTGAACCCCCCCTCGCAACCCCCCCCCCCCCCCCCGCCCAGGGGCCCCGACCCCTCAAGTTGAGAAACACTGATCTAATGCAAACATAGGGAACATTGGGCCTTCTAGATATTGCTGAGCTGTTCTAAAGAAACCTGGTTGTAATACAGTACAAATTCTACTTTGGCACATAGACATCGTAGGAAAATGGCAGCAAAACCTCTCCCTTTCAAGAGAGAAAAAAAGTGACTTTCTCGCTCCTGAGAAACTCATGAACTGGCAGAACAGTTTTGTCTCATAACAGGACAAATTGTGGGTTGTTGTAGCTTTTTTGGGCTATATGGCCAATTGGCCATGTTCTAGAAGCACTCTCTCCTGAAGTTTCACCTGAGTGATTCCGACCATGAAAGCCTTCGACAACACATAGGACAAATTGTTCTGTTACTTGGTCCCCACATTATGGCAACTTCCATGGTCCTATGGCACTGCACATCTTTGTTCCTAGTCCTAGTTAGCACAAGTAGTGGAAAGGGATTTGGGGAGCTAAGTTTAGGGGTCCAGAGACAGATCATGTGATATATGCAGCTTTGCAGAGGGTTCAGAAGAAACAGCTGGGAGACAGCTGCTGCTGCTGACTCCTGGGTCATCTGCAACTCTAATACTCCGGCTGACCCAGGCAAAATCCATTCTTGGCTCTAATAAAATATATCAATTCTTGGATTTTGCATCCTAACCTGAAATTATTAATGGGTGACTTGAAGGCATGCACACATTGTTTGAGAAAGATTGTACACGAAGTCACATTCATCTCTCAATAGAATGATTGTCAACAGCTCTCCAGGCTTGTAATGTATCTGGAAACAAACAAAAGTGTGGAAAATCTTCATATGTCCTTTATTTTTCAATTTGCAGACATGGCGGTGAGGAGGATTCTATTTCTTTTGGCTGATTTATTGCTCCTAAATGGTGAGTAACCTGGATGCAACAGCAGCGGCAGAAACATGGGCAGGCACTATGTAATGGCAATGCTGTCCCTTTAGACGGGAGACTGGGCCAGCTTACATCTAGTCCAACTGTCCAGATTGCCTCATCTCTCCCAACTTTGCCTAAAGCAGGGCAAAGTCAGTTTAACACTGCCAAAATATTAAAACTCAAAATCTCATGATACTCATCGGAAACTGCTGTGAGTGTGTATGGGTTTTCTGACCTATGAGTTCAATTGCCCTCCCTAATCATCTTTGTTGGGGCCGCAGTGGTGCAGTGATGATAATGATGATAATGTGCAGTGATGATAATGTTGGTTTTTTTCATTGTTTTTATTGCTTCTATTGTGGTTTTATACTGTTTCAATGTTTAATTTGTATTTTGTTGTTATGTGTACTGACTTGTTGTAAACCCCCTTGAGTCGTCGATAAGGCTGAGAAAGGCGGTATACAAGTATAGTAAATAAATAAACAAACTGCTAAGCTGCAGAATTTGCTAAAAAGGTCAGCTGTTCGATTCAGAGAGATGGGGTGAGCTCCCGCTGTTAGCCCCAGCATCTACCAACCTAGCAGTTCAAAAACATGCAAATGTGAATAGATCAATAGGTACCACCTCGGCGGGAAGGTAATGGCGCTCCATGCAGTCATGCCAGCCACATGACTTTGGGGGTGTCTATGGACAATGCTGGCTTAGAAATGTAGATGAGCATCACCCCCAAGAGTTGAACACGACTAGACTTAAATGTCAAGGGGAAAACTTTTACCTTTACCTTTAATCATATTTGCAGAGATTGTTAGGATGACTTTCAAGCAAAGTATTAATACTAAGTTGCTTCATCTTTCTACGCCTTCAACTGTTCCTTTCAATCACTAGAAGTTCAGAAAGAAAAAGGTGGCAATGATGAACTTTAAACAGAGCTTGAAAGGACTGCTTATTTGAGTGGACATAAAACTATGACTGGCAAAATTTTACATGGAGGCTCTCCCTATAACAAAATAGTTTCATGGGGTAATACCATTCATAAACTGGAATTAAATAGTTTAACGGGGTAATACTGTTCATAAAATGGAACTCCTGGTGGCGCAATGGGTTAAACTGCTGAACAAAAGGTTGGTGGTTTGAATCTGGAAGGTGGGGTGAGTTCCTGTCTGTCAGCTCCAGCTTCCCATGTGGGGACATGAGAGAAACCTCCCATAGACACTAGTAAAACACCCGTAAAACATACGGGGGTCCCCTGGGCAACATCCTTGCAGATGGCTAATTATCGCACACCAGAAACTACTTGCAGTTTCTCAAGTCACTCCTGACATGAAAATAAATAAATAAAGTGGAAGACTGAAGATCAACCAAGATAAGTGTAGAGTTGTTCCTTCAATTGTTGAAAGAGATTTATTTTTATAGCATACTAGCCGTCCCCTGCCACGCGTTGCTGTGGCCCACATGGGGGTTCTGTGTGGGAGGTTTGGCCCAATTCTATCATTGGTGGGGTTCAGAATGCTCTGTGTTTATACGTGAACTATAAATCCCAGCTACTACAACTCCCAAATGTCAAGATTCTATTTCCCTCAAACCCCACCAGTGTTCAAATTTGGGCATATTGAGTATTCATGTAGAGTTTGGCCCAGATCCATCATTGTTTGAGTCCACAGTGATCTCTGGATGTAGGTGAACTATAACTCCAAAAGCAAAGGTCACTGCCCACCAAACTCTTTCAGTATTTTCTGTTGGTCATGGGAGAACTGTGTGCCAAGTTTGGTTCAATTCCATTGTTGGTGGGGTTCAGAATGCTCTTTGATTGTAGTCGAACTATAAATCCCAGCAACTACAGCTCCGAAATGATAAAATCAATTTTTTGAGTGAAGGACATGCATTGACCTGATAGGTGTTTTGTGTCCAAATTTGGTGACAATTCGTCCAGTAGGTTTTGAGTTACCTTAATCCCACAAACAAACATTACATTTTTATTTATATAGATGATCTTCCTCACCTAAATATATCACATTTACTGTGCCTTGTTTCAACTGGTCATTAGAAGGTAAATTGACTTTATGCTCTGCCATTGAAATGCCAAATTTTGGCCATGCTCTTTTCCTATATAAAAACTGTTTGGTAATTGTTGTGTTCTATTGTTTGCAGCTCAACTCTGCACAGAAATCCCTAATCCTGGGCTTCTAAAACAGATTGATGCCGGCAATGGCCTTGTGGTTGGCCTGGAGCCTACTGGCAATGTATTTATGCTGAATGGAGAAGACTGGCTTTATTTGGCAGGAGGGATGCAGCATGTGTCCGTTGGCATTAGTGGCATATGGATGGTTGATTATGACAAGCACATCTATCGTCTTCTAGGAAGCAATTTGGAAAAAGTATCAGGTACTTTGATATGCATCTTGGGTCAAGGCATTCTCATATTTGCATAATTTTATTTATTTATTTTATTTGTCGTGTCAGCACAACCAGTCAAATTATATTACATTTCTAACAGAACAAAGCAAACAAACAGACAGAATACACAATTTGTGAGTTTGGTAGTCCTTTGACCAGTATCTGGCCACTTGGAGTGCCTCTGGTGTTGCTGCAAGAAGGTCCTCCATTGTACATGTGTCAGGGCTCAGGTTGCATTGCAGCAGGTGGTCAGTGGTTTGCTCTCCTCCACACTCGCATGTCAAGGATTCCACTTTGTAGCCCCATTTCTGAAGGTTGGCTCTGCATCTCGTGGTGCCAGAGCGCAGTCTGTTCAGCGCCTTCCAAGTCGCCCAGTCCTCTGTATGCCCAGGAGGGAGTCTCTCATCTGGTATCAGCCATTGGTTGAAGTTCTGGGTTTGAGCCTGCCACTTTTGGGCTCTGGCTTGCTGAGGTGTTCCAGCGAGTGTCTCTGTAGATCTTAGAAAACTATTTCTAGATTTAAGTCGTTGACGTGCTGGCTGATACCCAAACGGGATGAGCTGGAGATAATTTGCATAATAATTCCCACATGATACGTAATACTCAAACAGGGCTTTGATGAATCTAGAACCACTGTTCAAGTAGCCAGAGTCATTTCTACTATAGCCTTTTTTAGAGGTGTGGTGGAAAAGAAGTTCAATGAACTGCCAGTGTTGTTGTACTTGGAATATGATATGGCATCTTCCTATGTTTCTGAGGGAAACTACAAGTAGATGTTCAACCTTGTGTGTGTGTGTGTGTGTGAAAGAGAGAGAGAGCACAAAATGAACCATTGTCCCTGTATTTATTTAGCAAAAGGGTAAGAATGCTTTGTATCTCTCTCCAGAAGTACCGGTAATTTTATTTATTTATTCCAATCCGATTCTATCCATACTTCTTTCTCAGAATCCTTTGAACAGATCAATGCAGGCGGAAATCTCTTCGTGGCTGGTGTTAAGTCAGGCAATCATCCCATGTGTCTTTCAAGTTCTGAGTTCCTTGCAATGAAGCCTACCTCCTCAGTAACCTGGACTGTTATGAGTGGAACTATGAAATCCTTGAGCTGTGGTTTGCAAGGCTGCTGGGGTGTGAACACTGCAGGCAGTGTCTATTTTCGTACTGGCATCGAGCCACAGAGATGCCAGGGAACCCGCTGGGAATACGTTCCTAATACATTCTCCATGATTGATGTTGGAAGTGATGGAAAGGTCTATGGAATGAAGAAAGGAGGGGACGTCTTCTACAGGTGAGAGCAACTGGAATATATCACTTGTGGGAAAAACCATACTGTATTTGCCTAGATCAGTGGTTCTCAACCTGTGAGTCCCCAGGTGTTTTGGCCTACAACTCCCAGAAATCCCAACCAGTTTACCAGCTGTTAGGATTTCTGGAAGTTGCCCAAAATATCAGGAGACTCACAGGTTGAGAACCACTGGCCTAGATGATGTTTGCAAAGAAAGTGAAAATAGAAAAAAAAGTAGACATGTTGGACTCTTAAAAGAACTAAGGGAGTTATTTTGATTTACGATCTCATCAGGCGGAACTCTGTTATAGGAATCTGTGAATACAATTGTATGTGAGTCGAGTTACATTTTATTCTGCCTGCATTTGATGTATAAAGACCAGGAGATGAATTTTGACTCTGTCCACATACTAGTCAAGTCCACATAGGCAAAATGAAAAAAGGCAGGGAAATCCTTTGAATTCTCTTGGTGAGCAAGTTATGAAAACTGGCATTTACTTACCATAGGTAGAATAGGGGCGTTTTTGTAAATCACATCTGAAAAAATGTCCATCTTGTTTTCAAGCCTTTTGATTTAGGATGTGCAGCAAGGCATTTATTTATTTGTTTGTTTGTTTATTTGTTTATTTATTTATTGCTTTTCCCAACCCCTAGTGGAGCATTTCTCAGAGGGGTCACCAAGGACCATCAAAAACACAGTATTTTCTGTTGGTCATGGAGATTCTGTGTGGGAAGTTTAGCCCAATTATATCATTGGTAGGGTTCAAGGGGCTCTTTGATTGTAAGTGAACTATAAATCCCAGCAACTACAACTCCCAAATGTTAAGGTCTATTTTCCCCAAACTCCACCAGTGTTCACATATTGAGTATCTGTGGCAAGTTTGGTCCAGATCCATCATTGTTTGAGTCCACAGTGCTCTCTGGATGGAGGTGAACTACAACTCCAAAACCAAGGTCAATGCCCACCAAACCCTTCCAGTATTTTCTGTTGGTCATGGTAGTTCTGTGTGCCAAGTTTGGTTCAATTCCATTTTTGGTGGAGTTCAGAATACTCTTTGATTGTAGGTCGACTATAAATCCCATCGACTGCAAAGGACAAAAGTCAACTTCCAAAGGACAAAATCAATCTCCCCCAACCCCACCAGTATTCAAATCTGGGCGTATCAGGTGTTTATGCCAAATTTAGTCCAGTGAATCATAATACATTTTGCATATCAGCTATTTACATTACAATTCATAACAGTTTGGTGCAGATCCATCATTGTTCGAGTCCATAGTGCTCCCTAGATGTAGGTGAACTACAATTCCAAAACTCAAGGGCAATGCCCAACAAACCCTTCCAGTATTTTCTGTTGGTCATGGGAGTTATGTGTGCCAAGTTTGGTTCAATTCCATCATTCAATTTCAACTCCCAAATTACAAGATCGCTTCCCCTCCCCCCCAAAAAAACAAAAACAAAACAAAACAAACCTCACCAGTATTTAGATTTGGGCGTATCGAGTATTTGTGCCAAATTTGGTCCAGTGAATGAAAATACATCCTGCATATCAGGTATTTGCATTATGATCCATAACAGTAGCAAAATTACTGTTAGGAAGTAGCAGTGGAAATAATTTAATGGGTGGGGGTCACCACAACATGAGGAACTGTATTAAGGGATCACAGTGGGTTAAACCCTTGTGCCGGCAGGACTGAAGACTGACAGATTGCAGGTTCAAATCCGGGGAGAGCATGGATGAGCTTCCTCTATCAGCTCCAACTTCCCATGTGGGGACATGAGAGAAGCCTCCTACAAGTATGGTAAAACATCAAAACATCCAGACGTCCCCTTGGCAACGTACTTGCAGACGGCCAATTCTCTCACACCAGAAGCGACTTACAATTTCTCAAGTCGCTCCTGACACACACACAAAACCTCAGAAACAAAAATCAAAACATGTCAAGTCTCTCCTGACACACACACAGCTCCCCATGTAGAGACATGAGAGAAGCCTCCCACAAGGATAGTAAAACATCAAAACATCCGGGCATCCCCTGGGTGATGTCCTTTCAGGCGGCCAATTCTGTCACACCAGAAGCAACTTGCAGTTTCTCAAGTTGCCCCTGACACACACACACAAAAAGCAATAGGAAGGTTGAGAACCACTGCCCTTGGGTTCACAACAAAGCAAATGGCAAAATTCAATGCCTCACAATATAAAATGCAGTACATAACTAAAATAACATATAACAGTAGATTAAAACCAATAAACTATAAAACATCAAACATAAACAAACATAAAGTATAAGACATTCACCACTGCATCAATCCCAGGATATCCTGACTACTTCATCTTACTCCCTGAATGCATCTTTAGAAAGCCACGTTTCAAGTAGTTTCCTAAATGTCAAAAGGGAGGGGGCCAATCTGATCTCGCTAGGAAGGGAGTTCCACAACTGAGGGGCCACCATCGAGAAGGCCCCATCTCTCGTCATGCCTGTGAGGGTGACAGAACCAAGATCAGGACCTCCTCTGCCAATCTTAATGCTCTATCTGGCTCATAAACAGAAATACGTTCAGATAGGTAAGCTGGACCTGAGAAGGCCCTGTCTCTTGTTCCCACCAGTCACGCTTGTGAGAAGGTTAGGACCGAGAGCAAGGTCTCCCCCGACCATCTTAGCCTCTGAGGTGGATCATAGAAAGAGATATGTTCGGATAGATAAGCTGGACCGGAACCATTTAGGGATTTATAGGCTGAAGTCAGCACTTTGAATTGTGCTCGGTAGCAGACTGGTAACCAGTGGAGCTGGCTCAGCAGAGGGTTGAATGCTCCTTGTGTGTCACTCCAGTTAGAAACCTGACTGCCGCCCATTGGGCTACTTGAAGCTTCCAAACAGTCTTCAAAGGCAATCCCACGTAGAGCATCTTGCAGTAGTCTATGAAAAAATAAATGTCAACTGCCCATGAAATCATTCTTATTTTCACTTCTCTGTCTATTATTTTAGGGATGGGATCACAGACAGCAAAGCTTCAGGTACCAGATGGACTAAAGTCAACAACATCAATGCCCGTGCCAAGCATTTGACGTATGATGCGAATATTCTATGGCTGATCACCCAGGATGACAAAATTCTACGATGCCAAATGTAGATCTACATTGCTCTGTATTGTTTTGCCTTTCACAAATTTGACTCCAAAGTGACTGGGATTTTGTAAGCATTTCTTTTAAAATGTAATAAAAATGTTTGAAAGATTTTCATGCTTTCTCTGCCAACTCTTTTCAGAGCTGAATGGGTAGGCAACCTCTGCCATCTATTCTAATTAAGGGAGATTTTATGTTCATTGATTTTGCACAGACAGATGTTGCGGCTCTGTAATAAAGCACCCCACTAATAAAGTCATCATGAACATGAGAGAAGGAAGATATGTATACTTCAATTCATCCTTCATGGAGGAGAATCCAGAAATTCAAATTATCTGCTTTGAAAGCTCATTCCACTTTTCCCCACTTCTTTTTCTTTCCCCATTTGAGGAAAGGGGGATGCCCATTTGCACAACTGTTGCTGTTGGCTTGATCTTGTTGTACTATGGCTTGGAGATGTATCCAGTCTGTTCCATAAATAGTCTGGAAACCCATATGCTTTTAATCAATGTACTCTTTAGTAATATTATATACTAATAATATAATATTGTATACATATAATATTTATAATATTATAATGTAATATGATATAATACTAGTAATAATACTACAATATTATAATTATAATTATATATTACATTGCATGTAATATTACTAATAATATTACAATATAATGGTATAGTGCAATATAGTAATATATCATACTGATATTGTACTAATCTAATAATATAATATATTGTATGAAAATATATCTTGTAAGCCGCTCTGAGTCCCCTTCGGGGTGAGAAGGGCAGCATACAAATGCCGTAATTAATAAATAAAATAAATTTAGATGTCCAATGGATTTCACAATTCTGGAGTCCTATAGATTTACTTCCAAACAGCCAAAATTAGGTTTAAAGTAAAGGTAAAGGTTTCCCCTGACATTAAGTCTCGTCATGTCCAGGATGGTGCTCATTTCAATTTCTAAGCCCAAGAGCCAGCATTGTCCATAGACACCTCCAAGGTCATGTGGCCAGCATGACTGCATGGAGTGATGTTACCTTCCTGCGGGAGCAGTACCTATTGCTCTACTCCCTTTTGCATGTTTTCAAACTGTTAGGTTGGCAGAAGCTGGGGCTAACAGCAGGAGCTCACCACACTCCCCAGATTCGAACCAACGACCTTTCAGTCAGCAAGTTCAACAGCTCAGTGGTTGAACCCTCTGCACCACCAGGGGGCTATTCAATACAAATAGGAATCTACTATATATACTTCATAGCAGGAGTCTTCAAACTAAGGCTCGGATACGGCCCTCCAAGGTCATTTACCTGGCCCTTGCTCAGGGTCAACATAAGTCTGAAACGACTTGAAAGCACACAACAACAACAACAACAACAACAACAATCCTATCTCATCAGCCAGAAGCAGGCCCACACTTCCCATTGAAATACTAATAAGTTTATATTTGTTAAAATTGTTCTTGATTTTAATTATTGTTTTTTAAAGTGTTTTTTGCATTACAAATAACATATGAATTCATTCTTCTTCTTTTTTTCAAATTATAATCTGGCCCTCCAACAGTTTGCGGGACTGTGACCTGACCCTCTGTTTAAAAAGTTTGAGGACCTGATTTCCTCCTGATTTTGGGGGGCTTCAAAAAATTGATCCCTCCCCCCCCCCCCCCCCAACAAAAGCCAGGACATAAAACGGGGCAAGTTTTACCCTGAAAGCACAAGGCTAGTATCTGCCTTCCTTTATCAATCACAGAGTTGTCTTCCTGGTGCAAAGATTAACTGCTGCAATATATGCAGGTGTAATTATTACAGCTGAAATTTGGACTTAGTCCTAGAAGAAAAAGGATAGCATAGAGATGTTACTTTTTGCGACTATACAAAAAGTGGCCATGCTTCATAATGGATTCCAGTAATCCCCCAAATAACTTTTCCCAGTTAAACTAAGAAGGAGTAAAAGACATTTTCCTGAACAGCCCTTTCCTCTGCTATTTCCAAGTTGTTTTGTTTACTTTTTCTATTGATTTTACAGTCACTAATTAAATAATCTTCTGCGTCTCTTCCTTTTACATCTGTTTGCTTTGTTCCATATGATTTCAATTCTCCACTGTTGCGAAATTGTGTAAATTCTAGGCACAAAGTCCAATATCCTACATAAGATCCTAATAAATAATAGCTGTCTAAGTTACGATATGCAAGCCCTATACTGAATATAGTTAACACAGTGTAACATACTTAAATTAGTAGGCAAGTTGCATGACTGACATTCCATTGTGAAAGGGCAGTGCATACAGCCAATGCATATTCACCTTGCATATTTTAAAGCATTATGTGCACAGCAGGGACATGCACAACTCTGTTTCTGTTGCTGTCAACTAGATGCAACTGTTATGATTTGTCTAAGAAATCACTCTGCAAGCACAGCACAATATACACTACATATGTCACTAAGGTGTAGTTAAATTTTGGGTTGTTGTAGGTTTTTCGGGCTATATGACCATGTTCCAGAAGCATTCTCTCCTGACGTTTCGTCTGCATCTGTGGCAAGCATCCTCAGAGGTTGTGAGACCTCACAACCTTTGAGGATGCTTACGATAGATGCAGGTGAAACCTCAGGAGAAAATGCTTCTAGAACATGGCCATATAGCCCAAAAAACCTACAACAACCCAGTGATTCCAGCCATGAAAACCATCGACAATACATTGAAGTTAAACTTTATTTCTTTATCTTTAACTCTTTCAAACTAAGACCCACTGTATTGAAGGCAAGCGAGAAAACATCTTGCACCAGAGGGCATTGGATACCTTTTTATGAAAAATGTGTAAATAGTAGAACCCATGGCTCAATCAGGAATTATAAAGGCACATCATCTTCAAAGCCTGTAATGAAAGACCAAGTCACTGACATCTCTGGCCCATCCTCTGTCCAGATATCAGCCAGTATGCCAACACCTTAAATCAAGAAACAGCTTCCTAAGATGTTCAATATATTGTCAAAGGCTTTCATGGCCGGAATCACTGGATTGCTGTAAGTTTTTTGGGCTGTACGGCCATGCTCCAGAGGCATTCACTCCTGATGTTTCACCTGCATCTATGGCAGGTGAAATGTCAGGAAAGAATGCTTCTGGAAAATGGCCATACAGCTCAAAAAACGTACAGCAACTCAACTTCCTAAGATCCACAGAGATACTTGCAGGGACACCTCAGCAAGCGAGAGTCCAAAAGTGGCAGACTAAAACCCAGAACATCAATTCATAGCTGATTCCAGATTAGAAGCTCCCCCCTGGGCACACAGAAGATTGAGCCACTTGGAAGGCGTTGAAGAGACTGTGCTCTGGCATCACGAGATGCAGAGCCAATCTTAGGAAATGGGGCTACAAGGTGGAGTCCATGACATTTGAGTGTGGAGAAGAGCAAACCATAGACCACTTACTACAATGCAACCTGAGTCCTGCCACATGCACAATGGAGGACCTTCTCAGTGACACCAGAGACACTCCAAGTGGCCAGCTTCTGGTCAAAGAAAATCTAGTATAATGCCAAGTTTCTAATTCTGTTTGTGTTTTGAAATACATTATAACATGTTGTGAAACACATGTTTGTTTGTGTTTTGAAATACATTATAACTGTATCCTCAATTCGCTTCTGACACAATAAAGAAATCATCTTCAAAACAGATTATATCCAAATACCTATTAAGCAACTTCGTGAGTATGCCCTTTGAGATGTACTCGCCAACATTTCACAGATGAAAACCAGAATAAATAAGGCCAAGTAACTGGGTTGTTGCAAGTTTTTTGGGCTGTATGGCCATGTTCTGGAACATGGCCATGTTCTGGAACATGGCCATACAGCCCAAAAAACTTACAACAAACCCAGTGATTCCAGCCATGAAAGCCTTTGACAATACAAGGCCAAGTAACATCAGAGTCTGGTCAAGATGGTAAATGTTATTTATGAGGAAGAACAGGCAGGTTGGAAATGTCTGGGCTTACCAGGAAGGACTGGATTTCTCCATTTTGTTGAGTTAATTACTTTACACTTTGAACTCAATTTGGAGCAAATGAAGTAGTTATTTATTGTTGAAGGCTTTCATGGCCGGAATCACTGGGTTGTTGTAGGTTTTTTCCTGGACACAGCATATTATTTGAGAACACAGAAATGCTGGACCACTCTCACAACCACCATGTCAAACCACACAGAGAAGCCACTGAAATCCACAAGCATGTGGACAATTTCAATAGAAATGACAAAACCATGAAAATGAACGAAATCTGGCTACCATTATTTTCTAAAAAAAAAACTCTAAAATTACAACAGCAAAACAACAGAGAGGAAACAAACAAGGACATTTAATCACCTCTCAACAAAAGATTGCTCCAGGCACTGCCAGGCCATCAAATGCTAATCAAGGTGGTCAGTTCACCAGTTCACATTCACACCTAGCTCCAACAGACAAGAGTTCTTTGTCCCACCCTGGTCATTCCACAAATATATAAACCCACTTTCCTAGTTCCAAGAGACCTCACTACCTCTGAGGATGCTTGCCATAGATGCAGGCAAAATATCAGGAGAGAATGCCTCTAGAACATGGCCATATACCACAAACAAACCTACAACAACCTATTTATTTACTTACTGTATTTGTATACTGCCCTTCTCAGCCCTCAGGTGACTCAGGGCGGTTTACAATGGCAATGATTCAATGCCCAGAAACACAATAAAACATTTAAATACATTAACAAATAATATAAAACCATAACAAGAATATTAAAACATAGATCCTTTGTGTCTCTTAATAAAAAATATTGTCCCATCTCGTCATCCAGTCATTCCAATTCCTATGTCTTCTACCTTGCATTTTCAAATGCTTGCTCAAACAACCAAGTCTTGACTCTTTTTCGAAATGTTAAGAGGGAGGGGGCCAATCTAATGTCCCCAGGAAGGGCCTTCCATAGCTGAGAGGCCACCACTGAGAAGGCCCTGTCTCTCGTCCCCACCAACCGTGTTTGTGATGCAGGTGGGATTGAGAGCAGGGCCTCCCTTGATGATCTTAAAGTCCTAGCAGGTTCATAAGGGAAGATGCGTTCAGATAGGTAAGTTGGGCCAGAACCGTTTAGGGTTTTATAGGCTAAAGCCAGCACTTTGAATTGTGCCCGGTAGCAGACTGGCAGCCAGTGGAGCTGGCATAACAGAGGAGTTGTATGTTCCCTGAGCGTCACTCCTGTTATTGATCTGGGTGCCATCCGTTGGACCATCCGAAGTGTCCAGACAGTCTTCAAAGGCAACTCCACGTAGAGCGTGTTGCAGTAGTCTATATGGGATTTAACCAGAGCTTGACCACCACAGCCAAGTCAGACATCCCAAGGTACGGGTGCAGCTGGCGCACAAGTTTTGGCTGTGCAAATGCTCCCCTGGGGTTCCAGGTTCAGTGTAGAGGACAATGGGGAAAATTGGGAGTAGGAGAGAGAAAAAGACATTTTAAAATCTTTTGGGATGTATGTATGACAAAGGGGGATTATGTGAGACCGTCTTGGTCAAATTGGGACAGTTAAAAGGTTGACTCCTTTAAGGAAGGCTTCCTTGAACATCTCCCTAATTATACTACTCTTTCCACAACCTTCGACTTGTATAGGTCTTTCCTTCCTGTTTCATGTGTGCACAGTTCCATCGCTGCCCTCATCTCTTTCACCCAAAGTCAACACTATGCCATCTGAGTTGGGCTGCGATCCAGTTAGCATTTTAAGCAACACCTTAACAACACTAGTGCTACGTTTATTTGCCAAGGTACAGAGTTATGAATATGTCTCGATTCGGTCCAGGAGCTGGCCCTGCCCATCTATTGTGGTCTTGATCTGTATCTCACATAAGATGTGCAAAGAAATCCAATGGAATGAGAATGTTGTTTGGCTTATGTCCCCTTACCTTTGTGTGAAATGTTTGCTCTCACTCTGTAAAGACTGGTGTGGATGGATGGAGGAGCATATATATATATATATGCACGCACACACATACATTTTCAATCCATTACTCAATTAGGTACAGTACAACCCGCAGTTAAGGCCACTCTGGTCTTACACAAATTAGGTAACTAAAAACGAGCAGTTAACATGGAGATATTCTATGTCTTCCTCCTTCTGGCAGTGGGTAAGTTCCATAAATTCAGTCTATTTTACAGAATTTTCTTTTTGTAAGTGGGAGATCAAGACTGATTGTAGCTCAGTTGTAAAGATGCTGGGGATTGAGATTAATTCATTGTACCAACAATTTCAGAGGGAAACTTTGCTTACTATAAATGTATAGGATTGGATCCTGGTCAGGTCAATGCTATGAGACTGCCAGAGGAAAACTGGCTGTCCATCTCTTTGCCATAAACACAAATATAATTCATTATTCTCAGTGGATGGTAATTTGATAGTTTTTATGTCATGTCAGGAATGACTGGAGAAACTGCAAGCCGCTTCTGGTGTGAGAGAATTGGCCCTCTGCAAGGACGTTGCCCAGGGGATGCTCAGATGCTTTGATGTTTTACCATCCTTGTGGGAGGCTTCTCTCATGTCCCCACATGGGAAGCTGGAGCTCACAGAGGGAGCTCATCCGCACTCTCCCTGGATTCGAACCTCCAACCTGTTGGTCTTCAGTTCTGCCAACACAAGGGTTTAACCCATTGCACCACCAAAAAAAAAAAAGGAGGTTGCTAATGACCATATCATGTGGACAGCTATAAAAAGTGCATGTGGACCAGGAACCAATGTGCATCAGGCAGGGCATACACAATCTGCAGCGGTCTTTGGGCATTCCATAATGGGGTCTGAGGCCCAACAGAAAAAAGCAGCAGCCAAACCAATGATACACAAAGGAGTGTCAGCCATTCATAGTGATATCCAATAAAGGGACTGCATAATGCAATCAGAAGATAACTCCATGTTATATCAGAATTAACATAATAGTCTAGGAATGGAGATCAAGCACTTTAGAATAATATTTTGACTAACCCCATCTTTGGTCTGTTAGAGTGAGTGTTGATAGTCTCTTTCTCCTGTTATCTATGGAGAGATTTGCAGAGCTTTTCCAATTGCCGGTATGTACAATTTCCGTTTTTACTGCCAGATGAAGAAAAGTGACAGAATCCTTCTTTTTCAGTTGGTCATCATAGTTCATAAATAAACATGTAGACAGGACCCCTGGGGGGGAGGGGGGTTGCAAGTGGATGCCGGAGGGGTCACCAAAGACCATCAGAAAACACATGTTGGTCATGGGGGTTCTGTGTGAGAAGTCTGACACAATTCTATCACTGGTGGGGTTCAGAATGCTCTTAGATTGTAGGTGAACTATAAATCCCAGCAACTACAACTCCCAAATGTCAAGGTATATTTTCCCCAAACTCCACCAGTGTTCACATTTGGACATACTGAGTATTCGAGCGAAGTTTGGTCCAGATCCATCAATGTCCACAGTGCTCTCTGGATGTAGGTTAACTATAAATCCCAGCAACTACAACTTCCAAATGACAAAATCAATTCCCCCCCCCCCCCCAACCCAACCAGTATTCAAATTTGGGTGTATCAGGCATTTGTGCCAAATTTGGTCCAGTGAATGAAAATACATCCTGTATATCAGATATTTACATTATGATTCATAACAGTTGCAAAATTACAGTTATGAAGTAGCACCAAAAACATGAGGAACTGTATTAAGGGGTCACTGCCTTAGGAAGGTTGAGAAACACTGATGTGGTCAGAAAGTTCATTATACTAGGAATACTGTGTCTAATTCTGGGCACCACAATTTAGGAGAGATATTGATAAGCTGGAACGTGTCCAGAGGAGGGTAGCTAAAATGTTCAAAGGTTTTAGAGACCATACTCTCTTAGGAAGAGAAGGCTTGACAGCCATGTTTAACTATGTGAAAGAATGTCATAAGGAAGGAGGAGCAGGCTTGTTTTCTTTGCTGCCCTGGAGACCATGACTTAGAGCAGGGAGCCTCAAACTAAGACCCGGGGGCCAGATACAGCCCTCCAAGGTCATTTTCCCGGCCCTCGCTCAGGGTCAACCTAAGTCTGAAATGACTTGAAAGCACACAACAACAACAACAACAACAACACTTCTATCTCATCAGCCAAAAGCAGCTCCACACATCACATTGAAATACTAATAAGTTTATATTTGTTAAAATTGTTCTTCATTTAATTATTGTATTGTTAAAGTGTTTTTTGCACTACAAATAAGATACGTGCAGTGTGCATAGGAATTTATTCTTCTTTTTTTCAAATTATAATCCAGCCCTCCAAGAGTTTGAGGGACTGTGACCTGGCCCTCTGTTTAAAAAGTTTGAGGACCCCTGACTTAGAGCAATGGGTTCAAATTATAGAAAAGGAGATTCCACCTGAACATTAGGAAGAACTTCCTAAGCATGAGACTGTTTAACAGTGGAACTCTCTGCCTCAGAGTCCTGTGGAAGCACCTTTGGGTTTTTTTTAAACAGAGGCTGGATGGCCATCAGTTAGGGGTGCTTTGATTATGCTTTTCCTGCATGGCAGGGGTTGAACTAGATAGCCCATGTGTCTCTTCTAACTCTATTATTCTATGAATCTATGATTCCCTGTAGCATCTTAGGGGAACTCTGTGGTTCTGAGACTCAATGAAGGGCTGTCTCTACTGCAAGGCTGAATGAAGGCAAAGTATAAGAGGGGACAGCTCTGTGCTGCATGGATATCCAAGTTAGCGAACTAAATTTGAGCAAAATCAAGGGTACAGGATCCCTGATGGTATTCACCCTCCATATCAGTTCTCTCTTTAGTATGAAACCTTCTTGGTCTTTTCCTCAAAGCAACTCACTCTTAATCTGTTCTAAACTCAACAAACCTCCATGGAAGCTACTAGCATCATTACAGTAAGTGATGTGTGTGCTCATATGTTACATATCTGACTGTCTATTTTTTGTTTTTTCTCTTAGGATTAACACTGGCTTCTGCTGAGAACGCAAAAGGTAAAGTCTGGTTAACTGGAGTCCTTGAACTTAGAATAAATTATGCCAAATAATAATAAAAGTATGTCCTCCTTCGACAGCCATGAAGTAGAGCTGAGGAATATAGCCCAAGAGCTAGTTGGACCCTGGGTCTCCCTATTTGCTAACACTTTAGCCAAAACAGAGTGATCATACTTCCTTTTAAATCTATATAAATAAAATGTAATGTTCATTTGTGGGATTAACATAACTCAAAAGACATTGGACGAACTGACACCAAATATGGACACAATACACCTATCTGGCCAACAAGTGACCATCACTCATAAAAACACTGAAAAACACAGAAGAAAGGACTTAAAAAGCCAAAAAACAAAAATTACATTACTACGCATGCAGATATATATATACTAGGCTTGGGTAATCACGGAAAAATTTGGTTCTAAACTCGTTTCGTTTTTAGGGGGCCCTTGCGTTTCGTTTTTTTAAAGAATTCCGAAATTTTCTTTTAAAAAGTTCTAAATATACGAAATTTTGTAAAATTACGAATTGATTCGTTAATGGCGAGGCGATTGTGCAATATGCTAAAAAACCCTCCAAATGGGACAGGGGGAACTTCTGAAGCTTCCCTCTCCCTCTGTTGTTGACTGTTGGTGTGATAATTTATTTTTTATCACTGATAAAACAAACAACAACTATAAAACTTACACCAGACATACGGAAATAATTACAAAACAATTTCAAAACAATTTCAAAACAATTTTGAACCAATTACGAAACAATTACAAAACAATACGAAATAAATTGGAAAAATTGTTTCGATTTTTAATTACTCCTCACAGTAGTCCTGCATGGCTCAATATTGGATAGTAAGCTAATTTAAATACGAATTAATAACGAATTACGAAATTAACGAACGAAACCGCCCAAGCCTAATATATACACATATACACAAATATATATACACACAAAACAAATATACACAGACTGGGCCACAGCAATGCATAGCAGGGGATGGCTAGTATACATATAAATCTGTGCCTCAGATTTTAGGAAACCCCTAATGTTTTAATAAGCAGTGACTGTGCCATCATCTGCCATATCTCAGGCTTGTTCTTTCTATGTCAATATAGTCTGTTTTTTCACAACTGAGGATCTTGCATTGGTTTTCCTAGCAACACTAAATTGTCATCAACCAGCACAGTTTAGGCTTAATCCAATGCATCACAGTTATTTTTGTTTTAAACTGCTGATTGCTAGCCAAAACTCTATTTCACAAGCCATTGTCTCTTATTCTAGCATCGTTGATGTATCCTTATGGGACAGACCAAGGTGACACAAAGAACCCCAAGTCGGATGATGGGACGTCTTCAAAAATCAATATTCCAGTACCCTTTACCTTCTATGGCAAGAAATACAACTCCCTCTACGTAAGTAACACTTGGGCAAAACAAGCCTCCATGTTCCATTACTAGACGGGAAGCAGGTACAGAACTCAGGCTGCCAGCCTGACCTACATAAATCTTGAATACACTTTGACCCCTTGCTTTATAAGCAACTGCCAGAAAAAAGCAAGCTATCTCATTGTGCTAAGTACTTAACACATAAAAAGAACAAACATATGTACAGTCAAGGAAAACAAATAATTTCAATTATTAATGATGCGACAACTACCTTTGGCTTTTGTGTTGTCGTTGTCTATCAGTGCATTTCCATTAAAAAAATGACCATTTGTAGACTTCCTGTCATTGACATCATTGGCCCAATCAGCATCTACATATCGTTTCAGTATGGGATCACTGGCAGCTTGCAATTTAAACTGTTGAACTGTTGAATCTGTTGACCTAAAGGTTGGCAGTACGAGGCCGTGGGTTGGGGCGAGCTCCCACTGTTGGCCCTAGCTCCTGCCAACCTAGCAGTTCAAAAACATGCAAATGTAAGCAGGTACCACTTCGGCGGGAAGGTAATAAAGGTGTCCATGCAGCCATGCTGGTAACATGACCAGGAGGTGTCTATGGACAACAGGCTCATTGGCTTGGAAATGGAACAAGAGCATCTCCCCATGGCCAGAATTAAGCACTGCCTCCAGAAAGCCGGAGATGAAAAGATAAACCTTTACCTTTGTTCTGTGTATTTGTATGTCATTGCCATTCCACTGTATTGAAAGTGTATGTTGTAATCCGCTTTGAGTCCCCTTGGGGAGATAGAGTGGAATATAAATAAAGTGTTGTTGTTATAATGAAATATCAAACATCTCATAGTGCCCTTGAATCCATTCCCCTTTCAAATAAGAACCTCCCCAAATGGAAGTTCCTTGAGTTCCAACATTTCTAGCATTGCAGAAAGAGAGAGGATGAAGATCATTCACACTTACAACTCTTGTATTTATTCACAACCCCTTGGTCCCTTTGCCTGCCTATTTGGTTTGGATGTCAAAATTATATTTCTCAATGATTAGGTGAACTGCACTTAAATGCTTACGTTATTGAAATGCTAGAAATTTGAGCACAGGGAGAAAATTTCATTGGAAGGCATGATTGTTCCTTGTATCATGGTTTTACCCCCACACAGCGACACCCCTGTATCTTTAAAGCTACAGACAATGCAGTCACTGCTGCCTGGATTTGATCAAAAGTTATTTGGCTGCTTGTGCTCCTTCTATTTTTATCAGTTTTATAGTTATGCATGCAATGCTTTTGACATGAAATAAATAAGAGACATTCATTCTCATCTTCTGTCCCTTTTCTTCAGGTAAACAACAACGGTGTGGTCTCCTTTGGTGTGAATGTCTCACAGTTTACACCTGATCCTTTCCCCCTGGATGGTGGATCTCCCTTTGTTGCTCCGTATTGGGGAGATGTTAACAATCTTAAAGGTGGGGACATTCTGTGGAGGCAAACCCAGCAGCCAGCATTGCTTAGCCGCTGCACTGCAGACATCAACCTTTATTTCCCTGACATCCCTTTCACAACTACTTGGGCCCTTGTTGCTACTTGGGACCGCGTGGCCTACTTCGGAACAGCTTCAAAGAAGGTAGATCTCTCACTGACCTTCACATTGGGATAGGGTTTGACTGCTTTTACATACCCATGTGGAAAACATACCCATGTGGTAAGAAGAACGTTTTAGTGACCCAAATGTTTGGATTGCATAGCGAGGAAGATCTCCAGACCCTTAAATAAGGTGCTCGCTTACATGTTACCAAAAGAAAAAGAGGAAGCAATGCATCAAAAGAAACTTTGTATACCTTCTACAATTTTTCAGTCGAAAACCAGGACCTGTGTGGCCAAGCATCATCAGAGTATAGTCAAGATAGCAAAATTATTAATAGGACAAACATACAAGTTGCAGCAGTTTCCTGTTGCCTGAATCTACTGAGGCCCCTTCTACACTGGCATATAATCTATGAGGGCTATCCAGAAAGTAAAGTTACAAGATATTTTAAAAATACAAAGAATGAATATATTTTAATAAAACTTACATGGGGTGTAGCATAGGTATTACATTATTTTTCTACATAATTACCAATCCGTTCAATATATTTTGCCATCTGTGGAACAAGTTTTTGATGCCTGTGTCATAGAAGTTTCCCTCCACCTTTTTCAGCCAGTTTGTCACTTCAATTTTCACCTACTCCTTCTCAGAAAAGCATGTTCCTTCAATTCAGTGAACAGATGATAGTCACTGGGTGCAAGATCGGGGCTGTGAGAGGGGTGGCTAAAAATATCCCAACCAAATGAAGTCAACAACTCTTGTGTTGCATGAGCGGTGTGCTGATACGCATTGTCATGAAGGAGACAGACTCCTGCTGTCAGCATTCCGCAACATTTGTTTGGATGGCTCTGCAAAGTTTCTTCATGGTCTCACAATATATTCCATGCCCATTTTGTCACATGCTGTCTTGACAGTACATCTTCTCCATAAACTGAAACAATTTCGCGATGAATCGCAGCAGCGTTCATGCCCTTAGCATTTAGGAAGTGTATTACAGCTCAAACTTCACAAAATTGAATGGGAATGCTCATCTCTAACCTTCACCACAATGCCAGTCGTTGAGCTACTGATAACTGGCACTGCTTATTCACTTCCGCTGGCACAACAGTGATATCAATTTCCCCAGCAAAAAATCCCCGTGAGAGCACGTGCCTTCTAACCTTCTTTTACGGATAACTCTCATAGTATTTGATCCCTGATGATCTGCTTTGAATTGGATTATATAGCAGTGCAGAATCATATAATCCAGTCCAAAGCAGATAATCTTAGATCAGATACTGGATTATATTGCAGTGTAGATCCAACCTGAGATGAACAAGATTCCACCCATTTTTTTCCTCTCCCGCTGCTGAGTTGATTGGATGCAAACCACTATTCTACTTTTAAATAAATTTGCAGCACTTGGAGTAGGATGAGTCCCAAAGCAGGGAAATGAGAGGTGAGATAAAATGGGTCATTTTTAAAGTAGCTGAAAATATGGAATGACAGGGGATCAATTAAGGTGTCCTTTCCAGACTGGGGCAGTGAATGAAACGGCTTTGCACAAAATGTTGACTTCTATTTTACATGTGTAGTTGCACATTTAGAAATGATGTAAACATTCAGCTTCAGACCCCCTGTTCCTCCCATCTTTGTTCTTTTCTATCCTTGTTGGGCTTTCTCTCTTGCTCCCTGGTCTTGCACTTACCTGATTTGTACTAATGCTGCCAAGTGTGTGTGTGTGTGTGTGAGAGAGAGAGAGAGAGAGAGAGAACAACCTGAATCTTCTTCAACTCTTAATGTTCAGTACTTTGATGTGTTGTCGAAGGCTTTCATGGCTGGAATCACTAGATGGTTGTGCATTTTCTGGGCTGTATAGCCATGTTCTAGAAGCATTCTCTCCTGACGTTTCACCCACATCTATGGCAGGCATCCTCAAAGGTTGTAAGTAGGCTTGGGTAACCACAGAAAAATTTGGTTCTAAACTCGTTTTGTTTTTAGGGGGCCCTTGCGTTTCGTTTTTTTTAATAATTCCGAAATTTTCCTTTTAAAAATTTCGAAATATACAAAATTTTGTATAATTACGAATCGATTCGTTAATGGCGGACGCGATTGCGCAATATGCTAAAAAAACCTCCAAATGGGACAGGGGGAACTTCTGAAGCTTCCCTCTCCCTCTGTTGTTGACTGTTAGTGTGATAAAACAAACAACAACTATAAAACTTGCACCAGAAATGCCAAAATAATTACGAAATAATTACAAAATAATTACGAAATAATTACGAAATAATTACGAAATAAATTGAAAAAATTGTTTCAAATCTAATTTACTCCTCACACTATTCCTGCATGGCTCAATATTGGATCGTAAGCTAATTTAAATACGAATTAATAACGAATTACGAAATTAACGAACGAAACTGTCCAAGCCTAGTTGTAAGGTATATTGGAAATTAGGTAAATGAGGTTTATATATCTGTGGAATGTCCAGGGTGGGAGAAAGAACTCTTGTCTGATTGAGGCAGGTGTGAATGTTGCAAATGGCCACTGAATGGCCTTGCAGCTTCAAAGCCTTGCTTTTTCCTCCCTGCGGGAATCCTTGTTGGGAGGAGTTAGTTGGCCCTGATTGATTCCTGTCTGGAATTTCCCTGTCCTTTTCTTTTGTCACAAGTGGATTCCCTTCTTATTAAGTATACCAAGATGAGAAAAAGGCCACTGTGATTCCTCTGCCACAGCCTTGTGCCCTCCAGAAGTATTGGGCAACCTCTATCCTACTCAGTTAGCCTGAAGAATACTATCTGTTATTATTATTATTATTATTATTATTATTAAACTTTATTTGTACCCCGCTAGCATCTCCCGCAGGACTCGATGCGGCTTACAAAGGCCAAGGCCTCAACAAACAATACAACAATACAAACCTAGGCAAATTAAAACAATTAAAGCAATCTAAAACAACAAGCAATGAACAATCCACTAAGACACAATAAAACTGGGCCGGGCCAGAGTAAGGGTACAAGGGTTAAAAGTGCTGATGTGACAGGTGGAAATGAGGCTTATGGACAAGTGCAGTGTGTGGCGATCTTGGCTTTAATAAAGTGCTTGTGGGACTTGGTAATGGAGGTTTCCTATTTGGGAAAGGCACATCGGAACAGCCAGGTCTTCATGTTCTTTCTGAAGACTGCCAATGTAGGGGCTTGTCTAAGATCTTTGGGGAGGGTGTTCCAGAGTCGGGGGGCCACCACGGAAAAGGCCCTGTCTCGTGTCCCCACCAAATGCGCTCGCAACGCAGGTGGGATCACGAGCAGAGCCTCTCCAGATGAATGAAGAGAGCGTGTGGGTTCGTAGACGGAGATGCGATCATGCAGGTAGGGTGGTCCCAAACCGTTCAGGGCTTTGTAGGTAAGCACCTGTACCTTAAATTGGGCTCGGTAGATAAACGGCAGCCAGTGGAGCTCCCTGAACTTTTGAGTGATGCCAAGGTGAACACATACCAAGACATTGAAAGATTACACTATGTAACAAAATTTGAAAATGTTTTTGTTCCTGCTTTGAAAGTGTTATTTTCTTTGAAAGTAGTTATTATACTCCAGAAACTTCATTTTTGTGGCTGAGGATAATACTATTATTTGTGTCAGTTTCTAGGCACTTGGTTTGTAATTTTCCTTCATGAAAATATGCCATTTTTACTGTTCAATGTGCAAACCCCAAAAGCAAAGTTTTTGCAGTTTAATAAACCTCTTCCATGTTTTTATGATAGAACCAATTAGGAAATGACATTTATAACCCAGGAACATAGTGTTATCTTCATGTACTTTTATTAACTGCACAGTCAGCCAATATTTCTTTCTTGTCACAGGTCAATACCTTCCAGGCCGTCTTGATTACCAATGGAGAACTCTCCTTCATCATGCTGAACTATGCTGACATTCAGTGGACCACAGGGGTTGCAAGCGGGGGGAATGCCAAGACAGGTCTTGGAGGAACGCCAGCACAGGTCGGTCTGAAAGATCTCATACTATGCAGAACATGGGCAGTTTCAGATCAAACAGCCATGCTTCTGTCTGGGAAATATCTGGAAACAGTACTTTGATGGTTTGAAAATTAGGCTGTAACAATTATTTATTTATTTATTCATTCATTCATTTATTCATTTATCTATTTATTTATTTACCACACTTGTACCCCGCCTTTCTCATCCCAAAGGGGACTCAGGGCGGTCTCACAAAGATAAAATTCAGTGCTGTATATACTGGAGCCCCCGGTGGCGCAGTGAATTAAACCACTGAGCTGCTGAACTTGTTGACTGAAAGGTCACAGGTTCGATTTTGAGGTACGGCATGAGCTTCCGCTGTCAGCCCCAGCTTCTGCCAACCTAGCAGTTCGAAAACATACAAATGTGAGTACTCAATAGGTACTGATCTGGCGGGAAGGTAATGGCGCTCCATGCAGTCATGCCGGCCAAATGACCTTGAAGGTGTCTATGGACAAAGCTGGCTCTTCGGCTTAGAAATGGAGATTAGCACCAACCTCCAGAGTCGGACACTACTGGACTTAATGTCAGGAGAAAACCTTTACCTATATACATATGCATATCAGTAAATAAACAACTACATTAATCCAATTAATAACACAAACATTAAAACATCAGTTAAAATCACAAAATCCAAATCATATTCCAGGGCCAATCTGAGTTATCATTCCATTATTTTTAGCTGCTTACTGACCAAAAGCATGTTCCCACAGCCATGGCTTTAAGTTCTTTCCTTAACATCAGGAGGGAGGGGGCTGATCTAATTTCACTAGAGAGAGAGTTCCATAGACAAGGGGCCACCACTGAGAAGGACCTGTCTCTTGTCCTCATCAGTCATGCTTGCAAGAGGGGTGAGACCGAGAGCAGGGCCTCCCCCAACAATCTTCGCCTCTGAGGTGGATCATAGAGGGAGATACATTTGGTTAGGTAAGCTGGGCCAGAATAATTTATTTTGCCAAGTGGGTGTGTGTGAGAGAGAGGGGGGGGGGAGGGAAGGAGGGAGAGGGAGACAGAGACAGAGAGAACAACCTGAATCTTCTTCGAATTTACTTTGAATTGTGCTTGGTAGCAGACTGGCAGGCAATGGAGCTGGTACAGCAGTGGAGTTGTATGCTCCCTGTATACTTCTCCAGTGAGCAATCTGACTGCCACCCGTTTGACTAATTCAAGCTTCTGAACAGTCTTCAAAGGCAACCTCTTTGTAGAGTGCATTGCAGTACTCTATTTGGGATGTAATAAGAGTGTGGACCACAATGGCCAAATCTGACTTCCCAACTGGTGCACAAGTTTTAATTGTGCAAAAGCTCCCCTGGCCACTGCTAAAACCTGGGGTTCCAGGCTCAGCGATGAATCCAGGATCACTCCCAAGCTGTGTCTTCAGGGGGAGTGTAACCCCATCCTATAATGACAAGCTGGAATGTATCCAGTAGGCATGGGTAGGTACAGTCGTTATCTTCTAAAATCGTTATTATTTCAGAAAAAATTACCTTTTGAAGCAATGTTGAGCCATGCAGGAATAGTGGGAGGAGTAATTCCAAATTTAAACCACTTACCCATTGTTCAGAATTATTTTCGGATGTCTCCCACAGTTATTTTGATTTTTAGAACAATTAAGCAACTTTGGCAAAGCCTCGAGGTTTCCATTCTTGAAGGCCACGTTTTTTAAAAAAATTCTTGATCACCCAAGCTTAGTATCCAGGGGAAGGCAACTTATACGATCAAAGGTTTAGAGACCATACCCTCTTAAGAGCTAGAAGAGAAGGTTGCAAGGAGACATGATATCTATGTGTAAATATGTGAAAGGATATCATAATGAAGGGGGAGCAGGCTTTTTTTTTTTTTTTTTTTTGCTGGCCTGAAGACCATGACTGAGAGCAATGGGTTCAAATTACATAAAAGGAGAGTCCATCTGAACATTAGGAAAAACTTCCTGGCCATGAGACTATTTAACAGTGGAACTCTCTGCCTCAGAGTCCTGTGGAAGCACCACAATTTAGAGTGCATTGCAGTACTCTATTCGGGATGTAATAAGAGTGTGGACCACCATGGCCAAGTCTGACTTCCCAACTGGTGCACAAGTTTTAATTGTGCAAAAGCCCCCCTTGCCACCACCAAAACCTGGGGTTCCAGGCTCAGCAATGAATCCAGGATCACTCCCAAGCTGTGTTTTCAGGGGTGTAACCCAATACCCTGTTCAGCCTTGTGGCTGACCAGGAATACCTCTGTCTTGTCTGGATTCAATTTCAATTTGTTCACCCTCATCTAGACCATCACAGCTCTAATGCCAGTCTCAGCAGATTCTGCAGGACACCCACACTCTAGCAGAGGAAAACCTTTTTTCCATGCCAGTCTAACTGCTTTAGATATGGGAATTGAGAGTAGTAACATCTCTGCATTTTCTTGGGCAACAAACAGTTTTAGCCCAGCTGTTTTTCACAGTAAGAAGTAAGCAGCTTTGCTGTACATGTGTAGTCCAGCTCTAAAACCTGTTGGATGGCAAAGAGCACCTGAGAATTAGATGCATGATGCTTCACTATAATTAGAAACAACAATCTCTGGACTGAATCTAAATTTAATACTCTTCTGCTTAGGACATATATGCTGGGAGGTTGTGATAGTTGTTGCTGTAGTACTTGTAGTTCTATTCCTTTAAACATAGTCCCCCAAATTGTTGGAGGGCCAGATTATAATTTGAAAAAAAAACCATGAATGAATTCCTATGCACACTGCACATATCTTATTTGTAGTGCGAAAAACACTTAAAAACAATACACTAATTTAAATGAAGAACATTTTTAACAAATATAAACTTATTAGTATTTCAGTGGGATGTATGGGCCTGCTTTTGGCTGATGAGATAGGATTGTTGTTGATGTGTGCTTTCAAGTAGTTTCAGACTTAGGTTGACCCTGAGCAAGGGCCGGGTAAATGACCTTGGTGGGCCGCATCCGGCCCCCGGGCCTTAGTTTGAGGACCCCTGCTTTATGCTATAAGATAATTAAAATCAATCAAAAATGGCAAATTAAGTTATACTGAATAGGTTTGCTACTCTACTGCGGGACTGGGTGGTTCATAGTTCAAGGTGATTTTCTTGTGTCCCTTGCCCAGGCTGGATTTGACAGCGGAGACAAAATCAATTATTACAACATCCCAGGTTCCCGCACCTCTGACATCATCAACATTGCAGCAACCACCAATGTGAAAACTCCAGGTCGCTGGGCGTTCCAGGTGGATGAATTTGTGATTGGAGTCTCCACAGAGAAAATAAACTGCTTGGAGTAAGCACCAGGTCTTCTCTTCTCACTCCTCACTGCTTTGTGAAAGGTACAGCTCTACATTTTGCTTGTAACTCACATAGCTTGCATTTTTCTAAACTTTAGACAATAAAGAAGGTGAGGGCTATGCAGACTTCCAATGACTACTGAAAAGCATGTATAACCTTCAGACATACACAAAAGTGGTTGTCAAATTCCAGCACCAATCTCTGTGTAGAGGAAAAAATATGATGCAGTAATAGTCTAAATATCAATGCAGAAATAACCCAAGAAAGCCAGTGCAATATACCAACAAGAGACAGTATGCTAATAACTATCCAATCATTCATAGATCTATAATTACTTACAATGTAATATGTCTTTATTTCTTTCTACTATACACTATCCCAGAATACTTGTAGAGTGTCAAAATACACAAAATAATCTATGTCAGGAAAAAATACTCAAGGAGCATAAAATATATGATATTCAGTATATAGCTCAGTGTAATTCAATGTATTCACATAGAGTGAATGAAATGAAAAGGAGCAACTGCTCTCAAACATAATAATTGTAATACAATCATATAAAGTAAATGATAAAGGAGCAACCACTCTCAGACATTACAATTGTAAGATCCCAATATATACAGGTTTCAGGGAAGCATATGCGATACAAACTCTTTTCAAATAAGGTGAGAAGACAGTGAGTCATAAAGTCTACAATCCAGAAGAGAGCTCAAATGGCAGTAGTAAATGATGATGGAGCTTAGCTCTCAAGAGAAATATTCGTAGGGAAAATCCTACAGGGATGCCCAAGTAATATTATATACCCTGTTTCGGGGTCCAATTCCCCTTCTTCAGGAGTTATTAAACACAGTGATATTGGCTCATGTCTATAACAAAACATAGAATAACAAGTAATTACCAGCAAATTTAAAGAAGATAACCCATATAAAAGATAGTTACTTACATAATGCCTGAAGCTTTACATAGAGTGACTCTGCTAAAGGTGATTCGAATTGCGACTAATGTTAAAGATCCTTCCACAAGCTTATATAGAGAATAGAGGAACTTAAAGGAAACAGCTAAAGTTAAGTGACTCATTAAGTCCCTGGGGAGAAAAGGTTTTAAACTTAAAGATCCAGTACAGTTCCCTTTCGAATAATAGTTTTTCCAAGTCCATATGAGGTTTTGGAGTAATACATTCCAGAGCACAAAATTTAAAAGAATTAGGCAAGTGATTGCATTGTGTAAAGTGTGAATATAAAGAGGATTCGGTAGAAAGACATTTAATTCTGGATATATGTTCTGAGATTCTGATTCTTAGGGGTCTAGTCGTTTTACCAACATACCACAGATCACAATCACATATCAAGAGGTAAATGACATTGCTACTGTTGCATGAGGGTTGTGACTTCCAAATAAACTGTCCAAATTGGGTTGATATGTGATCTGGAGATAAACACGATATACTTTAAAATAGGAAACAAAATCCACTTTTAAAAGCCAAGGGTCTCAGGAGGACTTTAACAAACTAAAGGTCTCTGGAGAAGTTCTTTTATAGACTGAGAGTCCCAGTTGGAGACAAGTGTTCCCAGGATGTATATTAGGCTTATGCAGGGATTCAGTTTGGTTGGTTCCCATCAGCCAATCCGACTTGTTCGGCTTGTTGGACTGACTGTAACGGTAAGGGCTTACGAGGCTCATGAAGAGGCTGCTGCATGTTCGCACGGGGTTCCTTGTGAGCCCTGCCTGTTGGGCCAATCAGAATAGAAGAACACAGTGATGTGTCTTACACAAGCTGTGTCTATTTAATGAGGCAAGTGCCTCCATTGCATCCTGGCTCTAGAGAGGTGCGATTGCCTTGCCGCTCACTCTCAGCTTTATTTTTTGCTTGGATTGGCTTCTCTCTTGCATTGAATCTTTTTGTTTCTCCTTTATTTTCCTTTATTTATTTTTTTGATTCTTTTATTTAATGAAACTGGGAGTTGGGAACTTTGCGGGACAGGTGGGTGGTGTGCGTACACATTTGGGGACTTGGGAGAAAGAAAGAGCATCTCTTTGCCCTTGGTGTGCTTTTAAAAAAAAAAAAATACTTGGATGGCTCTAAGAGGCTTGAGTCACCCTTTAGCTTCTTTTTCTCCTCCCCTCCTCTCCTTCAGAAAATATTTTAAAAGATCAACAATTAATAATAATAATAATAATAATAATAATCCCAGCAAACAAACAAAAAAAGCATAATTCTCAGAAAACTGCTACCTAGTTACCTACCTATAATTTCATTCCTTTGCAAACAAATTCTTTCTGTTTATATTTCTCTCTGTGCTGAATTTCAAATAATAATAATAATAATAATAATAATAATAAATATTAGTAATAATCCTTTGACTGCTGCCAATAGTTAGAAAAACTACAACACTGTGGAGAAACTTTACCAGAACCCATCGTCTCCCCTCCTCTCCTTCAGAAAATACTTTCAAAAGATAATTAATAATAACAATAATCCCAACAAACAAACAGAAAAGCCATATTCTTAGAAAAATACCTACCTACCTATAATCTCATTCCTTTGCAAACTAGTTTTCTCTCTTTATATTTCTCTCTGTGCTCCAAAAAGAAAAGAATTTCCTAAAAATCAGGGGATGACTCAAATGTTATTAAACTTGATGGGCTAACAGTGGTACATGTGTCCTCCAAGTGTTGTCATTTTCATCCTGATAGCCCTAAAATGATGGGAAGGGGAGCAAAGGAAGCCCTCCCCGCTTGCTGTCAGTGGGCTACATTGTTCAGCTGCAGACCAAAACTGGCTATTCGGTTACCTGTCAGTTTTCGGGAGGCATGCAAAAATGGATCTGGGGGTCTCCTGAAATTCGGCCAGCAGAAATGGATCAAAGTTCAGCCAAAATGCACAAGCCTAATGAATATATAGCTGTTTCAACACTTTTCTTTGGTCGAATTAAATCTCTAAAAATTAAGTTGCACTAATGTGGTGTCCCAACATGATTTTAGTTGACTCTTCTAATGAGCATGGCCATGACTGCACTGGCTAGAGAATTCTGAGAGTAGAAATCCAAACAGACAAATCCTAACTCTTATCAACTCTGCTTAACACTAAGACCCAGTTGAGTTTAGTGGCATTTACTCCCAGGCAAAGGTATTAGATTTCAGCCTTATGCATGAAGTGGTGGCCTTATTAAAAGTTTCTGTTTCTTTTCACTAGGTGACATCCTTTGACTCAAGGTTCTCCTGTTTGTATCCCGGCATCAAGACAGTCAGTACGCAAACCCTTGCAACAATCTCTCTTTTATCTCCTACAGTCAGGGAGGTTTCTGGAATGACTATCATTGTAGTATAGCAATAAACAATTGTGCTCAGATTACTGCTTTCTCAGATCCGTTTTTTGAATGGTATGAGATGGTCAAGTTGTCTGATAAAAACCAATGCAAGTGCTGAAGTGTGCATGTGTGTTTTTCTTTTGAGTAGAGGTCTACTGAGCTTTCAGTTGGGAATCATGTCCTCTTACTCTCCTAGCTACAGATCACTGTGATAACCAATGATATTTTGAGATGCAGGCCCTTCTCGAGAAAATATATCCAGAGACTCCAAAAGACAGATGGTTCTGTTGATCTATTTTTAAAAAACACATAGCACTGTTTATCTCCAGCTGAAATGAGACTTTTATGAGGTTAATGGGTCTTGCCCGCTCCAGATGATGCCTCCCAATATATTTTTGATGATGGTGATGATGATGCTTTACAAATTAGTTCCAGATGCTGAGTATATTTTTTCAGACTGGTCCCAAGTGCTGATTCAATGAAATTTTCAGGCATTGTTGCTTCAAAAATCTTTTCTCTTTCAGCTACTGTTTAGGTTACACTAGACTTCAAGAGAACTGCAAAGTTCAAAGGTAACACCATCCACCGCTAATACAAAAACACAAGAACGTTGACTCTAGCCCCAATTCCACTGAACTACTAGTGTTGGCCCCATATGAATGTTCTTTCTTTTTCTTACTGCTGTATACATTCCAGTAAGGGTTGCCCCATTTCCCCCTGTTTTTTAAATAGCATCCTTCCACCTAGCATTTGGTAACACAGCCCAATAACTGATGCAAACTGAATTGATAATTTTTCTCTGCCAAAGAAGAGTCAATGTGGCTAACACTAAAAAGCATAATAATGTGTGAATCAAAACTTAACACATATAAAGATTAAAATAGATTTAAACATATAAATATTAAAAATACATAGTTAAAAGCAATAACCCTGGGAGCCCCCGGTGGCACAGTGGGTTAAAGCGCTGAGCTTATTGACTGAAAGGTCGCAGGTTCAAATCCGGGGAGCGGCATGAGCTTCTGCTATCAGCCCCAGTTTCTGCCAACTTAACAGTTCGAAAACATACAAATGTGAGTAGATCAATAGGTACCACTTCGGTGGGAAGGTAACGGCGCTCCATACAGTCATGCTGGCCACATGACCTTGGAAGTGTCTATGGACAATGCCGGTTCTTCAGCTTAAAAATGGAGATGAGCACCACACCCCAGAGTCGGACACGACTGGACTTCATGTCAGGGGAAAACCTTTACCTTTACTAAAAGCAATAAAACCATGAAAGAAATCTATTAAATTACAGGATATATGCTAGTAGGGTATTTAGGCCTTACTGTAGCACATATTGGGAGGAAGCGTTGAAGAAATGCATGAACTCTGCCTACGCAATACAAGATCTCAGCTTACACCTGTTTTAACACCACTGATGTGCTAACATTTACATTGCAGAGCATGTCAAGATTAAGCAGGATGTAGAGCTTAAGGCTAGAGACAAGCCGTGTGACATAAATATGAGGCACACCTCACAGGTGATGATATGAGCTGCTAATGGGAGTCTGTGGTTGATTCTGTAACCAGATCTTCTGCCAGGTTTGGCACCTTAAAGTGACATTATGAGTCTAATGTTTATTCAAGCAAATATTACTGTAATGGAACCAGAGCATGCCGTATATCACAGGATGTCTACACCCTACACCACTGGAGAAATTATATTGTTTAGCTAGTATTGTTGGCCATCTTTCCGGCCACGAGTTCAAGGGCCCTGGGGAGGGCAATGAGCTCAGCTTTCTGGATGGAAGTTCCTGGCAGCAGTGGTCCTGACTCCACAGTTTCCCATAGAGTTACGACCACGTACCCTGCCCACCGCCACCCATCCAGCATAAAACTACTGCCATCTGTGTAAAGTTCCATTTCAATCCTGGATAAGGATTGATCTTTGAGGTCCAGCCGGCTGGAATAGACCTCTTCAGTTGTAGTGATACAGTCGTGGGGGGTGTTTTCCTCTTTTTCAGTTGACAGCAGGGTGGCTGGGTTGAGGCAGGTGGTGGTGATGGTGAGGTCTCCCTGGTCCAGGAGGACGGTGTGGTATTTGGTGAGCCGGCTGGGTGATAACCAGCCAGTCCCCTTGGCATCCAGAACAGTCAGGACACTGTGGGGAACGTAGATTGTTGTGGACTGTCCCAGAGTCAACTTTCTTGCCTCCTCTGCGATCAGGGCTGTAGTGGCTGTTTGGAATTGAGCTGTTTGGAAAAATATGCCACCAGCCTCCTCCAGCTACCCAATATCTGGGTGAGGACTCCAGCAGCTATTCCCTGTCATTCATGGACATAGAGATGGAAGGTTTGGTCATGCCTGGCAACCCTAAATCAGGGGCTGTCATCAGTATTGCACCACCAGTACTGAAAGGGTCAAGGCATTGACATCTCTAGCCCATCCTCTGTTCAGATACCAACCACTATGCCAAAATCTTAAATCAAGAAACAACTTTATAAGAGCTACAGAGATACTTGCAAGAACATCTCAGCAAGTGAGACCAGATAAGAAACTCCCTCCTGGGAACACAGAAGGCTGGGCAACTTGGAAAGCACTGAACAGGCTGCGCTCTGGCACCACGAAATTCAGAGCCAACCTTAAGAAATGGGGCTACTAAGTAGAGTCCATGACATGTGAGTGTGGAGAAGAGCAAACCACAGACCACCTGCTGCAATGGAGTCTGAGCCCTGCCACATGCACATTGGAGAAGCACCCCAGGTGGCCAACTTCTAGTCAAAGGAAATTTAGTATAATGCCAAGTTTTTAACTTTCTTTGTGGTTTTTCGATACATTATAACTGTATTCTCAATTCACTTATGACACAATAAATAAATAAAACCAGCCTGGAATCCAACAAGGTGGGGTTTTGTTTTGTTTGTTTGTTTGCTTGATTTTTTTCTTTATTTTTTTTATTATTATTTTTTTGTTTTTTGGTTTTTGCTGGGGGACAGTTAAATTGGAAATAATCTCTGGAAAAGAAGCCAACTTCCAACCTTTTAAATAGATTATACGCACTCTTTATAGTGAGCAGTGCCACTTTCTGGATGCTGGGAGAAATGCAAGTTGAAAAATGGGCAGACATATATCACATTGGATTCATAACTCAAGTATGCCCCAAAACATCAAAATCCTATATGTATTTCCTATTTTCTTCATGCCTGCTGTCCTATATGAAATTAAGTACAGTAAAGTCCCAATACACCTTGCCAAAGTTCTGGATAATACTGTATAAGAATTGGGGACGCCTGGCTCGAGAGCAGTACGTGTGAAAAAGATCTTGGAGTCCTCATGGACAACAAGTTAAACATGAGCCAACAATGTGATGTGGCGGCAAAAAAAGCCAATGGGATTTTGGCCTGCATCAATAGGAGCATAGTGTCTAGATCTAGGGAAGTCATGCTACCCCTCTATTCTGCTCTGGTTAGACCACACCTGGAATATTGTGTCCAATTCTGGGCACCACAATTCAAGAGAGATATTGACAAACTGGAATGTGTCCAGAGGAGGGCGACTAAAATGATCAAGGGTCTGGAGAACAAGCCCTACGAGGAGCGGCTTAGGGAACTGGGCATGTTTAGCCTGAAGAAGAGAAGGCTGAGAGGAGATATGATAGCCATGTATAAATATGTGAGAGGAAGCCACAGGGAGGAGGGAGCAAGCTTGTTTTCTGCTTCCTTGCAGACTAGGACGGGGAACAATGGTTTCAAACTACAAGAGAGGAGATTCCATCTGAACATTAGGAAGAACTTCCTGACTGTGAGAGCCATTCGGCAGTGGAACTCTCTGCCCCGGAGTGTGGTGGAGGCTCCTTCCTTGGAAGCTTTTAAACAGAGGCTGGATGGCCATCTGTCAGGGGTGATTTCAATGCAATATTCCTGCTTCTTGGCAGGGGGTAGGACTGGATGGCCCATGAGGTCTCTTCCAACTCTTTGATTCTATCTATATATATAAATTTGTTAGGGGCATCCAACGAGGAAACAAAACTCAAAAAACCCCCAACGAAACTTAACCAAAATTCCCATGCCCATAACACAACCCACAAGGTACAAACATATCTACTCAAAATGAAAAACAACACAACAACACACTCACAAAACGGCAAAACAACAAAACTAAAAAAAACCCCAAAGAAACTTAACCAAAATCCCCGTGCCCATAACACAACCACAAGGTACAAACATATCTACTCAAAATGAAAAACAACACAACAACACACTCACAAAACGGCAAAACAACAAAACTCAAAAATCCCCCAACGAAACTTAACTAAAATCCCCGTGCCCATAACACAAACCACAAGGTACAAACATATCTACTCAAAATGAAAAACAACACAACAACACACTCACAAAACGGCAAAACAACAAAACTCAAAAATCCCCCAACGAAACTTAACCAAAATCCCCGTGCCCATAACACAACCCACAAGGTACAAACATATCTACTCAAAATGAAAAACAACACAGCAACACACTCACAAAACGGCAAAAGAACAAAACTCAAAAAAACCCCAACGAAACTTAACCAAAATTCCCATGCCCATAACACAACCCACAAGGTACAAACATATCTATTCAAAATGAAAAACAACACAACAACACACTCACAAAACGGCAAAACAACTGACCATGCGCATTGGCGCCCAGCCACAAGTTCCCTGGCGCGCGCACATGGCCTTCCGGCCAACGTTCCCTCTGCGGAAACCATGCCCACTCCAAGCCCCGCCGCGCCGCTTCCCGCACACACACACCCCCTGCCGCACACACACACGCAACCCCACGCTCCATCACTCCCCCCGCCACCGCATACACACACGCAACCCCACTCCCCCCGCCACCACACACGCACACGCAACCCCACGCTCCATCACTCCCCCCACCGCCGCACACACACGCAACCCCACTCCCCCCGCCGCCGCACACACACACGCAACCCCACGCTCCATCACTCCCCCCGCTGCCGCACACACACACGCAACCCCACGCTCCATCACTCCCCTGCCCCAATCTTACCTCCTTTTACTTCACGCCACCTCCAAACCCCACCCCGCCCCTTACCGCCATGTCAAAATCTAGGAAAGACAGGAAGGAAGGAAAGAAGGAAGAAAGAGGAAGGGAGGTAAAGAAAAAGGGGGAAGGAAGGAAAGTTAGAGGAAGAAGAAAAGGAAAGAAAAGGAAAGATGGAAGGAAAGAAAAGAGAGACAGCAGAAGAGAAAGAAAAAGGGGGAAGGAAGGAAAGAGATAGAGAAAGAAGAGGAGAAGGAAAGATGGGAAGGAAGGAAGGAAGGAAGGAAGGAAGGAAGGAAGGAAGGAAGGAAGGAGGGAGGGAGGGAGGGAGGGAGGGAGGGAGGAAAAGAAGGAGAGAAAGAGGGAAGATTGGCCACAGCAACACGTGGCGGGTAAAGGTTGTTATTTCTATTATTATTATTATTATGCTATTGTTCCTCTGAGACCCTTTTAGAGGGAATGGGAGAGGTGTCAGGTCCCGGAGGCAATGCATTGCATTATTGTTATTGTTATGATGGTGGTGAAATAAAAGGAAATAAAAAGTGAAAGAAGGAAGCAAACAGGGAGGGAAGAAAGGCAAAGGAAGAAAGGGGGAGGGAATGAAGGAAAGAGAGAAGGATGAAACCAAGTAGTGAAAGAAGGAAAGAAAGAAAGAGGTAGAGAAGGAAGAAAGGAGAGAAAGGGGGAGGAAAAGGGGGAATAGTCTTTCATAATAGTCCAGATATCTACCTCAACTTTGATAAGTTTTACTATAGGCCACAGCAACGCGTGGCAGGGCACAGCTAGTGATTCTATGATTCTAAGATAGGATCTTGTTAACATAGCCACATCCTACTGCTTCTCTCAAAATATTAAGAGTTTTATAATGACATTGAATTAATTTTGTTAAGGTCTATAACTTGAAACATCTGCTCGGTCCTGTTTTTGGCTTTGATGCATGGCATCTGGTTTGCTGTTATTGTTCTGCATTACCTTTTTCTTTCTTTCGATTTCTTTACAGTTTTTCTCTTTTTTTAGTTTAGTTTCAATTATAATTTTCAAAAATATATTTGGGATGTTTCAGATTTCTGGACTGCTTTCAGATAGGCAGCTTAAGCTAGAGAAAGATAAGGTCAAGCTAGTTTACAAAATAAATACGACTTTTCTGCTCAGTGTGTATTGTACAAATATTTGCACGAATCAGGAGAGCTGTCCTTTCGGGAAATTTCACACATTGCAAAAAAAGAGTACATCATTCACCTAGAAATCCTATCTCTGAAGATCTACTACATTACACAGCCCTTGTTACCACTTTAACTGTCATGGCTACAACATAGAGTTGGAAGAAACCTCGTGGGCCATCTAGTCCAACCCCACTGTCAAGAAGAAGGAAAATTGCATTCAAAGCACCCCAACAGATGGCCATCCAACCTCTGTTTAAAAGTCTCCAAAGAAGGAGCCTCCACCACACTCCGAAGCAGATAGTTCCACTGCTGAACAGCTCTCACTGTTGGGAAGTTTTTCCTAATGTTCAGGTGGAATCTCCTTTCCTGTAGTTTGAAGCCATTATTCCATGTCCTAGTCTCCAGGGCAACAGAAAACAAGCTTGCTCTCTCCTCCCTATGACTTCCCCTCACATATTTATAAATGGCCCTCATCATGTCTCCTCTCAGCCTTCTCTTCTGCAGGCTAAACATGTCTGACTCTTTAAGCTGCTCCTCATAGGGCGTGTTCTCCAGACCCTTGATCATTTTAGTCACCTTCCTCTGGACACATTCTAGCTTGTCAACATCTTTAAACTGCGGTGCCCAGAATTGGACTAAGTGTGATTCCAGGTGTGGTCTGACCAAGGCAGAATAGAGGGGTAGCCTGACTTCCCCGATTCTAGACACTATACTCTTATTTATGGAGGCCAAAATCCCATTGGCTTTTTTAGCTGCCACATGACATTGTTACCTCATGTTTAACTTGCTGTCTACAAGCACTCCAAGACCTTTTTCACACATACAGTTGAGCCAGATGTCCCCATTCTGTATCTTTGCATTTCATTTTTTTTTTTTTGCCTAAGTGGAGTGTCTTGCATTTGTCCCCACTGAACTTCGGTTTGTTAGTTTTGACCCATCTCTCTAATCTGTCAATATTGTTTTGGTTCTGTCCCTGTCTTCTGGGGTATTAGCTATCCCTCCCAATTTGATATCATCTGCAAACTTGATGATCATGACTTATAACCCTTCATCTAAGGCAGTAGTTCTCAACATTCCTAATTCTGTGACCCCTTAATACAGTTCCTCATGTTGTGGTGACCCCCAACCATAAAATTATTTTTGTAGCTACTTCATAAATGTAATTTTACTAGTGTTGTGAATCGTAAAGTAAATATCTGATATGGAAGATGTATTTTCATTCATGGAACCAAATTTGGCACAAATACCCGATATGCCCAAATTTGATTACTGGTGGGTTTTTTGGGAGGATTGATTTTGTCATTTGGGATTTGTAGTTGCTGGGATTTATAGTTAACCTGCGATCTGAACTCCACCAAAGATGGAATTGAACCAAACTTGGCACACAGAACTCCCATGACCAACAGAAAATACTGGCAGGGTTTGGTGGGCATTGACCTTGAGTTCTGGAGTTATAGTTCATACATCCAGAGCCCTGTGGACTCAATCAATTATAGAGCTATACCAAACTTGGCATGGATACACAATATGCCCAAATGTGAACACTGGTGAAGTTTGGGGGAAATAGATCTTGACATTTGGGAGTTGTAGTTGCTGGAATTTATAGTTAACCTACAATCAAAGAGCATCTGAACCCTACCAACGATAGAATTGGGCCAGATTTCCCACACAGAACCCTCATGACTAAGAGAAAATATTGTGTTTTCCGATAGTCTTTTGCAACCCCTCTGACGCCCCCCCCCCCCCCCACCCCCAGGGATCCCAGCCCCCAGGTTGAGAAACACTGATCTAAGTCATTAATAAAAAGGTAATAATGTAATAATGGGACTTGCAGTTGGGTAAAAGAGATAGTTTTAATTCCTTGCTAGAGATCTCAATTGGAATTTAGATCATTAGAGCTCACTTTCTGAATTCCAAGTGCCCCTGACAACCTGCAAATTCCAGAACTCTATGAGACAAAGACATGACCGGTAAGTGGTGTCAAAGCACTATAATTATGCAATGTGGATACACCTTGGGTCTTCCCTGCTCGTTCACGGAGAGAGGAACAAGTCTTTAATATGGACACAGTGTGATTACATTAACTATATCCATCCCATATAGCTCTCGATATGACTCAGTGTCCACAGAGATGAAGAAGATATTGTGTTCAAAGAAACAGTCTGTTGTAGCACAAAACGAATAAAAATGGGAAAGAAATCCAGGAACACCTTAACAATAATTTTAGCATTATGTTTATTTATAACCTGTTTTTCTCTCTTCAAATGAGACTCAAAACAACTTACAAAACAAGTCAATACAATTTAAAAATATATATTTTAGTACATGTTTTTGTGGATATTAATGCAATTTTTAGATGCACTGATGAAGTGGCATTAAAGCCAAAGGTTCAAAAGCACTTTATATAGTTGTAGGGGGTAGAGTAGAATATAAATGGATACAGAAAGATGTAAATAGTGACTAGGATTAAAAAAATGATTTAAAACCTATAGCTTGGGCGTTGGTGGTGAATTGTTGGTGGACACATACTACGTAGTGTGCCCAATTACGACGTGGCTGAATGATTAAGGAGCTGCTCTATAATAATAGAAGTGTGGATACAGATTCAACAACTCAAAATGCACCGCCTTCTCTTTCTCCTCATCATGACTGTGTTTGCTCCCAAAGGAAGATCAGAAGCTGTAGCAGCTCCCCATCTCTTGCCTCCAGCTTCCCAATCCTATAGAAAAAGGATAGACCCTTAACCCTTAACTAAACTTATATACATTTACTGGAACTCCAACTCCCAGACCATGGAAGAGATTACATTATGCGTAATGCAAAACATATGGGAGGTCCGTGGTTCACTGTCTCCCTATAGAACAGTGGTTTTCAGCCTTCCTAATGCTGCGACCCCTCATGTTGTGGTGGCCTCCAACCATAACATTATTTTCATTGCTACTTCATAACTGTAATTTTGCTACTGTTATGAATCGTAATGTAAATATCCAATATGCAGGGTGTATTTTCATTCATTGGACCATGTTTGGCACAAATACCTGATATGCTCAAATTGGAACACTGGTGGTGTTGGGGTGGGGGGAGGGGACTGATTTTGTCATTTGGGAGTTGTAGTTGCTGGGATTTACAGTTCATCTACAATCAAAGAGCCTTCGGCACTCCACCAACCAAATTGAACCAAATTTGAACCAAATTTGGAACACAGAACTCCCATCACGAGCAGAAAATACTGGAGGCCTTTGGTGGGCATTGGCCTTGAGTTTTGAAGTTGTAATTCATCTATATCTAGAGAACACTGTGGACTCAAACAATGATGGATCTGGATCAAACTTGGCACGAATACTCAATATGTCCAACTGTGAACACTCATGGAGTTTGGGGAAAATAGACCTTGACATTTGGGAGTGGTAGTTGCTGGTATTTATAATTCTCCTGCAATCAAAGAGCATTCTGTACCTCACCAATGACAGAATTGGGCCAAACTTCCCACACAGAACCCCCATAACCAACAGAAAATACTGTGTTTTCGATGGTGTTTGGCGACCCCCTTGCGACCCCCCCCCCCAAGGGGTCCAGACCCCCAGGTTGAGAAACGCTGCTATAGAGGTAATTTTAAAATAATCCCATTTATTCCAGTGCCCCGTTTTAGAGCTTCCATGTTTCTGCTCTATTTAAATTTTGGCTGAAATATTAAAAGCTGTCTACATTATCAACATCTCTCCACATTGTTCATGATATCCACTGTATTTGAATGATTGAGAAGATAAGGATTAGTTAAGAAAGCTCTTTAGTTCATAGATACACATTTCATCTTCTTCCCCTGGGAGCTGAAGTATGAGACGGAAGTTCAGAAAAGCAGAGTTGAAGAAACAAGAGTTCAGAAAGTCTTGGGATCCTTGGACACAGCTGTCTGGGTATCAGCGCTGCTGGGGGCCATGTTCTGATAAACCACCACAACCTGAAGAATGAAAAAGGCCATGGACAAAATCATCTCCTTAGCCACTTATTCTGCTCTTCAATAGCTAAACAGCTGCTTGCTTCTGCCCACAGCACTCTTAACAACAACAACAACAATTTAGTTATATTCTGCCCTATCTCCCCAAGGGACTTAGGGAGGTTTACAACAGATATTGGCACACATTCAATGCCATGAGAAGTTGAACAAAGACAAAAATAACCAACCCCCAATTTCCAAAAACAAATTCACATCTACATCAATAATAATAATAATAATACACCATACTGCAATATTACTAGTAATATTATATGTAATATATAATGTACAATTATCATATTATTATATATTATCATATTATACTTTATTATTATACCACAATATATATAATACACTATCAGTATATTACACTATCATACACTATTACTATTATATATTATTATTATTATTATTATTATTATTATTATTATTGTTATTATTATTATTCCAAAGGGACAAATGGCTGCTTACATGGTAATATATATATTGTACCATATCATAAGTTGTAGTATATACAATATACAATATATTATAATAGACCGTTATTAATATTAAATAAATGAGCCCTCAGTGGTGCAGTGGGCTAAACCCTTCTGCCGGGAGGACTGAAGACCAACAGATCATAGGTTTGAATCCGGGGAGAGCACGGATGAGCTCCCTCTGTCAGCTCCAGCTCCCCATGCGGGGACATGAGAGAAGCCTCCCACAAAGATGGTAAAAATCAAAACATCCGGGCTTCCCCGGGCAATGTCCTTGCAGATGGCCAATTCTCTCACACCACAAGCGACTGGCAGTTTCTCAAGTCGCTCCTGACACACACACACACACACACACACAAATACTACATACAATATAGCAGCACTATTACAATGTTTATTATTTCTATATATTAGTAAAGGTAAAGGTTTCCCCTGACATTAAGTCCAGTCATGTCCAACTCTGGGGGGTGGTGCTTAACTTCATTTCTAAGCCAAAGAGCTGGCCTTGTCTGTAGACACCTCCAAGGTCATGTGGCCAGCAAGACTGCATGGAGCACCGTTACCTTCCCGCCAAGGCGGTACCTATTGATCTACTCATTTTTGCATGTTTTTGAACTGCTAGGCTGGCAGAAGCTGGGGCTAACCGTGGGAGCTCACCCCGCTCCCCAGAATCGAACCACCAACCTCTCAGTCAGCAAGTTCAGCGACTTAGTTGTTTCATCAGGGGGCCTGAGAAGGCCTAAGAGAAGGCTTAAGACCTTATAAAACTATCATTCCAGAGTAATAACCCATGATAGTTAAAGTGGTGTTGCATTAATGCTGCCGTGATGATGCGCCCCCAGACTGAATATTACCGTTTCAGTATAGGCATCTCGGCACACAGTCTTGCATCCAAAGGCAGCAGTAGAAATGGCAATGCAGCACTCGAGGATGGCGAAAACCAGTAAAACTGCAAGAATCCCATATCTGGTATTCTGCCAATAAAACATACAGGAAAAGGATTCATTCTTCAGGGCTGAACATATAACCAGATTCTGATCCAAGTTTCATGCAACCAAACATTATTTAATAACAAAGAAAGAAACACAAACTAAGCTAAACTGGAAGGCACTCATATGAGGGTTGAATGAAAAGTAATGCCTCCACCTTCGCAACTCCTCAACAGATGGGAGTACTGGTATGCGGCAGGTACTAGCTTGTTCAGTAGACTCTCCTCTACAGTTTCATTTTGGCGGGAAGCCTTAGCATTGAATGGTTGTGTTGTTAAAGTGTGAAGTATGAAACCTTGCGCAGATGGTTGGTCAATGCGACTTAAGCAATGTGCAGTCATTGAATTCCTGACAGCAGAAGGCATCACCCCAAAGGAGATTCATCAGAGAATGCAATCTATTTATGGTGATTGTGTTGATGTGAATACTGTGAGTCGATGGGCAAGTAAGTTTAAAGATGTTGAGGTGGGAACATCTGACTTGCATGACAAACAAAGAGTTGGACGTCCTGTGACAGTAACCACTGAGTTTCACAAGCAAAGGGTTGATAGATTGATTCAGGACGATCATCGTCTCACTCAGAGAGAAATTTCAAGCATAATCTGCATTTCACAAGAACGTGTGGGGCACATTATTGCTTTACTTGGCTTTTGGAAGATCTGTGCACTATGGGTACACAGCAGAATTTCAGAGACTGGATCTCACTCCCGTACGGCATCCTCCATACAGTCCAGATTTAGCACCTTCTGACTTCAATTTGTTCCCGATAACGAAAGAAGATTTGCAGGGACATCATTATGCTTCTGATGAAGACGTTGAGAGAACTGTGAGATGCTGGTTGCGGCTTCAGAAAACTTGTTCATCATTGGCAGAAATGTATCCAATTGCCTAATGATTATGTGGAAAAGTGAATAGTGATAGTTAAAGAACACATTCTAAGGATTATTTCTGTGTTTGATTTATTAAAATATTCCCATCCAAATACAAGTAACGAAGGTGGAGGCATTACTTTTCATTCAACCCTCGTACTAGGATGGCAAACAGCTGGAGAAAAGTCAGGGTTTCAAACACTATTCCCAGGCAAGGAAGCAGATAGCCCAACCAACACATATGCATTAGAGTGAATTTCAAGACTAAAAAGAACAGTCAAACATGATTATAACTTGGAAGACTCCAAGAATGTTGTACTCTTTTAAGAGCAGTGGGGGGACGGGGACGGGACTAATTCCAAATGTCCCTTTGGATACGCAACATGGTCTACTCCTAATGAGATATTTACTTACATGATAAATCATTTTATTAGCACACTCTTTTATATCTGCTTCCGATTCGGAGAAGTCACATCCATAATAGTAATACCTTCGGTCAAATATTAATGAAATGCAAAGCAATATGATCCCAACGCCAGCTGTGACGGCACCCACAACATTCATTCCCAGCATGCCTTTCACCTAATAATGAGAAACAATACAATATTATTTCATTAAGTTTAGTACAGGTATAGAATCATAGAATCATTGTTGGCCATTCAGTCCAACCCCCTGCTAAAAAGCAGAAAAATCGCATTCAAAGCACCCCCGACAGATGGCCATCCAGCCTCTGTTTAAAAGCCTCCAACACACTCCAAGGCACAGAGTTCCATTGTTGAACGGCTCTCACAGTCAGGAAGTTCTTCCTCATGTTTACGTGGAATCTCCTTTCTTGTAGTTTGAAGCCATTGTTCCACTTCCTGGTGTCCAGGGCAGCAGGAAACAAGCTTGCTCCCTCCTCCCTATGACTTCCCCTCACATATTGATACATGGTTATCATGTCTCCTCTCAGCCTTCTCCACTTCAGGCTAAACATGACCAGCTCTTTAAGCCGCTCCTCATAGGGTTTGTTCTCCAGACTCTTGATCATTTTAGTCACCCTCTTTTGGACACATTCCAGCCTGTCAACATCTCCCTTCAATTTTGGTGCTCAGAATTGGACACAGTATTCCAGATGCAGTCTAACCAAGGCAGAATGTTTATTTTTATTTATTTTATTTATTTACAGTATTTCTATACCGCTTTTCTCACCCTGAGGGGGACTCAAAGCAGTTTACACATAAGTAATGGCAAAATTCAATGCCAGTACAAACAATTATAATTATACACTACAATTAAACATAAATCAAATTAAAACCATACATCCATAAGCAGTAAAACAATCATTAAAACAATAAAACAGTCTCGTTTGTCAAATTGCCGTTGCAGTCATTGTCTTCCTGAAATACTGCATACATTTACTTCTACTGCCCGAAGGTCTGGTCTGAAAGCCATGATATTTTTTCTAAAAGCCAGGAGGGAGGGAGTGGATCTTACCTCATTTGGGAGTGTGTTACACAGGCGGGGGGCCACAGCCGAGAAGGCCCTGTCTCTCATCCCCGCCAGGCGCATCTGTGCTCTTGACGGGAGCGAGAGCAGGGCCTCCCTAGATGATCTTAGATTATGAGGTGGGACGTAGGGGCGGATGTGTTCGGACAAGTAAGCTGGGCCAGAATCATATAGAGCTTTATAGGTCAAGACCAGCACTTTGAATTGGGCTCGGAGATGGACCGGCAGCCAGTGGAGCTGGCACAGCAGGAGGGTGGTATGCTCCCTGTATGCCACCCCAGTTAGTAATCTGGCTGCCGCCCATTGAACTAGCTGAAGTTTCCGAGCTGTCTTCAAAGGCAGCCTCACGTAGAGCACATTTGGTGAAGGCAAGAGAATTATAAAAAATCTCATTCTTTCTGTCAGCACTGCAAGAAGAGAAGCGGTGGGCGTGGCTAATTACAGCCATCGCAACTGTAGTTTGGGAAGGCCAGGCCCCCAATGGTAGAGATTGCAAAAGGCCCTGCTATTAAACTACATTTCCCACAATGCACACCTGCTCATTAACCGAAATGTCTGAAGGACCTAAAAATAGCTGTCTGTAGCAGTCTTCGTCTAAATATAAAATAAACTGATTGAATCTACAAAGGAGTCTAAAGAAGGCAGCAAAGCAATAAGCAACTTTTGCAAAGTCAAGAGAACATAAACTGCTTTAAAAACCAATCCTTTTTACTTTGGCCACATTGCCATGAAAAAGGCACTGGGAAAGCCAGTCAGCCCTTTACAGTCAGTAAGTAATGACAAAATAAAATGATGATTGCATCTGCAAATAAGGATAAATGGATGGATGTGTCTTGAGGGTCCCTTCCAACTCAGTAGAGGAAGCAAATGGATGTCAGGAGAGTTTGAATGGTGACTTTCTGCCCAGAAGAAGGGGGTCAGTCTAGATGTCCCTTGATGGGGTCTGTACTATGATTTCTGTTCTCCACCAAGTTAACACAGTTTGTGCCATAAAAACAAACAAAAGTTTCTGGAGTAGAACAACTACTTTCAAAGTAAAAACCATTAAATGAAACAGGAAATAACACTTTCAAATGAGGAACAGATTTTCTTTATTAAAAATGTTTTTTATAATAACTTTGAAAATTTGCCAAAAATCCATGGATAAGTCAAAGTTTATGAAATTTGGTGACCTAACAGCAGTTAATGTGTTCTACCACTGTAGCAACTTTCATCAGAATTGGTCTAAAAATGAGGGAGGAAAAATCCCATGTAATTTCCACAGTGTCTGCTGTTATTCCCTACTGCGCATGCGCATCTGCATTAACGAATTGATTTGGAAGTTTCAGAAGTTTCGGAAAGTTTCGTTTTTTTAAAAAAAATCCAGAAGTGACTTTAGAATTGAATCACCAAATTGAACCATTTTTTTTTTCTGGATCAACCAAGCCTAGTAGCTACACAAACTACTCCCAAATTGATTATGGTTGCCCCTTCAGTATACATCTTTCTTACCATTTCTGGACTTCTCTGTACTCTCGGCACTGCTGAATACAGGAATACAGGAATAAATCACTACATTAGATGCATGACACCCACTTTTGGGGAATGTGCTTTTCCTGCATGGCAAGGGGTTGGACTGGGTGGCCCATGTGGTCTCTTCCAACTCTATTCTTCTATAATTCATCTCCCAGAATCCTTCTCCATGAGCAATGCTGGCTTGAGCCCAAAGCATCTGTGAGCCACTGCTCGCCCATGAGGCCCATCCTCTCAATCATATCACTCATTCTCCAAATAGGTCACTTACCAGTGACATCTTTGGATTCCTGGCAGCTGCCACAGACAGAGATCCTGAAATGATGTACTAGGAGAGATAAAAATGTCAGAAGTGGCAACAAACAAGATTCAAGTGACTGTCTTGCATTCCTCCCATTCTTTCTTAGATCTTCATCAGAAAATCATCAACTTGGATCTCAGGGCCCTTCCACACAGCCATATACTGTGTATACTCAAGTATAAGATGGGCTTTTCAGCCCTTTTTTAGGCTGAACACCCCCCTCCCTCGGCTTATACTCGAGTCAAAATAATTTATTATTTGACTCAGTTATTATTAGTATTATTTCATTTGTTATTATTATTATTATTATTATTATTATTATTAAAAGTGAAGGTAAAGGTTTCCCCTTGACATTAAGTCTAGCTGTGCCCAACTCTGGGGGATGCTGCTCATCTCCATTTCTAAGCCGAAGAGCTGGTATTGTCCGTAGACAACTCCAAGGTCATGTAGCCAGCATGACTGCATGTAGTACCATTGCATTCCTGCCTGAGGAATGCAATGGTACTCCATTTTTTCGAACTGCTAGGTTGGCAGAAACTGGGTCTAACAGCAGGAGCGCACCCCACTCCGCAGATGCAAACTGCCAACCTTTCGGGCAGCAATTTTAGCTCAGCGGTTTAACCTGCTACACCACCAGGGGGCACTGATCATTATTACATTTACATAATTTTACTCTATTATCGCTACAATTATTATTTGACTTTATTATTACTGTTATTATTATATTTCCATTATTTTACTCTATTATTTTTATTATATTTATTATTTTACTCTATTACTGTTATTACTACATTTCCATTATTTTACTCTATTATTATTTTTATTACATTTATTATTTTACTCTATTATTATTTTTATTATTTTTATTATTTTACTCTATTTATTACTGTTATTACTACATTTCCATTATTTTACTCTATTATTATTTTTTATTACATTTATTATTTTACTCTATTATTATTGGAAAAAGACATAAGCACATTTACATTGAAGAAGGTTAGAATAATGGCTTAATCAGAGTTGGACAGTCTTATCTTAAATTACAGTTTTATGTAAATATTCAAAAACATTTAACCTACTGATGCCTCAATTGATGTAATTTAATTGGTATCTATTTTTATTTTGAAGCTTACCAGTAGCTGCTGCATTTTCCACCCTTGGCTTATACTCAAGTCAATACATTTTCTCAGGTTTTTTTGTGGTAAAATTAGGTGCCTCGGCTTATATTCGGGTCAGTTTATACCCAAGTATATACAGTAACCCAGAATATCCAGGCAGAAAATCCCACAATATCTGCTTTAAACTGGGTTATCTGAGTTCACACTGCCATATATTCCAGTTCAAAGCAGATAATGTGGAATTTTATTCAACTGCGTGGAAAGGGCCTCTGCCAGCACTTCTTAAGGCATGGTATTGAGGACTGATCCCTACTAATCATGAGATTTATCTATGGAGAAGCTTCATAACAATCGGCCGAGAATCTGGACCACTGTGCTATTGGTCCCACCATTTTCCTCATTCACAGAAAGCCACATGCACACTGGAAATAGCGATTAAGACACAAGCTCTCGAGGACATGATCAGTGGGTGGCGCAAGTTTAACAAACCAAATTCTAAAACAAATTCTGTGAAAATATAATTTGGACATGCTGTCAAGTAGAATTACCAATATTCCCGTCCAGTACGATGCCTTAAGAATAACGTAAATCTCATAGTCTGTATCAGTGGCATCCATCACAATTGCAAAAACTATCCCAATAATTCCTGTGAGTATCTGGGTAATCTGAAAGGAGAGAATTGAACAAGTTGGTTTAGGTTAAACAACATGGTATGTGAAGGATAAACACCAATGAATTAAGAGCATCTATATAAATAAAAATGTAATGTTCGTTTGTGGGATTAACATAACTCAAAAACCACTGGGCGAAATGACACCAAATTTGGACACAATACACCTATCAGGCCAACAAGTGACCATCACTCATAAAAACACTGTAAAACACAGCAGAAGAGACTTAAGAAGCCAAAAAACAAAAAATACATTACAACGCATGTGCAAAACCACAAATATACACATATACACAAATATATGCACACACAAAATACATATACACAGACTGGGCCACAGTAACGTGTGGCAGGGCACAGATCATCAATAATATAAATGTCAGATTAATATTAAAAAAGATTGAATTGTCGAAGGCTTTCATGGCTGGAATCACTGGGTTGCTGTGCGTTTTTCGGGCTGCATGGCAATGTTTCAGTAGTATGGAATATGGCCGTACAGCCTGAAAAACTCACAGCAACCCATTAAAAAGACTGAATACATAGAGTTTGTTATTGCGGAGATGATGATTTTGTTTCGCTTAACTTCTAGTCTATTTGTCCACCAAACCCAAGGTGGCATATATGGCTCTTCCACATTATTCTCACAACATTACAAAGCAGATTAGACAGGCAGTGTAATCCCAAAGTCACTCAATGTGTTTATGGTTCCATGCACCCACACCTTCCAAGTTTCAGCCTCAACACTGCTCCACAATATTGTCCTCTTCCGTTGTTTGTGATAAATAGATAGAGAAGACCAAACTAAACAAGACTTGAATGTTTTTTTTCTCGTGTCAGGAGTGACTTGAGAAACTGCAAGTCGCTTCTGGTGTGAGAGAATTGGCCGTCTGCAAGGACGTTGCCCAAGGGATGCCCGGATGTTTTGCCATCCTGTGGGAGGCTTCTCTCATGTCCCTGCATGAGAAGCTGGAGCTGACAGATGGGAGTTTGATCTGTTCTCCCTGGATCCAAACCGCTGACCTACTGGTCAGCAGTCCTGCCGGCACAACAGTTTAACCCATTGCACCAAGACTTGAAATGCACTACTGACTCTAAAGTGCAATTTCTTCCTTAGGCCAACAGCCATGGTTGTGGTGGAATGCATAGTCTGGGGGATTTTGACAAATGGAAGGATTTCGTCCACTGTCATAACTTCAATGAAAGGTAAACAATGTAACAGTATAGCTCTGAAGTCACACTCAAAACTCCCTTATATCTATCATATGCATGCACACTTATACATGGGTAGTCTTGGCAACTGCAAATCATGTTATTGATTCTGAAACATTTTTAGCCGTGGTCTCCAAATGGTCTTAAATTCTGTTCAAGATAGGAAACTTGCTTATTCCTTATATTATTATAGGTCACCTTTGTACCTAGTGTTGAGACTAGGTTCTGTACGGTTGTTCTTAAGTTGAATTTGTATGTAAGTTGGAACAGGTGCATTTTTAAGTGTAACTCCAGCCATACATACATATACATACATACATACATACATGAGCTCCTCCCCCCGCACCAACTGCTGCTCTGGAATCAGAAGGAAGAGAGGGGGGCCAGGAATATAGTTCCAAATTGTCTCCTGTGCTATGCTAATAATATAATATAATATAATATAATATAATATAATATAATATAATATAATATATACCATTATAATATATTGTATATAAATATAATATTTATAATATTATAATGTAATACAATATAATGCCAATAATAATAATAATAATAATAATATTATATTATAATTATATCTTATAGTAATATATAATACTGATATGGTGCTATGCTAATAATGTTGCATGTATGTATATCTTGTAAGCCGCTCTGAGTCTCCTTCGGGGTGAGAAGGGCGGCATATAAATGTTGTAAATAAATAAATAAATAAATCTGTTGTTATTCATTCTTCTATTACAAAACCACTCAGCTGCCTAAAAAGAACCCTGAAAACATTTCTTGTCTTGAAAGACGTGCATAGTGCTCACAGAATAATTCACACATAATGTTTCTTATACGGGTACTTACCCCTAGGACAAGTGGTTCTCCCAAATAGAACTTCTTCAATGGTCGCGGCAAGGAAGATTTTGTCTCATGGCTTGAGGAAGGATTGGACAGCTGGGGCAAGACTGGCATTGTATCCATGGTTGTGTTTGGAAGCAGGCTTCTTTTGTCTTGCAAAACAGAAAAATGTCCACTTTACAGGCGGAGTGGGGGGGGGGGGGATATCACTGTCATCTTTTGAAGGAACACCTTCCAAAGTCCTCAAGGCGCCTTCTGAATTAAGAAATGTGGAGTGTCCTCACTCTATCCTTCTCCTGAATGACATGCTATTCTTTTCACACACACTGTATGAAAAGTGGCCTGCATCAATAGGAGTCTAGTGTCTAGATCCAGGGAAGTCAGGCTTCCCCTCTATTCTGCCTTGGTTAGACCACACCTGGAATATTGTGTCCAATTCTGGGCACCAAAATTGAAGAAAAATATTGACAAGCTGGAATGTGTCCGGAGGAGGGTGACTAAAATGATCAAGGATCTGGAGAACAAGCCCTATGAGGAGCGGTTTAAAGAGCTGGGCATGTTTAGCCTGAAGAAGAGAAGGCTGAGAGGAGACATGATAGCTATGTATAAATACATGAGAGGAAGTCATAGGGAGGAGGGAGCAAGCTTGTTTTCTGCTGCCCTGGAGACTAGGATGCAAAACAATGGCTTCAAACTACAGGAAAGAAGATTCCATCTGAACATTAAGAAGAACTTCCTGACCATGAGAGTCATTCAGCGGTGGAACTCTCTGCCCTGGAGTGTGGTGGAGGCTCCTTCTTTGGAAGCTTTTAAACAGAGGCTGGATGGCTATCTGTTGGGGGTGCTTTGAATGCAATTTTCCTGCTTCTTGGAGGGGGGTTGGACTGGATGGCCCATGAGGTCTCTTCCAACTCTATGATTCTATTATTCTAAAACGAAGCACAAAGTAGCCGCACGCAATAACATCCTGTGGAAACTTGCTGGCAGTGCATGGGGTGCAGACCCAAAATTAATAAGAACATCAGTCCTGGCCTTGACATACTCAACTTCTGAATATACCTGCCCTGTTTGGCACAAGTCTACCCACGGGAAGCAAGTGGACAAAGCATTAAATGAAACATGCAGAATAATCACAGGATGTCTTAAACCTACACCTGTTGGTAAACACTACAAGCTATCTGACATTGCCCCCATAACTATAAGAGATGTAAGGTTGAACACTGTGAAAACCATCCACTACCAGCCCCCTTCCATTAGACTCAAATCAAGAAAAAGCTTCATGAGAACCACCACTCCTCTTAATGTTCCCCCAGCGACAGCAAGAGCATCCCTCTGAGCAACTAAACCAGGAAATCCCAATTGGATCCCCCCACCCACACACACACACACACACACATACACATGAGGGTCTGCCTCCAGGGGAAAACCAAGAATGATCAATTTGGAAGACCCTGAACAGGCTCAGAAGTGGAGTGGGCAGATCAAAAGACAACCTGGCACAATGGCACTACCTAGAGGAATCCTCCAGCTTGTGCGACTGTGGAGCAGAACAGACAACTCCACATCTCTATGCTTGTCCACAATGTTCTGCCTCATGTACAACTATTTAAAGCTACAGACAATGTGGTCACCGTTGTCCATTCTTGGTCAAAAAAATATTTAGCCACTTGTGCTCATTTTATTTTTATCAGTTTTATACTTATTTATGCAATACCTTTGATATGAAATAAACAAACAGCCACAAAACAGGGAATCAGTTCAGCAGATACAGGATGACGAAGAAAACAAAATGAGTACTTTTGAGAATTTTAGACAGACGGCTATGTATAAGATCAACAAGACTCTGAGCTACAGTCAATCTATTTGTATTGTGTTTATACTATAGAATAGCTGGAGAAACCAGGGGGAAATGATTACATGCTTGATCATACCGAGGTATAAATATTTAATATTATTCCTGTACCTCTGCATTTTGTAAAGTAAACAACAATAATAAAAAAAGGAAACAGTTGTAATAAAAAAAAGTCTCATCCCCATTCTTAACTATGAGTTGTTTGCAAGTCAGATCTTTGTAACTCTGGGATTGTCTGTACGCAAGACTGAAAATAAATACAATCAAAATATAATGCATATTACTCAAAACAAGCTTGCGTGTATCTGCATTCTAGTTACCTGTGAATTTATGACCCCACAAATGTTATAGGGTTTTCTTCTGTTGTTGGTGTTTCCTCATCCAAAACACTGCTTTGCTTCCAAGATCGTTCAGGATCTGATGCCTTTAAGGCATTCAGGCAGAGAATCACTACACAAAACAGATTAAAACAGATTAAAGAAGAAAAAGGCATTCATTGTTAGCCTCATTTGAACTTTGTGTGGAAATTGCTAAAATCACAGTGCATGATCCTGGGGGAAACCAACACTCACCTCTTATTTTCTGGAAAGTGCCACCCCAGTTAGTCCCCCAGCTTCATATACAGCAGTCCATAACGGAACAAGACATGTGGCTTATATTGCACAACTTCCTGGCACTCACTCCACACCCAATTCATGCGAAATGTGTCAAGCTCCACATTAAAAAAAAAATCCTTTCTAGCCTCTCAGTGGAAGCAGTATCAGTCCCTAATTAAACCACAATTTATGGACTTGGGCAAGAAAAAGGCTCTAAATAAAATAATTTAAATAAAAAAATAAACGTACAAACCACTCTAAACACCTTTGCAGAAGCATACAAGAAGCTCTGCCTCTCACTGACCATCGAGAAAACCAAAGTGCTTTTCCAGAAATGCAGCTTAATGGTGTACCTTGGCAGCCACCTCTCCACAAAAGTCACATTGACACTGAAATACAGCACCTCCTGAGCTCTGCGAGTGCAGTTTTTTTTCCAAATGAAGCAAAAAGTGTTTGAGGACCGGGACATCTGTAGGGATACCAAGGTGCTTTTTTATAAAGCTATTGGGAAGTCAGGTGGACAAATGTCAGAGTGCTGGAAGAAGCAAAGACCATGAGCATTGAAGTGACGGTCCTCCGCCATCAACTCCGCTGGACTTGCCATGATGTCCAGATGCCCGATGACCACCGTCTCCCAAAGCAGTTGCTCTACTCCAACAGAATGTTGGTGGACAGGAAAAGAGATTTAAAGATAGGCTCAAAGCCAACCTTCAAAACTCTGGCATAGACACTGAGAACTGGGAAGCCCTGGCCCTTGACCGCTCCAGCTGGAGGTTAACTGTGACCAGCAGTGCTGTAGAATTTGAAGAGGCACGAATGGAGGACGAAAGAGAGAAATGTGCCAAGAGGTAGGCACATCAAGCCAAGCCGGACCGGGACTGCCTTCCACCTGGAAACCATTGCCCTCACTGTGGGAGAAGACGCAGGTCAAGAATAGGGCTTAACAGACACCTACAGACCCACCGTCAGTACACCAATCTTGGATAGAATCATAGAATTATAGAGTTGGAAGAGACCTCATGGGCCATCCAGTCCAACCCCCTGCCAAGAAGCAGAAAAACTGCATTCAAAGCACCCCCGACAGATGGCCATCCAACCTCCATTTGGAAGCCTCCAAAGGAGCCTTTGGGGTAGAGAGTTCCACTGCTGAACAGCTCTCACAGTCAGGAAGTTCTTCCTCATGTTCAGATGGAATCTCCTTTCTTGTAGTTTGAAGCCATTGTTTCGCGTCCTAGTCTCCAAGGAAACAGAAAGCAAGCTTGCTCCCTCCTCCCTACGACTTCCTTTCACATATTTATACATGGCTATCATGTCTCCTCTCAGCTTCTCTTTTTCAGGCTAAACATGCCCAGTTCTTTAAGCTGCTCCTCATAGGGCTTGTTCTCTAGACCCTTGATCATTTTAGTTGCCCTCCTCTGGAAACATTCCAGCTTGTCAATCTCTTTCTTCAATTGTGCTGCCCAGAATTGGACACAATATTCCAGGTGTGATCTAACCAAGGCAGAATAAAGGGGTAGCATGACTCCCCTGGATCTAGACCAGTGTTTCTGAACCTGGGGATCGGGACTCTTGGGGGGGGGGGTCGCAAGGAGGTGTCTGAGGGGTCGCCAAAGACCATCAGAAAACCCAGTATTTTCTGTCATGGGGGTTCTGTGTGGGAAGATTAGCCCAATTCTATTCTTGGTAGGGTTTGGAATGCTCTTTGTCTGTAGGTGAACTATAAATCCCAGCAATTACAACTTCCAAATATCAAGGTCTGTTTTCCCCAAGCTCCACCAGTGTTCATATTTGGACATATTGAGTATCCGTGCGAAGTTTGGTCCTGATCTATCATTGCTAGAGTCCTCAGTGCTCTTTAGATGTAGGTAAACTGCAACTCCAAAACTCAAGGTCCACGCTCACCAAACCCTTCCAGTATTTTCTGTTGGTCATGGGAATTCTGTGTGCCAAGTTTGGATCAATTCCATCTTTGGTGGAGTTCAGAATGCTCTTTGAAGGTAGGTTAGCTATAACTCCCAGCAACTACAACTCCCAAATGACAAAATCAAAAAAAAATTGAGTGATGATCACTCATTGGGTTGTTAGGTGTATTGTGTCCAAATTTGGTGTCAATTCATCCAATGGTTTTCAAGTTATGTTAATCCCACAAACGAACATTACATTTTTATTTATATAGACTAACCGTCCACTGCCACGAGTATTTTTGTATATGTGTATTAATGTGGTTATGCACATGCATTGTAATGTTTGGGGTTTGGGGGGGGGGGGGTTTGTTTTGTTTTTTTGGCTTTTTAAGTCTCTTCCGCTGTGTTTTTCAGTGTTTTTATGAGTGATTATGGCAAAACCTTCCCTCCCTCTTTCTTTCTCTCCTTCCTTCCCTCCCTCTTTCCTTCCTTCCCTCTTTTTCTTTTCCTTCTTCTTTCCATTTTTCTTCCTTCCTTCTCTACCTGTTTCTTTCCTCCCTTTCTTTGCTCTTTGGTTCCATCCTTCCTTCTCCTTCCTTCCTTCCTTCCTTCTCTCCCTCCATTTCTCTCTTTTGTTCCTTCTCTCCTTCCCTCTCTTTCCTTCCTTCTTTCACTTTTTATTTCCTTCTATCCATCCTTCCTTCACTACCTCGTTCCTTCTCTCCTTTCCTTTCCTCTTTCTATCCCTCCTTCTCTCCTTCCTTTCTTCCTTCCTTCCCCCTTTCTGTGTATATGTGTTTTGTGTGTGTATATATGCATATGTGTGTGTGTGTATTTGTGTATGTATGTTTGTGTATATATGTGGTTTTGCGCATGTGTTATAATGTTTTTTTTTTGTTTTTTGGGTTTTAAGTCTCTTTTGCTGTGTTTTTCAATGTTTTTATGAGTGATGGACATTCGTTGGCCTGATAGGTGTATTGTGTCCAAATTTGGTGTCAATTCGTCGAGTGGTTTTTGAGTTCTATTAATTCCACAAACGAACATTACATTAAGTTCTTGTGGGTTTTTTCGGGCTATATGGCCATGTTCTAGAGGCATTTCTCCTGACGTTTCACCTGCATCTATGGCAAGCATCCTCAGAGGTGAGGTCTGTTGGAACTGGGAAAAAGGGTTTATATATCTGTAGAATGACCAGGGTGAGACAAAGGACTTTTGTCAGTTGGGCTAGGTGTGACATTACATTTTTATTTATATAGACTAGCCGTCCCCTGCCACGTGTTGCTGTGGCCCACATGGGGGTTCTCTGTAGGAGGTTTGGCCCAATTCTATCGTTGGTGGGGTTCAGAATGCTCTGTGATTGTAGGTGAACTATAAATCCCAGCAATTACAAATCCCAAATGACAAAATCAATCCTCCCAACAAACTCACCAGTAATCAAATTTGGGCATATCGAGTATTTGTGCCAAATTTGGTTCCATGAATGAAAATACATCTTCCATATCAGATATTTACATTACGATTCACAACACTAGTAAAATTACAGTTATGAAGTAGCTACGAAAATAATTTTATGGTTGGGGGTCACCACAACATGAGGAACTGTATTAAGGGGTCACGGCATTAGGAAGGTTGGGAACTGCTGCCTTAGACGAAGGGTTATAAGTCATGATCATCAAGTTTGCAGATGACACCAAATTGAGAGGGATAGCTAATACCCCAGAAGACAAGAGCAGAACTCAAAACGACGTTGACAGATTAGAGAGATGGGTCAAAATGAACAAAATGAAGTTCAACAGGGACAAATGCATCGTTGGTGGGGTTCAGAATGCTCTGTGATTGTAGGTGAACTATAAATCCCAGCAATTACAACTCCGAAGTGTCAAGATTCTATTTTCCCCAAACTCCACCTGTGTTCACATTTGGGCATACTGAGTATATGTGTAGAGTTTGGTCCAGATCCATCATTGTTTGAGTCCACAGTGCTCTCTGGATGTAGGTGAACTGCAACTCTAAAACCAAAGGACACTGCCCATCAAACCCTTCCAGTATTTTCTGTTGGTCATGTGAGTTCTGTGTGCCAAGTTGGTTCAATTCCATCATTGGTGGAATTCAGAATGCTCTTTGATTGTAGGTAAACTATAACTCCCAGTAACCACAACTCCCAAATGACAAAATCAATTTTTTTTAAAGTGATGATCACTCATTGGGCTGTTAGGTGTTATTGTGTCCCAATTTGGTGTCAATTCATCCAGTCGTTTTTGAGTTATGTTAATCCCACAAACGAACATTTCATGTTTATTTATATAGACTAGCCGTCCCCTGCCACACGTTGCTGTGGCCCATTCTAGTAATATGAAACATAAAGTAATGAGAAAGTGTTGGTTTCTAATATATGTTATTTCTTTATGCTTGTGAACAAACAGTATTTCTTGCTGTTTCTTTGTCAGTGTTGATGTGGAGATTGTCTGGTTTGCCTACTCTGGAACAAGCAGGATATAATTGTCCTTCTTTAGAGGTCCCTTTCAAATCTATGATACCATATCTCTCTGTTTGTGAATCATATATATTTATCTATATCTATGGCTGGATGGCTCTTTGTCAGGAGGGCTTTGATTACATTTTCTTGCCCTGGTAAAGGGAATTGGACTGGATGGCCTTAAGTATTTTCCGTTGGTTGTGGGGGTTCTGTGTGGGAAGTTTGGCCCAATGTTGTCGTTGGTTGGGTTCAGAATGCTCTTTGATTGTAGGTGAACTATAAATCCCAGTAACTGCTACTCCCAAATTTTAAGGTTTATTTCCCCCAAACTCCATCTGTGTTCATATTTGAGCATATGGAATATTTGAAAAGTTTGGTCTGGATCCATCGTTTGAGTCCACAGTGCTCTCTAGAGGTAGGTGAACTACAACTCCCAAACTGAAAGTCAATGCCCACCAAACCCTTCAAGTGTTTTCTGTTGGTCATGGGAGTCCTGTGAGCCACATTTGGATCAATTCCCTCATTGGTGGAGTTCAGAATGCTCTTTGATTGTAAGTTAACTATAACTCCCAGGAACTACAACTCCCAAATGACAAAATCAATTTTTGAGTGATAATCACTCATTGGGTTGTTAGATGTATTGTGTCCAAATTTGGTATCAATTCATCCAGTGGTTTTTGAGTTATGTTAATCCCACAAATGAACATTGCATTTTTATTTATATAGATTTCTATCCCAGTTATTCAGGGTCTAGGGCTGAGCCTGGGAAAATCTCTTGCTGGGAGGTGTTAATCTGTGCCTGATTGTTTCCTCTCTGTTGTTTGGCAACAACAACAACCAAAAAGAGGAAACAACCAGGCACAGATTAACACCTCCCAGCAAGAGATTTTCCCAGGCTCAGGCAGGCCTTCAAATGCTAATGAAGGTGATCAGCTGAAACATTCACACCTAACTGCAGCAGGGAAGAGCTCTTTGCCCCACCCCAGCCATTCCACAGATATATAAACCCCTTGTCCTAATTCCAACAGACCTCACTACCTCTGAGGATGCTTGCCATAGATGCAGGCGAAACGTCAGGAGAAATGCCTCTAGAACATGGCCCTATAGCCCGAAAAAACCCACAAGAACCTAGTGATTCCAGCCATGAAAGCCTTCGACAATACCCAAAAGGTCATTAGTGCTTGGTGCATCTGTTGGGCGGGCTTTGCTTGTTTTTCTCCTGAGAGCAAGGCCTTTTATTGGAGGGGTCTCCTAGAGCCAATCAGGCCTCCGCTTTGTGCCCTCCCTCTCCTGTGATTGGTCCCTCCTTCTGTCAAACGGGGGCAAGAGTGGAATCTGATTGTCAAGATTCCATCCAATAGGGTCCTGGGAGTTGCCAACGCTGTTGCAACTTTAGCGTTAGTTGAAACAGTGTCTTGCAAATGCCAACAGTGTCGCGTCTACTTCCATATCGTCCCGTTCCTGAATCGAGATTGGTTGCCTCGAGGATTGCATTGAGTCAGTATTCCAGGCAAAGGCAGCCAGGGCGATTGAAATGGCTGGAAAGGCAGAAACTCTGCCAGGAAGCCCGGCGAGAGGCTCAGCCAGGAAGGAGAAGGGGCTGCCCAAGGGGAAAGCGACCTTTACGAAGGGAAAAGGGGGGCCCAGCCAAGACTCACCTCCCGACGCTCCGAAGAAGCCCTTCCCGCTCAAAGGGCCCCGGGCTGGAGGCTGCAGGGCGAAGGAGACGAGCACAACAGCCAGGCACCGCCTCTCTTGTCCTTCTGCCCACGAACTCGGAGGGGAAAGCTCTGAATGGCTGCCTCAACGAGTGTTTCTCAACTTTCCTAATGCCGCGACCCCTTAATAGAGTTCCTCATGTTGTGTTGACCCTCAACCATAATGTTATTTTCCTTGCTACTTCATAACTGTAGTTGTGCTCCTGTTATGAATCGGCATGTAAATATCTGATCTGCAGGATGTCTTTTCATTCACTGGACCAAATTGGGCACAAATAGGCCCAAATTTGAACACTGGTGGGTTTTTGGGGGGACTGATGTCATCATTTGGGAGTTGTAGTTGCTGGGATTTATATTTCACCTCCAATCAAATAACATTCTGACCAGGCCTGTAGTGAGGGGGGGTGGTTTTAGGGGTTCAACCCCCCCCCCCCCAAATGTTTCAGATTTTTTAAAAAACCTGGTTTACTCATGAATTTTAACTGGTTAACCCAATCCCCCTGCTAAGTCTATGAGATGCAAAAAATTAAGAGTCCCTCCAGAACTGCAAGCACTATCTCAGGCAAATATTGACAATTTATTCACACTGTTTGGGACCCACCTACCTGCTTGACCGCATCTCTGTGTACGAACCCACACGATCTCTTCATTCATCTGGAGAGGCCCCACTCACGATCCCACCTGCATCGCAAGTGCAATTGGTGGGGACAAGGGATAGGGCTTTCTTGGTGGTGGCCCCTCAACTCTGGAACTCTCTCCCTAAGGACATCAGGCTTTTTGGGGGGACTGATGTCATCCAGGCCAGGATAACTGCATGCCCATCCCCCTCCAAACACCTACCCTTTTCACCTGGTCATGCCCAGCACTTTTTAATTTTAATTATTACATTTGGCCCTGCCACAGATTTTAATTACGTCATGGTGTGTTGTTAATGTTATTGCCTTGTTTTTGAGTTATTTTGCTGTATTGTTGTTTTTACTGTTGTGTATTTGGGCTCAGCCTCTTGTAAGCCGCACCGAGTCCTCCGGGAGATGGTAGTGGGGTACAAATAAAGGATTATTATTATTATTATTATTATTATTATTACTGTCATTGTGGGGTGTGTGTGTTGAATGGTCTCATTAAGGAGGCCAGACTTGGTGGAGGTGGTTGACAGGGGCGGAGCTGCAGGCTATTGAAGGCTGCTCTGCCCCCTGCTGTGCTCTTTGCTTCAGCGTGAGCTAGGAGGCAGGTTTCAACCCCACCCCACCCCCCCCCCCGGTGAAATTTTCAACCCCTCCCCCCCCCCCCCAAAAAATTTCAACCTCTTCAAAAAAAGATTTCTGGCTACGGCCTTGATTCTGACATCCACCAACAATGGAATTAACCCAAACTTGGCACACAGGACTACCATGACCAACAAAAAATACTGGAAGGGTTTGGTGGGTGTTGACCTTGAACTTTTGGAGTTGTAGTTCACCTACATCCAGAGAGCACTGTGGACTCAAAACAATGATGGATCTGGACCAAACTTGGCACGAATACTCAATATGCCCAAATGGGAACACTGGTGGAGTTTGGGGAAAATAGACCTTGACATTTGGAAGTTGCAGTTGCTAGGATTTATACTTCACCTACAATCAAAGAGCATTCTGAACTCCACCAATGATGGAATTGAACCAAACGTGGCACACAGGACTCCCATGACCAACAGAAAACACTAGAAGGGTTCGGGGGCATCGACCTTGAGTTTGGGAGTTGTACTTCACCTACATCCACAGAGCACTGTGGACTCAAACAATGATGGATCTGGACCAAACTTGGCACGAATATTCCTTATGCCCAAATATGAACACAAATGGAGTTTGGAGAAAATAGACCTTGACATTTGGGAGTTGTAGTTGCTGAGATTTATAGTTCACCTACAATCAAAGAGCATTCTGAACTCCACCAACAATGAAATTGAACCAAATTTGGCACACAGGACTCCCATGACCAACAAAAAATATTGGAAGGGTTTAATGGGCAATGACCTTGAACTTTTGGAGTTGTAGTTCACCTACATCCAGAGAGCACTGTGGACTCAAACAATGATGGATCTGGACCAAACTTGGCACGAACACTCAACTTGCCAAAATGTGAACACTGGTGGAGTTTGGGGAAAATATACTTTGGAATTGGGAGTTGTAGTTGCTGGGACTTATAGTTCACCTACAATCAAAGAGGATTCTGAATTCCACCAATGATAGAATTGGGGCCAAACTTCCCACACTGAACCCCCGTGACCAAAAGAATATACTGAAAGGATTTAGTGGGCATTGACCTTGAGTTTTGGAGTTGTAGTTCACCTACATCCAGAGAGCACTGTGGACTCAAACAATGATGGATCTGGACCAAACTTGGCACGGATACTCAATATGCCCAAATGGGAAGACTGGTGAAGTTTGGGGAAAATAGACCTAACATTTAGGAGTTGTAGTTGCTTGGATTTATTGTTCACCTACAATCAAAGAGCCTTCTGAACTCCACCAACGATGGAATTGAACCAAACTTGACACACAGAACTAATGACCAACAGAAAACACTAGAAGGGTTTGGGGTCATCGGCCTTGAGTTTGGAAGTTGTAGTTCACCTACATCCAAAGAGAACTGTGGACTCAAACAATGATGGATCCGGACCGAACTTGGCACAAATACTCAATAAGCCCAAATGTGAACACTGGTGTTATTTGTAGTTGCTGGGATTTATAGTTCACCTACAACCAAAGAGGATTCAGAACTCCACCTCTTGACTTATTCCAATCTCACAAATTTCATTGGGTTTTCTTTAGCAAGGAATACTTGGAGCAGTTCCTTCCTCTGACATATAGCCTATAACATCTGGTTTTCATTGGTGGTTTCCCATCCAAATACTAATAATGGCTTATATTGCTTTGTTTCCAAGATCAGATGAGATCTCTGTCCTTGGGGTATTTAAAAGTAAAGGTTTCCCCTGGCATTAAGTCTAGTCATGTCCAACTCTGGGGTGTGGTGTTCATCTCCATTTCTAAGCCGAAGAGCCGGTGTTTTTTCTAGACCCCTCCAAGGTCATGTGGCCTGCATGGAGGCATGGAGTACCATTACATTCCCGCAGAGGCGGTGCCTATTAATTTACTGACATTTGCATGTTTTTAAACTGCTAGGTTGGCAGAAGCTGGGGCTAACAGCAGGAGCTCACTCTGCTCCCCGGATTCAAACCACTAAGCTTTTGATCAGCAAGTTCAGCAGCTCAGCAGTTTAACCCGTTGCGCCACTAGAGGGCCCCTTTCTTTGTTTCCAAGATCAGATGAGATCTGCTGTCCTTAGGGTTGAAAATGTTGCACCAAAGAGGTGATGGTGAAGTAATGGCACTGAATCTTTGTTATTCCAAAGAATAATATAAGATACCCGGTATAAAGAGCTCATATTTCAAGTTGTTTAAATACCAGCACTAATCCCACATTTGTCTTCATTAAATCAAGAATTGGAGTCCTCAGGTACAAATGAAGGCAGTCGTACCTTCATCTGGTAGCGTGTATTTATGTCACAATTCAGGCCTTTCATATTATCATGGCCTCGTATGCAAAGGGTAACAAAAGAACAAAGAAACGAAGCCAGAAAACATAGGAGGAAAAAAAACACGCCCAAAAGTATTATTGTGAGTACAGAACATGAGACTTCTTGGAACAGAATTGGCACAATGAGGTTTCTCTTGGCAACTCAAGTCTCTCTCAACCTGAGGCCGCACAAAGAAATGAAAGTTCAGTCCACGATTCTTTCAATCTTTCTGGTTCCACAGGGAAATTAGTTTAATGAAAATATATCTTAGGTGTAGAGCCAAAAAGAATTGGTGTTGTAGGAAAAGCGGGGAAATATATATATTGGGAGGTCAGATAGATAGGATGTTGGGGACTGCGTTGAGAGAAGCTAAGCAGCTATTTTTTTCCATGGAGAAGAATAGGAAAGGCTTCCATATGATACATCCAGGGTGACGCTGATTGGTGCGCTTGTGTCAGTGCAAATGCTCCTCAGGATATGAAGTGGCTTCAGGCCTGGGCCACATCATAGGTCCTGTAAAAGGAAGGGGACAGAGTTCAGACAGGAAATGTATCAGATGGTTGGGTTGTTGTAGGGTTTTTCGGGCTATATGGCCATGGTCTAGAGGCATTCTCTCCTGACGTTTCACCTGCATCTATGGCAAGCACCCTCAGAGGTAGTGAGGGCTGTTGGAGCTAGGGGAAAGGGTTTATATATCTATGGAATGACAAAGGACTCTTGTCTGCGGGAGCTAGGTGTGAATGTTTCAACTGACCACCTTGATTAGCATATAATGGCCTGGTAGTGCCTGGAGCAAACTTTTGTTGAGAGGTGATTAGATGTCCTTGTTTGTTTCCTCTCTGTTGTTGTGCTGTTGCAATTTTAGAGTTTTTTAATACTGGTAGCCAGATTTTGTTCATTTTCATGGTTTCTTCCTTTCTGTTGAAATTGTTCACATGCTTGTGGATTTCAATGGCTTCTCTGTGTAGTCTGACATGGTGGTTGTGAGAGTGGTCCAGCATTTCTGTGTTCTAATTACCAGGCTGTGCAGAAGTCATTGATACTATGTATGTGTTTAACTGTTAGAGTATATATTTGTGTTTGTAACAGTAGCTAAAACTAGAGTTATCTGGTTCGAATCCACAGTGAGCGTTGCCAAGGAGACCAGGCAGGCTAGCTCAGGAGAGTGAGAAGTGGGCGGAGCCAAGCAGGAAAAGTTATGTGCGTCTTTGGAAAAGGGGCAGAGAGTGGGAGTGTGTGAGTGTGTGAAGGAGTGTGGAGGCTTGAAAAGCCTGGGAGAGAGGTGTGTGTGAGCAGCTGGAGGATTTTCAGTTTAGAAGGGCTGAAGACAAAAACCTGGTCAGTTTCTTTAGTCAAGGAAGACTAAAGGAAGCTTGTTAAGATCCCTAGTCAAGGAAAGACTAGAGATCAGAGATTTGATCAAGGAAAGATCAAATTGGAAGGCTATTCATAGTAGGAAACATTGTTCACTAAAGAGCTTCACCTCAGTAAAAGTTAGCCACGAGCTGTGTTATTTGGAAGGGTGGACTGTATTACAAACCAAGTGATATTCGAAGTTCTATAAGTTATTTAACAGCCTGCAACCATACGCTTTGTACACAATAAACTTGTTATCTTTTGTTGAAGACCGTCTCATCTCAATTAATCTGCGTCTGTAAAGCCAGATCTCATCGGTGGTACCTCAAATACCTCACGTTGGTGGCAGTTACCTTAATTTACAAGTAATAATTGGCCTCCTCTATAATATATTCTTATACACAATTGAGGCCTGAGATTAATTCCCTCCATAATCATCCACACCTGTACAATTGGTAGCAGCGGTGGGATCTTCAAAGATAAAATCCCTATACCCTGTCCATCGTTGTGTTCATAACTGTACACAGGCCAATTAGATTTGATGCTGATGTCTACAATGGTTTTAAATGGTGTATTTTAATATTGAGATAAATGTTTTTAATGTTTATGTATGTGTATATGAATTTGTGTCCCGGCATTGAATGTTTGCCGTATATATGCTGTATTCCACTCTGAGTCCCCTTCGGGGTGAGAAGGGTGGAATATAAATGTTTTAAATAAATAAATAATAAATAAAATCCAGAATAGGTCTTCACAGTCATTTATGGATCCACCACCATGACCATCCCGAGAAGACAATCGTACTTGATTATGAGTGATCACCCATGAGTATGACGATTGACAACAGAATTGCATCCTCCAATACATCTGACAGCAGCAAACTAGTTTAGATGGAGAAGGCAGGGGGATGGCCAGAGGGTCCATGAGGAAAAACCAGGGGTCTGCTCCTGCTTCACTTTGGACTTTGCTAAGTGAAGCAACTGTTACATTCTGCTTCTTGGAAGTATTGATGTGGTCCATTTATCTTGGGAGTGTTGAACTTCACATGCTGGGATCAAATCAACTTCTTTGGGCTTTTCTGAATGGCCGTGGACATTTCCCCATGGCTTCATTGTTGATGGTTTCTCAGCTTTTGGTTTGCAGTATCCTGGTTTGAAGAAGCTGACATTTCTTGCCCAGTGCGTAGTTGTGGCACAAAGAGAATTGTGCAGATATATACTGGTATTTTTTGTTCTGCTCATTTACCCTGCCCATCAGTGGAATGCAGCCTCCAGGAATCTTTCTGAAATTGAATATGGGATTTGTGTGAAAGGAGTTCCTTAGCTTCTATTTATATGTTGCCATTCAGCTTCATTCAAGAAATAATGGATTGTGTGTGTTTGTGTGTGTGAAACTGCATGTCGCTTCTAGTGTGAGAGAATTGGTCATCTACAAGGATGTTGCCCAGGGGACACCCGAATGGGAGACTTCTCTCATGCCCCTGCATGGGAAACTGGAGCTGACAGAGGGAGCTCAACTTACTCTCCCCGGATTTGTCTTGCTGGCACAAGGGTTTAACTCATTGCACCACCAAGAGCTCCTTATAATAATGGATTAGGAAAGGGGAAAGGGGGCCAGGGTGGATGGCATCCTACCTTGCCCGTTTCTTTCCACGGCATCTTGGGAATTTCCCGTGTTTACCACCTGGAAATGGAGAGAGAACAAAGAGTTATAATTCATATGTCAAGAACTGAAGGGAATGAAATGGACAGCCAGTGATGTCTAAGCAACCACAACCCTGACGTCTCAGAGATAGGAAATAATGTTGTGAAAGTGATACTGCCAGATTTTCAAAATATCAATTAGGGACAGTTGAAAATGATGCCATCAGGAATAAGCCACTGACTAATTTATTTTCTACTTAAATAGCAAATACAGTCATGTGCCCAGTGTGGAACACATCTCACAATGCTAAAACAGTGGATGTGGCTCTTAATGAGACATGCCGCATTATCACAGGGTGTCTATACCACTGGAGAAATTACACTGTTTAGCCAGTATTGCATCACCTGACATCTGCCAGGAAATAGCAACCAGTAGTGAAAGGACCTTGAAGGAGCTGGGGGTGGTGACAGCCGACAGGGAGCTCTGGCGTGGGCTGGTCTATGAGGTCACGAAGAGTCGGAGACGACTGAACGAATGAACAACAACAACAGTGAAAGGACCAAGGCAGTGACATCTCCTGTTCAAATATCAGCCAACATGCCAACGACTTAAATCAAGAAACAGAGACACTTACTGGAACACCTCAGCAAGCGAGAGTCCAAAAGTGGCAAGCTAAAATCCAGAACCTCAATCAATAGCTGATACCAAATGAGAGACTCCCTCCTGGGCACCCAGAAAACTGGGCAACTTGGAAGGCGCTGAACAGACTGCGCTCTGGCACCACGAGATGCAGAGCCAACCTTAAGAAATGGGGCTACAAAGTGGAGTCCACGACATGCAAATGCGGAGAAGAGCAAACAACAGACCACCTACTACAATGCAGTCTGAGCCCTTCCATATGCACAATAGAGGACCTTCTTATAGCAACACCAGAGGCACTCCAAGTGGCCAGCTACTGGTTCAAGGACATTTAATAGAATGCCAAGTTTGTAAACTTTGTGGGGTTTTTTTTGTTTTTAAATACAATACAACTGTTTGGTTTGCTCCTGATATGATAAACAAATAAATAATCATGTATTGCCTATATTTGTACATTCCATGAAGTACCTTTCTCTCTTTATGAAGGATCCAATCCCAACATACCAAATTGTGTTCATATGTGCTTCAAAATCCTGAAATACACAGGTTAGCCTCCTTTCTATTCTTTTATCAGCAACCAAAAGTTCTTGATCCTTATGTGGTTGCAGGGAGGGTTTTTTTAATGATGTGCATGTGTAATGTATTCTAATATTATCTTTAATGACATGTTTGAAATTATTTCACACTTTGGTAAGATCATGTCAAACTTAATCACTTTAAATCTAATCATGGCCTCTTTCATTGTGTTGTAACCTTTTTTTCCATCAGGTTTTCAGCCTTGTTTTAGCCAAGTAAGTTGCCCTTGGTCCTGTGGCAATACTGAATGAATGAATGAATGAATAAAATAAGCTTGTTACACTGTTCCCACCCTCATAACAACAAAACTGAAATTTCTTATGCATTCATGTTAGATGATTTCAGATGCATTCATGCCAGTCATCCATTCTTACAGGTGAGAATGAGAATGCCAAGGATGAACAAGATGGCAGCGGCTACTAAACCCCATTTGCGCAGGAAGTGGTAATCTGCAATAGAAAAAAACAAAACAAAAACAGAGCCTTTAATATGAACATCAAATAGCATGCTGAAATGCATTAACGCTGGTGGATAAACAATATCTGGAGCAAGAACCAATTCTTAATATTACTTAAAGACATTTGAAATAAAATAATAATAATAATAATAATAATAATAATAATTTTTGTATTCCGCCCTATCTCCCTCAGGGTAGATTTCAACATAACAATGACAAACATTCATGATACTAACATAATATCCCAGAAAAACCCCACATATAAAAATAATATTAAAACCTAACATCAAATTAAAAACCTAGCATCAGTAAATTAAACCTGATATCAGTTATTTATTTATTTATTTATTTATTTATTTATTATTTAGGACATTTATAGGCCACCCTTCTCACCCCGAAGGGGACTCAGAGTGGCTTGTTGTTGTATTGTTGTTCATTCCTTCTGTTGTTTCCGACTCTTCATGACCTCATTAACCAGCCCATGCCAGAGCTCCCTGTCAGCCGTCACCACCCCCAGCTCCTTCAAAGTCAATCCAGTCACTTCAAGGATGCCATCCATCCATCTTGCCCTTGGTCGGCCCCTCTTCCTTTTTCCTTCCATTTTCCCCAGCATCATTGTCTTCTCTAAGCTTTCCTTTCTTCTCATGATGTGGCCAAAGTGCTTCAACTTTGCCTCTAATATCTTTCCCTCCAATGAGCAGTTGGACTTTATTTCCTGGAGTACGGACTGGTTGGATCTTCTCGCAGTCCAAGGCACTCTCGGAACTTTCCTCCAACACCACAGTTCAAAAGCATCTATCCTCCTTCGCTCAGCCTTCCCTATGGTCCAGCTCTCACGTCCGTAGGTGACTATGGGGAATACTATTGCTTTAACTATGTGGATCTTTCAAGATATACATACATACAATATATTACATTATTAGCATAGCACAATATCAGTATTATACTGTATATTACTATATTGTACTATACCATTATATTGCAATATTATTAGTAATATTACATGTAATGTAAAATATATAATTATAATAATGTATTATTATTAGTAGTATTATATTGTATTACATTATAATATTATAAATATTATATGCATATACATTATATTATATTATATTATATTATTAATATAGCACAGGAGACAAGGTGGAACGGCCTTTCTGGCTCCTCTCTCTTCGCTCTGGCCTAGTAAATTAAACTACACATAAGGTAAAGGTAAAGGTAGTCCCCTGACATTAAGTCCAGTCATGTCTGACTCTGGGGTGTGGTGCTCATCTCCATTTCTAAGCCGAAGAGCCAGCGTTGTCCGTAGACACCTCCAAGGTCAGGTGGCTGGCATGACTGCATGGAGCGCCGTTACCTTCCCGCCGGATCTACTCACATTTGCATGTTTTCGAACTGCTAGGTTGGCAGAAGCTAGGGCTGACAGCGGAAGCTCACGCCACTCCCCGGAATTGAACCTGCGACCTTTCAATCAACAAGCTCAGCAGCTCAGTGCTTTAACCCACTGCGCCACCGGGGGCTCCAAACTACACATAGTCAAGCAAAATTCTATAATAACATAAATCTAAACAAAACATCCACACTGGTGTACAACAGCCAGCAAGGGTTCAAATTACAGTGCGGGTTGGTTTTGTGGTCATTGGGCTGATGTTGGACCAGGGAAACCTAAATAAAAATAATTCTCAACCAGAGGCCCGGCAATGATCTCTCAACCATCTAATCCTCCTCCTCTCCATATGTTAATGTGCAAAAGTAGGTCTTCAGTAGTTTTTTACAGTAGAGGAGGGAGGGGACCAGCTTTATTTCTTTAGGGAGGAAGTTCCCGAGGTGGGGTCTGACCACAGAAAAGGCCCTCCCTCTCGTTCCCACCAGCCGTGCTTGGGATGGGGGTGGGATCGAGAGCAGAGCCTCCTTCAATGACCGCAATGCTTGGGCTGGTTTGTAAGAGGAGATGCCCAGTGTCAGATGCAGGTCCCATCTGTCTCACAATAAGCTCACTTTGAGGTAGAAAAGCTTTACTTTACTTTAAAAAGTAGGAAAAAGCTACTATACCTCAGTTGTCGCAACTGTCAAAGTTTGAAAAACTAAACATTTCAAATACTTTGCATGCTATTTTCCCACTTGTCATGTGTTATATATGTTATACAGTTTGTTGTCTTTTCGTCCACTGGTCAAATAATTTAAACATGATCTCATTCCCAGTTCTCCATCTTTCATAAGAGAAAGACCTTGGGTCATTTTTACCACCAGAAAACTACCAGTCAGTCTAAATATTGCATCTCTACAAAATAATAATAATAATAATAATAATAATAATAATAATAATACAAAGTATGGATTTTCGATGTTGCAATCCCAGATGACAGCAGGATTGAAGAGAAACAACTGGAAAAGCTGACACGATATGAGGATTTAAAGATAGAACTGCAAAGACTCTGGCACAAGTCAGTCAAGGTTGTCCCAGTGGTGATTGGCACACTGGGTGCAGTGCCTAAAGACCTTGGCCTGCACTTAAACACAATCGGCACTGACAAAATTACCATCTGCCCACTGCAAATGGCCACCTTACTGGGATCTGCATGCATTATTCGCCGATACATCACACAGTCCTAGACACTTGGGAAGTGTCTGACGTGTGATCCAATACAACAGCCAGCAGAGTGAACTTGTCTGCTGTAGACTCATCTTGTTGTGTTTCAAATAATACTAATATTACTACTACTACTACTACTAACAACAACAACAACAACAACAACTTTATTTTTATACCCTGCCTCCATCTTCCCCTGAAGGCAGTCAGGGTGGCTTACAAAGGGTTATGCCCAACAAATACAGGTTAAAACAAGCACTGAAAAACAGTCACTATCAAATATCAAAACAAAAAACAAACATTGAAAAAAATTAAAAACAATATCATGGCTGTACAACAAATTGCTGGGTTTGGCTCATATTGCTAAGTGCAGTGATTCCTACGTAGTGCCAGGGGAAACTAAATAAATAAATGTTACTAACATCTGCTAGGAAATTAGTTTCCAAGAAGCATTTTTCTCATGTACTCTTAATTCCCATTACATACAAGTGAACAAATGAAATATAGAATGCAAAATACTAACAAATATAACCTGCACATGGATACCATAGTACACTACAGCATAAGCATATGATCCTGACAGCCAGTTTTTCTCACAGTTCAACTGTATTTTTGCACTATGATTTTATTAAGGTCAGGTCTGATCATTCTGCTTACTAGCAGGAATAAGTAAAGGTGAAGGTTTTCCCCTGACATTAAGTCCAGTTGTGTCTTAACCTGGGTGGTGGTGCTCATCTCCATTTCTGGGCACCGGAATTGAAGGGAGATGTAGACAAGCTGGAATGTGTCCAGAGAAGGCCGACTAAAATGATTAAGGCTCTGGAGAACAAGCCCTATGAGGAGCGGTATAAAGAGCTGGGCATGTTTAGTCTGCAGAAGAGAAGACTGAGAGGAGAAATGATAGGTAAAAGTAAAGGTTGTGCCCTGACATTAAGTCCAGTCCTGTATGACTCTGGGGCGTGCTGCTCATCTCCATTTCTAAGCCGAAGAGCCAGCATTGTCCATAGACACCTCCAAGGTCATGTTGCCGGCATGACTTCATGAAGTGCCATTACCTTCCCGCTGGAGCGGTACCTATTGATCCACTCACATTTGCATGTTTTCGAACTGCTATGTTGGTAGGAGCTGAAGCTAACAGCGGGAGCTCATTCTGCTCCCCGGATTTGAACCTGCAACCTTTCGATCAGCAAGTTCAGTAGCTCAGTGGTTTAACTGACATGTATAAAAGTTTTATAATCCTATTTTAGCACCCACCACCACTAGTTCTGCTTTGAAACTTGCATTAAACAACACAGTCAATGAGGAAAACAGGAGGAAGGCAATTGCAGGTCTGTTTCCAAAGTCTTGTGTTGTGGCATGAGATAGTCCCAGGCTACAGGCATCTCTGCTCTTCACAAGGCTCCAATTTTCTTTAACAGGGACTCAAGTTCTCCAGATTTATTCAGAGCATCTAGGTCTGTAAAACCATCAATACAGGTATCTCCAATAAAGATACCAGGTATTGTTCTAGCGTCTGTAACTCGCAAGAGATAGGACTGAATGTCAGGCGTATCACTTCGGCTTGTGAGATCAATGTATTCCAAATGCCCAGGGTTCAGGTGAAGTGATTCTAGAAGGTCTAAAAACTTTGAGACATTAAGGACAGCTCATCTTCACAAATATCACCACTTTGTTAGGTGCAAGCCTGCTCATGACAAATTGCTGTGCAGGCACACTGCCCGGCTTCTCAGCCACAAGCAGACCGTTTAGCTGTTTCCAGGAACACTAGAGATCACAGCAAGGAAGCAGAGAGCACAGTTGATTGTCTCTAATCAAACAAATTGTGCAGCCCTTTTAGACATCCCAAAGCCTGCAAAATCTATTTCCCAAAAACAAAGCCAGCAAGGATGAAAAGTACCAGGCATAGGCATCGCTTATTCAAAAACCTTTGGGGACTCAATAGGAAACATCACTTTCTTTATCTTGAGACTTACCATAATGGAAAAAATCATGATTGTAATCGATCTTTTCAAAGTCTGCAAAAATAAAAAAAAGAATGTTAGATGGAAAAAAATGCAGTTTTGCTACCATAAGAACTTTGAGACATTAAAAGTTCAATCCTCCTCATATAAATGACGGTACCAGTTCCCAGTGCCTCGTATATAATTTCCTATATGTGGGCATTTATTAATATCTAGACACAGTGAAACATATATACAGTACAATCCCAATATCTGAAGGAAATATACTTCCAGACTTCATGTAGATATAATAATAATAATAATAATAATAATAATAATAATAATAATTTTATTTATACCCCGCTACCATCTCCCCAAGGGATTCGGTGCGGCTTACATGAGGCCAAGCCCACAATACAACAATAAACAAAGGCAATAACAAAAACAATCAATACAATACAATTAATCACATAAACACAAAATAAACAATAAGCATTCAACAGTGACGCACGAGCATTTAAAAAACCAATGGCTGGGCCAAATGTAATAGATTAAAATTTAAAAAATAATACTGGACATGAACAAGGTAGAATATAACTGGGATAGGATTTTCAAAGAGAAATGAGGGAACACTGTCAGTCCTAAATCAGTGGTAAAGTGCATTTTTGAGGGCATATTGCTGAGAGCTTTCCTTATTCTGGGAAGGCACACTGGAACAACCACGTTTTCAGGCTCCTCCCAAAGACTGCCAGAGTTGGAGCATGTCTGATATCCTTGGGAAGTGAGTGCCAGAGTCAGGGGGCCACCACCGAGAAGGCCCTCTCCCTCGTCCCCACCAATCGCGCCTGCAAAGGAGGTGGGAGCATGAGCAGGGCCTCACCAGATAATTGAAGAGATCGTGCAGGTTTGTAGACAGAAATGCGGTCACGCAGGTAGGCGGATCCCAAACCATTCAGGGCTTTGTAGGTAAGAACCTGCATCTTGAATTGGGACCAGAAAATGAATGGCAGCCAATGGAGCTCTTTAAACAGGAGGGTTGACCACTCCCTGTAAGTTGCACCAGTTAGTAACCTGGCTGCCGGACGTTGTACCAATTGAAATTTCTGGGCCGTTTTCAAGGGCAGCCCCACGTAGAGTGCATTACAGTAATCCAATCTGGAGGTGATTAAGGCATGGACCACCCTGGCCAGATCTGGCTTCACAAGGTACGGTCGCAGCTGGCACACTAGTCTTAATTGTGTGAAGGCCCTCCTGGCCACCGTCGACGCCTGAGCTTCAAGCGTAAATGATGAGTCCAGGAGGACACCCAAACTGCAAACCTGTGACTTCAGGGGGAGTGCAACACCGTCCAGCACAGATATGTGATACTTCAGACTGTAATAGCAAATCCTATTATTTTCAATGGAAAGGGGTGGTGGATTTATATCCAATTGGCAACCATTGATTCCTGTCCATCCCAACAGACATGGATTTCTGCATGGAACTGCTTCTGCTTTGTAATGAATAACAGGTTTTGGGGAGTTTGGGGGAGTGTTTTTTGTTTTTTGTTTTTTTGCTACACGATTTCAAGCCAGCTACAACTTACAACAACTCTATTATGGGCTTTTCTAGGCAAGATGTATTTGGGTTAATTGGCCATTGCCTTCTGAAAAATCCTGCAAATCTCTTGGGAAGACAGGTGGACAAATATCAGCATGCTGGAAGAAGCAAAGACCACCGGCATTGAAGCGATGCTCCTACACCATCAACTCTGCTGGACCAGCCACATCGTCCAAATACACTATCACAATCTCCCAAAGCAGTTACTATACTCCCAACTGAAGAAAGGGAAACATAACATTGGTGGACAGGAAAAGAGATTTAAAGATGGGCTTAAAGTCAACCTTTAAAACTGTGACATAGACACCGAGAACTGGGAAGCCCTGGCCCTTAAATGCTCTAACTGGAGGTCAGCTGTGACCAGCAGTGCTGCAGAATTTGAAGAGGGACGAATGGAGGGCGAAAGGGAGAAACATACCAAGAGGAAGGCGCATCAAGCTAACCCTGACTGGGACTGCTTTCCACCTGGAAACCAATGTCCTCATTGCATGAGAACATGTGGATCAAGAATAGGGCTCCACAACCACCTAAGAACCCACCGCCAAGAAACTGGACTTGGTCATCCTTGGGCTACGAGGGATCGCCTAAGTAATGTAAGTCTTCCTCCAGGGCTGAGAGACTTGCCCAAGGTCATACCATGGATTTCCATACCTGAGCAGGGATTGAAAATCTGTCTCTTGGAGTCTTTGGGCACATCTACACAGGACAATCCCATGGGGGGGGGGGGGGGGGGGGTACGTGCACTGTGGATCTGTAAACAGCGGGACCAGCTCCCAAAGTTCAGAGAATCTCAAGAGCAGTCTCCAATTTTCCCCAATTACCCTTAGTTCAATATCATCCTGATTCTCAATGTCAATAAATAATTACTTAATTACAAAGAAATTGAATATGTATTGAGGGGATGAGGCTCTTTCCAGTGTTTCTGTAATCCCAAAGTCATGGTTATGGGATTTTGGCAGTCACAGTCCAAAATCCTCATCTTTGTTCTAGATCAGTGTTTCTCAACTTTCCTAATGCCGTGACCACTTAATACAGTTCCTCATGTTGTGGTGACCCCCAACCATAACATTATTTTCGTTACTACTTCATAAGAGTAATTTTGCTACTGTTATGAATCATAATGTAATTAGCTGCTATGCAGGATGTATTTTCATTCACTGGACCAAATTTGGCACAAATACCTGATACACCCAAATTTGAATATTGGTGGGGTGGGGGGGGGGGGATTGATTTTGTTATTTGAGAGTTGTACGTGATGGGATTTATATTTCACCTACAATCAAAGAGCATTCTGAACTCCACCAATTATGGAATTGAACCAAACTTGGCACACAGAACTCCCATGACCAAGAGAAAATACTGGAAGGGTCTGGTGGGCATTGACCTTGAGTCTGGGAGTTGTAGTTCACCTACATCCAGAGAGCACTATGGACTCAGACAATGATGGATCTGGACCAAACTTGGCACAAATACTCAATATGCCCAAATGTGAACACTGGGGGAATTTGGGGAAAATAGACCTTGAGTTGTAGATGCTGGGATTTATAGTTCACCTACAATCAAAGAGCATTCTGAACTCCACCAATGATAGAGTTGGGCCAAACTTCTCACACAGAACCCTCATAACTAACAGAAAATACTGTGTTTTCTGATGGTCTTTGGTGACCCCTCTAACACTCCCTTGCGACCTCCCAGGAGTCCCGACTCTCAGGTTGAGGAACACCGTTCTAAAGATACAAACAGGCACAACCACTGTTTCTGAAGGAAAAGCAACCCCAAAGCAGCCAAGTTTTCCCTCTTTCTTTTGAATATACCTGTTTTCATCTTCTGGTCATCAGGTGGCACTTCAGCTGGAGTTACTCCTGAAAAAGACAATACAGAGAAGCCATTCGGTTAAGTTTGGAATACCAAGGTTGTTTGGTCAGTTCTCTTTCCCAGTCTTTCTCACAGAGATTCCCCAATCTCATGGCTGGTTTCTAGTGCTTACCTGCAAACCTTGGGGTCTTCATATTGTTGGTGATGACAATGGCCATTGTTGATGTTTCAGTTGCAGCTGTAGTTATCGCTTCATTTGCTTTTGTGATTTCGATTATAAGCCAAGGAAAGAATATGAAAAAACGTAGAGGTGAGCCAGAATTCCTTAAGAAGAAAAAATATTCTGAGCTTTGGGGCCAAATAATATAGACTTGCTTTTAAACCAACCCTTTAACTATAAATGTGATTTTCCTGTTTCTTGGCAGGGGGTTGACCTGGATGGCCCATGAGGTTTCTTCCAACTCTGCCATTCTATGATACAAGTTTGGTGGTCAGGCTGCCTCCATCCAGGTATGACTACAATTGCCATATTAGCCAAATTTGAAAAAGATCCTGATAATAAATCTGTAAAGACTGTAAAGGTAAAGGTTTCCCCTTGATTTTAAGTCTAATTGTTTCTGACTCTGGGGCGAGGGAAGGGGGTGCTCATCTCCATTTCTAAGCTGAAAAGCCAGCATTGTCCATAGACACCTCCAAAGTCATGTGGTCTCCATGACGAAGTGGTACCTCTTGATCTACTCACATTTGCATGTTTTCGAACTGCTAGGTTGGCAGAAGCTGGAGCTAACAGTGGAAGCTCACCCCACTCCCTGGATTCGAACTGTGGACCTTTCAGTCAGCAAGTTCAGCTGCTCAGGGAAAGACTGTAGTCAGGCTAATAATGTCATGTAGAGTACAGTTACAACCAGCCAGCCATGCCTTCTGCCAAGATACTCCATTTTATTCTCCATCCCAAGAATAATTCCTTATGAACACTGAACATCAGTCTTCAGTGGTCTATTTTAAGGGGTATTTCCATCCTCCTGAAAACTTTTGCCCTATAAATATTTTTGGTCTTCTGGCATCTTGAGAGTTCTTGCTTTTGCCTCCCACTTTTACCTTGATGGTGCCTTCAGACTACAAAAGCACTTACGATTGGGAGATACCTCTATGCTGGCTAGGAAGTACTTGTTCTTGGCAATGTGTGATGCTGTTTCTTTCTTGTGATGCTGTTTCTTTCTTGTGGTATGGAAGGGGGGTGGCCTCCAAAGCAATAACCCTTCCAAGTTCCATAGAGAACTGAGATCAATATTATTAAAGGATTCCAGCCCAGATATGTTCTCTGCCACATACCATTTGTTGTCTCAAGTTCTTGCAGGAAGTTCAGCTCAGTACTTGCATCTGCCAATCCCTCTGCCATATAAGATGAGGCTATGGAAGAGAAAAACTGCCTTAGAATAACTTCAACCAGAAAACCAGGGTAGCTCTTGGTTTTAATTGCCTATTGTGTGTTTTAACCTGTTTTTTAAATTTTAATTTGCTTTAAATAAATGTTTTTAGTTCTATGTATTGTCGAAGGCTTTCATGGCTGGAATCACTAGGTTCTTGTGGGTTTTTTCGGGCTATAGAGCCATGTTCTAGAGGCATTTCTCCTGACGTTTCGCCTGCATCTATGGCACGCTTCCTCAGAGGTTCCTCACAACCTCTGAGGAAGCGTGCCATAGATGCAGGCGTAACGTCAGGAGAAATGCCTCTAGAACATGGCTCTATAGCCCGAAAAAACCCACAAGAACCTAGTTTTTAGTTCTGTCTGTTACTGTTGTGCTCCAGGCCCAGAAATACCTATGACCACCACACCACACAAGAGTCCAGGAATATAAAGAAACAGTTTATTGTAAAAACATATAAACATCATATAAATATTCAGGAATAAGAAAGGAAGCTATATAATCCAAAAAGATTTAGCAACAGGTAATGACTAAACAATAATCCAAAGGTCTCATAAAGTTCCAGAGGTGACAAAGTCCGGGAACAGGTAGAAATCACAGATACACAAGTGAGGTTGGTGGGGATGAGGAGCAGGGTCTTCTCAGTGGTGGCCCCTCACCTGTGGAACTCACTCCCAGGGGAAATTAGGGCATCAACATCCCTCCTCTCCTTCAGGAGGAAGGTAAAGACAAGGTTGTGGGACCAGGCCTTCGGGCAATCTGACAACTAGATATGGACAACCAGATGGATAGGACTGACAGGACTGACAATTGTGGAATTGGAATTTGAACTATGAGATTGCGAAACGCTGACCATCAATGAGGAGAAATGGTTTGTATTAGTTTTATTGCTTTTACTGGTTTTATGGTTGTTTTCGCCTTGCAAGAATTGTTGTTTCTGTTAATTGATGTTATTGCTAGAATTGCTGTTTTCTGTTAATTGATGTTATTTTGTCTTTTTGTTGTTATGTGACGCGGGCATCAAATTGTGCCTTGCTTTTGTAAGCCGCCCTGAGTCCCCTTCGGGGTGAGAAGGGCAGGGTAGAAGCAACCGAAATAATAATAATAATAATAATAATAATAATAATAATAATAATAATAATAATACAGCATAAGTCCACAATCAAGAAGGTATAACAAAGGAGTACATGAACAGAAACATAGAATACTTCAGGATATATATAAAATCTAAAATCAAAGCTTGACTTGAACCAGGAACAAGAGAACTCAAGCTTAGCTTCTCACTCTAATGCAGCTTTGCCTGAACTGACCTTAAAGTAAATGACTTGTTGTTTTAGACACCCATGAAATTATTCCATTTCCCATGAATTTCCTTCACAGTTTTCCCACGTAATCTCTCTGAACGATGCAATCTATTTTCAGCTCCAATTTGTAAATGAAGACCTTTGTTGATCTCTGTAGCTACAAATGGGTTCCCATGGGAATCCTCCTTAGCTCTTCACTCGATTCCTTATCTGCTGTTGCTTCTTCTGACTCCCCTGAATGCCCTTTAGGCCCTGCACTTTCCAAGCTATTTTTCTCAGAGAGAACAATCATTTCCCAGACATGAATTTTCCAGACTTGAGAACCCATTATTGTGCCACAGGAAAGCTCACAATCCTGTCTAAATCATCAGTTAAACCATCAGCCTCTGGTGGCCGATCTACAACAATTACCTGGAAGCAGAGGCGGCCCTAGGTAATTTTCAATGGTAAGGAAACCGTATTTTGCCCCCCCCCCCTCCAACCAATCAATACTGTTCATCATGGAAGTTCTGTGTGCCATATTTGGTTCAATTCCATCATTGGTGGAGTTCAGAATGCGCTTTGATTTTAGGTGAACTATACATCCCAGTAACTACAACTCGCATATGTCAAGGTCTATTTTCCCCCAAGAGCGCCTCAAGAGCGCCCCTGGGCAAAATCAACTATACTGCAAAGGCTTACTTTGCGTAATGGTTGAGCCGCCTCTGCCTGGAAGTCATCATGGGATAACAGGTGATATGCAAATATCAGAAGAAATTAAGTTTAGAAGCCTGTTTCATCAGCCAAATGATGTACCAATTCTATCCACAGTAGGACTATCAGAAGAAAGATAGGGCCCTCCTGTTTTTGTGACATTTGTTTGAAAAAAAGGATTGCCGCTGGTGGTGAGGACACTTCCCATGTCTGTCTCTCATCAAACAGGTTCTTAAGGCTTCTGTACAGTTTCAGAAACCTACCAAACTAATGTAACCAGCAATGGTGTGGTAACGAAGAAATATATGGGCATAGCGCAGGAAATGTGCCCTTTCCACATCTCTGTAAAAGGATCTTATTTCTCCATCCCAGCTAATGGACATTAAAACCCTGATACCACAAGAAGGAAACAGCATCACACATTGCTAAGAAGTTGTCTCACAAACGCTTGAAGCAGAGGCTTGTTTTAAAATGAAAAGCAGCTTTAAGAGGGATGACTTTAGAGTGGAAATACAGCACAAGGAGAAAATACTTGACCCTTTCCTCTTCACTTAAAATCATACACATATTCAGTTATGTTGCTCCTTTCATTAAACAGCTGAGCATGTGGTAGGGAAAGATGGTAAGGGAAGCAAATACCTTCAAGGAAGGAGCATGCAGATGCTAGCTGCACTACAAAACAACTATCTTTGGGCTGCCATGTAGATACAGCCTTTCTGCAGAGGGCCAAATATCCTCAGGGCCCTTTCACACAACCGTATAACCCAGGGCCGTTCCACACAGCCCTATATCCCAGAATATCAAGGCAGAAAATCCCACAATATCTGCTTTAGGGCCTTAGCCATATTGACCAGAGATTATTTACCAAGCCATAAAACTCACGTGTTGAAAACAACTGGGGTTCCATTGTGGATTCACCTGCAGCATCCTCCTTCTGTTCAATAACTGAAGCTGGGCTTGCTATAAAATCAAAGCAAGCATGAGGTCAGTCAGCATACCATGACCATGAACATCTTCAGACATTAATGATCTAAAGCTCTGTAGACCAATGTTTTTCCCATCTCCCCCTTTTTAATTTTAAGTATCTTTAGGATTCCGTCAAGCTTTTGGATAGCTTCCTCTTGCACGCTAGTAGTGTTATTTTGGCTACAGAAGTGAAATCTACAAGCTGGCGTTCAACGGTGTAGATCAGTGGTTTTCAACCTGTAGGTCCCCAGATGTTTTGGCCTTCAATTCCCAGAAATCCTAACAGCTGGCAAACTGGCTGGGATTTCTGGGAGTTGTGGGCCAAAACACTGGGGACCCACAGGTTGAGAACCACTGGTGTAGATGAATGACCAGTTTCTAGGTGTATTGTCGAAGGCTTTCATGGCTAGAATCACTAGGTTCTTGTGGGTTTTTTCAGGCTATAGGACCATGTTCTAGAGGCATTTCTCTAAGGAGAAATGCCTCTAGAACATGGCCCTATAGCCCGAAAAAACCCACAAGAACCTAGTTTCTAAGTGACTACTCTATAAAGCAGCTCTGACTCATCCAGCTACGAGAAGGATATCCCTAATGCTAGGATGACTCATGCAAGTCAGCTCAGGTGAAAAATGGTAACTCGTGGAGAACATGGATGTGCGACTTCATTGTTGTCTATTGCTGTAGACATAATAGTTGGAAACACCTGGAAAATGTAATGAAGAGACAACATCTCACCTTCTGCATCCAAAGAAGTTGTAAGGCTCATAAAACCAAGCAGAAGAAAAACCTGTGAAATAAGCACAGAGATATTATTTGTATTATGCAATTTGTTATCCCATAGTCCCAACTGTGAATCTCCAAAATACCTCCAATGTGTGGGCCAAAGGGGATAACACCATAACTTGTAAGAAAGAGGGGACCAAAATATTTTGCTGCTTGAGGCAAAAAGCAAACTAGCCCAATATATTTATTTATTTGTTATTATTTTTTTACTGCTGAGCTTGTTGACCGAAAGGTCGCAGGTTCGATTCCGGGGAGCAGCGTGAGCTTCTGCTGTCAGCCCCAGCTTTTGCCAACCTAGCAGTTCAAAAACATGCAAATGTGAGTAGATCAATAGGTACCACTCCGGTGGGAAGGTAACGGCGCTCCATACAGTCAAGCCAGCCACATGACCTTGGAGGTGTCTATGGACAACGCTGGCTCTTTGGCTTAGAAATGGAGATGAGCACCACACCCCAGAGTCAGACAGACTGGACTTTACCTCTTTATTTATTTACTAAATTTGTATACCACCCTTCTCAGCCCTCAGGCGACTCAGGGTGGTTTACAGAGGCAACAATTCAATGCCCAACAACACCATAAAACATTTAAAAACATTAATACATAATATAAAAAGCATAACAAGAACAGTAAAAACTTAAATCAATTGCATCTTCTAATTAAAAACATTGTCCAATCTTATCGTCCAGTCGTTCCATATTCCTATGTCTTTTACATTGCATTTTCAAACGCTTGCTCACACAGCCACGTCTTGACTCTTTTCTGGGATGTTAAGGGGGAGGGGACTGATCTAATGTCTCTAGGAAGGGCGTTCCATAGCCGAGGGGCCACCACTAAGAAGGCCCTGTCCCTCGTTGCTGCCAAACTTATTTGTGACACAGGTGGGAACGAGAGCAGGGCCTCCCCGGACGATCTTAAAGTCTTAGCAGGTTCATAAGGGGAGATGCGTTCAAACAGGTAAGTTGGGCCAGAACCATTTAGGGCTTTATAGGTTAAAGCCAGCACTTTGAATTTTGCCCGATAGCAGACTGGCAGCCAGTGGAGCTGGCGTAACAGAGGAGTTGTGTGCTCCCTGAGTGCTGCATCAGTTAGTAGTCTGTCTGCTTTTCAAACATGGAGAGGCACGGAGCTCATCACATGTTCCAAGATTAAAAGAGGCAGAAATATTCTGGAAGGAGGGAACTCTGAACATGGGTCAGCAATCATGCTTAGAGCTCCTACCTCTTATCACACTTTACTCACATCTTTACAACTGAAAAACAGCTTGGATGGGAATCATCAAAGTTTCCCATCCTGTTTCATTGCCCAACCATCAGCAGTCTCTTGTATCCTATGGGGTTTGATGCAGAACAATGGGATCCCATGAAAAGCAATGGTTTTAACCTGGATCGCTGTCTCTTGTAACCTATGGGCTTTAATGCAGAACCATAGAATCCCATGGAAAGAAGTGGTTTTAAAGTGGTGTCAGTCTCCTTTAATGTAAGGTGAGCTGGGTAGGGCAAGGGATCTCTTGGTTTTCAGATAATGTTGTTTCTCCTGATTAATAGTAATAGTAATAATAAATATAAATAAATAGTAATAAATAATAATAATAATAATAATAATAATAATAATAATAATCTTTATTCTGCCCTATCTCCCCAAAGGATCTCATGGAGGATTCCAGTCACAATGCCTGAATACAACAACCAATACATACACAATAGCAAAAATAATAAACCAACATATAAAGCAAAATATAACAACATTTAAAAATTAATATAAAACATAATCTGTCAAGTACATTATATAAATTATATCAGTTTCCAACAGACCTCACAACCTCTGAGGAGGCCTGCCGTAGATGTAGGCGAAATGTCATGAGAGAATGCTTCTGCAACATGGCCATACAGCCAGAGGCGGCCCTAGGTAATTTTAAATGGTAAGCAAACAGTATTTTGGCACGCCCCCCCCCCGCCCCAACCAATCACTGATATATATTTTTTCTTTTTGTCGTGGGAGTTCTGTGTGCCATATTTGGTTCAATTCCATCATTGGTGGAGTTCAGAATGCTCTTTGATTGTAGGTGAACTATACATCCCAGTAACTACAACTCGCATATGTCAAGGTCTATTTCCCCCCAAGAGCGCCTCAAGAGCGCCCCTGGCCAAAATGAACTATACTGCAAATGCTTACTTTGCGTAATGGGTTGAGCCGCCCCTGCATACAGCCCAGAAAACTCACAACAACCCAGTGATTCCAGCCATGAAGGCCTTCGACAATATAAATTATATCAACATAGAACAAAGCATCAAACAGAAGCATCAATTTGCCAGAGCCAACCGACTTCTTTAGGGTATATAAATTGATTATTACTGAAGGTGTTAATTGGGCTAGCAAGGTAAACAGGGCCTTGATACAGATGACAGATATTGATCAGAGGTATAGCAACAGTAACAGTTACTAACAACTATTTAATAACAAAAAAGTAATACTGACCTTGTGATGAATGTAAGATGAATCTATTGCCAGCTCCACATCACACTCACACGTGTGTGTGTGAGTGTGATGGGAAGGCAGAACTCAAAATGGGACTGCTGGCAATATAAGAGTCACTTAGATTGCCTAAAAATTGGGAAGTTGCTATAAGTTCCATTTTATTTTTGAAAAATTGGTATTATGTGATATTAAGGAATGTAGTGGGTGGGGAGCTGCCCTCTATTTAAAAGGAAAACTGCTCTTGGTGATTTCCAGGGGTGGCTATTTATCCTCTTCTTGGGAAATAAGGGATCAAAAAGCCATCATAGTATCATAGAGTTGGAAGAGACCTCGTGGGCCATCCAGTCCAACCCCCTGCCAAAAAGCAGGAATATTGCATTCAAAGCACCCCTGACAGATGGCCATCCAGCCTCTGTTTAAAAGCTTCCGAAGAAGGAGTCTCCACCACACTCCGGGGCAGAGAGTTCCACTGCTGAACGGCTCTCACAGTAAATAAGTTCTTTCTCATGTTCAGATGGAATCTCCTTTCTTGTAGTTTGAAGCCATTGTTCCATGTCCTAGTCTCCAGGGAAGCAGAAAACAAGCTTGCTCCCTCCTCCCTGTGGCTTCCTCTCACATATTTATACATGGCTATCATATCCCCTCTCAGCCTTCTCTTCTTCAGGCTAAACATGCCCAGCTCTTTAAGCCGCTCCTCATAGGGCTTGTTCTCCAGACTCTTGATCATTTTAGTTGCCCTCCTCTGGACACATTCCAGCTTGTCAATATCTCTCTTTAAATGTGGTGCCCAGAATTGGAAACAATATTCCAAATGTTCCACCCTTAAAGGCAACATAGCCCAAAGTTTTCAGTGCCTAACTTCAAATAAACATCTATAGTATAAACAAAGATATGACTTAGATAATATAATATCATATTTCTTTGACTGGGAAATTGTTAATTTGCCTGTTTTGTTACTTGTTTATTTTATTACATTGACATAATTCAAGGCATTGCTGTCTATTACAGTACGGAAAGATATGAAGGAATGTCGCAGCTTTGAGACTGTGTTGGATGAAGCTTTGGAGTCCACCAAAGCTTATGCTAGAAATATGTTTTATTCAGTTTACTGTCAAAGGTGCTGTAGATTTCCTTTCTATGTATTTACACTGAGATTATGCAATGATTACAGTCCAGAACATGGATGGATGTTTGCTCCATCCATGTTCAACATCTACACAAATGACCAGCCACTGCCAGAAGGGACAGAGAGTTTCATCTATGCTGATGATCGTGCCATTACCGCTCAAGCAGGGAGCTTTGAGATGGTAGAACAGAAGCTTTCCAAAGCTCTAGGTGCTCTTACTGCCTATTACAGGGAAAACCAGCTGATCCCCAACCCATCTAAAACACAGACGTGTGCCTTTCATCTCAAGAACAGAGAAGCATCCCGAGCTCTGAAGATCACCTCGGAAGGAATCCCACTGGAGCATTGCAGCGCACCCAAATACCTGGGAATCACTCTGGATCGTGCTCTTACCTACAAGAAGCACTGCCTGAACATCAAGCAAAAAGTGGGTGCTAGAAACAATATCATACGAAAGCTGACTGGCACAACCTGGGGATCACAACCAGATACAGTGAAGACATCCGCCCTTGCCCTGTGCTACTCTGCTGCTGAGTATGCATGCCCAGTGTGGAACACATCTCACCACACTAAAACAGTGGATGTGGCTCTTAATGAGACATGCCGCATTATCACGGGGTGTCTGCGCCCTACACCACTGGAGAAATTACACTGCTTAGCCAGTATTGCACGACCTGACATCCGCCGGGAAGTAGCAGCCAATAGTGAAAGGACCAAGGCAGAGACATCTCCAGCTCATCCTCTGTTTGGGTATCAGCCAGCACGTCAACGACTTAAACCTAGAAATAGTTTTCTAAGATCTACAGAGACACTCGCTGGAACAACTCAGCAATCAAGAGTCCAAAAGTGGCAGGCTCAAACCCAGAACCTCAACCAATAGCTGATACCAAATGAGAGACTCTCCCCTGGGCACACAGAGGACTGGGCGACTTGGAAGGCACTGAACAGACTGTGCTCTGGCACCACAAGATGCAGAGCCAACCTTCATAAATGGGGCTACCAAGTGGAATCCTCGATATGCGAGTGTGGAGAAGAGCAAACCACTGACCACCTGCTGCAATGCAACCTGAGCCCTGCCACATGCACAATGGAGGACCTTCTTGCAGCAACACCAGAAGCACTCCAAGTGGCCAGATACTGGTCAAAGGACATTTAAGCAACTACCAAACTCACAAATGCTGTATTTTATCTGTTTGTTTGCTTTGTTCTGTTAGAAATGTAATATAATTGACTGGTTGATCTGACACGACAAATAAAAAAAAAGTCCACAAAGTAGCTCACAGCATCATAAAAATACACATCAAGAACCACATACATCTATATAAATAAAAATGTAAAGTTCATTTGTGGGATTAACATAACTCAAAAACCACTGGACGAATTGACACGAAATTTGGACACAAGACACCTATCAGGCCAACGAGTGACCATCACTCATAAAAACATGGGAAAACACATCAGGAGCCAAAAAAAGCCAAAAAAGCAAAATGACGCTACAGCGTATGTGCAGAAATGACTCCCCCCCCCCCCCCCCCCCCCCCGCCGCCCGGCAAACAAAACACAATAGCATATCCACACTCTCTTCTGCACTACAGCTCCCAACATCCCCTAGACCAGGCCCTTTAGGAAAGGAGGATGATCCAAATGCACTGTTTCCAAGCTGCAAGCTTTCTTCTTGGATTTCTTTGAAGGCATCCCAATCCTTACATATTTCCAATTTCCTATTCCTGGATTGCAACTCCCAGCAATCCTCCAGATAGATAAGATAGATAGAGTAGAGATAGATAGGTAGATAGATTGATCAGGAGGGACTGCTGGGAGTTGCAGTCCAATAATGGGTAGAGAAGGAAGAAGGGAGAAAGAGAAAGGAAATAAAAGGGGAGGAAGGAAGGAAAAAAAGGAGGAAAGAAAGAGGGAGGGTAAGTTGGCTACAACAACATGTGGTGGGTACAGCTAGTATTAAATAAAACAATAACAATCAGGATATTAGCTTTAAATATTAATTGGTTTTTGATAATTATCGGCATGCACCTAATAACTAATTTGCTGTTGTTAAAGTTCATTATGTTGATTATTCATTATGTTGATCATTGCATTAATCATTATTTTTTTTCTCTGCGATGCAAAAGCTTGCCTTTTAGCCTAAGGTAAAGGTAAAGGTAGTCCCCTGACATTAAGTCCAGTCATGTCTGACTCTGGGGTGTGGTGCTCATCTCCATTTCTAAGCCGAAGAGCCAGCGTTGTCCGTAGACACCTCCAAGGTCATGTGGCTGGCATGACTGCATGGAGCACCGTTACCTTCCCGCCGGAGCGGTACCTTTTAGCCTAGAGAAGTTCTTTTCATGCAAAACCTTTCAGGATAGCAAACCAGAACCTGTTTCATAATAAACCGTCCCAGCCCTTAAATGAGTTTTTACCTCCAATCTCGGATCAGAGATACAAGTAGAAGAATAACAGAATTTTTTAAAAATCCTAATTAAGTTAGAAAACAAAACTGCGGAATTGCTTCCCCTTGTTTGTTTGTATTTCAGCAAATTTGAACTAGCAAATTATTCTGAACTGCTCTTTCCAAACTCTGCTAGAGCAGGAACTATATTCTGGTATTCCATTCCCCAGGGTTGTTAGCATTTAATTGACCTTCTGTTAGAAAACCAGACAGTTTTGCTCAAACAGATGTCTGATGCTGCCTTAATTGAATTTCTCCTTTCTTCAGTATGACTGTGCAGATGCACATTCAGCTTCCAAAGAACATTTATCTTTTCTACATAGAAATCCAAGTTTCTCATCCTAAAGTAGTCAATGGTATGTATGCTTGTAAAAACCACACCAGTCCAAGAACTGGCTGTTAGTTTTTCATCTTATTAGAGAGATTTCATAGAAACATAGAATCATAGAATTAAAGAGTTGGAAGAGAGTTGGAATGGGCCATCCAGTCCAACCCCCTGCCAAGAAGCAGGAATATTGCATTCAAATCACCCCTGACAAATGGCCATCCAGCCTCTGCTTAAAAGCTTCCAAAGAAGGAGCCTCCACCACACTCCGGGGCAGAGAGTTCCACTACTGAACGGCTCAGAGCACAGTCAGGAAGTTCTTCCTAATGTTCAGATGGAATCTCCAGTACAATCTTATACTAATAGGGGCTGCAGTGGTACAGAGGGTTAAACTGCTAAGCTGCAGAACTTGCTGACCAGAAGGTTGGCAGTTCGAATCCGCAGGACGGTATGAGGTCCGGTTGCTAGCCCCAACTTCTACCAACCTAGCAGTTCGAAAAAATGCAAATGTTGGTAGATCAATAGGTACCGCTTTGGCGGGAAGGTAACAGCACTCCATGCAGTTATGCTGGCCACGTGACCTTGGAGGTGTCTATGGACAATGCCGACTCTTCGACTTAGAAATAGAGATGAGCACCACCACCCATAGTTGTACTCAGCTAGACTTAATGTCAAGGGGAAATATTTACCTTTACTTATACTAACATGGAGTACAGCCATACTGTAGAATTAATTCAATTTGACTCCACTTTAACTGCCATGCAGCAGCAGCTCAACCCATTATGCAAAATAAGCATTTGGAGTATAGTGGATTTTGCCCAGGGGCACTCTTGAGGTACTCTTGGGGGAAAATAGACCTTGACATATGCGAGTTGTAGTTACCTACAATCAAAGAGCATTCTGAACTCCACCAATGATGGAATTGAACCAAATATGGCACACAGAACTCCCACGACGAACAGAAAATATATATCAGTGAATGGTCTGATTGCCCCTGACACGATAAATAAATATAAAATAAATAAGTGATTGGTTGGGGAGGGGGGGGGGGGCACCAAAATACTGTTTGCTTACCATTGAAAAATACCTAGGGCCGCCTCTGCTGCCATGGCTCAATTTGACAGAAATGTGGGAGTTGTAGTTTGGTGAGACACCAGCCTTCTTTGTCAGAGAAGGCTAACAACCTTGTAAAACTATAACTCTCATGATTCCATAGCCTTAGGCCTTGGCAGTTAAAGTGGTGTCAAACTGCATCAATTCTACAGTGTAGATAAATCCTTAGAGCTCAGTAAACTGGTAAGGAATTACAGCTACTCTTATGAAAAGTAAACCAACGTAAGGTGTGCAAATTTATGAACGTATCAGAACACATTTTTGCACAACAATGAAAGACATATACATATTTATCCATTTTGCACAATGAATGCTGGTCCCAGACTTTTAAATTGTCCTGTTGCAGGATGTCTGTTTCCTGGATGAAGAAGATTATTTTAGGACAGAGCAAACATAAAGGCTTATTTATAGCCTGTTCTTGATTGCCAGGACAGCATTTTAATTTTCCTGACAAGTTCATGATCTATGATGGGGAGGGCAACAGTGGCCCTCCAAATGTGTTGGACTGTGACTCCTATCAGTCATTCTTAGTAGTAAGTAATAATGAGGTTGTCAGTCTCACAACACCTATAGTTGCTTATCTCTGACATAGATTAGGTCAGTTATTTTTAAAATGAAAATCTGTATGTAACAGTCACATACGACATATTTTTCCATATAAAGGAAAATTGACTGTAATGAAGACAATAATATAAAGTGTGCAAATAGAATCTAATTCTTAATAAGTCTATTTAACAAGAAACTATTTCTTGGTCAGTCACGTTTGCATTGTTTACATTCATTTTTTAAAGCCACAGAACCATCCCAACGCTGCATACAACAAGCCCAGTAACCTATTTTGAAATCTGAGTGAACACTCTTCTTGTTGTAAACATACAATAGCATTTTGCATTGATTGGTCCCATGTCGGTCCTTGTACATCAGAGAAATACACTGAGCAATATGGACACCAACTGTTGCAACCTTCAAGTAGTTTCTAGTTAGAGAATCCAAATTTTACAGTGAGCTAATAGGACTAAAAGGTAAAGATTTCCCCTTGACATTAAGTCTGGTTGTGCCCAACTCTGTGCAATGGTGCTCATCTCCATTTCTAAGCCGAAGAGCCGGCGTTGTCAGTAGACGCCTCCAAGGTCATGTGGCCAGCATGACTGCATGGAGCGCCGTTACTGTCCCACCTATTGATCTACTCACATTTTCATGTTTTCGAACTGCTAGGTTGGCAGAAGCTGGGGCTAATAGTGGGAAGCTGGAGCTAACGGTGGGAGCTCACCCAACTCCCCGGATTCAAACCGCCAACCTTTCCATTAGCAAGTTTTGGCCAGCAGTTTAACCCGCTGCACCACCAGGCCTAATAGGGCTAATCAGTGCTAATTTCTACATTGTATGATACCATCTGCCTCTTTAGATCTTATTACTGAACACCCATAGCCTTTAACAGAAGTTTGTTTGCCTGTAATAATAAACATCTTCACTGCACACTTAAACCACTCTGAACCCACTTTAACTTTCTTAGCCGCATCTCATGGAATTCTGAGATTTTTGATTTCATTGTATACTCAGAATTCTCAGACAGAGAGCTTCTCTAGTGCTACTGGTCAGGGGATTAAATTAGAGAATTTGGAGTCTCTCCTGACCAAACTACAACGTCAAGGATTGTGTACTTTTGGAATCATGGCAGTTAAAGCAGTATCAAACTTCTACAACTGTGCCACATGAGTCTCCTTGTTCAATATTCTACCACTACCAAATACAAATGAAATGTTACCATACATCAGTATTTCCCAACCTGGGTGTCGGGACCCCTGTGGGGGGGGGGGGGGGTCATGAGGGATGTCAGAGGGGTCTCCAAAGACCATCAGAAAACACATTTTCTGATGGTCATGGGGGTTCTGTGTGGGAAGTTTGGCCCAATTCTATCATTGGTGAGGTTCAGAATGCTCTGTAATTGTAGGTGAACTATAAACCCCAGCAACTACAACTCCCAAATGTCAAGTCCCCAAAGTCCACCAGTGTTCACATTTGGACATATTGAGCATTCGTGCCAAGTTTGGTCCAGATCCATCATTGCGTGAGTCTACAGTGCTCTCTGGATGTATGTGAACTACAACTCCAAAACTCAAGGTCAATGCCCACCAAACCATTCCAGTATTTTCTGTTGGTCATGGAAGTTCTGTGTTCCAGAATTGGTTCAATTCCATTGTTGGTGGAGTTCAGAATGCTCTTTGATTGTAGGTGAACTATAAATCCCAGCAACTAGCACTTTCCAATGACAAAATCAATCCCCCCACCAACGCCACCAGTATTCAAATTCAGGTGCCAAAATTATGAGATATTTACATTATGATTCATAACAGTAGCAAAATTACAGTTATGAAGTAGCAACAAAAATAATTTTATGGTTGGGGGTCACCACAACATGAATAACTGTGTTAAGGGGTCACAGTATTAGGAAGGTTGAGAACCACTGCCATACCTAGACAAAATGGTAAAAACAATTGATACAGTTGAAACGTCAGGAGATAATGCTTCTGGAAGATGGCCATACAGCCCGAAAAACTTACAACAACCCAGTAATTCTGGCCATGAAAGCCTTTGACAATAAATTGATGCAACAGCCACAAGGAATAACAACCACACAAACATACCTGCCAGAACCCTACCCTACAAGTTGCCCTCTGCTGTTCTAGATGACCATATCATCAGCCTGATGGGCATTTCTGCTCAGCTGAGGTCTCAAGCTCTCGATCCAGTCTCCAGAGATGGAAAAATACTGACACTTCCTCTCAACAAAAGATCTCCTTCTTTGACTCTGAGAACTGGTGACATGGTTGCTTACAATGGAAGAAAACTTCAAAGAATGTGAGAATCGTGATGCAGATATCTGAGCAGGTAGTGCTGAGCTATCCAGCCATTCTTCTCTTAGAAAGCAGTCCCTTAGAGCTCATTCTGACTGCATCGTGAAAAGAAATTGGTGTTTTCGACTGTTAAGCCTCTCCTACTGGATTGGATCCAGTCTGCTGTAGTCCCAACATAGCTGAAATTAACCAGCCACCCCCTCCTTCTTGGCTTTGGAACAAAAGCTGAATCCCTTGTTCTCCTCTCTCCCACACTTAACAATCCCACAGGCTCATACCAACACTTTATAACTTTCCAACTGGTCTGAGGCTTCTACTTTTAGAATCAAAACTTTGTGCAAAGCATGGAAAAGTTAAGTTTCGAGATGGTAACTATTAGAATATCCCAACCGATGAGGCCAGCAGTAGGGTTTGAGGAGCTGTATATGGCTGTGTGTGCCCTATATCCCTCTCCACGATTTGTAACAGTATGTCTTTAGTTTCTCTCCATAGTTGGGAGCAGAGGGAGTCTTTGAGAGAAGATGTATTTGGCAATGTGTGCCCTATGTCCCTGCCCAAAATGTATAACACTATGTCTTTCGTTTCTCTCCATGGCAGAGTGTCTTTGAAAGAGAGAGACCAAGGTGCCAACAAACATAATGCGGCATTTACCATATAGTTTACCTACCTATCTTACACTCTTTCCCCTTATTTTAGGCTCCCTCCCATCCTAATTGGGGACATGTGGCTTTCATTTCCGAAGGCCTCGTTTTTGTACCGACAATTCCAGCCCAAAGGGTTCATTCCCAGCAGAAACGTTTCTTCTGGCTGGTAAGTTGTTCCAGAGACAGGAAATAAATGGGAGGAGGGATGTAAGTTATTATTAGAAGGGAGACCTGGGTGGTCTAGTCTACGCTAAAGAGACCGAGGGTCACTCACCTTCATGGCGGATGCTTCACAACACCAGGCGTGCGGCATGCCGGGCATCTGTAAGGGAACGAAAGGCCCCACCAGTCATTTCCTCTTCTTGCCACTTCCTGGCACTTATGGAGTGGGTGTGAGTCACAAGGCACGTGTTCGTACATTTCCAAGTGTGTGGGTATATATAAAGTCCGGCCAGTGGTGTGTGTGTGTGCTTCAGGGGAGCATTAAGCAGAAGTACCAGATCTCTTTGTACATGACGGCAGGCTGTAACCAAATCTAGAGCCATTTAGAAGAACAAAAACAACCTTCTCCTTTGTACGCTTGGATGAGCAGCAAAGGCCACGTGGATCGTCCAGAGCCATTAGCTAGAACCAATATACAAACAGCTGGAATTGCCTAGAAGACAGTAAAGAACAAAAATTGGGGGTCTGGAAATGGTGGTGCAAAGCCAGCCAGGTGGAAATGGTACAAAAAACGGACTCTTCTGTTTTAACTTATAAGGTAAGTACCTGTGTGACTATGTTGGGGAGAAGGTGCAAAATGATGGTCAGACTGTAAACTGCCACCATTGAAAGCTGGTAGCAAATTTGGGGAGTTGCAGTCCAAAAAAGGTGACATTTTCAAGTTTTTCTACTAACTGCTTGCAATAGAACCAAGAAAAGAAAGAAGGCCTTTGACTACAACAGTGTTTCTCAATCTGGGGGTCAAGACCCCTAGGGGGTTATGAGGGGGTGTCAGAGGGGTCACCAAAGACCATCAGAAAACACAGTATTTTCTGTTGGTCATGGGGGTTCTGTGTGGGAAGTTTGGCCCAATTCTATCATTGGCAGGGTTCAGAATCCTCTTTGATTGTGGGTGAACTATAAATCCCATCAACTACTACTCCCATATGTCAATGTCTATTTTCCCCAAACTTTGTCAGTGTTCACATTTGGGCATATTGAGTATTTGTGTCAAGTTTGGTCCAGATCCATCGTTTGAGTCTACAGTGCTCCCTGGATGTAGGTAAACTACAATTCCAAAACTCAAGGCCAATGCCCACCAAACCCTTCCAGTATTTTCTGTTGGTCATGAGAATTTTGTGTACCAAGTTTGGTTCAATTCCATTGCTGGTGGAATTGAGAATGCTCTTTGAACTATAAATCCCAGCAACTACCACTCCCAAATGACAAAATCATCCGCCCCTGCCGCCCCCCCCCCCCTCCAACTCCACCAGTATTCAAATTTGAACATTTCGGGTATTTGTGCCAAATTTGGTCCAGTGAATGAAAATATATCCTGCATATCAGATATTTACATGACAATTCATAACAGTAGCAAAATTACAGTTATGAAGTAGCAAGGAAAATAACATTATGGTTGGGGGTCACCGCAACATGAGGAATTGTATTAAGGGGTCGCGACATTAGGAAAGTTGAGAAACACTGGACTACAACCACTAGTATTGAGTACTACTTCAAAGAAACTGGTGGATAACTTTTCTCCCACTTAGAAAAATGAACCCTCCTTCCCAGCTCTAGTATTCAGAAACAGAAGACTCAGCTCCTAAACTGAGTTCAACCAGTCCTTTTCCTATGTTGAAGCATTTGTTCCCTCCTGTAAAACCGGGAAATTATGACTTCATCACATCCTAGGATGCTTCCCCACCAGTCCACAGATTGATAGGCATGCAGCTCATCACTACATCTCTGGACTTCCAGCAGAGACCCCACCCACAACCAGAGTGGAACTGAGTTTAAAGTCGATATAAGCGATTTTAATGTTTGTATATATATTGAATGTTTGCCGTATATATGTTGTGCTCCGCCCTGAGTCCCCTGTGGGGTGCGAAGGGCCAAATATAAATGTTTTAAATACACAAATAATTGTCATCAGAAGCTCCCCTCAAAATGCGGGAGCTTGCTTGTGCTGTGTTGGTTTCAAAGATCTGCGTAGCTTTGGCTACATTTCCCCTGTGTGATGGGGAAGCAGTGGTGCGAGGTAGCCGTACACAGAGTGACGGATTCACCCCACTACCTTTTCAGTTCACTGGCAACGCCTCCTGGGATACATAGTCCTACCTGAGCCATTATCCCAGTTCTTAACCAAAGTAGCCTCTAAACTCTGGGTCACAATCCTCAGTTTCATGGATTTAGTTTTTGAGAACAGATGGTATCTACCAGTTGCCAACTGCTTGCCCATAAAAAACTATGATGACCATATCAAAGAAACTAGAGCTGATGTGGTCTATCCTGTCACGCTAAGTATATTTCAGTCAAGTCCGATGCAGAAGACACAATAATGTTGCACCCAGGCAAGAGGGGAAAAAACAGAAAAACTTTACTCTTATTAAAACATAAACTTGCAATGTTACAAACAGTGCAACAAACTTACATAGTCTTTGTAAGCAATACAGAATAAGGCTTCTTCATCTTCATCCAAATGAGAGAGCAGTAGAAATGGTTGAGCAAAATGCCTGAGCAAATGCTCCTCAGAGCAAAAGCTGAACTGTATTCTAAAAACCAGACAGTTATATCCCACCAGGTGTGGTCCAAACTTACTAGCTGACCTACATTAGCAGCTGCACATAATAATTTTCTTTAACACACACATACTTGATCCTGTTATGACTTACTGTCATAAGAGCAACTAACCTGCACTTTTGCTACTAAATTATATATTTAGCTGCTGTGTATTTTGTCAAATCTTGCTTTGTTAAGAAACATGAAAGTAACTTTACAGTTGGCCCTCTTCCTCCATGGATTCTGTATCTATGGCTTCAACCATCCATGACTTGAAAAGATAGATAGATGATAGATAGATAGATAGATAGATAGATAGATAGATGTTGTTCATTCGTTCAGTCGTCTCCGACTCTTCGTGACCTCATGGACCAGCCCACGCCAGAGCTCCCTGTCGGCCGTTACCACCCCCAGCTCCCTCAAGGTCAGTCCAGTCACTTCAAGGACGCCATCCATCCATCTTGCCCTTGGTCGGCCCCTCTTCCTTTTGCCTTCCACTTTCCCCAGCATAATTGTCTTCTCTAGGCTTTCCTGTCTCCTCATGATGTGGCCAAAGTACTTCAACTTTGTCTCTAGTATCTTTCCCTCCAGTGAGCAGTCAGGCTTTATTTCCTGGAGGATGGACTGGTTGGATCTTCTCGCAGTCCAAGGCACTCTCAGCACTTTCCTCCAACACCACAGCTCAAAAGCATCTATCTTCCTTCGCTCAGCCTTCCCTAAGGTCCAGCTCTCACATCTGTAGGTTACTACAGGGAATATCATGGCTTTGACTAGGCGGATCTTTGTTGCCAGTCTGATGTCTCTACTCTTTATTATTTTATCGAGACTGGACATTGCTCTCCTCCCAAGAAGTAAGCGTCTTCTGATTTCCTGGCTACAGTCTGCATCTGCAGTAATCTTTGCACCTAGAAATACAAAGTCTGTCACGGCCTCCACGGTTTCTCCCTCTATTTTCCAGTTGTCAATCATTCTTGTTGCCATAATCTTGGTTTTTTTGACGTTTAGCTGCAACCCGGCTTTTGCACTAGATAGATCCAAAAGCAAACGTTGATTTTGCCATTTCATATAACTAATTATGTCATTGTATCTAATGGGAGCATCCATGGACTTTGGGATCTGTGGAGATCCTGGAACCATACCCCAGTGGATACCAAGGCCCCACTGTATATCCTAGAATTGTCATGAAAGAACTTGAAATATATTGGAAATGTACTGTTCATTTGCAAAATAATGATTTTATGTTAGGCGATTGCTTTTTATATGGGCTATGGAAACTCTTGAACCATTTCAATGCTTTCATATCTATTTTTAAATCGAGAGTAAATCATTTCTGGTCATTATTTTTGATCAATTCTCTCACACCAGAAGTGACTTGCAGTTTCTCAAGTCGCTCCTGACACGAAAAAAGGTATTTTTCTTATTTTTAAAATGTTTTTATTAAGAATTTCCAAATACCTTGAAAGATATATTGGTATACAGCACTGGTTCTCAACCTTCCTAATGCCACAACCCCTTAGTACAGGTCCTCATGTTGTGGTGACCCCCAACCATAACGTTATTTTCCTTGCTACTTCATAACTGTAATTTTGCTACTGTTATGAATCGTCATGTAAATATCTGATATGCAGGATGTATTTTCATTCACTGGACCAAATTTGGCACAAATACCCGATATGTTCAAATTTGAATACTGGTGGAGTTGGGGGGGGGGGGGGGATGATTTTGTCATTTGGGAGTGGTAGTTGCTGGGATTTATAGTTCAAAGAGCATTCTCAACTCCACCAGCGATGAAATTGAACCAAACTTGGTACACAGAACTCTCATGACCAACAGAAAATACTGGAAGGGTTTGGTGGGCATTGGCCTTGAGTTTTGGATATAAATACTCAATATGCCCAAATGTGAACACTGAAAAAGTTTGGGGAAAATAGACATTGACATATGGGAGTGGTAGTTGATGGGATTTATAGTTCACCTACAATCAAAGAGGATTGTGAACCCTGCCAATGATAGAATTGGGCCAAACTTCCCACACAGAACCCCCATGACCAACAGAAAATACTATGTTTTCTGATGGCCTTTGGCGACCCCTCTGACACCCCTCGCAACGCCCCACAGGGGTCCTGACCCCCAGGTTGAGAAACACTGGTATACAGAGAAAAGAAGAAAGAAAGCACAGTCAGAGACAATAGAAAAATTAAGATGACTTCCCATTTTCTTTACAGCAGTTACAGGTTTAAATGGATAAGATCTTACTTTTCTTGCTAGAAAAAGAATTAATTCATTGACGTCTTCTGATTCAAACCTAATAATGATAACTATTTATTTATTTATTTACTCTGTTTCTATCCACAATTATGTTAGGCACTTACTACACTACCATATAAAATCCAGTTTATCTGCTTTGAACTGGATTATATGGCAGTGTTGACTGATATAATCCAATTCAAAGCAGGTAATATGGGTTATCTGCTTTGATAATCTGGATTATATGGCAGTGTAGAGGGGGCCTTATTTAATTTTTTGCTGTTTTTAAAAAAACACCTGTGTCTATCTGTTAAATAACTTTTCACCTATGATAAAGTGTTTCAACATGTTGACCACACCTCCAGCATTCATTTGAAACATGCATTTTATTCATTCTAGCCAATTGATACATCTTTTAAAAATATATCCTTTAAAAAGCAAATTTCAATCATTATTAGACCATTGTTTCTTATTACTCGGCGTAATCTGTTTTTTCAACCAAACGAATGAACAAGCAGAAAAATATAGTTTAACATCTAATGATCCCAGTCTACTTCTTTGTTTTGCATCTTCAACGGTAAACCTGCTTTTGCAATTTTTTCTTTGTGCTCATTCATGCATATAAGGAAAAAAACCCAAAAGCAAAAGCAAAAAATAAAATAAAATCACTATTGATACAGAACATGAAAACATATGTATATATACTTTAATAGACTATACCTATATTGATTTTTATTTTATTTTTTAATTTGAATTTTATTCTGATTTTCAGGACCACCTCCTTTCTAACTTTTGAAAGTAGCTCCACTGGACTCCTTCAATTACTGCACTTTTTACTTTTGGCTTTCCGCCCTCTGCTGGCCATCCAACAATTAGCATGCACTGTGGTAAGGAATAGGGATGTGCAACTTGGCAAAAAAGTGCAGTTTTCGGTCCCATTTTTCACAACTCTTTCACCACCACTACCATTCTGTTTACTGGGAAAATCCCAAAATGAGATGAGCACTACACCCCAGAGTCGGACATGACTGGACTTAATGTCAGGGGAAAACCTTTACCTTTTTATCACACCTTTAGGAAGGAGATTTTGACTATGGGATTTGTAGTGTCTTTTCTTGCAACGCAAGTCAAACAAAGGGAAAAAAAACAGCAGAGACCTTTGTGGTTTTGGAAGTTTATTTCACACCTTTAGAAAGGATAGTTTGTGTTCAAAGGGTAGCTTGAATTGATGGGAGATCTAGTTCTATTAAGGTAATGTACAACACAGAGGCCAGGCCAGAAAGACCTGCTACAATGCTGGGGCTTTTTCAAATGTTGGAGTGCTTTGTTTCCTCCGTGCTGTTCCTTCCTTCCACCCACGCCATACCACACACCCTCACACCCCAATATTACCCACCCACGTGTCGCCCATCCATCCCAAACCCCAAAAGCAACAACACACAAGTGGCAAGACAGGCAGCCCAGCCAGGCAACTGCCCTTCTCCGCTTGCCCTGCTCTTCCAACCGCTCTTCTTCCTACCTCCCTTCACAACCTCCCTTATTATTTATTTATTTATTTATTTATTTATTTATTTACCTTACTTATATACCGCTGTTCTCAGCCCGAAGGCGACTCACAGCGGTTCACAACAAATACGAACAGCAAAAATTCAGTGCTACAGTATAAAAACAGTTAACAACCTAACACATTACACAATTAATAAAGTTACTACAATACCCATTCACTGTCATCTCGTCATCAAAAACATGTTCCAGATTTGTCATACATTGTTCCATTCCAGTGTTCATTAACCAATCATTGCACTAATTATTCGAACGCCTGCTCAAACAGCCAGGTCTTCACTTTTGTGCAGAATACCATTAGAGATGGTGCTAGTCTAATGTCCGTAGGAAGGGCGTTCCACAGCCGAGGAGCCACCACCGAGAAGGCCCTATCTCTCGTCCCCGCCAGCCGTGCTTGAGAAGCAGGCAGGATCGAGAGCAGGGCCTCCCCGGAAGATCTCAAAGTCCTGGTGGGTTCATAGGCAGAGATGTGGTCGGATAGGTAGGTTGGGCCGGAACCGTTTAGGGCTTTAAAGGCCAATGCCAGCACTTTGAATTCAGCCCAGTAGCAGATCGGTAGCCAGTGGAGTTGGCGCAACAGGGGGGTTGTATGCTCCCTGCGCTCCGCTCCTGTTAAAATCATGGCTGCCGAGCGTTGGACTAGTTGGAGCTTCCGAGCTTCCCTTTCTCTTTCCCGTTCCCTTCCCAGGCTCACAATGAGCCTCTGAGCAGTGTGCTGCCCTTTATATAGCGCAATGGCTGCCGTGCCGAAACCCCTCCCCTCCCCAAAACTTCTCCCCTCATTGGCTGGGAGGCAAGCAGCTTGAATGCTGGGAGGCTGCTTGCTTCCAAATGCTGACTCACTTCCGACTCACTTCCTGAGTTGGATCAAAAATGGTGAGGGAAGCTGCGAAAAGGCAAAGGGACTTCCTGTTTTTAAAATAATTTCAAAATTGATTCAAAAAGGTAACTTTTCTGACTTTATTCCAAATTACGAGTATTCCGACAATACCTAGCCATGCCTAGTTGTTATGGCTTTAAAAGGACTGGAACAGCCGAAACAGCCAGAGCCCGTTTTGAGAAACCCTGCACAACCCTATTGATCATATGAAGAAAACACTGGTGGTTAATGCATATGTTAAAATGTTTCAGTTTGTGTGTTGAAAATTGTTCTTTTACCAATTGTATTTGTTTGCCCTCCGGTGGTTAAAAGGGAGAATGCACACAATTTATGTACGGTGGCCTTTCCAGTGTGTGGTTCCTGTTTCTGTACTGCTCCTGAGTCGTAAAAGTTTAGAAATTTGATAATTCTATTTGTATATTGTCGAAGGCTTTCATGGCCGGAATCACTAGGTTGTTGTAGGTTTTTTCGGGCTATATGGCCATGGTCTAGAGGCATTTTCTCCTGACGTTTTGCCTGCATCTATGGCAAGCATCCTCAGAGGTAGTGAGGTCTGTTGGAACTAGGAAAATGGGTTTATATATGGAATGACCAGGGTGGGACAAAGGACTTTTGTCTGCTGGAGCTAGGTATGAATGTTTCAACTGACCACTTTGATTAGCATTAAATGGCTTGGAAGTGCCTGGGGGGAATCTTTTGTTGAGATGTGATTTGATGTGCCTGATTCTTTACTCTCTGTTGTTTTGCTGTTGTAATTCTATTTGTTTTCTCAAGTTTCTCAAGTTTTTCAGTTCCATTCTCTTCCTACACAATATGTTCAGTATTTCCACTACTATTAATTAAGGTACTGGGAGTTTAGAAACCCATGCCAAAGCTATCCTGAACTACTGATGCAATGCAGATATGCTCAGTGTCCTATAGCTTTGTCCTGATGTCCTTGCTGCAGATCCTTTGCCAGAACATTAAGAATGAAATAGTCACCAAGGAGAAGAATAATGTGATTTTGTAGTTTGGGGGGAATTCATACCATACAAAATAACAGAGGACTGGCCACCTTGAAATTCCAAAGTCTATATCACAGTAATATCTTCATTAATATCCCCAAGTAGCCAATAATAAACATAATTTGAAAGTTTGCCAGCCTTTCATCTAGTGCAGCCCCTGGATCTTCTAACTTGCTTATTGGAAAGCTGGAATGCGTCCAGAGGAGGGCGACTAAAATGATCAAGGGTCAGGAGAACAAGCCCTATGAGGAGCGGCTTAAGGAGCTGGGCATGTTTAGCCTGAAGAAGAGAAGGCTGAGAGGAGATATGATAGCCATGTATAAATATGTGAGAGGAAGCCACAGGGAGGAGGGAGCAAGCTTGTTTTCTGCTTCCTTGGAGACTAGGACACGGAACAATGGCTTCAAACTACAAGAGAGGAGATTCCATCTGAACATGAGGAAGAACTTCCTGACTGTGAGAGCCGTTCAGCAGTGGAACTCTCTGCCGTGGAGTGTGGTGGAGGCTCCTTCTTTGGAAGCTTTTAAACAGCGGCTGGATGGCCATCTGTCACAGGTGATTTGAATGCAATATTCCTGCTTCTTGGCAGGGGGTTGGACTGGATGGCCCATGAGGTCTCTTCCAACTCTTTGATTCTATGATTCTATAAACTACTGTGGCTTAGGCTGTGTCTTAACAGAGTTCCAGTTTGACCTCAAACTTCTGAACTCTGCCAGACTGGAGATCAGTAGGGACAAAAGGACTGGCCTCCAGGTTGAAATGACTTCTTTTTATGTATTTATTTATCTATTCATTTATTTACCATATTTATATACCGCCTCTCTCAGCCCAAAGGTGACTTGAGGCAGTTTACAATTGGCAATCAATGTCACCAACTCATAAAATATAATTTAAAACATTAACATATAATATAGACTATCTAAAAGCAGTAGAAGGAAACAAAAACCATAAAACACAAGTCTTCGGTGTCTCATTACTAAAATCATTTTTCCGTCACATCATCCAATTGTTCCGTAGATCTAAATTAGTCTGTTACACTGCATTTGCAAATGCATGCTCAAAAAGCCAGGTTTTAACTTTATTTATTTATTTATTTAAAAGTTTTATATACCGACCTTCTCACCTCTCTTGAGGGACTCAGACCGGTTTCCAACCGTAAAATACATACAATCAGTAAACATCCTACTTCCTATTGCAATAAAACATTAAAAACATTAAAACAGCAATTACATTCAATAAATACAATGGTCAGTCGTCCCACTAAATTTAATGTTCATCATCCTCCATCCAATCTCCGGGTGTTGGCTCACTCATCGAATGCCTGTCTCCATAGCCACGTCTTCACCTGCTTCCTGAATTTCAGGATAGAAGGGGCGGTTCTGATCTCCTGTGGGAGAGAGTTCCAGAGTAGAGGGGCCACCACCAAGAAGGCCCTGTCCCTTGATATGTTAGGAGGGAGGGTGCCGATCTGACATCTCTAGGCAGGGCGTTCCATAGCCGAGGGGCCACCGCTGAAAGCCCCTGTCTCTCGTTCCCGCCAATCTCATCTGCGAAGGAGGTGGGACCGAGAGCAGGGCCTCCCCAGATGATCTTAAGTTCCTCGCTGGTTCATAGGGAAAGATATATTCGGACAGGTAAGCTGGGCCAGAACCATTTAGGGCTTTAAAGGCTAAAGCCAGCACTTTGAATTGTGCCCAGTTGCAAACTGGCAGCCAGTGGAGTTCGCACAACAGAGGAGTTCTGTGCTCCCTGAGTGCCGCTCCTGTTAGTAACCTGGCTACCCCCCATTGAACCATTTGGAGCTTCTGAACAGAATTCAAAGGCAGCCCCACGTAGAGCATGTTGCAGTAGTCTATACGGGATGTAACCAGAGTGTGGACTACAGTTTAGTCTTTTGTTGTTGTAAAGAGGGCAAAGCTTTCTTTATCCATGGTTTTCACCAATATTTCGTCCAAAGACTAACCCATTTTTAAGCAAAGTTGACACTTGGTCATGACATCATCCACCTGTCATTCTGCTGCATCTTTTCAATCCACTTGTTTATGATATTGCCCATCTTTGCTCAATGAAGAAACCTTAAGCTTGAAAGATTCCACGGGACGATTCCAGCCTTTTCTGTCAGCTGAATACCACAAAACGGACCCTCAAGTGCAAGTAGGTGTGATGCGGACAGAGCCTATTATGCACATTTGAAAGGTCACAGGTTCAATCCCTGGTTTTCTAAGTAAGGCCAGTCAGTGGAGACAATATTGAGATGAAGCAACATTTGGATTCAGTGTAAGTCATGTTGTTATGATCCGGATTCCTCACCAAATGTCATAGGATCTCCCCTGCCAAGATCTACATGATAAGGACTTCTTAGACCAGTGGTTCTCAATCTGTGGGTTCTCAGATGTTTTGGCCTTCATCTCCCAGAAATCCTAACAGCTGATAACCTGGCCGGGATTTCTGGGAGTTGTAGGCCAAAATACCTGGGGACACACAGGTTGAGAACCACGGCCTCTAATTCTGGAGCGAGAGGGAAAATATGTGGAAGAGTATGAAGAGAGGTTTTGGACTGCTGGTATATTTATTTATTTATTTATTTTAGTTTTCTAATCTACCCCCTGACCACTGCAAATGTGTCCGAAGCCTTGGAGTGGAACCCGTAGTAACAGATAAAGGGCCTCACCACACTAGAGAATGAGTCCACTTTAAATCCAGGTTCTGCCTTTAACAGCCTCACTATTTTATTTATTTATTTATTTACAGCATTTCTATGCTGCCCTTCTCACCCCAAAGGGGACTCAGAGCAGCTTACAAGGTATATATACATACAATATATTATATTATTAGCATAGTACAACATCAGTATTAAATATTACTATATTGTACTATACCATTATATTGTAGTATTATTAGTAATATTACATGTAATATAAATATATCATTATATCATATTATTATTAGTATTATATTGCATTACATTATAATATTATAAATATTATATGTATATACAATATATTATATTATATTCCATTATGTTATATTATTAGAATACCACAGGAGACAAGATGGAACTGCCCCCTGCCCCCCCTCTTCACTCTGGCCCAGAGCAACAATTAGTGCTGGGGGGGAGGGGTCCCCAACTGATGACATATGCAGAAGACAAGATGGAACTGTCCCCTGGCCCTCCTCTCTTCACTCTAGCCCAGAGTGGTGGTTGGTGCTGGGGGGAGGGGTCCCCAACTGATGACATATGCAGGAGACAAGATGGAACTGTCCCCTGCCCCCCTCTCTCTTCACTCTGGCCCAAAGCGGCGGTTAGTGCTGTGGGGAGGGGTTCCCAACTGATAACATATGCAGGAGACAAGATGGAACTGTCCCCTGCCCCCCTCTCTCTTCACTCTGGCCCAGAGTGGCAGTTGGTGCTGTGGGGAGGGGTCCCCAACTGATGACATATGCAGGAGACAAGATGGAACTGTCCCCTGCCCCCCTCTCTCTTCACTCTGGCCCAGAGTGGCAGTTGGTGCTGTGGGGAGGGGTCCCCAACTGATGACATATGCAGGAGACAAGATGGAACTATCCCCTGGCCCCCTCTCTCTTCACTCTGGCCCAGAGCAGCGGTTGGTGCTGGGGGGAGGGGTTCCCAACTAATAACATATGCAGGAGACAAGATGGAACTGTCCCCTGGCCCCCTCTCTCTTTACTCTGGCCCAGAGCGGTGGTTGGTGCTGGGGGGAGGGGTCCCCAACTGATGACATATGCAGGAGACAAGATGGAACTGTCCCCTGGCCCCCTCTCTCTTTACTCTGGCCCAGAGCGGTGGTTGGTGCTGGGGGGAGGGGTCCCCAACTGATGACATATGCAGGAGACAAGATGGAACTGTCCCCTGGCCCCCTCTCTCTTTACTCTGGCCCAGAGCGGTGGTTGGTGCTGGGGGGAGGGGTCCCCAACTGATGACATATGCAGGAGACAAGATGGAACTGTCCTCTGGCTCCCTCTCTCTTCACTCTGGCCCAGAACGGCAGTTGGTGCTGTGGGGAGGGGTCCCCAACTGATGACATATGCAGGAGACAAGATGGAACTGTCCCCTGGCCCCCTCTCTCTTCACTCTGGCCCAGAACAGCAGTTGGTGCTGGGGGAGGGGTTCCCAACTGATGACATTTGCAGGAGACAAGATGGAACTATCCCCTGACCCCCTCTCTCTTCACTTTGGCCCAGAGCGGTGGTTGGTGCTGGGGGGAGGTGTCCACAACTGATGGCATATGCAGGAGATAAGATGGAACTGTGTAAGACCATAACAAGATGACTTACACTAAACTACAAATCCCAGAATTCTGCAAGAGGCAGAAATCAGATTGAAAGTGGATTCGTTCTCTAGTGCAATGAAGTAGAAAGAAAGAAAAATAACCAACACAAGAGAGATCAGTTAGAAAAAAACCCATATTTATTGATTGATCAAATTTGGCTCCATGCGTTTATGAGACACAGAGAAGTGAATGGTACAAGCGAGAAGAAGCTGTGGAGAGCCCCCCTGCCCTCCACAGGGAAGCAGAAAGTATGCCACAGAAGTAACCCCACCCCTGTTAATTCTCATTCCCAGGCCAGCCCTAGTCTTGGATCCGGGGATGGCTGAACCCCTTGCTCATCCACCCTGTATATCATTGGTATTTCTGGTTTTTAAAAGCCAAGGGCCAATGGAGCTCTTTCTCCTTGTGATTGTGATGGTCATTGGACTTTGCAGCAAAGCATGAGGCAGAGAAAGCAAAGCAGCAAGCGCAATGGAAGGCTATTGCGCCCTACAGCAAGGGGCGTTTTCTTTTCCTGTGGATGTTCTCTAGAGAGGGTAGCGACGGCAGCAGCAGGCAGCATTATTGCAATCGTAGGGGCCTTTGCGGGAGGTGGGTCATAGGAACCAGCCCCCCAGCAGAGTGGGAGCCAGCTGGGAAACTGACTGGCAGAAAAGACCGCCACGCTACTAGATCACCAGAGCAGCGCCCCAGCCCTGCCCAGGTGCTTGCTCCCATCATGCAATGGAAGCGCAAGAGCTAACTGGTTAAAAAATTGCCCCTCCCTTGTTGAGGATAGAACGGAGAGCCCCCTCCCCCTCCCGGGCTGTCAGTGCCAAGGTGCCAAGGTCTCAGGACAAATGTTCCTGGGCGCAGTTCATCCCCCAGCCAGTCGGGAGTAGCACATCTTGGAGACGGCGTCTATGCGCTGCCAGCTGGAGCTGGAAGAGAACAGTGAAGAGAAAGAAAGCAGTGAACAATGTGAGAAACAGAAAGAATGCCATAGTGATTAAGACGGAGAGAGATGGTTCCCAATATCTAGGAGCCCTGGCAAACAACATCTCCCTGCGGGCTTCCTAGCTGATACAGGAAAAGTGTTCTCAGTTGCCATGGCACCACCATAGAGTCCTCAGAATCTCTTGCAACGTCAGCAAGTGCCATGGTAACACAAGGTGGGTGGGAATGTACCTCAGGTGTGGGAACTTCAGCCACCCACTCATACATTTCCTCGCAATGAGATGGTGTAGGACAGACAGACAGATATGAACATACACACGTGCGGGACACAAGCCCTGCCCAACAGAAAGAACTGAAGTCTTTCCTGGGCTATGGGATGAAATGCAATGGTTAAAATGAATCTTTAGGACACTTTTTGGTCAGAAAGTCAACAGGGCCAACCCAAGATTGCCTCTGACAAAAAGAAGAGACAGTATTCCCCCCTCCACCCAATTCACGGGCAAAAACTATTAGGCTGTAGTTGTATCTTACTCAACATTGGAGATGAAATATATACAACAGCCAGCAGAGTGTCTGCTGTGGACTCATCTTGTGGTGTTTCTAATAATAATAATAATAATAATAATAATAATAATAATAATAATAATAATAATAACAATAATAATAACAACAACAACAACAACAACAACATTATTTCTATTCTACTCTATATCCCCAAAGGGACTCAGGGCAGATTCCAAACATAAAAGGCAAACATTCAATCTCCGAATACAACAATATATCCATACTAACATAATTTATACAACCCAACATAAATTGGGTTATACTAACCCAATTTATACAACCCAACAGACATAAGACAAAACATCAAACATCAAATGGAAACAATAATTTCCCATTTCTTTGGGGCAAATCATTGCTCAAGAGATCTATTGAGCTGGTGGGGTGAGCAGGGCACGGATACGGATTGTGTGTGTGTCAGGAGCAACTTGAGAAAGCTTCAAGTCGCTTCTGGTGTGAGAGAATTGGCTGTCTGCAAGGACGTTGCCCAGGGGATGCCTGGATGATTTGATGTTTCTATCATCCTTGTGGGAGGCTTCCTCATGTCCCCGCATGAGGAGCTGGAGCTGATAGAGGGAGCTCATCCGCCTCTCCCCGGATTCGAACCTGTGACTTGTCGGCACAGGGGTTTAGCCCAATGCGCCACCTGGGGCTCCTACGGATACGGATGGCAATTATTAATCAGAGGTATAATAGTAGTACTACCAACTACTGCTCCTCCTCATAAGGCAGTGAGCAAAGGTACATCTTCAGCTGTTTATTGAAAGCAAGGAAGGAAGGGGCCATCTTTAACTCCTTAAGAAGGGAGTTCCAGAGGTGGGGGGCAGCCACGGAGAAGGCCCTTTCTCTCATTCCCACCAGCCGTGCTTGGGACGGGGATGGAACTGAAAAGACGACCTCCTCCAATGACTGCAGTGTCCGAGTTGGTCTGTAGAGGGAGATGCGGTTTGTCAAATAGTGTAGTTTGTCAAATTGTCAAATAGCATTCTTCACTGCACCTAAGCAGAAGGCTAGTTTATGGTGGTCCAGAATAAGTTATGTGTCACTTCTGTCCTCACATAGAGGGGAACAGCCAGGATTTTCAGAAGGAAAAGCCGAAAGGCTGCTGATATCCCCCACCCACATCTGGTATTTCAATAATATGACAATGGGCGGCCCATTCTGCACTGCCTTTGAAGACAGAGATTGGCGGACAGATTACTAACTGGAGTACCACCATACAGGCAGCAGACAACTCCTATGTTATGGCAGCTCTGCAGGCTGCTGATTTGCTTCCAGGCTAAATACAAAGTGCTGGTCATTACCTATAAAGCCCTAAACACTTTGGACCCAGGCTTTTTGAAAGACCACATCTCCGTATACCAATGGTTCTCAACCTGTGGGTCCCCAGATGTTTTGGCCTTCAACTCCCAGAAATCCTAACAGCTGGTAAACTGACGGATTTTTGGGAGTTGTAGGCCAAAACACCTGGGGACCCACAGGTTGAGAGCCACTGCCATATACAAACCAACATAAACTCTATAGTCGGCTGAGGAAGCCCTAATCTTGGTCCCACCCCTGTCTCAAGTGAGGCTAGGGAAATGAGAGAAAGGGCCTTCTCTGTGACAGCTCCTCACCTCTGGAACTCTCTCCCTCAAGAATTAAAAATGGCCTCCTTCCTCCTCTCTTTTAAAAAGCTATTTAAAACACCTATATGCAATATAGCTTATGGAGAGGAGGAGGAATAAGTACATCTATATGCACTCTTGCCTAGATGCCAATATCCGCCCTGTTAATCTGCTGTTTACCATTCCCCCTCCAACAATTTTAGCCTAATTTTAAATATTTTAATGAGATTTTAAGGATTTGATATGTTTATAATTATGTGTATTGTGTTACATCTGGTTTACTTAAGTTGTTTTATAATTTGAGTTGTTTTTTATTTGTTTATATACCGTATTATTATTGGCATTTAATGTTTGCCACTGTGTATTTTGTTGCAAGCCACCCTGAGTCACTTTGGGGAGATAGGGTAGGCTATAAATAAAGTTTCATTCACTCATTCCCACCAGTCCTCAAATATTAGCTCTCCCAGCTAGGGATGATATGGTCCAGCAGCATTTGGAGGGCCATGAGTTGGTTGGTATTGGCCTAATGGTAGGACTGGCTCTGACACTAAAACAGGATGAAACAGGAGTTCTTCACTGAGCTCCCAGATAGGATTACACAGGGCAAAAATCCATGAATTTATTTATTTGTTTGTTTATTTACCATATTTGTATACCACCCTTCTCGGCCTGAAGGCAACTCAGGGCAGTTCACAGTTGGCAAAAATTTGATGACTCAACAATTATAAATAAGTCAAACAATAATAAAATACTATTAAAACATTTAGCATAGAATATAAAATATAAAGAACCGTGCAAAGCCATAAAAATGTTGTTAGCGTCTCCTTGTCAAAATCATTATTCAATTGCATGGCCAGGTTGTTCCATGATTTCGTATAATTATGCTGGATCAGCAAAGGCCTGCTCAAAAAGCCAGGTTTTAACCTTTCTTCAAAAAGTCAGAAGGGAGGGGGGCGATCTTATATCCCTAGGCAGGGTGCTCCACAGTTGAAGGGCCACCACTGAGAAGGCACTGTCTCTCATCCCCCGCCAAACGCATCTGTGAGGAAGGCGGGACTGAGAGCAGGGCCTCCCCAGAAGATCTTAACATCCTAGATGGTTCATAAGGAGAAATACGTTCGGATAGGTAAGCTGGGCCCAAACCATTTAGGGCTTTATAGGCTAAAGCCAGCACTTTGATTTGTGCCCGGAAGCAAACCGGCGGCTAGTGGAGCTGGTGCAACAGAGAAGTTGTGTGCTCCCTGAGCACTGCTCCTGTTAGCAACCTGGACTATTTGAAGCTTCCGAACAGTCTTCAAAGGCAACCCCACGTAGAACGCATTGCAGTAATCTATACGGGTTGTAACCAGAGCGTAGACTACCATGGCCAAGTCAGACTTCCCAAGGTATGGGCTCAGCTGGTGCATGAGTTTTAACTGTGCAAATGCTCCCCTGGTCATCGCCAAGACCTGGGGTTCCAGGCTCTCCGATGAATCCAGGATCACACCCAAGCTGTGAACCTGCGTCTTCAGAGGGAGTGTAACTCTATCTAGCACATGGCAATAAGGTACTACTTGCCCTTCCAATGCCGCATCACTTACTGGAAGTCTTGCCTGCTGCCCTGGGATCCGACAGGCTGCAGAGGGGAAGACACATAAAGGGTGCAAGTGAATAGAGAGGGAAAGGTACCACATCTCAGAGTGGGGAGGGGCAGATAAGAGTTCAGGTGAGAAAGGAAGGCAGAAGGGATGCATGAGAGTGGACCACCTACCTGGGGTCAGATTTTTTGCACTTGAATTTTTTACCTGCATAAAGAAATAAAGGAAGCAAATATCAGTGGAAGAAAAGACACAGGGATACGTTTGATGTGCAAAATCTACAATCTCTGTGTGTATGTATGCATTTCTGTAGGGATCAGACCGAAGAGGGTTATTGAGAGAGAATGGTTCTGTGAACATATGCTCCTCTGCATACACTATGTAAACGATCCTTGCAGTGCAACCCAGCTCAAAAGAGAGATCCATGGGGATCAATGGGAGTTGCTTCATTAATTCTATACATCCTCAGCTGCTAATTCTACATATATTGAAAATTCCATACACTCTATCAGATTTGCAAATATGCATCCTTTGATGTACTAGGGAGTATACAAGGAAGCTAAAACCACATAATAAACAGACTGCGCCAAAGGACTGAATTTTTCTATGTGGCACATTTTTGTTATATAATCTATTTTTAAATAAAAAAACTAAATCCAGTTGCTAGTCCTAAACTGAATCAAGAACTATACCGTCAATATCAATATAAATCCTATTGATTGTATAGTCCTATTCTTGTGATGAATATATGATATGTGGTTTGAATGAAATGGTATGAAAGGTCTATGGTTGAGGCCTGGAGATGCCATCCTAAGATTGAAGCCTAAAAACTACAAAAGGATAATTTATGAACTGGAATTAAAAACTGCAGAACTGCTAGCATTGATGACCAAAGACAAGCGATTAACTCTTGGTGGAAAACAACATATTTACATTACCAGAGACAATGACTCTTTTAAGCTAAGTCCAGTCAACATAGAAGTTCCTTACGTTAAGAAGGAAAACTAATTATCACTTAAGGAAGAAAAGCCAATACCTGTCCAGGAACTGATGGAATCAGAATGTTTTAGTTGGGGAAAACACCTGTCATTCGTTTACAACAATTTGGAACAATGTCAGCAAGAAATACGCTACAAAAGAGACACTTTACTATTCCAAAATTGTGGCAGACAGGAAGACTCCCACCAACCACTGTTCTCTGAGGGACAGAGAGTGATGGTGTATTTGCAGAATGGCAGATTTCCTGGAATGCAATCTGGCCTACTTTGGGTCTCTTTTCCAGGAGAAGGAAGAGGAGACGGTAATGTATACATTATGATGAATGAATGTGTATATATGTGTGAATGCTGAGTAAAATGTAATTCCCCTTGTTTGTGTTGGAAGTCAATGTCACACTGCTCAAGTCTGCAGTCCTCAATAAGGAGCAATTAGTTAGTTTTAGGCTAGGTTGAAGGAATCCCCCCTCCCCTCCGGCTCCTGTCTCTATCTATCTTACTCCTTCCATTTTCTAACTGAAATCTTATGTTCTTTTTCTGCTTTTTCCATCTTTGCATGCAGTCTTCTCTCAACTCTACTCCAGTTGTTCCCAACCTTTTTTTGACCAGGGACCACTTTGATCAGGGACTACTCTTCACATTAGTACAATAAGAGTTACAAATTACAGAAAACCATAGTTAATAATCTAGAGCCGATGTGGTAGTAGTAACCTTTTGTGGGTAGTCAGCCTTTCCTCTCTTGACATTCCCATTGACTCAGAAGTATAAGAGGGTTTCACAAGACCAGTCACTCTTGGTTTCAAGGCAACAGTGTAGGAGTGGTGAAGCCGTGGACCATATTTTTGTTCTTGTGGACCACTGGTGGTCCACGGACCACAGGTTGGGTACCACTGCTCTACCCAGTGTGTCTGAAGAAATGTAGTGGGGTTTTTTTTGGTGATATTGTATTTTTTGTTAGTGCAATTTATATAGCACTTCCTTCCCTCCCTCCGTTTCTCACTAACTATTTTTACTATACTGTAAATAACTCAATTATTTTGAATAAAAATATCATATAAAATGTACTAGTTGGACATTTTTCCTTTGAACCTTACAAGCAAAGGAGTTAGAGAGAAGCTTAGACCCAATTCTTTTCTATCAAGAAATGTAGTTCTTATATATATATTAAAATAAATATTTTTGAAACTTTAAAGAATGAACTCTGCATCTTTGCCTCCTAAGCTCAATAATTCTTTTGCAGTTAAAACACCTCACCTTCTGCTTCCTGTGAACTGATTGCTCAGTTAAGTATCCTGTTTGTGTTTTTGGATGCTCTGCTATTTTGGGAGAATCCCTTAACAGTTTGTGTACTCTATGTAGCTAGAGTCTGTGTGTTTACTTTCTTTCTTTGTATTGCTCTGTGGTATATTCTGCCTCACTGAGAACGAAATAAAAGACCTTTTTCAAAGCTTTTTACAATGTATTTATAACATTCTAGTTTGGCTTAGCAACCAAATGAATCTTTTTGTATTTATCCACTAGATATAAATGTTGCCCTTTCTCTAAAGAAACTGTGGTGGTGTGCATATTATTCTCTTCCTCAATTTCATTGTATCCAGACATAACACTCTGAGGCAAGTTAAGCAAGAGAAAATAGTGACAAGAAAATTGGCCAGAGGCGGGGTCTTTGCTGTACTTGTCACTAAATCAAGATTTGTTCCCTGGTACCTCAAGTTAAAGGAATCATATTATAGGGAATGAGAGCTGTTGTCAGTCAAAGTAGACACTACTCTGCTGCCCTGGAGACTAGGGCGTGGAACAATGGTTTCAAACTGCAAGAAAGGAGATTCCATCTGAATATTAGGAAGAACTTTCTGACTGTGAGAGCTGTTCAGCAGTGGAACTCTCTGCCCCGGAGTGTGGTGGAGGCTCCTTCTTTGGAGGCTTTTAAACAGAGGCTGGATGGCCAACTGTCGAGGGTGCTTTGAATGCAATTTTCCTGCTTCTTGGTAGGGGGTTGGACTGGATGGGAAACAAAAGTTGCAATTAACACAAATCTCTTTTGTGTTAATTGCAACTTTTGTTATCCATTGGTCTGGATGGCCCATGAGATCTCTTCCAACTCTAAGATTCTATGATTCTACTGGACTAGTCAAGCAGTGTAGATAAATGTGGATTTGAATTCTGACCAAAACATCTCAGGTATACAGTTTGTATCAAACATTGGGATTGCAACAACTACAGAGAGTTCCTAGATTTTGACCTTTGGAAATACTTCATTGGCAACTATCCTGGCTTCTGGAATTTTTCAAAATGTCACCTGTACATTTTCTACTGAGCAGTATTAAAGGCTAGAAACACTCATTCCCTGGATCCAAGGAAGCAGCAGCAATGGGATTTAAATGCTGGTAGCAAAGGCATTAAAAGAACAAGCATGAAGAAAAAGGAACTCACTCAGTGCTATCAAGATTCCCAGCACAAACATGATGATGGCCAGGACCATCCCCACTGTGCGCAATGTGTCATAGTCTAAAAGGAAAATGCAGGTCAAAATATGATGTTTACATTTCACACTCTTGCCTATCAGGACCCTCGATCAGCCTCAATCCAGTGAGGAGGTCCAATTCAGAAAGCTCATAAATAGTCCTGTTTTGGATATGGGCACCCTCTTCTCCTAGGATGACTTTTCCCCCATCTATCTATGGTCATGGAATTTAGAAACAGTTGTGGACTTTTTCAGAATCATAGTCAATGTCCAGGAGATGTCAAGTTCCACCAGCCTCTGAGAGACTTCAGTTGACTTTGCTGAAGCTTCATATTTTTTCCAGCTTGGCTGGGAGCTATCCCTGGTCCTGTTGGGTCAAGAATAAGCCATCTGTGAGTTAATTCTTCCCACTCTGTACGCTCTGCAGTATCTTGACCAGGTCACTAACTGTGACTAGACTGGTGCTAATCTGATATACTTGACTGAGCCTGACTTTCTATGACCTGAATGTGATGGAACTGATCTAGTTGACCTAACCTGATTTACTTCAAGTGGATCTGTCAGACATTGCATACTTCTTCCTTTATAGGCGCCAAGTCTCCATGACCAGGATAGCCAGCACCCAAGCTAAGGTACTTTGGATGGCACATATAAGCAATGCCATATGTCTTAGTTCCCTCTAGTGTTGCTAAACCGCTGACATCTCTGTTTCCAGCCCTGTTGCCCAATATCTTATCCTGGTGTGGCTAGAAAGACCCTCTCTCTAATGTGGAACAAAAGACTCTCAATAGTAATATATTCCTGTAATATCACTCACCATAGGTGAAGGGGTCCATATGACTGTTGGTATCTGAGGAGAAAACAGAGTTGGAGGATAATGAGCAACCAAGTATTATGTTGGCTGGTTGAGTTTTGTGTTATTTAAGGGCTCTACCAACAGAATTTACAATAAAACTGAATCAAAATTCTATAGCACTGCTATGGTGTCATTGCATTGTTTAATCACCAGCTGACTAGACTTCTTTATTCTATTTCCATCCTGCTCTTCTCACGCTTGCAGGTGAGACTTAGTTACACTTCATGGGAGTTGGGAGATCCTACATTTATTGTGCCTAAGAGAGACAATAAAAAAATCTTATGCGCTCTAAAACCTCCAGGATAATCCTCAGTCAACCAGAAAGCGCAATCCTGTTAATGTTAATCTGGCAATGTTTTCAAATCAAGATGCGAGTGCTGCCATAGTAAAGAGATTGGCATGTTTTAGTGAATCCCGTAGTAACAGTTTGCCAGGTTGATCATATAATATACAAGCAGCGGCTGCAACAAAATGTCGCCATGTGGGGTTCTGCTGTTCAACATTCCAGCCATTGTATAGCTTTCCCTCTCCAAAGGCCTATCCAGACTAGACAATTGAGGCATTAGTTAACTGTCAATATTACATTTTTTTGAAATCCTGGGTCTTGTAGTTTGCAAGGAAATATTGCTCTCTGACTGAGAATTGCAATTGCAAATCCCAGGAATTCATAGGATGCAGCCAGGGTAGTTTAAGTTGAATCACAGTGTTGATTTTATTCCCAAATATATTATACAAACCATGGGATTCCTTCATGCCTGCTGATATATAAATGGTGTTGTTTTGGCTCCATAAGAACTGGTACTCAGAGAATTGTGATAACTATTACCGTACCATTTGAACTGAATGTAAACTCTGGACAGAGGTACCTTTATGTGTGGACATGGTGATGCGGAACTGCAACAGATGGGCATGTTTGGGTACATACATTGATTATTATTATTATTATTATTATTATTATTATTATTATTATTTTATACCCCGCCTCCATCTCCCCGAACGAGCCCAGGGCGGCTTACAAAGGGACATGCCCAACAAAATAGGTTAAAATAAGCATCAAAAAACAAGCAATATCAAACATCAATAAACATAAAATCAAACAACATTATAACAACAATTGAAAGCTATCATGGCTGAGCAAATAAAGTGCTGGGTTCAGTTCATAATTACGAAGTGCAATTAATCCTAAGAAGTGTCAGGGGAAGTGCGACAATCAGAGGGCTGGGCTAGAAGGCAAATGTCCTTAGGCTATTAAAGTGTTAGAAGTGCTAGAAAGGGACCGTGTTAAAGTGCAGGAGATGGATAGGTGTGGAAATTCTATGGTGAACTGCCTACTACCAGAAATTATGCAGTCGAGTTTCCCGCATTTAGGGAAATTGTAGGGATCAGCACACCCGGAGTGCAATGCATGAGCCTCACCCTGGGAAAACCACCTTCGTGATCATGGTGTCTCCCCTGCTGGGTAAGTATCAATTTGTGGACTCTTCACCCCTGACATGTGGCAAGGCTGCCATGTCCCCTATACTATACCAGATTTATTTCTCAGCACTACAACTATGAATATACATACATACATACATACATATATGAATGAGAAGGTAAGTGGCACAACTTATATATGAATAAGGAGGTGTGTGCCAAAGGTCTCATTTCTGATCATGAGATGATTTTGTACTTCAAAGTTGTATTTTGTTTATTGATAACAGATTTCCTGTGATGGTTTTAGTGATTTATTGTTTAATTTGTTGTTAATTATGTTGAGAGCCACATCTGTCACCTTTTAATGGCAATCCAGGATAGAAATGAAACTAGATAATTAATGGTTTTTCCTCTGTATAATTTGAAATAACTGGCATGTGGACATGGTTCATTGTTTGTGATTTGAGTCAACTCCTTCATTGTGCGAAAACAGGGAAGTGAAAATTGCTTTAAATACTGGACTTGAACAACACTACACCATATCTTTCACTCATATATCTATGACAACTGAGGAATTTCAAGAATTTGATCGTAGTCTTGTATATCTCCTGAAAAAATGTCACCAACAAGTAGAGAGAAATCAATATTACAAGAAAACACCCATATTTCTAAAGGTGTACATCAAATGTCTCACAACAGTGTGAATATATCATGAGAGTCTATGTGTGAAGAGATAAGGTACACTTCACCAAAGGTTGGAGGTCCAGTGGGGCCTGTCTCTTTCAGCAATCATATTATCATGGGGAGAGAAAAATGAAGCTAAATCGCAAGTCATGCCTAGGGATATTTATCACAACCTATTTCCTATATCTAGCATCTCTGTCTAAAATGGAGTCTGATCATGTAGTCTGCAGCCCCTCCCACAACCTCAAGCAACATAGAGTAAAGGGAAAGGTGCATGCCAAAACATACATATACAATACAGTAAGCAAGTAGAATTATATACAAAGCAAATTACTAGTACTCTATTTCCATGTACTTTGAAAATGGAGCTCCATGGGAGCCCATCACATGACGCAAAAGCACTTCTGGTGAAACTCCATGTGACCCCATTTCTGAAGTGCATGGAAACAGAGCCCTAAAGCTGGGAGAAAGTGGCAGAAAATGTGGGAAAGATGAGTGCAACCATCTTCTGAATGGGAGGACAGAAAGGACATGGGATGGCTGATCCTTCCAGAAGACAGGAAAATATTGGAGGCAACAGGGTAAGATGATCCCCTCTGCTAATGGGATGAAGTCCTATGTGGCATCTGTGATGTTTCTGGTTAAGACCATGGCTATTATAAGCATGTTTTTCATCCTCCATTTGATTTGTTTGATTGTTTGTTTGTTTGTTTATTTATTTATTTATTTATTTACAGCTTTTATATTCCACCCTTCTCACCCCGCAGGAGACACAGGGTGGATTACAGTGTACACATATATGGCAAACATTCAATGCCAATTTTTGACATACAAACATATACAGACATACACAGAGGCTATTTAACTTTTTTGGCCGCCAGGGGAGCTGTCGCTTTCATCGTCCATCTGCCATGCTGATGAAGCACTTCCGCATTCCCCACATGCTTCCCCTCTGGAATGCTTTGCTGGAGTCTTCTTCATGGCCTCATAAATCAGTTAATTTAGCCTCCCCACACTTTAAGGTGGTACCTAATTTTCCTACTTGACAGATGCAACTGTCTTTCGGGTTGCAAATTTATATTTACTACACTGATAGACTATTAGGCCACAAATATTTGAAAAACCGCATCTCTGCGTACAAACCAGTATGAGCACTGCAATCCGCGGAGGAGCCCTCCCCCCCCCCCCCCCACCTCAGTCCCACCTTCATCTCAAGCACGGCTGGTGGGAACAAGAGAAGGGGCCTTTTCCATGGCCGCTCCCCACCTCTGGAACTTCCTCTCTAAAGAACTAAAAATTGCCCCGTCTCCTCTCCTTTAAAAAGCTTTTAAAGACCCATCTGTGTAACTTAGCCTATGGAGAGGAGGAAGATTAGCATCATTCATACATATTCCCACCTGATCCTTAGCCTGCTGGTCCAATATATTATATTGTGCTTTTAATGTATAATGTTTTAATTGGTTTGATTCCCTGTTTAGTCTAATCCTTGACTTCAGTTTGTTGAGAAGTTATATTGAGTTATGGGATTTCATGTTTTGCTTTGATTGTTACTTATTTGTTTATTGACATTGAACGTTTGTCATTTCTGTTTATTTCTGTAAACCACCCTGAGTCCCTGGGGGTGAGAGGGCAGGTTATAAATGAAGTTTTAATATTATTGCACCAGTTGTATGTGTAAGTGCTATAGCTGGGTATAGCTCTCTTATCCTCCCCCCCCCCCCCCGGGTGCTTACATCGCACTATGCCTAAACCCAATTTGCAGTACACAGCCATAACACTTTGATAGCACTTTAACTGAAATGGTTGACAAGTCACAGGTTCGAATCTAGGGAGAGTGTGGATGAGCTCCCTCTATCAGCTCCAGCTCCTCATGCAGGGACATGAGAGAAGCTTCCCACAAGGATGACAAAACATCAAAACATCCGGGCGTCCCCTGGGCAACGTCCTTGCAGACGGCCTATTCTCTCACACCAGAAGTGACTTGCAGTTTCTCAAGTCGCTCCTGACACGACAAAAAAAACAAACAAAAAAAAAACCCAAACTGAAATGGTTCCTTAGAGGTGTTATTTGGTGAAATACTTTGAATTTTCTGCAAGAACACTTCTATCTGTTTCTCAGAACTACAACACTAGAACTCTCTAATAGTGAATTCTAAGCATCTCACCAAAATACAAACCCAGAATTCTGTATGGAACCATGTTGTTAGTTAAAGTGCTATCAAATTACTAAAGCAATAAAGTGCAGGCGTGTTGTAAAAGACTATAGGGTCAGCTCCACCATCTGCCCTGTACATGAGGAGATTCTGTTTCACTCCATATCTATAATCAGAAACTACAACTATTATACACAACATCCTTCATTTTGACACCTTTATCTGCCAATGTAAATGAGTTTTACTACGGAACTTCCTTTTTCTGTTTGCATTCTTGTCCCCATTTCGTAAAGCCCAATGTATGCCACAACTTGCCTGCAGACTATTCACATAGGATTATCCACATTTTTAGAACAGTGGTTCTCAACCTGTGGGCTACAGCCCAGCAGTGGGCCACAAGGAAGAAAATTGGGTCTGCAAACCTCTTTGCTCTTATTTATTTTATTTTATTTTATTTCTGCTCCTTTCTGCAGAGATAAACAGCTCTGTCCCTTTTGGTACTAACATTGGAGAGTTGTCCGTGATCAAAGTGGTCCCCGGTCAAGTGAGCCCTGGTCAAAGTGAGCCCTGGTCAAAGTGGTCCCTGGTCAAAGTGGCCCCTGGTCAAAGTGGCCCCTGGTCAGCCCTGGTCAAAGTGGGCTCTGGTCAAAGTGGGCCCTGGTCAAAGTGAGCCCTAGTCAAAGTGGTCCCTGGTCAAAGTGGTCCCTGGTCAAAGTGGCCCCTGGTCAAAGTGGGCCCTGGTCAAAGTGGGCCCTGGTCAAAGTGGGCCCTGGTCAAAGTGAGCCCTGGTCAAAGTGGGCCCTGGTCAAAGTGGGCCCTGGTCAAAGTGGTCCCTGGTCAAAGTGGTCCCTGGTCAAAGTGGTCCCTGGTCAAAGTGGGCCCTGGTCAAAGTGAGCCCTGGTCAAAGTGAGCCCTGGTCAAAGTTGTCCCTGGTCAAAGTGAGCCCTGGTCAAAGTGGGCCCTGGTCAAAGTGGGCCCTGGTCAAAGTGAGCCCTGGTCAAAGTGGGCCCTGGTCAAAGTGGGCACTGGTCAAAGTGGGCCCTTGTCAAAGTGAGCCCTGGTTAAAGTGGGCCCTTGTCAAAGTGGGCCCTGGTCAAAGTGAGCCTTGGTCAAAGTGAGCCCTGGTCAAAGTGGTCCCTGGTCAAAGTGAGCCCTGGTCAAAGTGGGCCCTGGTCAAAGTGGGCCCTGGTCAAAGTGAGCCCTGGTCAAAGTGGGCCCTGGTCAAAGTGTGCCCTTGTCATAGTGGTCCCTGGTCAAAGTGGTCCCTGGTCAAAGTGGGCCCTGGTCAAAGTGGGCCCTGGTCAAAGTGGGCCCTGGTCAAAGTGGGCCCTTGTCAAAGTGAGCCCTGGTTAAAGTGGGCCCTTGTCAAAGTGAGCCCTGGTCATAGTGGTCCCTGGTCAAAGTGGTCCCTGGTCAAAGTGGTCCCTGGTCAAAGTGGTCCCTGGTCAAAGTGAGCCCTGGTCAAAGTGAGCCCTGGTCAAAGTGGTCCCTGGTCAAAGTGAGCCCTGGTCAAAGTGGGCCCTGGTCAAAGTGGGCCCTGGTCAAAGTGAGCCCTGGCCAAAGTGGGCCCTGGTCAAAGTGGGCACTGGTCAAAGTGGGCCCTGGTCAAAGTGAGCCCTGGTCAAAGTGGGCCCTTGTCAAATTGAGCCCTGGTCAAGTGGGCCTTGGTCAAGTGGGCTCTAGTCAAAAACAGTTTGGAAACCACTGCTCTAGAAACAGTGCCCTCTTGGTTTCCATCCCATCCAAGTTTCCCCATCCTTTCATAGAATCATAGAATTGAAAGAGACCTCGTGGGCCATCGTGTCCAACCCCCTCCCATTGGAACAAAATGGGAGGCCTCCATATTTCCCCTTGAAAGTTCTTCAATAACAATACAAAAGGAAGAATAGTTGTAGCTGCAATTTCCAGAGTGTATGTAAAGTGCTGCTTCTCTTTGGAATATTATTTGGGCAAAAGAGGGAGTTTAAAAAACCCACTGCACCTGAAGTTTGCACTTATGCATAAGCTACAGCCTGCTTGACTTTCTTTCTGTTTCTGCTTCCCTCTCTGGTTCGTCTAATGAATTGGCCATCCTCCTACTAAGACCTCAGCTAGTTCTAGTATTTGGGACCCATATCTCAATTCTATTTCTGCTTTGTCGGAATACATTATGAGCTGCCCCCACCCACCAAACGGTGAATCCTTCCTTCCTTCCGCAACACATCTATCTGCAGCATCTAAGTAGGGAGAGGCCTCCCAAGTGCCTGATGCAAGATTGAGGGCGGTAGCTGCGGCGGCGCAGGGACTGCGGAGGAATAATGCAAACTCCAATGCAGGAGATGGTGGGGTTGCCATGGAGACAGGACACTGCATTGTGGAAAGCGCAGCAGTGTTTTAATCTGCTGCCAGGGCTCAGAAAAGGCAGTTGAGGAGACAGGATGCTCAGGGACGCACAATGCTGGCTCCGAGCCAACCATCCAAAAGGAACGTTTCCGAACCTTGGGTGCAGGCTCCTTTGGGTACCCACTGCTGTAAATTTCCCTCCATTTCACACCAACAACTTCCCTTGTCATACTGAACAACAGTACACACACACACACGCCGCATGCGTATCCTCAAATCCACTCTGTGCCCTCAAATGCCCCTCTACTATTCTTTCCGTTTCATTTTCTTTATTATCTGAGTAGTGGCCTCTCTAGGAATCAGCATAGCGGGTGTGGAGCTTGGTGAGGTGGACCGGTATGGACCAAGGTCTCCCATCACTGAATCTGTAGGTTTCCCGGAAATATTTGGAAGTGAGCCAGGGAAACACCCTGCAGACGGATAGCAAGTGCCGGAGACCGGGACAGCCGCAGAGATTGAGAGAATGATAAAAAAGGAGTGTCGTTTCCCAGAGCTGCGCATTAAACCGAGAAATATTATCTTCCCCGCTTCCCACGAAGCTGGCCACAGAAGCCCAATGCTACTCCTCTTCCCCCTCCTGCCTCCATAAACACAAGGCTGTATTACATTGCCACAGTCTCTCAGTATGCTCAGCGTCTCCGAAAAAAAGCTGACTCTCTGCAGTGATGTATGGGCTTCCAACTCCAGTTCAAGAACTGACCCTATTTTGAATATGGGGTGTGGGTATCGGCTGGGGAGCCACGGCAGTGAGGATGGGCTTCAGGCCAGTCCCTGAGAAGTCCTTGAAGCATTTCTGTGGCTGAGACACACTGACTGGGCAGACGCCCAGGTCGATGCAGGGTAGTGGTTAATGGTTGCGTGCACGTACGAATGCACCTCTTGAATCTGTAAAAAGATTTAAGGCAGTAACGCTTCAGAGAAAGTGGCCTAGATACGCAGAGGCAGCCCTAGGTAATTTTCAACGGTAAGCAAACAGTATTTTGCCCCCCCCCCCCCCCACAACCAATCACTGATATATATTTTCTGTTCATCGTGGCAGTTTTGTGTGCCATATTTGGTTCAATTCCATCATTGGTGGAGTTCAGAATGCTCTTTGATTTTAGGTGAACTATACATCCCAGGAACTACAACTCGCATATGTCAAGGTCTATTTTCCCCCAAGAGCGCCTCAAGAGCGCCCCTGGGCAAAATCAACTATACTGCAAATGCTTACTTTGCATAATGGGTTGAGCCTCCCCTGTAGATACGTACATCAGGTTTCCCTGGTGCATTGGCCTTGAGGAGGGATTTATTCTGAGTTAGCCAGCAGTGTTTTGCCACAAAACCATTTTCAGAATGCCAAAATCTGGTCCTAGGTGAGAAGCATGCTGACCTCCAGATGTTACCAGACTGCAATTCTCAGCATTCTTCACAAATGGCATGAGCCTAACAACATAATGAAACTTTATTTATTTATTTATTTGTTTATTTACTTACAACATTTCTACCCCACCCTTCTCAACCCCCGAGGGGGGACTCAGAGCAGCTAACAATGGCAGCTATTTGATGCCGCAATATCACAGTATAAAAAGATAAAAACCATAAATACACAGAAGATTAAAAACAATAACATTACTTATACAGTCATATAGCCGTTTCCATTATCATAACAATCATGTGGTCCAGTTCAATGTCCAAAGTGCCGTTGTGCCTGCTAGCCAAAAGCCTGGTTCCAAAACCACAATTTTAGTTTTTTCCTAAAGAAAAGGAGGGAGGATGCTGATCTAATCTCACTGGGGAGCAAATTCCACAGGCGGGGAGTCACCACCGAGAAGGTCCTGCCCTCGTCCCCACCAGATGCGTTTGCAAGGCCGATGGGACCAAGAGCAGGGCCTCCCCAGTGGATCTTAAAGTACGAGGCTGAACATAGAGGGAGATACATTTGGACAAGTAACTTTAAAGGATCCCCAGCCCTTTACTAGAACAAAGAATTTAAGGAAGTCAGGCAAGTAGAGAGACAGCAAGGGTAAGCATCTTTCCCCATCTTCTGAGATGGCCAGCCATCCTACATCCTTTCTGTGCCTTCCCCCATCTTCTCCTGTTTCCTCTAGATTGTCTTTGGGCTCTGTTTCTATGCACTTAGGAAACAGCACCACAGAATTCCACCAGAAGTGCCGTTATGTCATGTGATGGCTTCTGCAAAACTCCTGTGGGTATCCGTTTCCGAAACTTGAAGATTGTCTGATGAAGTCCTAAGTATGAAGAGAACGTCTTCTTCACATCTGGGATTAATCACAGTAAACAACCCTTGATGTACATCTAAGTTAGGATTTTGTTGCCAAATTGATTAGACAGCACCTACCATAATCCCTCATTGGGTATGGTGGAAGTTGAAGTCCAACTCAAAAAAAGGTCTGTGTTTTCCAGGTCAGAGGGTCCAATACTGGCTGCTCTACAACTACCACTGTACAACAAATGGTTTCTCTAGAGTTCTGGGGTGCTAAAGCTTTCTGAGGATGTTCACAATAGCTTGCTATCCCTTCAAAAAGAATTAGTTTCCAGAATTATCTGGTTGTAAAGGTTAAGGTAAAGGTTTTCCCCTGACATTAAGTCCAGTCATGTCCGACTCTGGGGTGTGGTGCTCATCTCCATTTCTAAGACGAAGAGCCGGCGTTGTCCATAGACACCTCCAAGGTCATGTGGCCAGCATGACTGCATGGAGCACCGTTACCTTCCCACCAGAATGGTACCTATTGATCTACTCACATTTGCATGTTTTTGAACTGCTAGTTGGCAGAAGCTGGGACTGACAGTGGTAGCTCACGCCGTTGGTAGCGATGACACTTAAGTCATATTGAAACTGGCTTAGTTTTGTAATCCATATTTAAATCTGGCCTGTCTTTAAACATTAATTATATAAATGGTTTCAAAAAGCAAATAGTTTAAACTTCAAAATAGTAATATTACTCTGTGATTGCTGAATGTCTTCCCCTTGGAGGTCTGACTGGTCCAGATACTGGTTTGACAAGAGTATCAAAAGCTTGGGTTTTCTTTTATGTTAGGAGCGACTTGAGAAACTGCAAGTTGCTTCTGGTGTGAGAGATTTGGCTGTCTGCAAAGATGTTGCCCAGGGACTCCCGGATGTTTGATGTTTTACCATCCTTGTGGGAGGCTTCCCTGGTGTCCCCAGATAGGGAGCTGGAGCTGACAGAGGGAGCTCAACCCGCTCTCCCCAGATTTGAACCGCTGACCTGTCAGTCAGCAGTCCTGCTGGCACAAGGGTTTGACTCATTGTGCCAGCAGGGGCTCAAAGCTTAGTTTATTTTAATGTTTTTGAAGACTCTTAATTTCCATTTTTTAAAGAAATTTTATTGTAAGTTTCCCAGAGGTAAAATGTGGGATATAAATATTTCAATAGAACAAACATTCATCCCTTCATTATTAATCTGCACATCGCTTTAAACTTGTGAGCAAATAGGAAAAAGTTCAAGTAGAGGAACATGGCATAGACACATAATAGATGGTTATCACTGACTGGTTCCAGAAATCAGCTATGAAACTAATGAATTATCCCTTCCAGTGAGGTAAAGGTAAAGGTTTTTCCCTGACATTAAGTCCAGTTGTGTTCAACTCTGGGGGTTGGTGCTCATCTCCATTTCTAAACCAAAGAGCCAACGTTGTCCTTAGACACCTCCAAGGTCATGTGGCCAGCATGACTTCCTGGAGTGTTGTTACCTTCTCACTGGAGAGGTAGCTTTTGATCTACTCACATTCACATGTTTTCGAACTGCTAGGTTGGCAAAAGCTGGGGCTAACAGTGGGAGTTCACGCCGCTCCCCGGATTCGAACCTGCAACCTTCCAGTTAGCAAGTTCAGCAGCTCTCTGTTGATGGGTAACTTTTAAAAGTGTTGGACTCCTAACACCGATACAGCCATTGGCAATTTTTTGGGGATTTGCAGTCCAACAACAGGGGAATGCCACACATTCTCTACACTTGGCTTATGATGACACAGGCTTTTTGTTTACATAGAACCATTCAGCTATTCAGGATGATTACCATTATACAACAGCTTATCTGCTTGGTCTAGTGGACACCTCTGTTTGTCAAAATAATTTCAGAAACTCACTGAGGCTTATACATTATTCCACACTGAACACAAAGAGCAGATAACTCTCACGAATATGTAGACTTGCAGCAGCCCACTACCCTTCGCTGTCTGTAAAAAACAACAACAGAAATGTCAGTGGTGGCCTTGTTAGTGTCACAAGGACAGTCATAATGTTCACTTGGCTGCTAAGTCTTGGCACAAATGCTTAAACTATCCCACTCTGAGATGGTGCTTTCTCGATGTTTCCATCAGCCTCAACCAGATTGGGCAACCATTGAGGAAACATGTCACCAAGAAACATCTAAATGACAATAGGCTGGGGAAAGCTGACCTATAATCTCCTTCAACCACAAAAGGGGGGGGGGGGGAAGGACATTATAATTTTAAAAAATCTCATTCCAATTAACATCTTTCATAGCAGTATCAATATACTTCTATGGGAGTTGCAAAAGCAAAGCCCCTTGAGCTAATATATGCCTACGGAGAAGTGTCATTGAGCTCAGAGTTGCAATTGGCCAAAATATTCCAAGAGCATCAGATCCTGTCTGGTCTTGGAAGTTGAAAGTAAAGGTTTCCCCTGAATACTAAGTCTAGTTGTGTCCAACTCTAGAGGGGGTGGTGTTCATCTCCATTTCTAGGCCGAAGAGCAGGCGTTGTCCATAGACACCTCCAAGGTCATGTGGCCGGCATGACTGCATGGAGCATCGTTATCTTCCCACCAAAGCGGCACCTATTGATCTACTCACCTTTGCATGTTTACGAACTGCTAAATTATCAGAAGCTGGGGCTAACAGCAGGAGCTCACCGCGCTCCCCAGGTTTGAACCGCCAACCTTTCAGTCAGCAAGTTGAGCAGCTCAGCCCTTTAATTAACCCGCTGCACTACCGGGGCAGTTAAACAGTGTCAACTATGGTTATGGCTCTTGAGTAGGATGCCATCAATGAATTCCAAGTAGTGCAGGCTATATTTCAGAGGAAGAAACTAACAAGAACCACCTCTTAGTACTCTTTGTCTAGAAAATCCTATGAAATGTATGAGGTCACCATAAGACAATGGGCATCTTGAAGGTGTATGAATAGCACACACTGTGCTGCAACTTAAGAACAGTAATGTGTCTACATTAATTTAACTTGAATCCTAAACCAAATGTTTCATGTTCTGAACAACCCACAAGAGAATTTTCCTTTGAGATTAGTGTTCATGTTTACATTCGCACAAGATTAATTTTCTATCAATTTACTATTGCAAATGCACAAGGGCAAATGTATGCTTTCATAGCTCGGCAGACTACCCAACCTTAGAGGGTTTGTGGGCAGCAGTTGGGCATCAAAATCTGAATCTTAGGGCTAAAAACCTTGGCCTCAGAGCAGACAGGGAGAAATGGCCTCCCAAACAGCTACAGATGGAATGGAGTTAGCCCCTGGGCTGCTGCTACTCCCCATATCATCCTCTCCTCCTCCTTATTTTGGAGAGGCAAGTGGTTAAGGACTGGCATATTTACAATGCAAGGGGCAAGTGGTTAGAGATTGGCATGTTTACAACACATTCATTTTAATTTTCACTACAAAAATATATTTGTCCTCTTAAAAAATAAATTCATGCTGTAATAAAGTAAAGGTAATGGTTTCCCCTGACATTAACTCTAGTCATGTCCGATTCTGGGGGGTGGTGCTCATCTCAATTTCTAGGCCGAAGAACCGGCATTGCCCATAGACACCTCCAAGGTCATGTGGCCAGCATGACTGCATGTAGCACAGTTACCTTCCTGCTGAAGCAGTACCTATTGATCTACTCACATGAATATGTTTTCGAACTACTAGGTTAGCAGGAGCTGGGGCTAACAGTGTGTGCTCACCCCACTCCCCGGATTTGAACTGCCGACCTTTTGGTCAGCAAGTTCAGCAGTGCAGTGTTTTAACCCACTGTGCCACAAGGGGCCCCAAAATTCATGCTGCACCCCACCATAAAATAACCACAAATGCAAACTTCATTCCCATGGTCATGACCAAGCTACAGTAGAGTCTCGCTTATCCAACCTTCGCTCATCCAACGTTCTATATTATCCAGCGCAGTCTGCCTTCAACCTGGATCCACATTACTGTGTATTTAACTGCTTTTTCTGTTGATTTGTTGTAAAATATGATGTTTTGGTGTTTAATTTGTAAAATCATTATGTAATTTGATGTTTAATAGACTTTTCCTTGATCCCTCCTTATTATCCAACATTTTCACTTATCCAATGTTCTGCTGACTTGTTTATGTTGGATAAGTGAGACTTTATTGTATAAATAGAGTTTAAAATGCAAAATTGCATATGTTCAATCAGGGGTTGAAATCCCTGTCTCCAACATGTCATCTTACCTGCAATTTGAACCCATTGTAAAGCAAGGGAAGTGGTTACAGGGAAGATAAGAAAAAGTGTGTGTCACAGTATAACAACTACTCCTGGCTGCGGTCCAAAATAGATGTTTTGGACTTCACCTTTCAGTAGCTGCAGCTAGCAGGAGCAATGATAAGGGATTATGGGAGTCGTTGTCCAAACCACATCTGCAGAACCAAAAGTTCCCCCACCCTGTTTAAAATTTACCAATCTGTACCATTTTGTTATGTTGTTGTTGTTGTTGTATTTATTATGTTGATTTGTATCCCATTTTTCTCTTAATGAAGGAGACTCAAAGAGGCCATCTTTGTACAAGCCCTTCAAAAATTCTAGGTAGCCCCAGAGTGGAAAGGTACCAAACCATGGTATTTAAACATCTTGTCCTTATCAGGGTGCGATAGTGCCACTCAAAATGGAAAAAACAGCAACCTTCACCTAGTTAGGTGTGCATGAAGAATAGGCGGGGGGGGGGGGGGGACACAAATGGAGAAAGACAGTTCTTCTATACTTATAGTGAAGGCTGTGGTGTGTTGGTCCCAGGTTCTTTGTTTATTTATTATTTACAGTATTTATATTCTGCCCTTCTCATCCCGCAGGGAACTGAGGGCGAATTACAATGCACATATACATGGCAAACATTCAATGCCATTAGACATACAACATATATAGACAGACACAGAGGCAATTTAACATTCCAGCTTTCCAGCTTCATGAGGGTATGCTCGATTCCAGCCACAGGGGTTACTGCCGCTTCACCATCCACTTGTGACACTGAGTCCTTGATGGACTACTTCCTCATTCTTATGCATGCTGCTGGAAGGTTTTATGGGTCATAAATTAGTTAAATTAGCCTCCCCACATAAAGCGGTTACATAAATGTACTACTGTGACGCAACTGGCTGGGAGTCAGCTACATTAAGTTCAATACTGACTGAAAAGTCATGAGTTTGAAACCAGCCCGGATTGGAGGGAGCTTCTGACCAATTTGTGTAGCTTGCTGTCAACCTTTGCAGCCTGAAAGACAGTTGAATCTCTCAAGTAGGAAATTTAGGTACTATTTATGTGGGGAGGCTAATTTACGACACCATTAAAAATCTCCAGCAAGCATGCAAAGAATGAGGAAGTACTTCATCAGCATCACAAATGGACGGTGAAGAGACAGCTCCCCTGGTGGCTAGAATACCCTCACGAAAAGCTGGAATGTTAAATAGCCTCTGTGTGTCTGTCTATATTTGTTGTGTATTTATGGCATTGAATGTTTGCCATGTATATGTACATTGTAATCTGCCCTGAGTCCTCTGTGGGGTGAGAAGGACGGAATATAAATACCGTAACTAAATAAATAATTAATAAACTGTCCTTTGGGCTGCATAGGTCAACAGCAAGCTAGACTATTAATGGTTGGGAGCTTATTTCGACCCAAGCTGGCTTTGAACTCATGACCTCTTGGTCAGTAGTGATTTAATGCAGCTGGCTACTAACTAGCTGCCCCACAGCCCAGTCCTTTTCTGGGGACTAATTCATTTGTTACAATTTTATGTGTCCATAAAAGAAGGATGCATGGAATAAACATCTGCATGAAAGAAGTGTCCATTAGTGGCCCATCCCTTGCTACAGAGTCCAAACACTGTGATTTGTCACTGCATAATATGAAAAGTTAGAGGCTGCATAACTGTGTAGCTGAAATCAGTGCATGTAGCTAGCAATAACCTTGCATGACTCCCTCTTCCCCAGCCTGCGTGCAAGGAAGCACATTACCTTGGCCTGGGCATAGGGCTATGTGAGCATGCGGAGGAAGGGGAGGGCTACAGACAAAAGACCGCATGCATGCTTGCACGTGCACCCAAGAGCCGACACTACACCTTCGCAATTGCACAGATGCACACTTTGCGTAGTATGGATATAAGCCACCAGCTGTTCATAAAGTCCCCTGTGAGCACAGTTAATTCATCAGCGTATCCTAGAACCAGATGCCCATTCTATAGGGAAAGACGGTCACATGCCATTCATACAGCACTTGTACAGGCAACACACAGGCAAACACATTTTTTGATGTGCGTAAGTTTGCCTCTTTGCATCTTCCCACACACTTCACAAATCAAATTGTGCCTACACACCTTGATGAGTGTGCCATTGATGAAACAGCAGGTACTTGGTAATTGTGTGAGGGAAGTTTACAACTAGAGTGGGGATCTTTGAGCCCTATAGATGTTTTGGATGTTAATTCCAGTAAGCCACAGGCAGCATCACCAATTACAAAGGAAGGTAGACGCTGTAATCCCACGCACTTGGAAGGCCCACATTTCTTCAACTCTGGCTGCCAAGACTCTTGCCAGACATTTTCACAGTCTAAATGCAAAACACATCTCAATTGTTTTCATATAAATGCCCTGCTGAAGTGTTTGGCCCCATCTACACTGACCATTTAATGTAGTTTCAAACTGATATTGAAAAAAGTGGTTTCACTGTGTAGATGATTACATATAATTCTGGGAACAGTATTTGATTTGTGAACAGGAAAAGGGTTGCATTAATCAATAGCAAAAAAGGAACTTGCATGAATATAAAACACACACACACAAATCATAGAGTTGGAAGAGACCTTGGGCCAGAGGTTTAGCATAGCTGGTAAATCATCAGCAATTATAAGATCTATCAACCAAATGGTTGCAAGTTTGAAGCCCTGAGTTGGCGTGAGCTGCCAACTGTCAGCCTAGCTTATTGTTTACCTAAGCAATTCAAAAACAGCTTTAGCTGTGATTAGAGAAATTGGGTACTGCTAAAAGTGGGCGGGGGGAGGTGTTTTACGATGCCATAAAGAACGAAGATCAGAAAATGCTAGGCAATCAAAAGGAAGGAGCTCTTCATCATAGAGCAACAACACCCCCTGGACTTGAGCCCAACCTTCCGTGGCACCAAAAACAACTGAAACAAACCACCTCCTTCTGTTCTCTCTGTCTGTGTATTGTCTATACAAAGCGGCATTTAATGTTTGCCGGGTATATGTACTGTGATCTGCCCTGAGTCCCCTAAGGGGTGAGAAGGGTGGAATATAAATAAAGTGTTGTTGTTGTTGTGGACCATCCAGTCCAACCCCCTGCAAAGAAGCGGGAAAATCGCATTCAAAGCACCCCCGACAGATGGCCATCCAGCCTCTGTTTAAAAGCCTCCAAAGAAGGAGCCTCCACCAAACTCCGGGGCAGAGAGTTCCACTGCTGAAGAGCTCTCACACTTAGGAAGTTCTTCCTAATGTTCAGGTGGAACCTGCTTTCCTGTAGTTTGAAGCCATTGTTCCACGTCCTAGTCTCCAGGGCAGCGGAAAACAAGCCTATTCCCTCCTCCCTATGACTTGCCCTCACACATATTTATACATGGTCATCATCATGTCTCCCCTCAGCCTTCTCTTCCTCAGGCTAAATATGCCCAGATCTTTAAGCCACTCCTCATAGGGCTTGTTCTCCAGACCCTTGAGCATTTTAGTCACCCTCCTCTGGACATATTCCAGCTTGTCAACATCTCTCTTCAATTGTGGTACCCACAATTGTACACAGTGTGATTCCAGGTGTGGTCTGACCAAGCTAGAATAGAGAGGTAGCATGACTACACTGGATCTAGACACTGAACTCCTATTTATGCAGGCCAAAACCCCATTGGCTTTTTTAGGTGCCACATGACATTGTTGAGGAGCCCCCGGTTGCACAGTGGGTTAAAGCGCTGAGCTGCTGAGCTTGTGGACCAAAAGGTCGCAGGTTCGAATCCAGGGAGCAGCATGAGCTTCCGCTGTCAGCCCCAGCTTTTGCCAACTTAGCAGTTCGAAAACACGCAAATGTGAGTAGATCAATAACTACCGCTTCGGCGGGAAGGTGACGGCACTCCATGCAGTCATTCTGGCCACATGACCTTGGAGGTGTCTATGGACAATGCCGGCTCTTTGGTTTAGAAATGGAGATGAGCACCACACCCCAGAGTCGGACACAACTGGACTTCATGTCAGGGGAAAACCTTTACCTAACCTTTATGACATTGTTGGCTCATGTTTAACTTCTTGTCCATGATCTTTTTCACATGTACTGCTATCGAGCCAGGTGTCCCCCATTGTGTAGTTTTGCATTTCATTTTTTTCTGCTAAGTGGAGTATCTTGCATTTGTCTCTGTTGAACTTTATTTTGTTAGTTTTGGCAATTCATCATTCTAATCTGTGAAGACCGTTTTGAATTCGGGTCCTGTCTTCTGGAGTACTAGTTTTCCCTCCCAATTTGGTGTCATCTGCAAACTTGATGAACTTTATTAAGTCATTAATAAAGATATCGAACAGAACCGGGCCCAGGACCGAACCCTGCCGCACTCCACTCATCACTACTTTCCAGGATGAAGAGGAAGCATTGGTGAGCACCCTCTGGGTTCGTTTGCTTAACCAATTACAGTGATAGTGATAGAGGGAACCTACTCCCCTCCCTTAGAAGGCTATTTGAAGAGCTGTGATCTTAAAGCGAGAGAACTGAGGAGTGGAATTTGTAGATGTTGTAAAGCTAGGAGTGCTGAATATGTAGTTTGCTGGATGCTAAGTTGCTGGATTCCATAAACTCTCACCAGCATTGCAAGTGTTGACAAATGTCAGGAGCCTTTTTCCAGTAATTACCTAGTTTTACTGACCTCATATTACATTTCTCACCAAAACAACTAACCACCACTCATAATATGAGTTGTGCTGCCCAAAATCAAGGAAACCTAATTAGATTCTGATCATGTGGAAAAGCCATATGGGAATATTTTCTATCCGTGCACAGTGCTTTTTCTCTAACAAATATTTGCCACAACATAGAGTATAGCATAGTGGCATAGTAAAGGTAAAGGTTTCCCCTTGACTTTAAGTCGCAGCTTGGGTGTGATCCTGGACTCATCGCTGAGCCTGGAACCCCAGGTTTCGGCGGTGACCAGGGGAGCATTTGCAGAGCTAAAACTTGTGCGCCAGCTGCGCCCGTACCTTGGCAAGTCTGACTTGGCCACGGTAGTCCACGCTCTGGTTACATCCCATTTAGACTACTGCAACGCTCTCTACATGGAGTTGCCTTTGAAGACGGCTCGGAAGCTTCAACTAGTCCAACGCTCGGCAGCCATGATTCTAACAGGAGCGGAGCGCAGGGAGCATACAACCCCCCTGCTGTGCCAACTCCACTGGCTACCAATTTGCTACCAGGCTCAATTCAAAGTGCTGGCATTGGCCTTTAAAGCCCTAAATGGTTCCGGCCCAAGCTACCTATCTGACCGCATCTCTGCCTATGAACCCACTAGGACTTTGAGATCTTCCGGGGAGGCCCTGCTCTCGATCCCGCCTGCCTCACAGGCACGGCTGGTGGGGACAAGAGATAGGGCCTTCTCGGTGGTGGCCCCGCGGCTGTGGAACGCCCTTCCCACAGACATTAGACTAGCTCCATCATTAATGGTATTCCGCAAGAAGTGAAAATCTGGTTGTTTGAGCAGGCATTTGAATAGTCAGTGCAATGAATGTAATGAACATAGGAATGGAACAATGGATGACGGATCTAGATCATGTTTTTAGTGATGAGATGCTAGTGAATGGCTATAAGTGTTAATTGTATATTGTTGTTAATTGTATACCTTTCTATAATATGTTATGATGTTTAACTGTTTTTTATACTGTGTGATGGTAGCATTGAATTTTTGCTGTTCTTGTTGTTAACCGCTGTGAGTCGCCTAAGGGCTGAGAACAGCGGTATACAAATAAAGTAAATAAATAAGTCTAGTTATGTCCAACTCTGGAGGTGATGCTCATCTCCATTTCTAAGCCAAAGCCAGCATTGTCCATAGATGGCTCCAAGGTCATGTGGCCAGCATGACTGCATGGAGCACTGTTACGTTCCCACGAAGGAGTACCTATTGATCTACTCACATCTGGATGTTTTTGAACTGCTAGGCTAGAAGAAGCTGGGACTAACAACGGGAGTTCACCCTGCTTCCCAGATTCAAACTACTGACCTCCCCGTCAGCAAGTTCAGCAGCTCAGCAGTTCAAACTGCTGCACCACCAGGGGCTCCATAGTGGCATAGAACATTCAATATAATATGGAAGCATGTAAGGACTCTACCACCCCTATTGGTAAATGCCACCCTATTTTTTGAATTTATAACTTTTACATGAGTTGAAAAGACCCTCCAGGACAGCACTGAGTCAAAATGCTTCCAAGTGTCTGAAAACTATTCTACTTTTTGCAAAAAAATATAGCCAATTTGGATTAGTTTGCTCTCACTTCCTCCTAAAATGGCCATCTTTCATCTGAAAAGTGAAGACAAAAGTGATGGAACATCACTTCCACTTGCCACAAGCATATATTTGCAAACACAAGGGGTGGAGGGAGAAAAATGGCACCAGCCTGGACACAATTGTTCAGTTCTGCTGCATAGTGTTGCTTGCTACACGTAGCATCCTAACTCCCCAAGGCATATAGAAAAGGATCAAGGAAATATTTGCCCCTCCTAAACCAATTTCTAACTCCAGACACCATCACTGCTACACACATTCATATGGATAAGAGCTCAGATTTAATTCTTCCATAAACACCCACTTATTACAACACATACATTCTGGAGAAAATGTCATTCAAACACATATACATACAAATAACAGATGGTAGGGCATACACAGGCATATCAAATATACACAACCTGAAATAATTCTTGTGCCACACACTGACAACACAAGCTCCATTTAGTTCCCTCAAACTTACATGCTAACACATACCCAGGCTTTAATACACATCAAAGACACCAAAGCAAGATGCCACCTCAAAATTACTGGGATAACATGAATAATTGAATGAGGAAAGTGAGATGGCAATTATGTGTGCATCTGCACTGCAGAATTAATGCAGTTTGACACCACTTTAACTGTCATAGCTCAATGCCGTGCAATAATGGAAGTTGTAGTTTTACAAGGTCTTTATCATTCTTTGCCAAAGAATGCTGGTTTCTCTCCAAACTACACGTTCTAGGGTTCCATAGCATTGAACCATGTGGTGTCAAACTGCATTAATTCTACAACGTAGATGTACCCTAAAGATACAGATCCATTCATATATCATGCCAAACTATGTTTCAGTTTCCAGTAGGCCAACTTGGGGTCCTTCCACACAGCCCTATATCTCAGATTATCAAGGCAGGAAACCTCACGATATCTGCTTTAAACTGGGTTATCTGAGTCCACACTCAGATAATGTGGGATTTTCTGCCTTGATATTCCGGGATATAGGGCTGTGTGGAAGGGCCCCTGGGTTCAGAGCTGATTGTCTTTGTTCTTGGCCCAGAATTTGCATCTTCCAAGACAAGTGGCCTTTGGAAGTAGAACAATAGCTATACCCAATAAGCAATCAGCCGTTATACATACATAGTTGGCACAAACCATGGTTACTTTGAATCATGGCTTCAGGTTCACAGTTTGGTGAGGCAGCAAAGCTCTCTGGCTGAGAATTCCAAGAGCCTCTTCCTAGGTTGCAATTCCCAGACTTCCACAGGATGTTACCTTCTCAGTTGAGGTTGAACAATAGTACTATAACTGCATAGTGTGTCTGAGCCCATGGTCTCAATTCAAATGACTTGTAGGCTACAGACATGGTTTGTCAAGATGCTTCAACTAAGTTGGGCATTTGGAGAGACCACATGTTCTGGTTTCAAACACTGGTGTCTCCAGTTAAAAAGAACACGTAACAAGTATCGGGACTTAACCTACCCTGGAAAGCTCCTGGGGGTCAGAAAAGGCAGTAGTTGATGAACAGATAACGGTGTGCACACAGATGTTCACACATGTGAATTAGTATAGTGATTAGAGTGTTGAGGCCATGTCTATACTACCATATAATGCAGTTTGAAACTGCATTATATGGTCAGTGTAGACTTATATAGTGCAGTTTATATGAGTTTACACCAGGCATGGGCAAACTTTGCCCCGCCAGATGTTTTGGATTTTAACTCCCACAATTCTGGCTGTTAGGAATTCTGGAAGTTGAAGGTCAAAATACTTGGGGGGCTGAAGTTTGTCCATGCCTGGTTTACACTGACCATACAATGAAGTTCCAAACTATATAATATATTGCAGTGCAAATAGAGCGCTGGACTAGCAACAGCCAGTGGCTTCTTTGTCATTGAATCTACTCTGGACTTTAGTCTGAAGTTGAAAAGAGCAACCCAAGATCCTTAACTTATTTGATACTTGGGCCGCATCTACACTGACCTTTTAATACAGTTTTGAAGACAGTAGTGTTGCTGTGTGGGCAAATCTTGGAACCAATCTGAGGCCCTATGCACTAAGGGTTTTCTTTCACACACTTTCATGGGAGTTTGTTGTCTACCTGCCACTTCAAACTGCATTAAATGATCATTATGGATGGGGCCAAAGGGAGATCTGTTATTTGCTTTCCAGTTGCCTGTTGGCTTATGGCAGTAGTTCCCAACTTTTTTTGACCAGGGACCACTTTGACCAGGGATGAATTGACCAGGGGCCACTCTCCAACATTAATACCAAAAGGGTTACAAATTGGTTTCTGGTCAAGTTTAGATTCGGTTTGGTTATTTGGGGTGCTGATCCAGAAAATTGCATGGGATGGACCACATCAGCTCTAGTTTCTGATACAGAACATATGCCATGTGCTTGCCCACAAAAAACCATATTTAATAATCTAGAGCTGATGTGGTAGTAATGATCCTTTGTGGGTAGTCAGCCTCTCTCCATCTGACATCCCCATTGCCTCACCACTATAAAAGGGTTTTCTGAGACCAGTCTCTCTGGTTGCCATGTGGTTTCAAAGCAACGGTGTAGTGATGGTGAGGCCGTGAACCATATTTTTGTTCTCGCAGACCACTGGTGGTCCATGAATCACAAGTGGTGGTCTACAGACAACAAGTTGGGAACCACTGGCTTTTGGCAACCTCATGAATTTCATAGGGTCTTTGTAAGCAAGGGGTACTCAAAGACAATTTTGCCAGTTCCTTTCTCTGACACTTCATAGCATTCTACACTTTTGACAGCTCCTTGAAAGTTCAGAAAGAAACCAAGAGCTGATTCAAAGGGTCTCGGACATGGACACCACCAAACTTGGGATGTCCAAGCTCAAGTTCCACCTGATCTTCACTGAGTGACTTAGGCTAGATCTATACTGCCATGTAGGCTAGGTCTACACAGCCAGAAAGATGTGCAATACAAGATGCCTATGAACAAGGGTAAGGGCACTGCAAATAGATACAACTTTCAGCCTGAGTCTAATACAGGATTTTTTTTTTCACGTGTATAGTAGGAAAGTGGGGGAAGGAAGGTAGAATTTGTTCATGCTATTGTTAGTAATTTAGTAATTTAATAGGAGGGTGGTGAGAAGAACAAGTAGGGAATCTTTTAAAAAATTATATTGCATTACATTCAGTTTTTGATCTCTATTACATTAACATTCATTGTTTACACTATTAAAATGTAACGAAAGTCTATGTTTTGTCTACATAAAAGAGGAATCGTATTGTCCTTTAAACATAATAATTGTGTCTTTTTAATGCTGTATCTTTGATTCCAGTTGGTTATCTTCTTTCCTTTTCTGCTTGAAGATTCTTCTTTGTTGTTTCTGTTTGGTTGTTTCTTCTTATTGCCAAATGGTTCTTAGAAAATTATTTCTTTTATTATTATGTACCATTATCATATTATATTTTATTATTATTTACTACAATTATATTTGTAATAGAAGAATATTACAAATATACTAAGATTTGCCTTTGTATTGGAAGCGCCCTGTGTTTCTCCAGGGAGAGAGGGCAGGTTAGAAATAAATTATTGTTATTATTATCATCATCATCATTATTATTAGATACAGGACAAGATTAGTACACAGCAAACAAGGCCACTATGCTGGCTTTGGTATTTGATCACAATTAGGACACTTGTGATGTATCGGTGAATAATGCGTGCAGATCTGAGTAGGGTGGCCTTTGTAGCTGACAGATGGTAATTTTGTTAGCGCCAATTGTTTTTAAGTACAGGCCAAGGTCTTTAGGCACTGCACCCAGTGTGCTGATCAACATTGTGACTCCAATTATTATTATTATTATTATTATTATTATTTGAAACACAACAAGATGAGTCCACAACAGACAAGTTCATTCTGCTGGCTGTTGTATTGGATCACACGTCAGACACTTCCCAAGTGTCTAGGACTGTGTGATGTATCAGTGAATAATGCATGCAGATCCCAGTAAGGTGGCCGTCTGCAGCTGTCACATGGTAATTTTGTCAGCGCCGATTGTGCTTAAGTGCAGGCCAAGGTCTTTAGGCACTGCAGCCAGTGTGCCAATCACCACGGGGACCACCTTTACTGGCTTATGCCAGAGTCTTTGCAGTTCAATCTTTAAATCCTCATATCTTGTCAGCTTTTCCAGTTGTTTCTCTTCTATCTTGCTGTCACCTGGGATTGCAACATCGACAATCCATACTTTGTTTTTTAACATGATCATGAGGTCAGGAGTATTGTGCTCCAAAATTATTATTATTATTATTATTATTATTATTACTATTACTATTTAACCACATTAACCACATTATTTAAAATATATATGAATCAATACTCCAATTCTAATTCACCAAGCTTACATAACATTCTTCTTGATTGTATATTATCAAATAATCCCCCCTTGCAGTTTTATTCATCTGTTTGTAATTGTGCACCTTTTCCTGCAGAAGCAATTGGGTCTTTGGACTGTAGTAAAGTTTTGCAGACTACACTGCCGTATAATCCTGATTATATGAGCCTACTCTGCCATATAAACCAAAGCAGACAATCTGGATTGTATAGGGCAGCATAGATGGAGCCTAAGTCTACTCACTTTTTCTCAGCCTGCCCTACCTTTACAGTATCAGTTGCCAAAGCAAAATGGGGGGAAAGATATACCAGCTCATTCAAGACTTGGGCATTATGTCATCTACTGAGCTTTCCTCCAAGTAAGCATCTTTCTCTCTCACACACACACAGCTTTGCAGCAGAGGAGTGGAAACTCTTGGCATCTTGACCAGGGGGGGGGGGGGGGGGGGAGGAAAGCAGGGCATCCATTGGGATGCTCACAAGTTCCTATCTCAGTGCAGACTGTTCCTGTCCTGCAGAAAGAGGCATCAGCACCCCTTAAAATTCCTTCCAGGAGCCCTATTTTATCGAAACCCCTCTTCTGGCAGCATCTTCTCCCTTCCTGTCAGTCAAAGAGCAGCTGCAGACGCAGAGGAGGATGACTTCAGGCTTGCTAAGGACCGCAGTGAGCTGGGCGACCCGCTGCGTGGCTGCAAAGATACACAGGATGGGAGAAGGGAGGGGGCTGCCCAAGGAGAGAGGGGGCTGCTTGGCATTCAGGCCCATGCCAAAAAAGCTTGCCCTGTTGAATTGACTCTTTTAAAAGGAGCCACTTTTCCTAGAGCCCTTGAGCTTGTAGATACCATCCAGTCCAACCCCACTGCTACCAAAGCACTCACGACAGATGGCCATCCAGAAGTCAAGACCATCAAGAGAATTGGACTCTCTTTCCAAGTGAGATTTTAAAAATATGATTGTCACCTCTCTGGCCTTTTCCACATCTACACTGCCCTATAACCCAGGATCTGATCCCAGATTAGATGAGTCCTCACTGCCAAATATCCTGGGATAAACAGATAATCAGATCCTGGGATATAGGAGCAGTGTGGAAGGGGCCTGAGAGACACTTTTGCCCCTTTTAAAGAGATGCTTTGACACAGCTGCTTTTGAAACGCATCATCATCAAATTATGGAGAGAGAGTTAAACATGAGCCAACAATGTGATGCAGCAGCTAAAAAAGCCAATGGGATTTTGGCCTGTATCAATAGTATAGTGCCTAGATCTGGGGAAGCCATGCTACCCCTCTATTCTGCCTTGGTCAGACCACATCTGGAATACTGTGTCCAATTCTGTGCACCACAATTGAAGGGAGATGTTGACAAGCTGGAATGTGTCCAAAAGAGGGCGACTAAAAGGATCAAGGGTCTGGAGAACAAGCCCTATGAGGAGGGGCTTAAAGAGCTGGATATGTTTAGCCTGCAGGGGAGAAGGTTGAGAGGAGACATGATGAGGGCCATGGATCAAGATGTGAGGGGAAGTCATAGGGAGGAAGGAGCAAGCTTGTTTTCTGCTGCCCTGGAGATTAGGATGTGGAGCAATGGCTTCAAACTACAGGAAAGGAGATTCCACCTGAACATGAGAAAGAACTTCCTAACTGTGAGAGATGTTCAGCAGGGGAACTCTCTGCCCCAGAGTGTGGTGAAGGCCCCTTCTCTAGAGCTTTTAAACACAGTCTGGATGGCCATCTGTTGGGGGTGTCTTAAATGCAATTTTTCTGCTTCTTGGCAGGGAGTTGGACTGGATGGTCTCATGATTCTATGACTCCATAGGCCATCCAGTTAACCCCATCCTGCGCTATAGGAACACCCTGTCAAAACACTCCTGACAGATGGCCATCCAACAATGAATGTAGAATGTCCACCATTGAGTGTGAAAGGACCTCTTTTCCAACTATTAGTTTTGGGAAGGAACGTTTCCTCTGAAGCGTAAGAGTTGCCAGATAATGTGATAAGACTGCTTCATAAGGTGGTTGACTCTCTCTTTTTCACTTCTACAAGAGTTGGGATGGTCACTTCCCAGGGCCTTTCCACCCAGCCATATAACCCAGGATATCAAGGGAGAATAACCCACAATATCTGACTTGAACTGGGTTATCTGAGTCCACACTGCCATACATTCCAGTTCAAAGTAGATAATGTGAGATTTTATTCAGCTGTGTAGAAGGGGCCTCAGAGATACTTTGCAGAGATGCTTCTCACTGCAAGGTGTATATCCAGTCTGCCAGGCAGGAAGATACAACTACAGTATAGTACATCCGAAAGAAAGCAACCCAGTCTCTCTTGATAAACCTCCACAGAAGGAGACTCTGCCACACTTCTAGGTAGCAGTCAAGGGAGGTGGGAAGGGGGATCCTTTTAGATCAGCGTTTCTCAACCTAGAGGTTGGGACCCCTGGGGGGGGGGGTCGTGAGGGAGTGTCAGAAGGGTCCCCAAAGACCATCAGAAAACAAAATATTTTCTGTTGGTCATAGGGTTTCTGTATGGCTCTTTGATTGTAGATGAACTATAAATCCCAACAACTACAACTCCCAAATGTCAGGGTCTATTTCCCCCAAACTCCATCTGTGTTTATATTTGGACATATGGAGTATTTGTGCCATGTTTGGTCCAGATCCATCACTGTTTGCATCTACAGCACTCTCTGGATGTAGGTGAACTACAGCTCCCAAACTCAAAGTCAATGCCCACCAAACCCTTCCAGTATTTTCTGTTGGTCTTGGGGAGTTCTGTGTGCCAAGTTTGGTCCAATTCCATCGTCAGTGGAACTCAGAATGCTCTTTGATTGCAGGTGAACTAGAAATCCTAGCAACTACAACTCCCAAATGACAAAATCAATCCCACCAGTATTCAGATTCGGGCATATGGAGAATATTTGTGCCAAATTTGGTCCAGTGAACGAAAATACATCCTCCATATCAAGATATTTACATGACGATTCATAACAGTAGCAAAATTACAGAAGTAGCAAGGAAAATAATGTTATGGTTGGGGGGGTCACCACAACATGAGTAATGGTATTAAGGGGTTCATGGCATTAGGAAGGTTGAGGAACACATGTCTCCAGTGCTATTCTAATAAGTTTATTATTATTTATTATTTATCTTCAAGTTAATTAATTAATTAATAATAATAATATAATGTAATATAATATATTGTATATACACATATAATATTTATAATACTATAATGTAATGCAATATATACTAATAATAATATGATATTATAATTATATATTTATATTACCTGTAATATTACTAATAATATAATGGTATAGTACAATATAGTAATATTTAATACTGATATTGTACTGTGCTAATAATGTAATATATTGTATGTATTGTATATTTAATACTTAATACTTATACTTTATTGTATATTTAATATATAATACTGATATTGTACTATGCTGTTGTATTATTATTAATATTAATATAATGTAATATAATATATTGTATATACATATAATATTTATAATATTATAATGCAATGCAATATATACTAATAATAATAACATGATATTATAATTATATATTTATATTACCTGTAATATTACTAATAATATAATATAATGGTATAGTACAATATAGTAATATTTAATACTGATATTGTATTGTGCTAATAATGTAATATATTGTATGTATTGTATATTTAATACTTAATACTTATACTTTACAGTATATTTAATATATAATACTGATATTGTACTGTGCTAATAATGTAATATATTGTATGTATTTATTTAATATTTAATACTGATATTGTACTGTGCTAATAATGTAATATATTGTATGTATTGTATATTTAATACTTAATGCTTATACTTTATAGTATATTTAATATATAATACTGATATTGTACTATGCTAATAATATAATATATTGTATGTATTGTATATTTAATACTTAATACTTATACTTTATTGTATATTTAATATATAATACTGATATTGTACTATGCTAATAATATAATATATTGTGTGTATATATACCTTGTAAGCCTTCGGGGTGAGAAGGGCGGCATATAAAAGTCGTAAACAAACAAATAAACAAACAAACACTAAGCTTGTGAGTCCCCTGCTGAGCCTTAGGGCTTCTCCTCGCGTGGGTTGGACTAGATGAGCTCGCGGGACCCCGCCGCCCTCTCTCCCTCCATCCTTGGCTCCGCTTCCCCTGGGAATGAATGAAGAGTGGGGGGCCAATAGGGGAGAAGGGGGTGTCTTACCGTCGTGGGTGGTGGCAGGGGTGGCCATGGCGGGGTTAGGGAGGTGGCACTCGGCGGCGGCTCCTCTGCAAGTCCGATCAGTAGCGAATGCGGCAGAAGCCGGCAGGGAGGGAGAAGAAACCAGAGAGGCGCGGGGCTGGCTTTCCCCCCTTCTTCTTCTCCTTCTCCCTCCAGCCTCCCTCTCCCTCTCCCTCTCTCTCTCTCTCTCTCTCTCTCTCTCTCTCTCTCTCTCTCCCCCTCCCACTCCACGTGGGGAAGGAGCGACCAGTGGAAACAGATCCCGGCGGGAGGGGCGGCCAAAGAGAGAGGGAGGCAGCCGCAGACCTTTGACCTGCTCCCTCCAGTTTAGACCCCTTTGGGAAAGAAAGCCCATTGAGTCACTCCGGACACATCTGGAGGAAGGCGCCCTAGGAGTCCTAAGAAGAGCCCACCTAAGGAAAGTTGCAGGTCTGAGGCAGAGCAGCGGGGGGGGGGGGGGATCCCCTTCCTCCTCTGGATTCAGCCAGGCCAGCTCTTTCAGCACACATGCAGGGAGGCACATCTCAATACCACAAATCCCACAACTCTCATGGGATGATGCAGTGTGTGTGTCTTGCAAGCAGCAAGAAACCTCCAGTCCTGTGTTTCTCAACCTGGGGGTCAGGCCCTGGGGGTCCTGAGGGCTCCCCAAAGACCATCAGAAAACACAGTATTTTCTAGGTTCTTGTAGGTTTTTTCGGGCTATAGGGCCATGTTCTAGAGGCATTTCTCCTGACGTTTCGCCTGCATCTATGGCAAGCATCCTCAGAGGTAGTGAGGTCTGTTGGAAATAGGAAAATGGGTTTATATATCTGTGGAGTGACTGGGGTGGGGCACAGAGCTCTTCTCTGCTGAAGCTAGGTGTGAATGTTTCAGCTGACCACCTTCATTAGCATTTGAAGGCCTGGCTGAACCTGGGAAAATGTTCTGTTGAGAGGTGTTAAGATGTGCCTGGTTGTTCCCTCTCTGCTGTTTTGCTGTTGTAATTTTAGAGTTTTTTAATAACCTGATGAATCAGCCTGGACACAGCATATTATTTGAGAACACAGAAATGCTGGACCACTCCAACAGCCACCATGTCAGACTACACAGTGAAGCCATTGAAATCCACAAGCATGTGGACAATTTCAACAGAAAGGAAGAGACCATGAAAATGAACAAAATCTGGCTACCAGTATTTAAAAAACTCTAAAATTACAAGGTGTTAAGATGTGCCTGGTTGTTTCCTCTCTGCTGTTTTGCTGTTGTAATTTTAGAGGTTTTTAATACTGGTAGCCAGATTTTGTTCATTTTCATGGTCTCCTCCTTTCTGTTGAAATTGTCCACATGCTTGTGGATTTCAGTGGCTTCTCTGTGTAGTCTGACATGGTGGTTGTTGGAGTGGTCCAGCATTTCTGTGTTCTCAAATAATATGCTGTGTCCAGGCTGGTTCATCAGGTTATTAAAAAACTCTAAAATTACAACAGCAAAACAGCAGAGAGGAAATAGTCAATGAAGCAGAAATAGATGTTTTTCTGAAACTCCCTGCCTTTCTCCATTATCCAGCGGATATTGGCAATCTGGTCTCTCGTTCCTCTGCCTTTTCTAAACCCAGCTTGAACGTCTGGCAACTCTCGCTCCATGTATTGCTGGAGTCTTCCTTGCAGGATCTTGAGCATTACCTTACTGGCATGAGAAATAAGGGCCACTGTACGGAAGTTTGAGCAGTCTTTCGCATTTCCCTTTTTTGGTATGGGGATATAAGTTGATTTTTTCCAGTCTGATGGCCATTCTTGTGTTTTCCATATTTGCTGGCATATGGCATGCATCACCTTGACAGCATAATCTTTTAAGATTTTAAACAGTTCAGCTGGGATCCCACCGTCTCCTGCTGCCTTGTTGTTAGCAATGCTTCTTAAGGCCCATTCCACCTCACTCCTCAGGATGTCTGGTTCTAATTCACTCACCACACCGTCAAAACTACCCTCGATACTATTATCCTTCCTATACAGATCTTCTGTATAGTCTCGCCACCTTCTCTTGATCTCTTCAGCTTCTGTTAGGTCCCTGCCATCTTTGTTTCTTATCATACCAATTTTTGCCTGAAATTTACCTCCAATGTTTCTAATTTTCTGGAAGAGGTCTCTTGTCCTTCCTATTCTGTTGTCTTCTTCCACTTCCATGCACTGCTTATTTAAAAAATAGTTCCTTATCTCTTCTGGCTAACCTCTGGAATTGCGCATTTAACTGGGCATATCTCCCCTTATCCCTGTTTCCTTTTGCTTTCCTCCTTTCTTGGGCTACTTCCAGTGTCTCCTCAGACAACCATTTTGCCTTCTTGGTTTTCTTTTTCTTTGGGACGTACTTTGTTGCCGCCTCCTGAACAATGTCGCGGACTTCTGTCCATATTTTTTCTGGGACTCTGTTTACTAAATCTAGTCCTTCAAATCTGTTCTTCACTTCCACTGCATATTCGCTAGGAATGTTAGTGAGATCATATCTAACTGGTCTGTGTATTTTCCCTGATCTCTTTAGTTTTATTCTAAACTGAGCAATAAGAAGTTCGTGATCTGAGCTACAGTCAGCCCCAGGTCTTGTTTTCACCGACTGGATGGATGTCCGCCACCTTTGGCTGCAAAGGATGTAGTCAATCTGATTTCGATGTTGACCATCTGGTGAGGTCCATGTATAAAGCCGTCTTTTAGGTTGTTGGAAGAGAGTATTCGTTATACACGGCGAGTTTTCCTGGCAAAATTTTATCAGCCTGCGTCCCGCTTCATTTTGTTCTCCCAGACCATGCGTGCCTGTGATCCCTGTTGTCATTTGACTTCCCACCTTGGCATTCCAGTCTCCTGTAATGAAAATAATGTCTCTTTTTGGTGTATTATCCAGTAGGCCCTGCAGATCCTCATAGAACTGATCTACTTCTGCTTCTTCAGCAGCTGTGGTTGGGGCGTATATTTGGATCACTGTGATGTTGAAAGGCTTTCCTTGCACTCGAATTGAGATCATTCTGTCATTTTTTGGAATATATATAGCTTATTCCTTTCTCATATACATTCCTTTCTCATATATACATATACATATGTATATGCATATGCATATCAGCTGCAGTGTGTAAGTGTATCATGCAAACATAGCAAGAAACCTCTAATCTATGTGGAATAAGCTATATATATAGCTTATTCCTTTCTCATATATATTCCTTTCTCACATATACATATACACATATGTCTGTTAAAAGAAGCAGTGGGTTCAAATTACAGGAAAGGAGATTCCACCTGAACATCAGGAAGAACTTCCTGACTGTAAGAGCTGTTCAGTAGCTCTGCCTCCGAGTTTGCTGAAGCTCCTTCCTTGGAGGCTTTTGAACAGAGACTGGGTGGCCATCTGTCAGGGGTGCTTTGATTGTCTTTTTCCGGCATGGCAGGGGGTTGGACTACGTGTTCTCTTCCAACTCTCACCTTCAAAGGGGTTGGCTCAACCTCTAGTTTGCTAGAAAAATGGAACAACTGTGTTGCAAAAGAATGTATGTCTAAAAAAGTGTTCCACTAACATGCAAAGTTTGGAAAGCTCTGAATGGACATATTGAATTATTTTGCTGTTTTTTTCAAAATCCACTCAAATGGGGCAACTGAGGCAGCTGCTTCACCCGCTTAAAAGTGGGACAGATGTCACTGTTAGCATAGAGGATTTTAATGAGAAATGGGGGAAAGGACAGCAAAGAGACTTAGAGGTGTTGTGGCTAAAGCCATACAACTCCCATCTGGGGAACTTTTTGCTTGTTCTGCTCATTGGAGCCTGAGATCTAGTGTGCAAGAGAGCACTTGGTGTGTTTTGTGCACTTTTCAGGACCATCAATGATCTGAATTGGTCAGACCACACCTGGAAAACTGTTTCCAATTCTGGACACCGCAATTTAAGGGAAATGTTGACAAGCTGGAATGTGTCCAAAAGAGGGCAACTAAAATGATCAAGGGTCTGGAGAACAAGCCCTATGAGGAGCGGCTTAAAGAGCTGGGCATGTTTAACCTGCAGAAGAGAAGGCTGAGAGGAGACATGATGACCATGTATAAATTTGTGAGGTGAAGTCATAGGGAGGAGGAAACAGGTTTGTTTCTGCTGCTCTGAAGACTAGGATGCAGAACAATGGCTTCTAACTACAGCAAAGGGGATTCCACCTGAACATTAGGAAGAAACTCTCTGCCCTGGAATGTGGTGGAGGCTCCTTCTTTGGAGGCTTTAAACAGAGGCTGGGTGGCCATCTGTTGGGGGTGCTTTGAATGCAAATTTCCTGCTTCTTGGCGGGGGGTTGGACTGGATGGTCCACGAGGTCTCTTCCGACTCTGTGATTCTATGATTCTGTATTACCACTTTGGAATACAACTGCCAGCAATCCTAGCTACCGTGACCACTGGTAGTTCTCTGGCCTTTCTCCCTCCTTGCTCATTGATACATCTGGTGGGAACAAAGAATGGGGCTCTGCATGGCTGTTTGCAAACATTTGAAGTCCCTTTCTGATTTTTTTTTGTATATTTTTTATTGTGGTATATAAGAAAAACAACAATATACAATCTTCAACACTCAAAATACAATTATTATTTCCCCTGTCCTGCTACCTCCCCATTCCCACCCGTGAATCACCAACCATGACTTCTGACACCACACCAAATGGAACTAGTATCTAACAAAAATCTGTCCTCATCCTTATGCTAATTCACCCCATTCAGCTATTTGAAAATCTAGTTTTGTCTTCTTTTTTAAATACCCAAAGGCCAGTCTCCATTTTATAGCAAATGTATCTTTGTTTTCTCCCCTTATGCCACTGGAAATCTTGACCATTTGGATATATTCCACTACTTTTCTTCTCCAATCCTTAGTAAGTAGTTATTTTCCCTCCTTTCAAGATTTTACTATAATGATTCTTGCTGCCACATAGCTATATTGGCATATTTCTACATTGTCTTTGCCAATTCTCTCCTGAAACAAACCCAAAAAGCACATTTCTGGGTTTTTCTTGATCTTCTTAGTAATCATTTGATTAAGTAAAAGGGTTTTTTCAGAACCTTTTTACCACCATACAATTATTATTATTATTATTATTATTATTATTATTATTTAACTGACACTATTATTATTATTATTATTATTATTATTATTATTATTATTATTATTATTTGAAACACAACAAGATGAGTCCACAGCAAACAGGATCACTCTGCTGGCTGTTGTATTGGATCACATGTCGGACATGTTCCAAGTGTCTAGGACTGTGTGATGTATTAGCAAATAATGCGTGCAGATCCCTGTAAGGTGGCCTTTTGCAGTTGGCAGATGGTAATCTCAGCGCCGATTGTGTTTAAATGCAGGCCAAGGTCTTTAGGCACTTCACCCAGTGTGCCAATCACTACTGAGACCACCTTTACTGGCTTGTGCCAGAGTCTTTGCAGTTTGATCTTTAAATCCTTGTATTGTGTCAGCTTTTCCCTTTGTCTCTCTTCAATCCTGCTGTCACCTGGGATTGCAACATCAACGATCCATACTTTATTTTTTAGCACAATTGTGAGGTCAGGAATATTGTCCTCCAAAATTTTGTCAGTCTGAATTCAGTAGTTTGATGTGTTCATTTTCTGTAACCTTTTCAGACTTGTGATCCCACCAGTTCTATGTCACAGGCAATTCTTCCTCCTCTCCTCCTCCTCTCCTCCTCCTCTTCCTCCTCCTCCTCTTCTTCTTCTACTTCTACTTCTTCTTCTTTGTATTATTATTTCTTTTATACACCACTTTTCTCTCTCATTCTGGCAAAGAGAATGAATTGCCATTCCCAGAGATTTCCAAAACAAGTAATTTGTTTTTGCCAAAAAAAGAGGTACATGACGTGGTTCAGGTCACAGGAAGTCCCAGAACCACCATTTGCCCACGAGTGCCAGTCATTGAGTCATTAGCTGACAAACTCTGCTGCGTTTCTACGAAAGAAATAACTAAAGTCGCTTAAGGGCTTAAAAGTTATATGGAAGAGGTAATTGCAGCAGCTGTTACTTATTCCGGTTGTATGACAACCAACAAATGCTAACACTCCTTCTTTTACATAATCATTAAAGATACAAGAGCCTTCTCCCATATTTGATCTTAGGATACTAAATGAGCAAATACAGTCCCAGTCCCTGGCACCTTACCAGGGTGGAGGGAAGAGTCAGTGGTCCAGATATGGTAGTTTGAGAAGCCCTGGACTAAAACATCTGTTTGTCTGCCCCTGACATTCCCTCCTGAGCCCTTCCAATTGTTTGGCTTCCAACTCCAGCCTCATGGGACTCTATTTATTTATCGTGTCAGGAGCAAACCAAACAGTCATTTTGCATTTTTAACAAACAAACAAACAAACAGACATACATAGATACATACATACATACAAAACACAAAGTTTGCAAGCTTGGTAGCTGATTAAATGTCCTTTGACCAGTAGCTGGACACTTGGAGTGCCTCTGGCGTTACTATAAGAAGGTCCTCCATTGTGCACATTGCAGGGCTCAGGTTGCATTGCAGCAGATGGTCTGTAGTTTGCTCTTCTCCACACTCGCATGTTGTGGATTCCACTTTGTAGCCCCATTTCTTAAGGTTGGCTCTGCATCTCATGGTGCCAGAGCGCAGTCTGTTCATTGCCTTCCAAGTCACCCAGTTTTCTGTGTGCCCAGGGGGGAGTCTCTCATTTGGTATCAGCCATTGATTGAGGTTCTGGGTTTGAACCTGCCACTTTTGGACTCTCGCTTGCTGAGGTGTTCCTGCGAGTGTCTCTGTAGATCTTAGAAAACTATTTCTATGGGACTCTTGGGGAGGCAGTAATAGCAAAACACTCTGGAGTAAGCATCCTCATAATAAAATAATAAAACTTTATTTATATACCGCTCTATCTCCCCAGGGGGACTCAGAGTGGTTTCCAAGCAACAACATCAAAACATACAGAGTCACAACATGAACAAAAAATAACAGTAACAGCAACATAAGCATGGAATTACCCAACAACACATCAATATTAAAGGAAGAAATCCTGACTACTCTTCATGTCTATTTGTTAGGGCATGGAAAAGGAATGGGTCAGGACAAATAAAAAGGCTGGGCCAAATTGAAATAAGATGGGACCGGCATTTGGGTACAGTACTGTAATAGGTAAACAACAAAAGCGGGGACGGGCTATTTCCAGTGGCCTGTTAGGAGAATGACCAGAGTAATATATAGGGGGCTAGGTCGTGTCCAGACAGTGTCTGGGCTGAGCTTAGCACTGGTCACTCTCGAAGACTTGTTGAAACCACCAAGTCTTCAAACTCTTACAAAAAGAGGGGAGGGATGGGGCCTGTCTTATTTCCCTTGGAAGGACATTCCAGAGGTGGGGGGCCACCACTGAGAAGGCCCTTTCTCAAGCTGTGGCCCTCCAGCTGTTTAGGCTCCAACTCCCAGAATTCCTGACCATTGAACAAGCTGGCTAAGACTTCTGGGAGTTGGAGTACCAAACAACTGTCAGGCCGCAGTTTGATGATGCTTACTCTGGATGGACCTGCATTGAAGGAAGTCTGTGTAGGAATATTAAAATCTTACCAAAGCGACTGTATTTAGTGACAGTTCTAGCAACACGTAGCCCTGGTAACTGCCAATAAAGAAAAGTTGTAAATAGGGGAAGTGATGAGAGGAGGATGTTTCCTTGTAATGGCAATGTGACCTAGCTTTTTGTGATCACGTGTGCGGCGGCAAGCTTTTTTTTAATAAGAGCTTTTGCAAAACAGAAGTCGTGGATATTAAAAGAAAGGGACTGGCAACAAAAGAAAGGCTGTCTTTATGTAGTTGTATGGAATGAACAGTCCTGTGACTGACAACGTGATGAACCATATGAATTCTTTCTTTAAAGGATTTGCCAAACAAAATAGGGATAAAACAAGCCTAAGGATTCAGATCTAAACATATAATGGGTGGGCAACTGGTTAAAGTGTTGCATTTCCACATGGGACTTAGAAGGTCCCTTTCTCAGTCTTTCCATGTTTACATCCTTTTTCAATATTTTTGACACATTCTTTCCATCTTTGGCCCTAAGAGGCCTATCCCTCCAAGAGGCTAGTTTTTAAAAGGTTTGTATGTATGAAAATCAGTAGTAAAACAGAAGAGCTAGTCAGAGATAGTGAAGTGAAAATGATAAATGGTCTGGAGAACAAGCCCTATGAGGAGTGGCTTAAGGAGCTGGGCATGTTTAGCCTGAAGAAGAGAAGGCTGAGAGGAGACATGATAGCCATGTATAAATATGTTAGAGGAAGCCACAGGGAGGAGGGAGCAAGCTTGTTTTCTGCTTCCTTGGAGACTAGGACGCGAAACAATGGCTTCAAACTACAAGAGAGGAGATTCCATCTGAACATGAGGAAGAACTTCCTGACTGTGAGAGCCGTTCAGCAGTGGAACTCTCTGCCCTGGAGTGTGGTGGAGGCTCCTTCTTTGGAAGCTTTTAAACAGAGGCTGGATGGCCATCTGTCAGGGGTGATTTGAATGCAATATTCCTGCTTCTTGGCAGAATGGGGTTGGACTGGATGGCCCATGAGGTCTCTTCCAACTCTTTGATTCTATGATTCTATGATTCTATGAAGGGAAAGAGTTTGCATTTTAAGTAATTTTTGACAGTTCGGCTCAGAATGGATTGTGGAGAAACGGAGAAAGAGTGAAATGTGCTTGAGTCAATAAGGATTTAGGATTCATCTAGATCAGGAATGGGAAAACTTCAGCCCTCCAGGTGTTTTGGACTTCAACTCCCACAATTCCTAACAGCCTACCTGTTAGGTATGGTGGGAGTTGAAGTCCAAAACAGCTGGAGGGCTGAAGTTTTCCCATTCCCGATCTAGAAGAAAAATATATATCTCAAAGTACTAAGAGTTCCCAGTTTTTTTCTGGTATTTTACCTGCATTCTCACAGGTTTGCCTCCAAACTCTTTCTTGAAATATCCTGGCTTTCCCTCAGTTTCCCCTCTGTTGTGTTCTTCCTCTTTCCTTTCACACTAATTATGTGTCACAGCTAGAATTTTATCACACCAGCTTCTCTCATTGCAATTGTGTTGTTTAAGGAAATGGGAACATAACATTATTGGAACTGTCACTTTCACTCATCAACACAATTGTGAAACACAGCTACTTCATTCGCATGAATTTCCACAATTGGTCTTCTGCACGTCCAACCCATGTTTGCTTCTTTTCTGTCTTTCCTTTCCCATTGATTTTGCAGAAACACCATTTTGGCATTTTCACAAGGCTTCTCTCGCTTCGCAATAGCAGAAATGCAGGGGAAGGACATTATTGCACAGGGAAAAGTGTCAGAAGAACAGCGATCTTGGATTTATTAATGGGTTTTTCCTGTGAATGAATAGAGACATTCCAATCACAATTCAAATGCAGTACAATTATGGGAAAACCACAACATTGTGCAAGAAACCATTTTGCCATAATTGCTCTTTCCTCACGTGACTAATTAATTTTCATCCATTTCCATTGGCCCTTCTTTATTATTACTCAGGAGTTATAGTCAAATTACTCAAGTGCTTTAGCAACTAAACATTAGAATTATTTTATTTTTGTGCAGTAATTCCTCTTTGACTCACTTGATTGCTATTTAATCTATGCCCTGGAAACAATAATTCAGTTTACTGTTGGCTGCCATCTTAGGGCTCATCCACATAGTATCTTTATCCCAGGAGCTTCTGGCTCAAAATGAAGGGTGGCTAGTGGACGTCAGCTGAAAATGCGGGAGGAATCACTAGAAAGCTGAAAAACCACAAGATAAAAAAAATGTGGGAATATCCCAGTTCTGGCCAGAAGATTTGGATCTTCAAACCTCTGTATGTCCCTGCACTCAGACAATACAGGATTTTTTAATATTGATTTGTTCTCAGGTTATACATGTGGCTTCTCATTGCTTCTGTTGTTAAAATATGGGGAAAGTTGATTTCATGACAAAAATTTTGTCGTGGCAAGAGGGATACCACCATCCACCCATTTATCAAAGTTTGTGGCACACACAAAAAAACTTTGTGGAGTACAACAAGTAATGAGTCCCTTCAGGGAGAGAGAGCAGGTTATAAATTATTATTATTATTATTATTATTATTATTATTATTATTATTATTTCAAAGTAAGTTCTATACCATTAAACGGGAATGGTTTCAAACCAGGAACAGAATTTCATCATTATTATAATCATTCAGAGGCTGTATGGCCATCTGTCCAGGCAGGATTAGAATCATAGAATCAAAGAGTTGGAAGAGACCTCATGGGCCATCCAGTCCAACCCCCTGCCAAGAAACAGGAATATTGCATTCAAATCACCCCTGACAGATGGTCATCCAGCCTCTGTTTAAAAGCTTCCAAAGAAGGAGCCTCCACCACACTCCAGGGCAGAGAGTTCCACTGCTGAACGGCTCTCACAGTCAGGAAGTTCTTCCTCATGTTCAGATGGAATCTCCTTTCTTGTAGTTTGAAGCCATTGTTCCGCGTCCTAGTCTCCAGGGAAGCAGAAAACAAGCTTGCTCCCTCCTCCCTGTGGCTTCCTCTCACATATTTATACATGGCTATCATATCTCCTCTCAGCCTTCTCTTCTTCAGGCTAAACATGCCCAGCTCCTTAAGCCGCTCCTCATAGGGCTTGTTCTCCAGACCCTTGATCATTTTAGTCGCCCTCCTCTGGACACATTCCAGCTTGTCAATATCTCTCTTGAATTGTGGTGCCCAGAATTGGACACAATATTCCAGGTGTGGTCTAACCAAAGCAGAATAGAGGGGTAGCATTACTTCCCTAGATCTGGACACTATGCTCCTATTGATGGTCGTGTAGTTGTGCCTGGGAACAACAGGGTGGTGTTCCTGGGTTATACATGTCTGTTCCTCATTGTTTTTTATCATAAAACATAGGGAAAGTTGATTACATGGCAAAACCCACAATAACAACAAAGTTCTGTTCCTGGATTGAAAGTGTCAGTTTCTGTTTAATAGTGTAGTCCTGACTTTGAAAGTAATGGTCCTATTCCACAAACTTTGTTTGTGTACCACAAACTTCATTAAACGTATGGAGGATGAAGTTTCTCTTGCCAGGACAAAGTTTTCACCCTCTAGTCAAATTTTGCCATCTTTTCAGGATAATAGCAAAGAGGAAACAGATATGTATGACCCAGGAACAAAACACGAATGAACGATGTGCATATTCGCACCTACGCATTTAAAGGGTTTTGTTTAAGTCAAAATTTCCAGCGAACATCCCAAGGTGGATATTTTGCAGATTTCGAAAACTCATAACAAAGCAGCAAGTCTGGACATCGCAGGCAGAAATCCTGGGACCAACATGTCTGTGTACAGACCTGCTCTCTAGTAGCAGGTTTTTTTGCCCCTCATAGAAAACCCACCATTTGGTGCTGTCTGGAAGTATCTGAGGACGATAATATAGCCAAGTAGAGGATAATATTATCTTGGAAAATACTAGACCTGAAAGTAAGAGTGAAATCTGCTATGAAGGTCCTGGAAATACTTAGGGATGAAGAAATCTTCATATGGATTTCCAAAACAAAATTGGCTTGCGCAAACAAAATCTGGAACATTTAGAAATTGAATTGTTGCCAACACCGTGAACTGCCCTGAGAAGGGCAGTATACAAATACTGCAAATAAATAAATACATTCATTTCCTAGGCTGAATAGAACATTAATCAAGCTAACTGAATAACAAGATCTAAGTCTTGATATCCTGGAATCATGGGCTTCTATTTATTATTCTTATAATATATGTGGTAGCAATAGTGCTACTGAAGTGGGTGTGTTCAGACTCACATGGTTAGGGGTGGCAGTATTTATTCAAGCGCATTACAAGCATCTCCCTTCCCTCCCTGGGAAACTAGAGAAGAGATATGGGTGGGTGGGAGGCACAAACAGAAGTAAAGATCCCCCTTTCATGTCTCAGCAAGCATTGACTGCCAGGAGTTCAAACAAGGGAGCCCAGCCAGGGGCACATACGTTTCATTTGGCATAAACTTTCCTAGCCGTCAGCCCTTTTGCATTTGATGAATTAAGCTGCAGTTCTCAAAAGCTTATGCCAAATAAAACTTGTCAACCTTTCATGTGTCACAAGGCAGAGTTCAGTTAAATGTGAAAAGCTATAGAGATATGTTGTTGGGTTTGCACTGCCTTGTTCGATGCCACGAGTCCACTGGGGAATAAGCTCCCATAGAATTTAATGGGTTCATTTTTGAGAAAATGCATCATAAGATTAGGTTTCGGAGTTGATCTTAATTGGTGGCTTTTCAACCCTTCCCATTGCTCCATGCTCCTATAACCCTAACTCTATGAACTTCCCATCTTTTAAAAATCTCCCCTTCTTGTTCTGTCCCATCCTATTCCAGCCCCGCTCCCCTGCCCAACATCCACTTTCTTTTCCATAGAATTGCTTCAAGAGAGAAAAACATCCTTGATGCTAGATTAGGAGATATCCATGAAGTAAACAGTGGTGGGAAAACAGGAGCTGATTTTGATTCTATGAGAGAGCTTCTGAGAGAGAGATGGAGGTAAAGTGTAATGTGTGGGCTAACCATCTTAAATGCACCATATTCTGCCTGATCCTGGAAGATAAACCGAGTGATCTGGTTAGTACTTGGATGGGGTTGTTGTTGTTCATTCGTTCAGTCGTTCCCGATTCTTCGTGACTTCATGGACCAGTCCACACCAGAGCTCCCTACTGGTCGTCACCACCCCCAGCTCCTTCAAGGTCAATCCAGTCACTTCAAGGATACCATCCATCCATCTTGCCCTTGGTCGGCCCCTCTTCCTTTTTCCTTCCATTTTCCCCAGCATCATACTCTTCTCTAAGTTTTCCTTTCTTCTCATGATGTGGCCAAAGTACTTCATCTTGGCCTCTACTATTCTTCTCTCCAATGAGCAGTCAGGCTTTATTTCTTGAACTATGGACTGGCTGGATCTTCTCGCAGTCCAAGGCACTCTCAGAACTTTTCTCCAGCACCACAGTTCAAAAGCACCTATCTTCCTTCGCTCAGCCTTCCCTATGGTCCAGCTCTCACATCCATTGGTTACTACGGGGAGTACCATTGCTTTGACTATGCGGATCTTGGTTGCCAGTGTGATGTCTCTACTCTTCACTATTTTATCAAGGTTCATCATTGCTCTCCTCCTAGAAGTAAGCATCTCCTGATTTCCTGGCCACAGTCTGCGTCTGCAGTAATTTTTGCACCTAGAAATACAAAGTCTGTCACTGGCTCCACGTTTTCTCCCTCTATTTGCCAGTTGTCAATCATTCTTGTTGCCATAATCTTGGTTTTTTTATGTTTAGCTGCAACCCAGCTTTTGCGCTTTCTTCTTTCACCTTGATTAGAAGGCTCCTCAGCTCCTCCTCGCTTTCGGCCATCAAAGTGGCATCATCTGCATATCTAAGGTTGTTAATGTTTCTTCCAGCAATTTTCACCCCAGCCTTGCATTCCTCAAGCCCCACACATTGCATGGTGTGTTCTGATACAAGTTGAATAGGTTGGAGGAGAGTATACAACCCTGCTGTACGCCTTTTCCAATCTTGAACCAGTCTGTTGTTCCATGGTCAGTTCTTACTGTTGCTACTTGGTCCTTATATAGATTCCTCAGGAGAGATAAGGTTATGGGAGACTGTCCAAAAACACTTGGTGCTATGGGCTATATTTCAGAGGAAGGAACTGGCAAAACAACATCTGAGAGCCCATCCAGATAGGGCCCGTAACACGGGAGCTCCCGCGGTTTTACCGGAGGCATCCAAACAATGTCTCCGGTAAAACCGAATTAATTCAGGACAAAGCAAGAAAACCCAGTTTTGTCACGAATTATTTAGGTACTGGATTAGACCCAGGTTTTCCCGAAAGACCTGGATCTGATCCAGTAAGGGCCCTGTGGGGACTACTGAGGGACTACTGAAGGGCTAATCCACACAATCCTTTTGGGTTTTTCGGACCGAATCAGGAAATTTCTCCTCCCCCCCCCCCCCCAGCATATCATTTCTACACAACAGGAGGACTCCAGCAGCATGTTAAAGGCAGCCGGGTAAGTTATTTTTGTAAAAGGTTTTTGTGGTAGTTGGTTGGCGTGTCTGGGTGTTCTACAGGAAGGTTACGGGAGAGTATCTTGACATCCACCACCGAAAGTGCGGGCTTTACAGCCTGGTTGGGGACAGAAGGCCACCCCGACCCAGGTTTTTAAAACCCAGGTCAACACGGACTTCTTTCCTGTGTGGAACCAGCCGGAGTCATTCCTTACCTAAGCAAACTCTAGAAAGTCATGGGGTGGCCATAACTCAAGAAATAAGTAACTTTAACCATATTCCATACTTCTGTATAATAAGCGAGTGTTCTATTATACACCTGCGCCTCTGAGAATGCTACAATTGGTTGAATTCCGAAACTTGGAGACTGTTGTGTTAGTAGTGGTTCAAGCATGGTGGTGTACAGTGGCGATACCGCAGGAACAATGAGGTCTCCATAAATGATGTTAGCAGGACTGGGAGAAATTGATGTCCTCACATTTGGTTCCATATTGTTGGGGATAAGGAGAAGTCATCACAGACTTTTTAAAAAGGTTTTCGAGTGGTTGCTTGCATGGGTGAGCACGCAGATGTTCTGCAGCCAACAAAAATCAGCCAAATCGTTTGACCAGATAATGTTGGGATGCAAGACTTTACTAATAAGACCAGAGCATCACCAATACGGGAGGAATCAAAAGTCGTACTTTATGAAACATGTGGAGGGCACAGTTTCTTTGGCCTGCACATAGAATGGAACTTTTGTGGTGATCCAAATAACTGAATCTTGCAGGTTTTTAAAACGTTGTAGTCCAGGAAAACACAGGAGCAGACCGAATCAGAATGTGTTTGTACTGTCTCCTATTACAGTACTTTTTTTTTCATGTCAGGAGCAACTTGAGAAACTACAAGTCGCTTCTGGTGTGAGAGAATTGGCCATCTGCAAGGATGTTGCCCAGGGGACACTCAAATGTTTTGATGTTTTATGATCCTTGTGCAGGGCTGTAGCCAGAAAAATTTTTTGGGAGGGGTTGAAATTTTTGGGGGGGCTGAAAATTTCACGGGGGGTGTGTGTGTAAAACCTGCCTCCTAGCTCACGCTGAAGCAAAGAGCACAGCAGGGGCAGAACAGCCTTCAATAGCCTGCAGCTCCGCCCCTGTCAACCACCTCCACCAAGTCTGGCCTCCTTAATGAGAGCATTCAACACACACACCCCACAATGACAATAATAATAATAATAATAATAATAATAATAATAATCCTTTATTTGTACCCCGCTACCATCTCCCGGAGGACTCGGTGCGGCTTACAAGAGGCCGAGCCCAAATACAACAGTAAAAACAACAACAACAATACAGCAAAATAACTCAAAAACAAGGCAATAACATTAACAACACACCATGACGCAATTAGAATCTGTGGCAGGGCCAAATGTAATAATTAAAATTAAAAAGTGCTGGGCATGACCAGGTGAAAAGGGTAGGTGTTTGGAGGGGGATGGGCATGCAGTTATCCTGGCTGGGGCTTGCCTGATGTCCTTAAGGAGAGAGTTCCAGAGTCGAGGGGCCACCACCAAGAAAGCCCTATCCCTCGTCCCTGCCAATTGCACTTGCGATGCAGGTGGGATCGTGAGTAGGGCCTCTCCAGATGAACGAAGAGATTGTGTAGGTTCGTACACAGAGATGCGGTCACGCAGGTAGGTGGGTCCCAAACAGTGTGAATCAATTGTCAATATTTGCCTGAGATAGTGCTTGCAGTTCTGGAGAGACTCTTAATTTTTTGCATCTCATAGACTTAGCATGGGGATTTGGTTAACCAGTTAAAATTCATGAGTAAACTAGGTTTTTAAAAAAATCTGAAACATTTTGGGGGGGAGGTTGAACCCCTAACCCCCCCCCCCTCGCTACAGGCCTGTCCTTGTGGGAGACTTCTCTCATGTCCCTGCATGAGAAGCTGGAGCTAACAGATGGGAGCTCACTCCACTCCCCGGATTCAAACCACCGACCTTTTGGTCAGCAGTCCTGCGAGCACAAAGGCTTAACCCATTGTTCCACTGGGGCCTCTGCTCTGCAGGGGTGACTATTGGGATTGTCAGAATGAACTCATGTGTCTGACAGAGGGAGCTCACCCTGCTCTCCCTGGATTCGGACCGCTGACTTATTGGTCAGCAATCCTGCCAACACAAGGGTTTAACCTAGTATTGGGTTCCTTACAGTACTAAGGAAAACCTTCATGTGATGATGGGAGTGTCTGGGAATGGATATGCATTCTTTGAGATGTGCATGTGGGGGTTATGTCAATGCAGACTTTAAATGTGAACACAACTGTATGCTTTCAGGCACAGAAAAAGTTATGCTCTCCCCTTTCATTTCACCAGCATGGAATATAACTCAGCAGAACATATCATATAATTATTGCTGCAGGGTGGAAGAACTGCATTTTTCTTTTTGAAATAAATGCCGGAAGCAAAGGTTAGAATTCATAATAGTCACTTATAACATCAATATTTTCAGTATTTAGTATTCTGATGTCCCTATAATATTTGTTCTGCTTTGCTTAATACAGCTTCCTAACCCAGACAGGCTTTTGAAGGCAATTTGCTGACGAATAGGTTATTATTGTTTGTACATTTTCTAGCCTTGGGTGTACTTGCTCGATGTGACTATTTATTTCACACACTTTTACCCCCCCCTTCTCCCCCCCCCCCAAAGAAGGGACTCAGGGCAGCTTCACATAAGCACTGAAAGATGCTATCAACATATAAATAATAAACAATTACATTAAAACAATAAATTAGTCACACCAGTTAAAACCAAATCCAAGTCAGGGGATTAAATCAAAGCCGCAGTATTCCATTCTTCTTTCCAATTGCCGCTATCCTTTAGTCAAGCGCCTGGTCCCAAAGCCAAGTCTTCAATTTTCTCCTAAAGGACAGGAGGGAGGTGGCCAACCTGATTTCCCTGGGGAGAGAGTTCCACAGACGGGGGGCCATTGCCAAGAAGGCCCTGTCTCTCATCCCCACCAACCGTGTTTGCGACGGTGGTGGGATCGAGAGCAGGACCTCTCCTGAAGATCTTAAACTTCGTGGTGGTTCATAACAGGAGATACATTCGGACAGGACCTTTGTCTTTCTTTTTCTGGCTATAACCAATATTAGATTGCCAAAAAACTCTTGACTGAACCATTGAATCACATCTGGCTGAATATTGAAATACATGTGTCTTAACAGATACAGACTAGGAACCCCCTGTGGAACATTGGTTTACCAACCTGCACGACCTCTCTGTTCCTCCAGGGAGGCTCTCCTCTCACCTTTTCCACTGTCACAGACCAGATTGGCGGGAACGAGGGAGAGAGCCTTCTCCACTGTGGCTCCCCGTCTTTGGAATTCACTACCTATCGAGATTAGGCAAGCCCCCTCCCTAGTAGACCAAGAAAAATCTGAAAACCTGGCTTTTTCGATGTGCCTTTAAAGAGTGACCATCCACACCAATTGTGTTGCCCCATCTATAATGCTTCCCTATGATGCACTTTCCCCCCATTCTAAACTGAAAGCCAGTCCCCACTGTTTCCTTTTCTTGCCCCCCCCCCTCCTTTGCATATTTTACTCCTACCAGGGTTTTATCATTTTATCATGTCCTGCCCATCCTATTTGATTTTATATTGTGTGAATCTGTTTTACTATTGTATTTTGTTATTGTAATTTATTTATATTTCTATTTAGGACACTAAGATCATCTGGGGAGGCCCTGCTCTCTGTCCCGCCTGCATCACAGGCGCGCTTGGCGGGGACGAGAGACAGGGCCTTCTCAGTGGTGGCCCCTCGGCTGTGGAACGCCCTGCCTGCAGATATCAGATCGGCCCACTCCCTGCTGGCGTTTCGGAGGAAAGTGAAGACCTGGCTGTTCGAACAAGCATTTGATTAAACAGTGTAATTGAACCTAGGAATACGGAATAATGGATGATGAGACTGGATTCTGATTTTACTGTTGAGGCGCTAATGATTGTTATACTGATGTTTAATGATTTATGTTACAATTGTTTTTAATTGCCCTATACTTGTCTCATGATGTTTTGTATTGATGTTGTTCACCGCTTTGAGTCGCCTGAGGGCTGAGAAAAGCGGTATATAAATAAAGTAAATAAATAAATATTTTGATTTTTTTATGTATTTTGTCTTGTGTTTTGCATTTTCTGTTTTGTATTGTATTTTAGAAGGGCTTGGCCTCATGTCAGCCACCCCAAGACCCATTGGGGAGATGGTGGCAGGGTATAAATAAATAAATAAATAAATATTATTATGATTATTATGATTATTATTATTATTAAACTCTTGGGCTGGCAGGACTGAAAACGGACAGGTCAGAGGTTCAAATCCAAGGAGAGCATGGATGAGCTCCCTCTGTCAGCTCCAGCTCCCCGTGTGGGGACATGAGAGAAACTTCCCACAAGGATGGTAAAAACATCAAACATCCAGGTGTCCCTTGGTCAACATCCTTGCAGACGGCCAATTCTCTCACAGCAGAAGCGACTTGCAGTTTCTCAAGATACAGGGGGGGGAAACAGATACAGAAAGACAAATTTTCTGCCCTGAAGAAAGTCCAGTATAAAACATTTGTATAAAATCTTCTACCTTTTGGACAGCTACACTCTTAAGGTATACCTAAAGCGCTGGGGTCTAGAATTTAAGATGTTTGGAAGAGAATATGTTGAGCCTCTGAAGATTCCAACAAGGGTCTGTGGACTACACACAACTAACTCACATGTGCAAATGTTTAAAAACTGCACAAAGTTTTATAAGACTGGGAGATGTCATCAGTATTAGTTGCCATCTTCTTATATATGTATCCTCTGCCTAACCCAAAGTCCATCTCCTGGAATAACTCAAGCTTTTCCTGTCTATGGAAAGAAACGGCCTGCCTCTTCTCTGTGTCTCCTGCCAGAAAACATTTTTTGGCAGAAAAGAATGTTTCCAAACATATTGCTTCTGACATTGCACATAAGAAGCATGTGGACCCCACCATTAGTCCAACTCAGACCTATGTTGTGAAAGTGCAGGCAATTGCTGGACAATTAGGAAGAGGAGGACAGTGATGATGAATTCAGTGGTGATCATTACTCTGGGAGCAATTCCAAACAAACTGCCAAAACATTTGACTGAAATCCCCACAGATGGGATCACAATAGCTCAATAAAAAATAGTGACATCGCTTGGAACATGCCACATAATCCAACAATACCTCACTGATTTTTGGACTCTGAAATAGAATCTGACTCCGTAACTCCAGTCAGTAACCCCTGGAAGTCAGGGAAGCTGGGAAACATAAAAGCAATAGAAAAAGAGATAGCCTTCAGGCAGCAGAACATTAGGACAGGCCAGATTTTTAGTTTCCTAGGGCACTTCCAGACAGCACTAAATCACGGGTTTTAGTGAGGAGCAAAAAATCCTGGAACTTCAGGAGAGGTTCATATACAGACCTGTTGGTCCCGGGATTTCTGCCTCCGTTGTCCAGACTTGATGCTTTGTTGTGAGATGTAGAGGCTCCCAAGATGGCCGCAGTGGGACTACTGCTGGAAACCAGCAGGGTTTTTTCAAAAAAACTTGAAATATTTGGTTATGTGGATCCAGAGGCGGCCCTAGGTAATTTTCAACGGTAAGCAAACAGTATTCCCCCCCCCCCCCCCCAACCAATCACTGATATATATTTTCTGTTCGTTGTGGGAGTTCTGTGTGCCATATTTGGTTCAATTCCATCATTGGTGGAGTTCAGAATGCTCTTTGATTGTAGGTGAACTATACATCCCAGTAACTACAACTCGCATATGTCAAGATCTATTTTTCCCCAAGAGTGCCTCAAGAGCGCCCCTGGGCAAAATCAACTATACTGCAAATGCTTACTTTGTGTAATGGGTTGAGCCGCCCCTGTGTGCCCTTAACATGTTTCATAAAGTTTTTGGCACACAAACAAAATTAAGGGGTAGGACTACTTCTGTCCAAGTCATCACTACACAATGAAACAGGAGCACACACTTTTAAGCCAGGAACAGAATTTTGTCATTATGTACTATTTTTAGAGCCTGGCTGTCTGACCATCTGTCCAGACAGATTTGATTGTGTACTTGTAGCATCAAAAAACAGGGTGCCATTCCTGGGTTATACATGGCTGTTCCTGATTGCTCTTCTTGTGAATAGATGTACAGCATTGACTAGAGAGCCACAACTTTGTCCTGGCTAGAGAAAATGCACCTTCCACACTTTTCATGAAGTTTCTGGCACACAAACAAAGTTTTTGCCTTCTACTCAATATCACCTTCTTTTTAGGAACCGACCAATCAGGAACAAGCATCTAAAACGCAGGAACAAACCCAGACAAAAAACCCCGTTATTTTCGATTGCAAGGACATACATATATGTGAAGATCCAGATATTCGGCTCAAAATTGTGATATTCCCGCACCTAGAAATCTCACTTTTTGGCCCTTTGTAGTGATTGCTTCCAGGTTTACAGGGTAACTGTTAACGGAATCTTGCCACTCTCCTGTTTGCTGTGGAAACTCCTGGTTTAAAGGTACTGTCTGGATGGGCCCCTACTGTTGATTCTATTTTGTAGCTATCAGGAAAGCTTCTCATACTTTAGCCAGGCATCTAGTGAGTCCAGAAATGTGAGACCCAGTAGCTAATACCTGAGATTCCTGCTAGTCTTTTTTTTTTTTATCTTTCCTTTATCTTTCTTTCTTTTTTTCTTTTTTGACAAGTATTACATTTTTACCAACTCAGCATCTCATTGGCAGCAAGCGAAGACAATCCTTCCTGTAGTCTTTAGTCAATGTGCTTTGCAGCAGCATCTCTCAGTTGAAGAGCATTACCGGTAAGCTGTCATTGTTCCGAGAGAATGACCTTTGTAAGATGCTTGGCATGTCGCCATAAAGTTCAAATGGGCTGACTTTTTTATTTTTCAAAACCTTCTTGCAGCTATTGTCAATGCAGCAAAGCTATGTCTAAAAGAAGCATAGGGCAACACTGAGAATCAGATCACACAGTGGCAGAAAGGGGTCGGTGGAATGGTAAATGGACAGACAGAATCAAAGAGTTGAATCATAAAGCATTAAAGGAGTGACTATAAAAGAACATTAATTGAAAATCAAGGCCTATGCAGACAATATCGTTTGGATTTTAGGAGACCCAATACAACGAATACAGACACTAATAGAGATAATCAGTAAATATGGAGTCAATTCAGGATTCAGAATTAACAAAGAGAAATCTATGTTAGGTTCTTGTGGGTTTTTTCGGGCTATAGGGCCATGTTCTAGAGGCATTTCTCCTGATGTTTCGCCTGCATCTATGGCAAGCATCCTCAGAGGTAGTGAGGTCTGTTGGAATTAGAACAATGGGTTTATATATCTGTGGAATGGCTGGGGTGGGGCAAAGAGCTCTTCTCTGCTGGAGCTAGGTGTGAATGTTTCAACTGACCACCTTCATTAGCATTTGAAGGCCTGGGAAAAACTTTTGTTGAGAGGTGTTAAGATGTGCCTGGTTGTTTCCTCTCTGCTGTTTTGCTGTTGTAATTTTAGAGTTTTTTTTAATACTGGTAGCCAGATTTTGTTCATTTTCATGGTCTCTTCCTTTCTGTTGAAATTGTCCACATGCTTGTGGATTTCAATGGCTTCTCTGTGTAGTCTGACATGGTGGTTGTTGGTGTGGTCCAGCATTTCTGTGTTCTCAAATAATATGCTGTGTCCAGGCTGGTTCATCAGGTGCTCTGCTATGGCTGACTTCTCTGGTTGAAGTAGTCTGCAGTGCCTTTCGTGTTCCTTGATTCGTGTTTGGGCGCTGCGTTTCTAACTTTAAAATTATCAACAAGACATATTGATGAATTGGAGAAATTATCAGCATGCAAGATAATGTCAAAAGTAAAATATTTAAGCATGTGGTTAACCAATAAAAACTAATTATACCAGAATAACTATGAGAGCCTTCTAATCAAAGTGAAAGAAGAAAGCGCAAAAGCTGGGTTGCAGCTAAACAAAAAAAAAACAAGATTATGGCAACTGGAAAATAGAGGGAGAAAACATGGAGGCCGTGACAGACTTTGTATTTCTAGGTGCAAAGATTACTGCAGACACATACTGCAGCCAGGAAATTAGGAGACGCTTACTTGTTGGGAGGAGAGCAATGTCCAATCTTGATAAAATAGTGAAGAGTAGAGATATCACACTGGTAACGAAGATCTGCATAGTTAAACCAATGGTCTTCCCCATAGTCACCTACGGATGTGAGAGCTGGACCATAGGGAAGGCTGAGCGAAGGAAGATAGATGCTTTTGAACTGTGGTGCTGGGGAAAAGTTCTGAGAGTACCTTGGACTGCGAGAAGATCCAACCAGTCCATACTTCAGGAAATAAAGTCCGACTGCTCATGGGAGGGAAGAATAGTAGAGGCCAAGATGAAGTACTTTGGCCACATCATGAGAAGGAAGGAAAGCTCAGAGAAGACAATGATGCTGGGGAAAATGGAAGGAAAAAGGAAGAGGGGCCGACCAAGGGCAAGATGGATGGATGGTATCCTTGAAGTGACTGGATTGACCTTGAAGGAACTGGGGATGGTGACAGCCAACAGGGAGCTCTGGCGGGGGCTGGTCCATAAGGTCACAAAGAGTCAGAAATGACTGAACGAATGAAAAACAACAAAACTATGAGAGGGCCTTGAAAGAGGCTAAAAAGGACTTAAATAGGTGGCAAAGAATCCAACTAACCTGGATGACCATTGACAATAGTTTGGAAGCTTCAACTAGTTCAGCGATCAGCAGTCAGGGTACTAACTGGGGTTCCATATAGGGAGAGAACCACTCCCATTTTGCAGCAGCTGCTTCCAGACTAAATACATAGTGCTGGTCATTACCTATAAAGTCCTAAATTGTTCGGGTCCAGGCTATCTGTCAAATTGCATCTCCCTATATAGACCACCTCGTGCACTGCAGTCAGCAGAGGAGGCCCAGCTCTCGGTCCCACCCCGGTCTCAAGCGTGATTGGTGGGAACGAGAGAGGGGAATGTCTCCATGATCGCTCCCCGCCTCTGGAACTCCCTTCCCAAAGAAATAAAAATGGCCCCCACCCTTCTCTCCTTTAAAAAAACTTTTGAAAATGCACTTAGGCACTTTAGCATGTGGAGAGATGGACTAGCATATCTTAAGCCAATCTCACTGGAGCACTGGCAAATTTACTCGCATCTTATGGGCTGCTATGATACATTTTAAATCATCTCTGATATGTTAGGTACTTTTTAATGCATTTTAGTCGTTTAACTTTTTGGGGCACATGTGTCTTTATGTGTAATTATGTTTTATTTAAAAATTAGTATTTTTCTTTTGGAGCCCCTGGTAGCACAATGGGTTTAAACGACTGACATATGGAACTTGTTGATCGAAAGGTCGCAGGTTCGAATTCAGAGAGTGGCTTGAGCTTCCGCTGTCAGCCCAAGCTTCTGCCAACCTAGCAGTTCGAAAACATGCAAATGTGAGTAGATCTCTGGCGGGAAGATAACGGCGCTCCATGCAGTCATGCTGGCCACATGACCTTGGAGGTGTCTACGGACAACGCCAGCTCTTCGGCTTAGAAATGGAGAAGAGCACCAACCCCCAAAGTTGGACACGACTGGACTTAAAGTCAGGGGAAAACCTTTACCTTTTTCTTTTTCTTTTCTTTTTTGTCTATTTTCTCTTGTCAATATGAGTTTTCTGATGATATTTTGTATTGTTTTGATTGTTGTGCATTTATGTACTATGGCATTGAATGTTTGCCTTTTTGTATGCAAACCGCTCTGAGTCCCCTTGGGGAGATAGGGGAGTCTATAAATAAAGTATTTATTGTTATTTACCACACCCATCCTGCCACATTCCCACCCCATTGCACAGCCTCCAATGCCACATCAATGCAAAGCCATGGAGTTCAATATAGTTACAGCTCTAGGATAAAAGCTGTTTTTCAGTCTGTTTATCCTTGCCTTTGTCACCCTGTACTGTCTGCCAGATGGTGATAATTTAAAATATATATATGCTGGGTGAGATGGTTTCTCAAGAATGCTCTGAGCTTTCTTAAGGGGAAGAAAAGGAAGAAAAGGGGAGATAGAAAATCAGGGTATTGCCCCCTTTCTCCCCAAGAATTTCCCTTCTCTGAATTATTTCTCTTCAGATAACTAAACCTGAGATATCTACATTCATTCTTATGTCCCACAGGTACATCCAAGAAAATTCAAGTGGTTATTTTCAGCAGTGAGTTTCCAAATCCTGTATTGTTCACAGAAGTTATGTGAGTACAGCGTGTACATTACCTTTCCAAACAAAGGTCACAGGAGAGATGCTATCAATGGAAAGTATCTCTCTCATGTGAAATTCTTATGATATGTTAATTAAGCTATTTGATTTAATACTACTTGGGACCTAGGGCAGCAGAAGGCAACCAATCTGAATGAGAAGTCTGTCCTTGTCAATCTTGAGATATGATGTCAAGATGGCTATCTTTGTTCTTAGCATAAGTAATTCAAGAGCAGATGAAAGAGCTGGGTAAGGGATTCAGAAGACGAAAGAGGGTCATAGCATCTGAAAACATAAATATTTATCATAATATGGAATATTTTTCATCCAATGTAGAACATTCATGAGTATACAGCTGTGTTGGAGAACTGGTGGGCCAGATATACCCCTGAGGCATCCCTAATGTTTGTATCATTTAAAGAAAAAGCCTTACATTAGGGCTAAAAGACAGAGTTGAGATATGACCTGGAGAGTTGGTTTTATGCAGATTCTAGGGAAGCTAGTGCCCATTTCAACTATCATTCCACCTGGATTCCAGGTTTTATTTTCAAAGCAAGTAGGTTTGTAGTATTGTTGAAGGCTTTCATGGCCAGAACCACTGGGTTGCTGTAGGTTTTTTCGAGTCATATTGCCATGTTCTAGAGGCAATCTCTCCTGACATTTCGCCTGCATCTATGGCAAGCATCCTCAGAGGCAGTGAATTCTGTTGGAACTAGAAAAATGGGTTTATATATCTGTGGAATGACCAGGGTGGGACAGATTTGTTGTCACCTCTCAACAAAAGATTGCCCCAGGCACTGCCAGGCCATCAAATGCTAATCAAGGTGGTCAGTTGAAACATTCACACATAGCTCCAGCAGACAAGAGTCCCTTGTCCCACCCTGGTCATTCCACAGATATATAAACCCATTTTCCTAGTTCCAACAGACCTCACTACCTCTGAGGATGCTTGCCATAGATGCAGGTGAAACGTCAGGAGAGAATGCTTCTAGAACCATATAGCCTGAAAAAACCTACAACAACCTAGGTTTTTTTAGTGTTTGTCGAAACTGAGATATAGGGCAAAAACAAGCCTTTCTGGGAATTTCAGGTGTTATGGAAGTGAAAAGTGGTGCAGCAGGTTAAACCGCTGAGCTGCTGAACTTGCTGACTGAAAGGTTGGCGGTTCGAATCCGGGGAGTGCCTGCCATAGATGCAGGTGAAATGTCAGGAGAAAATGCTTCTGGAACATGGTCATACAGCCCGAAAAACTTACAGCAACCCAAACACAATAATCTCATACTGGTTCTTTTTAGGTATTGGTCAAACACACAGCCCACAATTTATATTCGGTCCATTGAGTGAGTGTTGATGTAGGTGTGGTTGGTGAAGGAAAACAACTATAAAAACAGACACTGTCTGCAACAAAAGGCAAAAAAGCATTTGATTTGTAAACCTTTTGGTACTAATGTTTAGATTCGATTTGTTTATTTGGGGTGCTGATTCATAAAATTGCATTGGGTAGACCACATCAGCTCTAGTTTCTGATACAGAACATATGCCATCCAGAAGTTGCCATCTGCTTGCCCACAGAAAACATTATTTAATAAGCCTCAGCACTATAAGAGGGTTTTGTGAGACCAGTCGCTCACATTGTAACACTGTAGTAACAGTGAGGCCGTAGACCATATTTTAGTTCTTGTGGACCACGGGTGGTCCGTGGACCACAGGTTGGGAAACACTGTTCTAGATATTCCATTGAGACTGCGGCTCCCATCACTTTCAGTCAGCATAGTCAATGGTGAGAGATGGTGTGAATTGCAGCTCAAATAGGCCACAAGTTGTCCACCTCAACTTCAAGCAGAAGTACCATGAAATGCTCATTTTTACAGATTTGTTTATTTATTTAGAACATTTATACCCCATCCTTTTAAATCTCCAAAGAGGGACTCAAGATGGTTTCCAACAGGCAACTATTCAATGCCGACACAATATAATAATATAACATAAAATACAATTAGCATATATTGAAAACAGTTATGAATATACTAGGTTCTTGTGGGTTTTTTCGGGCTATAGAGCCTCTGAGGATGCTTGCCATAGATGCAGGCGAAACGTCAGGAGAAATGCCTCTAGAACATGGCTCTATAGCCCAAAAAAAACCCACAAGAACCTAGTGATTCCATCCATGAAAGCCTTCGACAATACAGTTATGAATATACATTAAAACAGTTTGTCAGTTCAAATCATCATCCAAATCAGTCCACTGTGGTCCACTAAAACCTTATTGTTACCAGTAAATCAGTCTATTCTGCAAATGCTTGATCCCACAGCCAGGATTTGAGTTTCTTCCGGAAGTCCAGGCGGGATGGGGCAGATCTAATCTCATAAGGGAGAGAGATCCACAGCTGAGGGGCCAACACAGAGAAGGCCCAGTCTCTTGTCCCCACCAAACGTGACTACAGTGGTGACGGGACCAAAAACAGGGCCTCGCTGGATGATCTTAAGGTCCTTGGTAGTTTATAGAGGGAGATACGTTTGGACAGGTAAACTGGGCCAAAACCATTTAGGACTTTATCTTTGCCATTTGATCCCACTTTCATTTCATGGTACTTCTGCTTAAAGTTGAGGCAGACAACTTTAAGCAGTTCACACCAACTCTCACCATCAGGTATACATACACCTGCTACCTGAGACTACTTCGTGCCTTTAATGGAATCACATTCGCTTGTGCTGCAGCAAATCACACATGCTTCACTGTTGTTTTTGTTTTTACAGACACATATGCACTTGCTACCTCTCTGCACGCAAACACTCTGTATTGCAGACTGAAGTCCCCAGGAGATGGAAACTCATCATGTCACCCTGCATTTCCCTTGATGTTTCGTTTTCCCCCCCGATTAAGACTTGAAGTGTGGCTTGAGAAAGCTATGCAGGAATTTCCAAAGGGCTTTAGAGTTCTAGACATTGTGAAGCTCTGAACTAGTCCTGTGAGGCCAAGTGAAGCAAAAGGATGGGGGCGGGGGGCAGTTCTGGCTTGTTTTTAGTGTAGTTTAAAGGTGTCCATGTTTCAAGGATTGGCCTTGCTTCTCTGAGCTACATAATGAAAGAAACAACCTCATCATACAGACTAATTTGCCCGTCATACACCGCTCACTCTCACCTTTTGCCACAGAGCCCATTACACAACATACATCTACTTCTAGCACAGCTCTGTGGCAAAAGGGGAGAGCAAGCGGCATACACCACCACCATGGCAACACGGGATGCTTCTGTTGGATAGTTGTATTCTGTGATTTTAATTGTTTATATTGATATGTTTTTAATTCCAAGTTTTAATGTTAAATGATGTTATGTTTTAGGATTTAATTGATAATTGTATGCTAATTATCAATTAATTGATAATTGTTATGTTCGGTTTCTGTATGTGAGGCATTGAATGTTGCGTTAATTGTGTTGGGAACTGCTTTAAGCCCCCCCCCCCCCACCACCCCCCAACTGCTGGGGTGAGAAAAGCAGTATACAAGTGAAGTAAATAAATAAATAAATTTGCATGGGAAAGGACCAGTGGTAAATTTATGGATTATAGATTATGATATGGATTGTGTGGTTTTAATTGATGTTTTAATAATTGATGTTAACTGCTTGGATTTTAATGTATTTGTTTATTTTATGGATGTGTATGGCATCAAATTGTTACCTGTTGTAAGGCCGCACTGAATCCCCTTTGGCTTGAGAAGGGTGGAGTACAAATGCGGTAAATAAATAAATACAAACATAAGTTGGACAATGCGAGACATGGGGTGGTGGGTTCTCCATGCCCTTTGCTAGGACTCCACAGACTTACCATGAATCCCAACCTAAATGTGATAAGGCCCAAAGAATCTCAGAGCAAGAGAACTGTCCTGATTTTTTTCTCCCTGTGTGCTACTATCCATAGCTGCAAGCTTCATTGGGGAAGTTGCTATTGACCATGCATGGGCAAATTTTGGCCCTCCAAGTGTTTTGGACAACAGCTCCCACAATTCCTAACAGTCTACTGACTGTTAGGAATTGTGGGAGTTGAAGTCCAAAACACTTGGCGGGCCAAAATTTGCCCATGCCTGCTATAGACTCTCCATAAATCTTCTTCTCTCCCTCCTTTGTTTAATCTGTTAGTCATTGTGGTTTGCTTGCTTATTATTTGAATGATATGCTTGTGGCAATTACAGATGATGCTTAAGGAAAATTCTTGAAAGCATCACCCCAGATCCCACCACTTTGCCCTGGCACTGAGATATTGGGTCCTGGAGAGCTGAAGGATTAGCAACCCTAGTTGTATGCCTGCTAGATCAGTGGTTCTCGACCTTCCTAATGCCACGACCCCTTAATACAGTTCCTCATGTTGTGGTGACCCCCAGCCATATTTTTGTTGCAACTTCATAACTAATTTTGCTACTGCTGTTAATTGTAATGCAAATATCTGATATGCAGGATGTATTTCCATTCACTGGACCAAATTTGGCACAAATACTCGATACGCCGAAATTTGAATACTGGTGGGGTAGGGAGGGGGATTGATTTTGTCATTTGGGAGTTTTAGTTGCTGGGATTTATAGTTCACCTACAATCAAAGAGCATTCTGAACTCCACCAATGATGGAATTGAACCAAACTTGGCACACAGAACTCCTATGACCAACAGAAAATACTGGAAGGGTTTGATGGACATTGACCTTGAGTTTGGGAGTTGTAGTTCACCTATATCCTGAGAGCAGTGTGGATTCAAAACAATGATGGATCTGGACCAAACTTGGCATGAATACTCAATATGCCAAATTTGAAAACTTGTGGAGTTTAGGGGAAACAGACCTTGACATTTGGGAGTTGTAGTTGCTGGGATTTATAGTTCACCTACAATCAAATAGCGTCCTGAATTCCACCAATGATAGAATTGGGCCAAACTTCACACACAGAACCCTCATGACCAACAGAAAAGACTGTGTTTTCTTTTGGTCTTTGGCAACCCATCTGACACCCCCCTCATGATCCCCCCAGGGGTCCTGACCTCCAGGTTGAGAAACGTTGTGCTAGATAAAACCTTTATCCTTTCAAAGGTGCAGATATAAAGCTCACAGAAATGATAGCTTTACTTTTGTCTGTTTGTGGAGAAAAATAAACATTTCAATGAAACTTTATTTCTTTGAGGATTTCATTTAACAAGACTTATAGTAGTTAGAGACTCAAAATCAGGGGAGGTTACAGGCTAGTTTATTCAGTGGCAAAAGAGCGTGAACTTCACACTGAATGCAAAGTTAACAGAACAAAGGTTTAAATGGAAAAAAAGAAAACATGCTTACTGAGAATAATATGACATTTACTGGGTATTGATCAGCACAGATTTTAGAGACTTGTTATCCATGATCTGACCTTTGCAATGACTCTAACTGGGAAATGAGTTTGCAACATCCTGCTTTAGTGGAAAAATGAAATACCTTGAAACAATGCTCATAATAATAAAGCTGTTAGTCAGTTACAATGTCATAGGTTTGAACTCTGAAGGGCAGAGTTTGAATTCATTAGGTGACTATGAGAAAAGGAAACCTACTCTCAACAAATCTTGCCAAAGGTTCACCATAGAGTCACCCTAAGTCAGAAGTGACTTGAAGGCACAAAACAACAACAGCAGCAGCAGCAGACTTAAGTTATTGCAAGGACTCCATATTTTCATTTGGGATTGTGGCACTATTGCCATTGCCACAGAGGAACATGAAGCCCACCCTAAAAGCCAGGAGTTAGATCCACAGTAAATGCATAGCTACGACATTGCAGCTACAATCTTGAGTCACTGATGATTTTTATTTATCGTATCAGAAGCGAACCAGGTTAGTTGTAACCAGAAGCTGGCCACTTGGAGTGCCTCTAGTGTTGCTATAAGAAAGTCCTCCATTGTGCATGTGGCAGGGCTCAAACTGCATTGTAATAGGTGGTCTGTTGTTTGCTTTTCCCACACTCGTATATCATGGACTCCACTTTGTGGCCCCATTTCTTAAGTTTGGCTCTGCATCTCGAGGTACCAGAGTGCAATCTGTTCAGCACCTTCCAAGCTGCCCAGTCTTCTGTGTGCCCAGGGAGGTGTCTCTCATTTGGTATCAGCCACTTCATCAAGACTTTCTGTATATATTTCAGATTTCAATATTAATGTCAAAAATACGTAGTATGATTTTACATAGGATTTGTGCTACATTAGAACAGTCAAGACAAATGTCGCTTAAGTAAAATAAACATTAAATATTAAATGGCTTTAGCCTGCCACTTTTGGACTCTCACTTGCTGAGGTGTTCCTGCGAGTATCTCTGTAGATCTTAGAAAACCATTTCTTGATTTAAGACGTTGGCAGTCATCATAACTGATGATGATGATGATGATGATGATGATGACGATGACAATCATCACTCAAGTTGAAGATAATGGCTAGTATCCTGTTCAGGATTCACATTGTTATAAGTTGGATTAACAACATCCTAAATATTGGAATTCTTATTTATGGCTATTGTACCACTTCAAAGATTGAAAGAGATAAAAAAACAGTGTACCTGGCATTAATGACTGGAATTTTGGGACATCATTGATTCAGGAAACTATACTGGATAATGTAGCGATGATCATGATTAAGACAATGATTAAGTTTACATATTCCGGCTGACATTTTCTCATCCTCCTCATAATGAGCCTTCTTTGGGTAACTGTTTTAATAATTTGCAATATCCTCCCCTTTTCAGTTTTGTTGTACGTGGTCATTGCCACTATCTTGCATCTTTGTGTCAACAGTTAAGCAAGGGGCTGACATCTGGCAAGTAGCAGATGGGCCCATCTAAGGCCAGTACATCAGTCATGAAATCAATACCCTAATTGCTTGGGGGAGAAGAAAGCAAACTCAGCTTGGAAAGACATTTCAGGTACTTCTATTCTGGTGTGGTCCCAAACAGAACTGCAAAGCCAACATGAGTGATGCATGTGAGGACTGAAACTATATTTTGTATACAAATACCTCTCATTTTGCAGTGTCAGATTCTATGTCAGTGCAGTGGAGAATTCACTTTGGATATTAGTTCAGATTATCCAAGGTGCTGAATTCATTTTGGCAAAAAGTTTCAACAACTTAGGGCCCTTCCATACAGTCATATATCCCAGAATATCAAGGCAGAAAATACCACAATATTTGCTTTGAACTGGGTTATCTGAGTCCACACTGCCATATATTCCAGTTCAAGGCAGAAAATCCCACAATATCAGCTTTGAATTGGAATATATGGCACTGTGGACTCAGATAACTCAGTTCAAAGCAGATATTGTGGGATTTTCTGCCTTGATATTCTGGGATATAGAGCTGTGTGGAAGGGGCCTTAGACAGCTTTTCCAAAATTCAGACTGAGGGCCCTTCCACACAGCCCTATATCTCAGAATATCAAAGCAGAAAATCCCACAACCCAGTTCCAAGCAGATAATGTTGGATTTTTTTTTTCAGCTGTGTAGAAGGGGCCAAAGTGGATAGAATGTGACAGGAGTTGCCATGAAGCCATCATGCACATGTCCACCTGCACATGTGTTAAACCGACTTGAAAACTGGAAGATGTTTATACACACTCTTGTGTCCATTAGGTTCATGAATTCACACTACACAGCTGCCAAGGATTGGGGTTTTTCCTCTGCCCACCACTCTAGTGCACATAACTGCACCACAAAATAAAGTCATGGGAAAGAGAAGTTAGCTGAGCACTGGTGGGATTTTCTGGTAGAATAGTTTATCTGATTTGGGTGCGCTATAGCAAAGCTCTTCTGGCATCTACCTGAGTCCCTTCCACTGTGGTTTATCAGTTTGATAGCTGAGTTACCTTTGCGCCATTACATGAATGCTTGTGAACATCACTTTTTCATGAGTTGACTTCTAATAAGGTTATGCCTTTCCTTAACTAGTGGTTTTCAAAAGGTGGTGTCCAGGTGTTCATGGAGATTCACATTTGCCAAAAGGATATTACATCAATTTTTTTTCTTTTCAAAAAGGTTATAAATGCCATTTTTCCAAAATGGCCTTCCAAATAGCAATAGATTATTACTCTTACTTACTTATCTACTTACTTAGGCAATCACTCGTTGGACAAGTAAGATGGTCTTCTATTATGGGTTTCCTTGTGGATTCGTAGGTGGCTGTGGAGCCCTATTCTTGACCCGCATCTTCTCCCACAGTGAAGGCATTGGTTTCCAGGTGGAAGGCGGTCCCAGTCGGGGTTGGCTTGGCGCGTGTTCCTCCTGGCGCGTTTCTCTCTTTCACCTTCCATTCCACTCATGCCTCCTCGAATTCTGCAGCACTGCTGGTCACAGCTGACCTCCAGCTGGAGCGCTCAAGGGCCAGGGCTTCCCAGTTCTCAGTGTCTATGCCAGAGATTTTAAGGTTGGCTTTGAGGCCATCTTTAAATCTCTTTTCCTGTCCACCAGCATTCCGTTTTCCATTCTTAAGTTCAGAGTAGAGCAACTGCTTTGGGAGACGGTGGTCAGGTGTCTGGACAATGTGGCCGGCCCAGCGGAGTTGATGGCAGAGGACCATCACTTCAATGCTGGTGGTCTTTGCTTCTTCCAGCACACTGACGTTTGTCCGCTTGTCTTCCCAAGAGATTTGCAGGGTTTTCCGAAGGCAGCGCTGATGGAATCGTTCCAGGAGTTGCATGTGATGTCTGTAGACCACGTTTCGCAGGCATATAGCAGGGTTGGGAGGACAATAGCTTTATAGACAAGCACCTTGGTATCCCTACGGATGTCCCGGTCCTCAAACACTCTCTGCTTCATTCGGAAAAATGCTGCACTCGCAGAGCTCAGGTGGTGTTGTATTTTGGTGTCGATGTTGACTTTGGTGGAGAAGTGGCTGCCAAGGTAGCGGAAATAGTCAACATTTTCTAATTTTACACCATGAAGCTGTATTTCTGGCATTGGGGAGGGGATGGCTGGTGACTGCTGGAACAGTACGTTGGTTTTCTCGATGTTCAGTGACAGGCCAAGCTTCGTGTATGCTTCTGCGAAGGTGTTTAGAGTGGCTTGTAGAGCTTATCATCTTATCTTATCATTACTCTTATCATCCCTCAATATTATTAGTGCTAATTTCACCAGCATCTGGCATGCCAAAGATTGTCCAAACCTGCCTTAAGTTCTCACGTGTCCTCAGATCTGTGATCACGCATGCATGAGCAATGGCAAATTTGGAATTTCACAATGGTTGGAGAAAGTAGCATTTTTATTTATATAACTCCATCTATGTACATTTTAATATGATAAGAGGCACTTGTCAGGCTCACAAGGGTCAAAAACATACAAGGGAAGCAGCAAAGGCAGGAGATTAAGGCCCCTCTAGATAGCGGTAAGGACAACACTGTAAGACTATCAGGTGCTGGATTCTGTAGGTCTTCACAGCTGTGTGACTGCTGCACAGTTTCACTGAATTTAAGTGGGCAAATGTTAAGTATTGCCATCTGCTGGGGAGAAACCAAACTGAGCATATTCTGCTTGTCCACAGAGTTTGTGTACAAAAAATAAGTATGTAAAGAGAGAGGTATATGGAGCAGCTAGATGCTGGTGATAGGACAGGTGAACTGCCTCTCATGACATACCAATTCCTTTCATGCCAGTTCCATTTCTGGTGAGAAATGTTGTGTATGTTTTTGAAGCACAAGCTGGGACAAAGGATTTTGATCTTTGTATCACTGTGAAAGATGCTTCTATTATTTTACCATTCAATACTGAAGGCAAAGAAGAGAACTAGAGTATCGCTCCACTCTTGTGCTTCAAGACATTCTCACTTCAGTGGGGATTTAGTGAGGAATTTTAGAACAAATCTGCATCACATTTGCTAGCAACACTACAACTAAAGGTGCAAGGCAAAGTTGGCTGCATATATGCCCATAGACATTGCTGGACCGTACCTCCCATCTCACATCAACAATGGTTAGAACTGATGTGATTTGCAGTCCAACAATGTCTGGAGGGCTTGGAGATGTGTACCCTTGATCTAAATAAGCAAACCAAAAAAGCATGTTACACTCTCCACTGACAAAAGATAAAGGATGGGCAGGAAAGATAGTCCAAAGCTACAGTTGCATCTTTTCCGCTCTACAAGCTATCACTCATTTCATTTCTTTCTTTTTTTTCAGAACAAAGGTATGCAAAAACATTTGCTAATTTTCCAGGTGGAGCCCCCAGTGGCGCAGCAGATAAAACCACTAAGTTGCTGAACTTGCTGACCGAAACATTGGTGGTTCGAATCTGGGGAACAGGGTGAGCTCCTGCTGTTAGGCACAGCTTCTGCCAACCTAGCAGTTCAAAAACATGTAAATGTGATCAATAGGTACCGCTTTTGCAGGAAGATAATGATGCCCCATGGAGTCATGACAGCCACATGACCTTGGAGGCATCTACGGACAACACTGGCTCTTTGGCTTAGAAATGGAGATGAACACCACCCCCTAGAGTTGGGCATGACTAGACTTAATGTCAGGGGAAACCTTTACCTAATTTTCCAGATATGGGACTATATTCCTATCGCCCCTCTTAAGGAAGTAGTACCCTTGGAGGACACCAGAAGCAGAGGAGGCCAGTTTAAAAACTTACACTTAGGGCTCTTTTACACTACACACCACAGAATAACAGCATTTTGATTCCTAATCAATGATCATATGCTAGATTTGGCAAATCAAATCCTGTGATGTGTAGTTTGGTGATGCAGTAGAACACTGGCTGAAAATTCTCTATATCTCCCCTAAAATGCAATTTCTCAGATTCCATAGGGTTCTTCCATAGCAATTACGCTGGAATCATAGTGCTATCAGGAACCACCAGTGGCACAGTGGGTTAATCCCTTCCTCCAGCAGGACTGAAGGCTGACAGGTTGGAGGTTTGAATTCGAGGAGAGTGCGGGTGAGCTCCCTCTATCAGCTCCAGCTTCCCATGCAGGGACATGAGAGAAACCTCCCACAAGAATGGTAAAGCATCAGAACATCCAGGCATCCCCTGGGTAATGTCCTTGCAGGCGGCCAATTCTCTCACACCAGAAGCGACTTGCAGTTTCTGAAGTTGCTCCTGGCACAGAAAAAAAATAGTGCTATTATTCTGTAGTGTGAAAGGGCCCTTAATAACGGTGCTAGGGAAAATTTCCACAGCTGCCATTTTGTATTTGTGCATTTGGCAAAGCTGGAATCTGAGACGGCAGCAAAGTACAAGATGATCATTTCTCACTGTAACTCTGACAACAATCAGGCCCAAGGGAATTGCAGAATCATAACTGGCGAGTTAGGACTACATTATTTATCAACACTTGGAAAAAAATAGCTTGCTATCATCTGCTCACCAAATTTGCTCTTTTATACATGCTTTAGTAGGCCAGATGAAGTCATTTCATTGTTGTTTAGTTGAAATTACAGTTGGTTCTCTTTGCCTTGGAGAGAGAGAGAAAAGGACTTCTATGCCTTAATAAAGAAGAACCACTACAAAGAAGTGGTGTTCCATATGCATTGGTCAATTGTGCTCCCATCTTCACTGCAATGTGAATCTGGGCAATGCCAACTGATTCTCAGTCTGGGCACAACACAAATTGTCTGTTAGCCCTCAAACTGACACTGAATGCTAGCAGTCAATTACATTAATAATGACTTTGTGTCGCTGGTAGTTGCTTTGGATCTCCATCTAGAACAGTGGTTCTCTGCCTGTGGGTCCCCAAGTATTTTGGCCCACAACTACCAGAAATCCCAGCAAGTTTACAAGCTGTTAAGGTTTCTGGGACTTGAAGACCAAAACATCTGGGGACTCACAGGTTGAGAACCACTGATTTAGGATGAAGCGTACATCAAAAGAGAACAGGCAACTCTCAATTTTTATTTTACTGTGATACCTTAATATAGGACAGTTGGTTGTTGGCTCACGTACAGACATTATATAGGTATGGAGAGTGCTTGTTCGTCACACAGTTGAGCTTAACAACAGTATGAGGGCAGTTCCAGACAGCACTTTATCCATGGGCTTTAGGTAAAGGTAAAGGTTTTTCCCTGACATTAAATCCAGTTGTGTCCAACACTGGGGTGTGGTGCTCATCCCCATTTCTAAGTCGAAGAGCCAGCGTTGTCCATAGACACCTCCTAGGTCATCTGGCAAGCATGACTGCATGGCACGCCGTTACCTTCCTGCCGAAGCAATACCTATTGATCTATTCACATTTGCATGTTTTCGAACTGCTAGGTTGGCAGAAGCTGGGGCTGACAGCGGAAGCTCACGCTACTCCCCGGATTCGAACCTGCGACCTTTCGGTCAACAAGCTCAGCAGCTCAGTGCTTTAACCCACTGTGCGACCAGGGGCTTTAGTGAGGGGCAAAAAATCCCAGGACTTCAGGAGAGGTCCACATACACACCTGTTGGTCCTGGGATTTTTTTGCCTTGGTTGTCCAGACGTCATGCTTTGTTCTATTTTAGAAGCTCCCAAGATGGCTGCCTGAGATAGGACTTCCACTGGAAACCAGCAGTTTTAAAAAAAACATTGCGGGATGCAGATATGCAGACATTTGGATATACATCGAACTGCAAAAGCTCCTTTTATTTGTCCTAGCCAGAAAAACTGTTCCCTCCAGATGTTTCATGAAGTATCTCCCACAATTAATAAGCCTCATGGGACAGAACCACTACTGCCCAAGTCAGCAGTACACAAACAGGAACACACATTTTTTAAGCCAGGAACAGAACTTTGTCATTATTCTCATGTTTTACAGGCTGCCTGGTCATCTGTCCAGACAGATTTGGTTGTGTACCTGTGGCATCAAACAACCCGGAGCTGTTCCTGGGTTACACATGGCTTTTCCTATTAGCCACCTGCATGAACTTGGCTCTCAGTATTTACATTCCTCTCCAGGACATCCATGTCCCAACAGACAGTAGTAATTTTTTGCCATAAACTGTACACATGTTATCAGCACACACCCAATGAGGAACCAACACATATAACCCGGCAACATCATCTTGTTGTTCCCTGGCATAAGTATACCACAAGACCTGTCTGCACAGATGCCCACACAACAAGGTCTGATTAATTATCGTAATGATGACATTCTGTTCCTGGTTTGACAGTGTCTATTCCTGTTTCATTGTGTACTAATTACTGTGAAATTATTTGTTACATCCCAGGAACTTCATTTTTCTGCCACAAACTTCATTAAATAGGGGAAGGATGAAATTCCTCTTCCCAGGGCAAAGTTTTTGCCTTCTACTCAAGTGTAATCTTCGTTTTAGGAACTGACCAATCAGGAACAAGCATCAAAAATCCAGGAACAAACAAAGAACAAAAAATCCCGTAACTGATTGCATGTACACACAGACATATGAATATCTGGATATTCCGCTAAAAACCGGGATATCCCCGCAACTGGAAATCTTGCGTTTTTTGTCTTTTGGTGCGTTTGCTCCTGGGTTTACTGAGAACGGCATCTGGCTACCCTCCTCATTGCTAAGGGAGCTCCTGGAATAAAGGTACTGTCTAGATGGGCACACAGAATGCAGATTTTTAGCATGGAAAAGTTCCCTGTTTGGACTGCAACACTCACAGTCTTCCTGCTGAAGGATTCTGGCAAGTAACTTTCTTGAGCTCTGCCCACTGACTAACACTAGTACTATTTTTCACAACCTCTTTCCCCTTGAAAGAAAGCAGCACTAGAGTGGAAGTCAAAGCCACAGCAGCAGGGAGGGAGAACTAAACTAGGATCAAGATGGAGGCATCAGGCCTGGAATTTGCTGGGTTTGGTAGAAAAGACGAAGGCATTGTGGAGAGAGAGGGGTGATAAGGTTGTGCAATGCAGTGCAAGGAAGGGAACACTCTGGATCCAGGGAAGAGTATGCTGGGAGTAACCTGGAAAGAGAAAGAAGAAATTAAGTTATATGAGAGGAAGTCTTCCAGGCTGTTCTAGAGAAATGCATGTTCTCACGATATAGTGTAGCTCCTTGAGTTTGGCCTATTTATTTATATTCCACCCTTCTCACCCCACAGGGGACTCAGGGAGGATTACAATGCACATATACATGGCAAACACTCAATGCCATTAGACATACAACATCTATAGACAGACACAGAGGCAATTTAACATTCCAGCTTTCCGGCTTCATGAGGGTATGCTTGATTCCGGCCACAGGGGGAGCTGCCACTTCACCGTCCACTTGTGGCACCGAGTCCTTGATGGAGTACTTCCTCATTCTTACGCACACTGCTAGAAGGTTTTATGGTGTTGCAAATTAGTTAAATTAGCCTCCGGCATAAAGCAGTACCTAAATTTCCTACTTGACAGATGCAACTGTATTTCGGGCTACATAGGTCAAAAGCAAGCTAGACTATTAATGGCCGGGAGCTTACTTCAACCCGGGCTGGCTTTGAACTCATGATCTCTTAATCAGTAGTGATTTAATACAGTTGGCTACTAACTAGCTGTGCAACAGACCGGTCCTCTTTGTGCCCACTTGCTCTACTCTTTTGGAAGGTTTGCAGCCATTTCTTGGTTCTGCACTAGGTCTTTGGTGAAGGTTTTAAAAAACCTTCACTGAAATGCTCCTTAGTTTGAAATGCATTATTTTCACCTCTCTGGATTGTTAAAAAATGTCTTTTTAGAGTTACAGAGAAAAGGTTACATTATAACTCTCTTGAAAATAAAATAAAGCCTCTTAAGGGTGGGTGTAAAATGTTGCAACTGATCCCAGTAACTGACAGAAAATAATCCAGGACAACAAAAATGTTTGGATGTGTTTTAAAAATCTGAATTATAGCAACACATACTGCAGAAACAACTTGAAGGCACAAACAAAAACAACAATGTGCGTGGTGGAGTCTCCTTTCTGTCGGTTTTTATGCTGAGGCTGGAAGGCCATCTGTCAGAAGTGCTTTGATTGTATTTCTCTGCATGGCAGAGGGTTGAACTAGATGGCTCTTGTGGTTCCTTCCAAGTCTATAGTTCTGTAAATTGGTGGCAGAAAGTGCAGCTTGTATTGAATCCCAGAAGCAGGCCCATAGCCAGGATTTCGTTTGGGGGGGGGTGTGTGAATTTTTTCAGGGTTTTTTTTGGGGGGGCTGAGTTTCGGGGGGGGGGCTGAGTCTGAGTGAAAGAGGGTCTAGCCTAGCAAACCTTTTGTATCATTACCCCAATACCCCCATGCATATGGGATATATTGAGTATGGTGATCAGATCATGATATGAATAAACATAACAGTTTAAGTAATGCACCAGTAAGGCCTTTTCGCGAACCACCATGAGAATTTCGGGGGGGGGGGTGAAGCCCCCCGAGCCCCCCCCCCTGGCCACATGCCTGCCCAGAAGAGGAAAATTAGCCCAAATTCCCCACCTCTGACTTAAATGAAATTAGGTAGCAGGATATGGGAATCACACACATATACACACATGATGTTTGCACATTTTTGCACCCCAGACATGACTCACCATCTCAGGTGTCTTCTATCTCATCCTGGTGGATAAACCTAGTGAGGAGGCAGAAAAATACCACTTTTTATTGCAGGGGTTGCTTTTTTCTGAAATGATGAGTTCTTTCCTTTTGCTGCTACACCTCAGGCTGGGACAGTCTGTTGCCCGGAGTGTCCGTCACATAACAGACAAAAGCAGGCCCAAAGCCCATCTTGTTCCAGAATGAAAGATTTAGTAGACACATGAGACGGGAAACTAATAATTCCCACTGTGAAGGTCTGTCTTGTCCTACGGGCAGCCTTAGATTGACAAATGCTGCGTCAAAACATCATAAGAATAGCAAACTGATTTTCTCGTCTCATGTTTACCCAGAGCCTGGGAAAGTTAACTTCTAGAGTACAGCTCCTGTTATTCCCCAGTTTGCATGACTGCTGCCCATGCTTCCTGGAGGATTTGGGGGAAAGGCGTATTTAAAAAGTCAGTCTGTAAACTAAAATATAACTTTTCCACATCCTGGGGAAATATGAGACAAGAAAACTGATCAATTGCTCAGACTTGAACTTAGCAATCTCCTTGTAAATGCATCCATATCACAGACCTTTCCTGGGGGCTCTTCCACACTTGTTAATTGTAGCACTATAATTCCACTTTTACCGCTGTCGCTGCATCCTATGGAATCTTGGGATCCATAGTTGGAAGGGAGGCACCCAGACTCTTTGGTTGAGAAGTATTCTTCCCTAGATTACAAATCCCCACATTCCATAAATTGTTGCAAACGCAGTTAAAGTGGAACACTAGTGGGATAACTAGGTGATGTGCTTTTCCCCCTCATGCATGGAGATATTTATTTTTCTGTCTAGGGTGTTTTTAGTCATCCTGTTATGCAAGGAAACCTTGTACTGACATATTAGTATAGCGATCTGAGCTTATTAAATGGAGAAATCAAAATTAAAAACCTAACTGTGACCAAGACCACTTCCTGGTGGGAATGGTCACATGGCCTGCTGGCCCTGGTCAACTCCAGTCAACCGGTTCAGGCCATTCCTATCACCTCTGCCAATACCAATGCAAAGTCATCATTAGGATGCCCACAAGCAAAGATCTGAAACTCATTTGGATCTTTGGTCACATTACAAGGTAAAATACCATTCTTTTTGAAAAAAATTTAAGCAGTGGTTCCCAACTCACCAGCCGTGAGACCTAAAATAAAGTCTGGGGCAGGGGTGCATGCCACCATTGGAGGAGAGTGAGAGAGAAAAGAGGGAAAGAAGAAAGGAAGCCTGCACCATTCCCCTTGCCCTCTCGCGAGGGAGAGAAGGAAGGCCCTTGCACTCGCCAGTGTTTTCTCGGCCTTGGGAGGTTTCCCAGGCCAGGGCAGAGAAGACTTACCCATGGCATGCACAAGGCAGCAAGAGAGAGAAGGAGAGTCCCCCAATGTTATTGTTGTTATTATTATCTCCCATTGCCACACATCAGTTGTATGGCAATGGGAGATAACAACAACAACAACAACAATAACTGATGTGTAGCAATGGGAGCTATTATTATTATTATTATTATTATTATTATTAACAAATAATAATAATAATAGCTCCCATTGCCACAAATCAGTTGTAATGGGAAAGTAGCCTGTTTAGTCCCCCAAAGTTGTTGTTGTTGTTGTTGTTGTTGTTGTTGTTGTTATTAACAGCTCTTGTCGCCACACATCAGTTGATATGGGAAAGCAGACCTTTGTAAGACACTTTTTAGTCCCCCAGTTGTTGTTGTTGTTGTTGCTGTTGCTGTTACTATTATTAGCTCCCATTGCCAAATGCAAGACTTGTAATGGGAAAGTAGCCCTTTGTAAGACCCTGTTCAGTCCCCCAAAGTAAGCATAAATACTATTATTAAATATGTTAGGGACAGTTTATTGGGTCTCATGCTCCGCTTTTTGTATTTTTTTTTTCAACCTCAGCACCTTCCCCTTCTTTTTTTTTCACAAGTGCTAACAAAAAACACAAATAATAATAATTTTTTTCTTGGTGTCTTTGTTCCTGGGGTTATTTGGGGTGCGGATTCAGAAAATTGCATTAGATAGACTACATCAGCTCTAGAGTATTAAATATGGTTTTCAGTTTTTTTTCAGGGCAACTACTGGATGGCATATGTTCTGTATCAGAAACCAGAGCTGATGTGGTCTATCCAATGCAATTTTCTGAATCATCACCCCAAATAACCAAACCGAATCTAAAGTTGACCAAAAATGGACTCGCAATCCTTTTGGTACTAATGTTGGAGAGTGGTCCCTGGTCAAAGTGGTCCCTGGTCAAAAAAAGGTTGGGAACCACTGCTTTAAGGCCTAAGAACTGATGCAAATCACCATGAATGTTATGTGTCAGGATAGTAGCCAATATGAGGTGAGTACAGTTGTTTGTGTCCATGTAGAAAGGCCCTCATTATTTTAAAGGCTATCTAAATAACACCAAACATAATGATGGTTTTGGAATCTAGCAATAGGCTCAAGTGTATAGTTTGAGGTAGGAAAACAAAAGGATGATTGAAAGAGACTAGATCTTACGGCGGATTGAACTGCGTAGGGTCCCCTCTTCTTCATCAGGTTCACCCGTCCTAAGAACAGAAATTGGTTGGTCATACTGAGCTTTCCAAGCACCCAATATTATTCACATTTTACATCACAGTCATACTAATTTTGCTGACAGGACCAGATCAAGTGAGGAACAAAAAGCAGATAACTACCGCATATATGCCCCCTCCAAATGGCATATATGCCTTCACGACACCTGCTGACTTGTGACAACTCCATTAATTTCACAGAGCTTTCTCAGGCAAGAAATACTCAGAGGTGGTTTTATCATTTCTTTCCTCTGAAATACAGCCTACAGCACCTGGTATTCATTGTAGTCTGTCATACAAGTACTAACTACAGCTGACTTTGCATAACTTCCAAAATCAGATAGTATCTGGGACCCTTAGGATATTTACTTAGATCTTCACCAAGTCTAACTGCGCCTGCAATCTGGGACATTTTGCACACACAAAGCAATTGCTCCCCCTACTGACAGACAGAGGAGGTTAACTGCTGAACACAATGATCATCACTCATGATTTCTTCACCATGGTAGGGTCAGAGCTCAGAAAAGTTACTTTTTGAGACCATAATGGCCAGAATCGTGCAGACACTATTCTGAACTCTGGGTAAAATATATGTATGTGTTGGGGAGGTGCATCAGTAAAGATGTTACAACAAAGAACAGGGATTGCTACTCCTTTCTATTGGACCCCAAAACATGTTCCCAATCTGTATAACTGGGGGTCACAACCAGACAAAGTGAAGGCATGTGCCCTTGGGTGCTACTATTCTGTTGTTGAATATGTATGCCCAGTGTGGAACACATCTCACAATGTTAAAAGAGTGGATGTGGCTCTTAATGAGACATGCCGCATTATCACAGGATGTCTATGTCCTACACCACTGGAGAAATTATACTGTTTGGCCGGTATTGTACCACCTGACATCTGCTGGGAAGTAGCAGCCAATAATGAAAGGACCAAGGCATTGACATCTCCGGCCTATGTCCTGTTCGGATATCAGCCAGCACATCAATGCCTTACATAAAAAATAGCTTTCTAAGATCTACAGAGATATTTGCAGCAAGCAAGAGTCCAAAAGTGGCAGGCTACAACCTGGAACCTCAATCCATGGCTGATATCGAATGAGAGACTCCCACCCAGGCACACAGAAGACAGGGGGACTTGGAAGGCGCTAAACAGACTGTGCTCTGTCACCATGAGATGCAGAGCCAACCTTAAGAAATGGAGCTACATGCGAGTGTGGAGAAAAGCAAACCACAGACCACGTACTACAATGCAACCTGAGCCCTGCCACATGCACAATGGAAGACCTTCTTATAGCAACACCAGAGGCACTCCAAGTGGCCAGCTACTAATCAAAGGACATTTAGTATAATGTCAAATTTTTAACTTCTGAGGATGCTTGCCAAAGTGCAGGCGAAACATCAGGAGAGAATGCCTCTAGACCATGGCTATACAGCCCGAAAAAACCTACAACAATCCAGTGATTCTGGCCTTGAAAGCCTTCGACAATACAACTTTGTTTGTGTTTTTAAATACATTACAACTGTACACTCAGTTCACTTCTAACATGATAAATAAATAAACAACTGACTGATGAAGGGGGACTGAAAGTTGTGATAGGATAGAGACATTGCCATTTAACAAGGGTTGCATTTAGCTTCTGATAAGTTTGCAGGAGCTATATTTCAGTGCTGGGGACAGTGTGACCCTGAAGGCCAAGGTATTCTAGTTTTAATTTATCCAAATGAGTAAATAAGCCTAAACTACAATACCTCGTCCTATAGGGTCACGTTGTGCCCAGCACTTAAATGTAGCTCCTGTAAACTTATCAGAAGCCAAATGAGCTTTTCAACTTTTTAGAATGGAGAAAAATCCAGACAAGGTAATCGTGGTAAAGTTGGAAAGGAGGGGGGGGGGGCATGGGCCCATGCCTTTTGCTAGGCATAGACAACTTCAATAGCACCTCCAAGACATCTAGCAAACATTTTATTTTTCAAAATTAGAATTGGACAGAAACTCCAGTTTTCAATAGTCCTCACTCGAAGCAAAAAAAGGCCCTTCTCTAGTAATGACCTCTTCTCCATCATGTTCCAGAGGAGGGTCTCCTCTTGTAAAGTTTCCTGGGACAACTTTTTTGTTGGGTTGTTGTATGTTTTTCGGGCTGTATGGCCATGTTCCAACCTCTGAGGATGCCTGCAATAGATGCAGGTGAAACATCAGGAGAGAATGCTTCTGGAACATAGCCAGACTGCCTGAAAAACATACAACAACCCAGTGATTCCAGCCATGAAGGCCTTCAACAACTTTTTTGTTCTTATATTTTTGACATAGGGTGGGCTATATTTGTAATTTAAATGGTGCCTACCCCTGGTTTACACAGTCTGGCAACCTGTTAGTGGCATAAGCATGCACAGGTCACCTTATTCTGCTTATGTCCTTTTATAAAAACTATAGAGGTTGGTATTTCCTATCTCCCTCCTCAAAATCCAAAGTTCTTGGTTGCATGTGCACACACAATACTGAAATATCTTTAAAGCAGTAGTGTCCAACCTGTGGCCCTCCAGGTGTTTGGGACCTCAACCCCCAGCTTGTGCAATAGCCAGGAATTCTGAAGTCCAAAATAATTGGAGAACTTAAAGGTGGACACCACTTCTTTAAAACTTGCCTCCCAAGCATGTCCATTCCAGGCCTTATGGAGAGTGGTCAAGGTCAGAAAAATGTCTAGCTACATCCTTCTACAAGATGTGCAATGCTTGCCTTGGCTGCTGAAACCTCTGGAGGACTCCATAGATAATACAATTGCTTCATGTCTGGCTATGGGGACTGCTGTGTTCTGCCCCACAGTGGCGGGGGGGGGGGGGGGATTCAGACGATTGGGAGGTGGTTGTACTAAATGGCTGAGTCTAATGTACATCAGCATGTAGAACAACTAATCTATGCTGAGACATATAGGACATGCTAACCATGGGTTTGTGTGCCACTCTTCTTATCAGATCAGGCTGTAAGCAAGAGATCACAGGACTATTAGAGAAGGCCTTCATGGCTGGAATCACTGGGTTGTTGTAGGTTTTTTGGGTTATATGGCCATGTTCTAGAAGCATTCTCTCCTGACATTTTGCCTGCATCTATGGCAGGCATTCTCAGAGGTTGTGAGGTCACAAACTCTGAGGATGCCTGCTATAGATGCAGGCAAAACATCAGGAGAGAATGCTTCTAGAACATGGCCATATAGCCTGAAAAATCTGCTCAGTGCATTTCGATGTGCTAAATATTTGTTTCTTTATTCTTAATTGAAAGTATTTCTAGATTGCCTTCCAGCTCACCCTGATCCCTGTGGGGATACACAACAAAATAAACAAAGGCACATATTTAAACCTGCAACGCCAGATACTATAACCAGGACTGCCAGAAAAAAAATTGGAGAGGTCTCCTGTGCCATTATGGTTACATAGAAGTGGAAATTTCAACAGGTGTTGTTTGTGACCAAGCTATATGGCACGAAACACCGACTGAATTCCCCAGAAGCCCTCTCCATTTTTCATCCTGGCAACCCTAACAGTATCAAATGCCTCCATAGCTGAAAGAAAAAGCTATGTATTGCTATGTGTCTGGTGTCAGTTTGGTGCTTTTTTGAAAACATTCTGGCAACCCTAACAGTAGCAGATGCCTTCATAGCTGAAAGGAATAGCTATGTATTGCTATGTGTCTCGTGTCAGTATGGTACTCTTTTGAAAACATATCTGTGTACAGCTGGGATGTGAAAGTTAATGAAGGAAGCAAAGGGCCTGTTGTAATTCATCTTCATATCCTTGAAGTGGAACAACTATCCTGACTACACACCCATTTAAGTGTTTGAAAGGAAAGGGCTTACCTTTGTTGCTGGTTGAACTTGCAACGGCAACGCCGACCTAAGATAGAAAAAGAAAAAACTAATTCTAAGCAAAGTTGAGAGCTTTTCAAGTAGACCAAAAAAAAGAGGGCGATAGGAATTATAATTTTCCAAACATCTGGGAGCAGAGTGCAGACAAATAGTTGGAACAGAAAAGAGCTTACATTAGAGAAGGCCTATACCTCAGTGACAGAACACATGGAGATATTCTCCAGACCCAGGTCCTAGCGCCTAATGGCTTAATTACTAATAATATTACAATATAATGGTATAGTACACTATAGTAATATATAATACTGATACTGCACTATGTTAATATAATATATTGTATGTGTATATATATCTTGTAAGCTGCTCTGACTCTCCTTCGGGGTGAGAAGGGTGGCATATAAATAAATCTATATAAATAAAAATGTAATGTTCGTTTGTGGGATTAACAGAACTCAAACCACTGGACGAATTGACACCAAATTTGGACACAAGACACCTAACAACCCAATGTATGTCCTTCACTAAAAAAAAATGATTTTGTTATTTGGGAGTTGTAGTTACTGGGATTTATAGTTGACCTACAATCAAAGAGCAACCCCACCAACATAGGAATTGAACCAAACTTGGCACACAGTTCTCCCATGACCAACGGAAAATACTGGAAGGGTTTGGTGGGCAGTGTTTTTTTGGTTTTGGAGTTGTAGTTCACCTACATCCAGAGATCATTGTGGACTCAAACAATGATGGATCTGGACCAAATTTGGCATGAATACTCAATATGCCCAAATGTGAATACTGGTGGAGTTTGGGGAAAATAGACCTTGACATTTGGTAGTTGTAGTTCCTGGGATTTATAGTTCACCTACAATCACAGAGCATTCTGAACCCCACCAACGATAGAATTGGGCCAAACCTCCCAAACAGAACCCCCATGTGGGCCACAGCAACGCGTGGTAGGGGGTGGCTGGTGTCATAAATAAACAACACTTTATGCTCAGGCTGAGTTGCAAATCTGCAAATTTGAACTCATGTTAGTCTACTAGTTTAACAAGTAGACCTGTCTTCCAATTTCAGGTATGGATACCAGCTTACTTGGCACTGAATCTAAGAGCAGCCATCTAGTTTAGGGAATTCAAGACCGTATGCCCAGCACGTACTGCTCTCTCTCACCACTCCCAATTTCCACTCCTTCTCATCTGCTGCCAGAGACAACTTTTCACTCTGTCTATTGGCAGGAATGGTTACTGAGTGAAACAGGGTATTTGAAACCTTCACCACAGAAGAAAAAGCAGGTACTTCTACAACTACATTTCATTAGAGAACCACGTTAGGGACAAACAGATGTGCCATCCAGACAGTGGCCCTGATGTGGCATCAGACAGTTTCACTAGTAAATGCTGATGGAGCTACTCACTGAGAATAATGAGAATGCCAAGCAGGAACAGCACAACTGCAAACACCAGGCCCCCAATTCTTAAAGATTCATAATCTGGGGAGAGAGAAAAAACAAAGGGATGTCAGTGTTGGGAATGGGACAGGGGAAAGATGGGCTCAAGCCTCCTAAGTCTAGGCTGGATGTGGGGAGGCTGAGCTGAACATTCTGGTGAAATTGAGCCATCAAGATGTCTATGGTTTGGGTCCTGCCTATCTTCATGACCGCATCCACCTCTATGAACCAGTGTGGGCTCTAAGATCTGCTGGGGAGGCCCTCCTCTCAGTCCCGCCACCATCACAAGCATAGTCGGTGTGGACAAGGAAGAGATTGTGGGTCCCCTAGCTTTGGAACGTCCTTCCCAGGGAGATCAAACAGGCTCCCACACTGTCCTCCTTCCACAGACCGGGCTATTCAAACAAGCTTTTCAGAATACCTAGTCCCTAGTTGTTCCACACAATAGTTACGTAGTCTTGCCCCATGCCCTCTTTCCATTGTTACAGCTCTACATTTATCCTTGACCTATTGTTTACAGCCCGGCCATGTTTACAGTAGCTTACCGCCATTGGTTGATGAACGCAGTTTTATTGAATCTTAGTTGTTGGTTTATATGCCTATGTGTAAGCCGCCCCAATCCCTTCCGGGAGATGGTGGTGGGATACAAGAATAAAGTTGTTGTTGTTGTTATTTGAAACACAACAAGATGTGTCCACAGCAGACAAGATCACTCTGCTGGCTGTTGTATTGGATCACACATCAGACACTTCCCAAGTGTCTAGGACTGTGTGATGTATCGGCGAATAATGTGTAAGGCGGCCTTCTACAGTTGGTAGATGGTAATGTAGTCAGCGCCAATTGTGTTTAAGTGCAGGTCAAGGTCTTTAGGCACTGCACCCAGTGTGCCGATCACCTTTACTGGCTTGTGTCAGAGTCTTTGCAGTTCAATCTTTAAATCCTCATATCGTGTCAGTTTTTCCAGTTGTTTCTCTTCAATCCTGCTGTCGCCTGGGATTGCAACATCAATGATCTATGCTTGGATTTTTAACATGAATGTGAGGTAGGGAGTATTGCGCTCCAAAACTCTGTCTGTCTGAAATCAGAAGTCCCAGAGTAGCTTGATGTGTTCATTTTCTGTAACTTTTTCTGGCTTGTGATCCCACCAGTTCTTTGTCACAAGCAGATGGTATTTGTAACACAAGTTCCAATGAATAATCTGAGCAGCGGTGTTATGCCTCTGCTTGTAGTCTGTCTGTGCAATCTTCTTGCAGCAGCTGAGGATGTGATCTATTGTTTCATCTGCTTCCTTGCAGAATCTACACTTGGGATCTGTTATTGTGTTTTCTCAGCAGCATACTAATGAAGCATTAAGAAATATTCCTCCCAGGAATGCAAAAGGCTGCCTGTAATCTATTTCAGTGGTTCCCAACCTTTTTTTGAGCGGGGTCCACTCTCCAACATTAGTACCAAAAGTGTTGCGAATCCATTTTTGGTCAACTTTAGATTCCGTTTAGGGTGCTAATTTGGAAAATTACATTGGATAGACCATATCAGTTCTGGTTACTGATACAGAACATAGTCAGCAACAGGGATGGAGTGGCAGGTGGCACAAAAAGAGTAGGAATAAAATAAAATAAATAGGAAGGAGGCTCACAGACCAGATTTTTGTTCTCGTGACCCACTGGTGGTCCACAGCCCACAGGTTAAGAACCACTGATCTATCTGATGCACAGTTGCTTTGGAGAAAACTGCACAGAGCACTTTAAGGTGTCAGGTGAAGTACGAGGTAGGGCTCTTGCTGACCTGACTTGTGTTATGGAGACCTGGCTGGATGAAGCTGGAGCCTCAGCACCTCACTTTTGTCCCTCTGGTTTTCTGAGGAGTAGTACACAATTCCTGGAGGGTGGGGAAGTGGAGTTGCAGCCATGTAGATTAACTCAATATTATGGAGTTAATTGTACATTTCTGCTCTTAATGTTAACACTTTTTAAAAAAACAACAACTCTGTTTTTAATGTTTTAAAGTTTTACAGTTTGACACTGGTCTGTGACTGTAAAAATAAAATTCATTGAGTTTTACACTGAGATGCTACTAGGTGTTTTGAGACACAGTCTGCTGTGCCTGGTGTGTTTACAGGTGGATGGCCAGGACAGAATAGGGCCTCACTGTACGATTTCAACATGGAAAAATAACTATTTTCTAGACTTAGAAGTAAATTGCTAGCCATTGTTGAATCACAATGCTAAACCCAGATGCCATGGAAACAGAGTCCAGGGTTGAAAAACCTTGTCATAGAGACAGAGTCCAAAGAAGTCCAGTTGCTGGGTTGCAAAGAAGTCCAACAGTAATAAATCCATAAAGCACACTTGCAAGAGATGTGCAGGAATCAAATTGGACAAAGTAACCTTTTGAAAACGACAGCCTGATCAGTCAACACCCTGATCCCAGGCAACATTTAGAGAGATTAATTCACAGCCCTGCTCTGCCTCCCAACACCTTGATTGTAGCCCTTCTTTCCATTTGCAGGGAATAGTCTGAGCCAGATGCTGGAACTTCAGCCTTTCTCAGGGATACCTGAGAACTCCTCTTCCTAACCTGCTGAATCAAATAGGACTCAGCTGGCTATCATGCACGTCCTTTGACTTTAGCACAGCTGGTTAATCACCAGCAGCAATACATCTGACCAATCGAAAGGTTGGCAGTTCAAAGCTTGGGTCAGGGTGAGCACCTGACCGTCAGCCCAGCTTACTGTCCACCTAAGCAGTTCAAAAACACCTGTGAGATATGAGTAGAGAAATTAAGCACCGCTGAAGTGGGGAGGTATTTTACGGCACCATAAAAGAAATGGTGAAAAGAAATACCAGAAAATGCCAGTGATCAAAGGAAGTCTGACATCAAGACTCTTCATCATAGAGGATGGAGTGACAGCACCCCCTTGTGGCCAGAATGGAGCACAACCTCCAGGGCGCAGAAGTTGGGGAAAATGCCGATATTATACCGCTATCTGTTGTCTGTCCTGTCTGTTTAATGGCATTGAATGTTTGCCGTGTATGTGTTCTGTGATCCACCCTGAGTCCCCTTTGAGGTGAAATGGGCGGAATATAAATGCAATAAATAAATAAATAAATAAATAAATAAATAAATAAATAAATTTGACTCCCCCACCGGTACATCTGCTTCATCTTCCAAGGAAAATATATGCATTGTGGGCGAGATATGAGCTATGGTGTAGCTCTGCCTGACAGAACTTTAAGTCTTTCTGATTGAGGATCTGCTAAACATTAAAGCAACAGAACCTCTCTACTATATTAATTCTGGAAACCCCACCCGGCCAGCATAGCCATTTGTGATAAATTATAGGAGTTGAAGCCCAACAATATCTGGAGGATCACAGATTCCCTATTCTTGCCCCAAGTCACAGTTAGTCATTAAGAAAATTGGGTACAAAATTAGATTTGGTTGTGGATGTGAAATCAAGCCTAAATCTTTTATTAACTGCTGCTCACCAGCATTACCGCTGGGCTTACATTTGAAACAGACTGTCTGAGTTTTAAAATTTAGGAAAGAAAGGTGTAGTACGTTCAGACATCTCCTCAAGTTCTGTTTAACAGGTTCTGTGCTTACATTCAATTCCTGAGGAAGACTGTTTGTAATTTTTCACTCACCATAATGGAAGGGATCATGGGGCACGTCTTTGGGTGGCGGAGGTTCTGAAAAAAAGAGACAGACAGACAGATAGAGAGTTGTAGCAGGAGTCTTAACTGTTCTTGCAAATCAATTACTTAAATATGAGCCCCAGTGGCACAATGGGTTAAACCCTTATGCCAGTAGGACTGAAGATCGACAGGTCAGAGGTTCGAATCTGGGGAGAGTGCGGGTGAGCTCCCTCTGTCAGCTCCAGCTCCGCATGCAGGGACATGAGAGAAGCTGCCACAAAGATGAAAAAACATCAAAACATCCGGGCGTCCCCTGGGCAACGTCCATGCAGACGGCCAATTCTCTCACACCAGAAGTGACTTGCAGTTTCTCAAGTCGCTCCTGACATGAAAAATAATTACTTAAATCAAGTCACTCCTGACATGAAAAAATCATTACTTAAATCAAAACATCATTGTTTTGTTGATAAAAATAATTGTATCAGGAAACGCTTGTCTCCTGAGAGTGCAAGTCTTTAACTATTGAAGGACCATTATCTTGAGACCACAATTTCACCTACGTGAACCCCATCTATTGCTTAATTACATTTTTCATCAAAGTCTCCTTCTATTGGTCTGTTAATCCCAGGCCATCTGAGATGAGGTAGGTAGCATCTAGGGGTTGTCAAATGTGAGGTGGTTATTGTGTGAAAAAATGAAATTTTAACAGATGTCAATTTCTAGAGCAGTGGTTCTCAACCTTCCTAATGCTGCAACCCCTTAATACAGCGCCTCACGTTGTGGTGACCCCCCAACCATAAAATTATTATTATTGCTACTTCCTGATTGTAATTGTGTTACTGTTGTGAATCATAATGTAAATATCTGAAATGCAGGATGTATTTTCATTCCTCCCTGTTGAAGTTAGACAGGCGCCCTCCTTGATGGCCTTTCGTAGAAGCCTGAAAACTTGGCTCTTCGAGCAGGCCTTCAACTGAGTGTTTATCATTGGAACGATACTGGAATGGACTATGACTACGAAATTGACTATGACCCCAGGAGTTGACGAAGCGGATTTTTAGCATAAGTATATGTTATGTAGTGGTAGTTTGTATGTATTGTCGTGAGTTATTGTACACTGTCTTTTCTATGTTGTTGTTCACCGCCACGAGTCGCCCTAGGGCTGAGAGTGGCGGTCAATAAGTGCAAGTAATAAATAAATAAATAAATAAATAAATAAATAAATTGGACCATGCTGTGAGCTCAGCCCTCCGCCCCAAATGGCAAGGGTCGGCAGCCATTTTGGCGGGGCCAACCAAGGCAGCTTTGCAACCCCCCAAAATGGCCCAACGACCCCCCTGGGGGTCGCAACCCCCAGGTTGAGAACCGCTGTTCTAGAGATACAAGAGGCCTGTCCTCTTTTGTATATGGCCACTCTAGCAATATCCGGACTGGTCCAAGGACCTCGTGGAGGATTGTGATATACAACTCTCTCTTCCAGAAAGTTGTTTCAGGTTGCTGCAATGGGTAGTCGCTGGTTGCTGCAACCTGAGGTGGCTGCAGTGAGTAGTAGCTGGTATGATGCTGACTGCTACCATTTTCTAGCTGCCCATAATAACAGTAAGTAAAGGTTTCCACTTGACATTAACTCCATTTGTGTCTGATTCTGGAGGGTGGCTCTCATCTTCATGTCTAAGCCAAAGAGACAGCATTGTCCGTAGACACCTCCAAACTCAAATGGCCAGCATGACTGTATGGAACCCCGTTACCTTCCCACAAAAGGTATACTCACATTTGCATGTTTTTGAAATGCTATATTGGCAGGAGCTGGGCTAAAAGCAGGAGCTCACCCCTTTCCCTGGATTCGTACTGCCAGCCTTTTGGTCAGCAAGTTCAGCAACTCAGTGGATTAACCTACTGCACCACCAGGGGGCACTATAATAGCATAAGATAGTCTAAAATGTGCTTTTCCCCACACTTTCTAGTCTTACCTGCTACTGTTGAGCCTATCAAGATCCCATAGAGAGGAAGAAGGATCCACAAGTCCATTTCTGTCCTGAGAAAACAAGAAGACAGATCAGTCAGAGTTCTGGCTGGGGCAAAGAAGAGAGTGCTGGCACTTTAATTCAGGACTGGGGTGAACCTATGGCTTTGGAGCTCCATGTTCAACAACCTGAACCAATCTTAACTACTGTTGGTATGATGGATGTGGCAGTTCACCAACCCTTGGTGGGCCATTTCAAGCTATGGAAGAATGAAGCGCCTTTAAACATCTCACCCATGATTATTGAATCATAACATGGACTCTCCAGTCCAACTCCCTGGACTCTCCAGTCCAACACTTTTTAGACATGCATCATTTTGCCACACAGTAATTCAGTTTTGCTAGCAAAGTAGAGGTTAAACTAACCCATCATAGTATATACAGCCACATTCTGATATATGAATTGCAATAATGAAATGTAGAAAGATACATATCTCATGAAAACCTTTCATTTAGATATTGTTCCAATATGTGGCTTATTGCTTATTTCACATAGACCAGTGGTTCTCAACCTACCTAATGCCGTGACCCCTTAATACAGTTCCTTATGTTGTGGCGACCCCCAACCATAACATTATTTTTGTTGCTACTTCATAACTGTAATGTCACTACTGTTATGAATCATAATGTAAATATCTGAAATGCAGGATGTATTTTCATTCACTGTTCCAAATTTGGCACAAATACCCAATATGCCCAAATTTGAATACTGGTGGGGTTAGGGGAGATTGATGTTGTCATTTGGGAGTTGTAGTTGCTGGGATTTATAGTTCGCCTACAATCAAAAAGCATTCTGAACTCCACCAACGATGGAATTGAACCCGACTTGGCCACACAGAACTCCCATGACCAACAGAAAATACTAGAACAGTTTGGTGGGCATTGATCTTCAATTTGGGAGTTGTAGTTCACCTACATCCAGAGCGCACTGTGAACTCAAACAATGATTGATCTGGACCAAGCTTTGCACGAACACTCAATATGTCCAAATATGAACTCTGGTGGAATTTGGGAAAAATAGACTTTGACATTTGGGAGTTGTAGTTGCGAAGATTTAGAGTTCACCTACAATCAAAGAGCATGCTGAACCCCACCAATGATAGAATTGGGCCAGACTTCCCACACAGAACCCCCATGACCAACAGTCATGGCTTCACAGTCTGGCTTCAGGCCTGGTCACGGCACCGAGACGGCCTTGGTCGCCTTGGTGGATGACCTCCGTAGAGAGCTGGACAGGGGGAGTGTGACCCTGCTGGTTCTCTTGGACATCTCAGCGGCTTTCGATACCATCGATCATGGTATCCTTCTGGGTCGTCTCTCTGGGATGGGTCTTGGGGGCACGGTTCTGTCGTGGCTCCGGTCCTTCCTGGAAGGTCGATCCCAGATGGTGAAGCTGGGAGACGCCTGCTCGGACCCTTGGCCTTTGACCTGTGGGGTCCCGCAAGGCTCCATTCTGTCTCCCATGCTTTTTAACATCTACATGAAACCGCTGGGAGAGGTCATCCAGAGTTTTGGAGTTGGGTGCCATCTCTACACAGATGACACACAACTCTACTACTCTTTTCCACCTAACTCCAAGGAGGCCTCTCGGGTGTTAGACAAGTGCCTGGCCGCTGTGTCTATCTGGATGAGGAGGAACAAGCTGAAGATCAATCCCGACAAGACAGAGGTCCTCTTGGTCGATCGCAAGCTGGATTGGGGTATAGGGTGGCTACCTGTGTTGGACGGGGTTACACTCCCCCTGAAGCCACAGGTCCATAGCTTGGGAGTCCTCTTGGACTCATCGCTCACGCTTGAGGCTCAAGCGTCGGCGGTGTCCGGGAGGGCTTTTGCACAACTGAGACTTGTGCGCCAGCTGTGCCCGTACCTCGCGAAGGCTGATCTGGCCGGGGTGGTCCATGCCTTGGTCACCTCCAGATTGGATTACTGCAATGCGCTCTACATGGGGCTGCCCTTGAAAACGTCTCGGAAATTCCAACTCGTCCAACAGGCAGCAGCCAGGATGTTAACCGGGGCTCATTACAGAGAGAGGTCAACCCTCCTGTTTAAGGAGCTCCACTGGCCGCCGTTTATCTTCCGAGTCCAATTTAAGGTGCAGGTGCTTACCTACAAAGCCCTGAACGGTTTGGGGCCACCCTACCTGCGCGACTGCATCGCTGTCTATGAACCCACACGTTCACTCCGGTCATCTGGGGAGGCCCTGCTCGTGATCCCGCCCGCGTCACAAGCGCGTTTGGCGGGGACACGAGACAGGGCCTTCTCTGTGGTGGCCCCCGACTTTGGAACGCCCTCCCGAAAGATCTCAGACAGGCTCCTACATTGGCAGTCTTCAGAAAGAATTTAAAGACTTGGCTGTTCCGATGTGCCTTTTCAGATTAGGAACCTCCAGCACCAAGTCCTAGAAGCACTTTAGTAGAACCAGATCACTGCACACCGTACACTGTCCTTACTTTATAATCCTACATTCCTCCCGCCACATCAGCACTTTTAACCCTGTACCCCTACCCTGGCCGGCCCAGTTTTAAATTGTGTCCTGTTGCATTGTTATTGTTATTGTTTTCTTGCTTAACTGTTTTTAATTTGCTTTATGTATTGTATTGTTTTATTGTGTTTTGGGGCTTTGGCCTGTGTAAGCCGCATCGAATCCCTTGGGAGATGCTAACGGGGTACAAATAAAGTTATAATAATAATAATAATAATAAAATATTGTATATTCTGACGGTCTTCGGCAATCCCTCTGACACTCCCTTGTGACCCCCCCCCCCCCGGGGCCCCAACCCCCCAGTTGAGAAACACTGACATAGATTCAGAGGTTTCCCATTACATCAGCGCAACACATTTACACTCTGAAGCGTCACATAGTTTAAAAAGCCCTGCCTTTGAACACAAACTTAGCCAGGTGGAAAAGGAAATGGATAGGAGACGAAACCGTTTCTGTGGCAGATGGTGCTGTAGCCATGATGTCACATCCTGAAATGGCCGAGAAGCCTTGGGGACGGAGGGCAAAGCTCTGTTGCCATAGTGCAGAGACTCCTGGCAGAACGGAAAGTCCACTTTGCAATGTTTACACATGATAACCTGTCTGCAGGGCCACAGAAACATATACTCATAGAACTAGAAGAGACAACAAAGGTCATCCAGTTCAACCCCTTGCCATGCAAGAATGTACAAGCAAAGAACTCCCCACTGATAGTCATCCAGTCTAAAAATCCTCAAAGGAGGAGACTCCAAGAGAGCCTGTTCTACTGTTCAACAGCTCTTACCAACAGAAAGTCCTTTGTCATGTTTAGATGGGATCTTTAATGTGATATCCTTTCAGATATTTATACCCAGCTGTCAGGCCTCTTTCAAACCTTCTCTTCACCAAGCTAAACATACCCAGCTCCAAAGGTCACTCCTCATAGAGCTTGGCTTCCAAACCTTTGATCATTTTGGCTGCCTTTTTCTGGACAAGTTCCAGTTTGTCAAATTTTTGAATGTGTGTTTTTTCACATACATGGGGCTCCTGTGCCCCTCACCACAGTGAATGTGGAGAACTGACAGTACTAAAGAGGTTGAAGGCTTGGTATTATCTTATGCTCTCCATAGGACAAGGTAACTCCATAGGACAAGGGGGTGGGGGGGGGGGGCGAGGACGGCAAGGCCCTGGGAACAGCTGGCCCTTCCTCCCGCCTGCACAGAAGGAGCCCCTCAGGATGTTCTCATGGAGGGACTACGCTGAGGTCAAGAAGTCCACCCAGAAGACCCGTGCAAGGACCTCCTCATGCGCCTCAAGCACCTCAGGGTGCTCATGGATGCTGTGGATGCAAATGAACTTAAACATATTTTTTTTTGAGATTATCTTTTTTGAGATTGAACTGACGAACTGTTTTAAATTGAATATTTATAATTGTTTTGTGTTTAATGGTTTTGATGTACTGTGTTGGCCAGGCAGGTAGCCGGGGGGGGGGGGGGGGGCTTGAGGGGCTTCAGCCCCCCCCCCCCCCCGAAATTCTCATGGTGGTTCGCGAAAAGGCCTTACCGGTACATTATTTAAACTGTTATGCTTATTCATATCATGATCTGATCACCATACTCAATATATCCCATATGCATGGGGGTATTGGGGTAATGATACAAAAGGTTTGCTAGGGCAGACCCTCTTTCACTCAGACTCAGCCCCCCCGAAACTCAGCCCCCCCGAACCCACCCCCCTGAAAAAAACTCACCCCCCCCCCCCCCGGAATCGAAATCCTGGCTACGGGCCTGGTGTTGGCATCTAATGGCTGCCTGCTTTAAGCCGTCCTGAGTCCCTCTTTGGCGGTGAGAAGGATGGAATATAAATGCTTGAAATAAATAAATGAATAAGTCTGGTCCCCATAATGACCCAGGCATGGGGATTTATTGGGACATGGGGCCCATCTAAGCTGACAACACAAGTCAGTATGGTTAGATCAGCCCCACAGAGCAAGCGGGTCCCCTTAGGGCAGCGTTTCTCAACCTGGAGGTTGGGTCCTCTGGGGAGGTCATGAGGGGGTGTCAGGGGGTTGACAAAGACCAACAGAAAACACAGCATTTTCTGTTGGTCATGCGGGTTTTGTGTGGGAAGTCTGGCCCAATTCTATCGTTGGTGGGGTTCAGAATGCTCTTTGATTGTAGGCAAACTATAAATCCCAGCAACTACAACTTCCAAATGTCAAAGTCAATTTCCCCCCAAAATCCACTAGTGTTCACATTTGGACATATTGAGAATTCATGCCAAGTTTGATCCAGACCTCAATTGAGTCCACAGTGCTCTCTAGATGTAGGTGATCTACAATTTCAAAACTCAAGGTCAACGCCCACTAAACCCTTCCAGTATTTTATGTTGGTCATAGGACTTCTGTGTGCCAAGTTTGGTTCAATTCCATCATTGGTGGAGTTTGGAATGCTCTTTGATTGCAGATAAACTATAAATCCCAGCAACTACACTCCCAAATTACAAAAGCAATCTCACCAGTATTCAGATTTGGGTGTATTGCATATTTGTGTCAAATTTGATCCAGTGAATGAAAATACATTCTGCATATCAGATACTTACATTCTGATTCATAACAGTAGCAAAATTACAGTTGTGAAGTAGCGATGAAAATAATGTTATGGTTGAGGGTCACCACAACATGAGGAGCTGTATTAAGAGGTCGCGACATTAGGAAGGTTGAGAAACACTGGGTTAGAGCAACCCTCAGAGCAAGGGGGTCTCCCTTAGGGTCTCTGACACTTCTGAGATGTCTCGGGGAGCCCCTATTGAGCCACCAAGCAGCTTGATCCAATGTGCACTTATTGTAAGATTCTCTAGGCTTCCAGTCACACAGAACTCCTTACATGGCATTTGAAAGATTAGGGGCCCTTCCACACAGCCCTATATCCCATAAAATCAAGGCAGAAAATCCCACAATATCTGCTTTGAACTGGGTTCCCGGTCCTCAAACAGAGAGTATTTGAGGACCGTGACATCCATAGGGAGACCAAGGTGCTTGTTTATAAAGCTATTGTCCTCCCAACCCTGTTATACACCTGCGAGAGGTGGACTGTCTACAGACGTCACATGCAACTCCTGGAATGATTCCATCAGCGCTGCCTCCGGAAAATTCTACAAATCTCTTGGGAAGACAAGCGGACAAATGTCAGCATGCTGGAAGAAGCAAAGACCACCAGCATTGAAGCGATGGTCCTCCACATTGCCTGGTCACATTGTCTGGATGCCTGACCACCGTCTCCCAAAGCAGCTGCTCTACTCTGAACTGAAGAATGGAAAATGGAATGTTGGAGGACAGGAAAAGAGATTTAAAGATGGGCTCAAAGCCAACCTTAAAAATTCTGGGATAGACACTGAGAACTGGGAAGCCCTGGCCCTTGAGCGCTCCAGCTGGAGGTCAGCAGTGACCAGCAGTGCTGTAGAATTCGAAGAGGCACGAATGGAGGATGAAAGAGAGAAACATGCCAAGAGGAAGGCCCATCAAGCCAACCCCGACCGAGACTGCCTTCCACCTGGAAACCGATGCCCTCACTGCGGGAGAACATGCAGATCAAGAATAGGGCTCCACAGTCACCTACGGACCCACCGCCAGTACACCGATCTTGGAAGACTATCCTACTCAGACAAAAAGAGATTGCCTAAGTAAGGAACTGGGTTATCTGAGTCCGCACTCAGACAATGTGGGATTTTCTACCTTAATAATCTGGGATATAGGCCTGTGTGGAAGGACCCTAGGTGAGATTAAACAGATTACAGATTCCTACACCAACAGATATTGTTTAAAAATGGCAATCACTACCAATTATTTTATTTTTTCATACATGGAAGGAAAATGTAATCATTTTTTTTTTTTACAATACAAAGTTTCCTCCCTTCATACAATCTGGTCGCTTTAATAATCCTCTAGGTTACAGTTTGCCTGTTATCACTAACCAGCAGGAAAGGAAACAGGAACACTGTCCTCCTCCGGTTCATTGTATCCCAATAAGGCTAGGCTTTAACTGTTTCCACTACAAACCCCCAGGCTAGAGAATCTCATTCTACACAAAGCATTCACCACACACATCACAGCACAATGACTCCAGTTTTAACTGCCATGGTTCAGGGCCCTTCCATACAGCCGTGTAACCCAGAATATCAAGGCAGAAAATCCCACAATATCTGCTTTGAACTGGGTTATCTGAGTCCACACTGCCATATATTCCAATTCAAAGCAGAAAATGTGGGATTTTATTCAACTGTGTGGAAGGGGCCTCAATCTTATGAAATCCAGGGGTTTAAAGCTTAGAGAAGGTTAAGACACCAGAGCTTGTTGACAGGGATGCTAACCCTAACCCTAACCCTAGCCCTGAATGATACTTGGATGGGGAGATTGCCAATGAATACTAGCATGTTGTGGGCTATATTTCAGAGGAAGGAGCTGGCAAAACCATATCTGAGTGCTCCTTGCCTAAGAAAACTCTTTGAAATGCATGGTGTCACTTTAGATTCATAGAGTTGGAAGAAACCACATGGGCTATCAAATCAAACCCTGTGCCATGCAGGAAAATCACAATCAAAGTACTCCCAAAAGATGGCCATCCAGAGTCTGCTTAAAAGCCTCCAAAGAAGGAACTTCTACCACACTCTGAGGTGGAGAGTTCCACTGCTGAGCAGCTCTTACAATCAGGAAGTTCTTCCTAATGTTCAGGTGAAATCTTTCCGGTAATTTGAACCCATTGCTCCGAGTCCTAGTCTCCAGTGTCATAGAAGACAGTCCTGGAGATTAGGAGCATGTACTTGAAAATGTATGTACAAACTACAAACTTCAGAATTTCATAGGATGCCGCTGTTGAAATAGAATCATACAGCAGTATTTATGTCACCTGAAAGGACTCCATAGCTTTGCACACTGTGTATCACTTCTGCCCAAAACTAACTATTTCCTTTTCAAATTCTGAAATGGAGCCAATATTTTAATGTGAGAGATAAGGGGATTCGATTTGGGACTACTTGAGCTATCTTCTTCCCTGTCAAGATTGAAATTATTCAATTTAGAAAAGATAGGAAATGCTGACAAGTGCTTTACCTGCCTTATCTCTACAGAACACAATAAAACCTTTTGTAGAAAAGATGTTTGTTTGTAGAAGATGTGAAAAGATATTTGAGGCTCTCAATCCCTAGAGAAGTGGTTCTCAACCTTCCTACTGCGGTGACCCCTTAATACAGTTCCTCATGTTCTGGTGACCCCCAACCATAAAATAATTTTTGTTGCTACAACAAAAATTATAACTGTAAGTTTGCTACAGTTGTGAATTGTAATGTAAATATGTGATATGCAGGATGTATTTTCATTCACTTGACCAAATTTGGCACAAATACCCAATACGCCCAGTGGCATTGGTTGGGGGCGGGGGCGGCAGAGAGTTAATTTTGTCATTTGGGAGTTGGTGTTGCTGGGATTTATACGAGGGTTGAATGAAAAGTAGTGCCTCCACCTTTGTAACTCTTCAACAGATGGCAGTACTAGTATGCAGCAGGTACTGGCTTGTTCAGTAGACTCTCCCCTACAGTTCCATTTTGGCGGGAAGCCTTAGCATTGAACAGCTATGTTGTTAAAGTGTGATGTATGGAACCCTGCGCAGATGGTCGATCAATGCAACTTAAGCAATGTGCAGTCATTGAACTCTTGACAGCCGAAGGTGTCACTCCAAGGGAGATTCATCAGAGAATGCAAGCTTTTTATGGTGATTGTGTTGATGTGAATACTGTGCATCATTGGGCGAGTAAGTTTAAAGATGCTGAAGTGGGAACATCTGACTTGCGTGACAAACAAAGAATTGTACGTCCTGTGACAGCAACCATCGAGTGTCACAAGCAAAAGGTTGACAGATTGATTCAGGACTATCGTCATATCACTCTGAGAGAAATTTCAAGCTTAATCAGCATTTTACAAGAACATGTGGGTCACATTATTGCTTTGCTTGGCTATCGGAAGATCTGTGAACGATGGGTACCCAGGATGTTTATGCCTAAAATGAAAGCACACAGACTTGAAATTTCAGAGACTGGATCTCACCACCATATGGCATCCTCCATACAGTCCAGATTTACCACCATCTGACTTCCATCTGCTCCCGATAATGAAAGAAGACCTGCGTGGACATCATTATGCGTCTGATGAAGACATTGAGAGAACTGTGAGTTGCTGGTTATGGAAACAGAGCATCGACTTCTTCTGTGACGGCTTCAGAAAACTTGTTCATAATTGGCAGAAATGTATCCAATTGTCTGGTGATTATGTGGAAAAGTGAATAGTGGTAGGTAAAGAGCACATTCTAATGATTATTTCTGCATTTGATTTATTAAAATATTCCCATCCAAACCCAAGTAACAAAGGTGGAGGCATTACTTTTCAGAATTTCATTCAACCCTTGTACAATTGAAGAGCATTCTGAACTCCACAAACGATGGAATTGAACCAAACTTGGCACACAGAACTCTCGTGAACAATAGAAAACATGGGAACAATGATGGATCTGGACCTAACTTGGCTTGAATACTCAATATGCCCAAATGTGAACACTGGTGGAATTTGGGGGAAATAGACCTTGGATTTATAGTTCACCTACAATCAAAGAGGATTCTGAACTCCACCCATGATGAAATTGAACCAAACTTGACACACAGAATCCCCATGACCAAGAAAAAATACTGGAAGGCTTTGGTGGGCATTGACCTTGAGTTTTGGAGTTGTCATTCCTAAGACCATCAGAAATATGTGTTTTCTTATGGTCTTTGGCGACCCCTTTGCAATGCCCATTTGACCCCTCCAGGGGTTGCAACCCCCAGGTTGAGAAATGCTGACCTACAAGCTACCTACCAGTTTGGAGATTCTGGGGACATTGAAAGCCACAGAAACAAAGATCCTTTATTAGGTGCAATTTCCCCACTCTTCACCAAGTCTGGAAATGGAGGGCTCTGAAATACAAAAACCTACAGAGGGTGCTAACTTGGGAAGGGCTGCATTGACAGTCTTCTGAAATGTGAAGAAGCTAAGGGCTGCCTGAAAAGCTATTAACCTCTCAGTTCGAGAGCTGTGGCACAGTATCAAAGGAGCCACATGTTCCCAACCTCACTACTTGTTGGGGAAACAGGGAAGAACTGGGTTGCCTGGACAATGCACCCCCTACGGACAACTAGGTTGTAGATAACTGCTTCACCAGCTGGAATGTTTTCCCTCAATTTGCTTTTATTTTTCTTGATCTTTAATCCCTGTTGTTTGTTTCTGTAGCTCCAAGCAATGCCTTAGCTTTTCTCTGGCTGCTCAGCAACTGCTCCTCTATCCCAGCAGGGAGTACATTCTTGGAGGTGAGGTTGCTGGGCTGCTGGGACTCAACCCAACAGGGTTGGGAGGCTGAAGTAACTCTTCCTCCAGCAGTAGACTGTAATCCCAATAATGGGGCAACAGATTCTCAGGCTTTGCCCACATTGCATAATCACACCTTGAACTCTCAGCTATTTCTAAATGGCTAGCTTACTGCAATGCTAGGAAATGAACCACTGGAGGAAATTTTCCCTGGAGGGTAGATTTCTTATTTAGTGAGAAACTCATTTTTTTTTACTCTTCCAGGCAGAGCAGTTCTTCTCAACCTTTGATCCTCCAGATGTTTGGGACTTCTATTCCCAGAAGTCCCAGCCAGAATGGCCAGAATTATATGTTTTGAAGTTCCAGGCATTTAGTGGACTAAAGAGCCGTTCAAAAGCAGAACTCAATGCCTTGGAGGGCCCATCCAGATAGTACCTTTATCCCAGGAGCTTCCGCAGCGAACAGGAGGGTGGCTAAATGTCATTTCCTTTAAACAAGGAAGCAATCACTACAAACAGCAAAAAACCGCAAGATTTTCAGGTGCAGGAATATTTGAAAATCCGCATCTTTGAATGTCTGTATGTTCCTGCACTTGGAAAACACGTGATATTTTTTATCTGGGTTTGTTCCTGGACTTTAGATGTTTGTTCCTGATTGGTCAGTTCCTGAAAGGAAGGTAACAGTTGGGTAGAATGCAAAAATTTTGTTTGTGTGCCAGAAACTTTATGAAATGTGTGGAGGGCACAGTTTTTCTTGGCAGGACAAAATTGTGGCCCCCAGTCAACGTTGTACATCTTTTTACAATAAGAGCAACCAGGAACAGACATATATAGCCCAGGAACAACACCATGTACTTCCATGCCATAAGTACACCATGAAACCTATCTGCACAGATGGCCCTGCAGCTGCTATAACACAGGAACGGAACTTATACAATGATTCGCATGTTTGCATCTTAAGGTTTTTTTTCATGCCAAAATTTCTGACGGATGTCCCATGGTGGACATTTTGGGGGCTGCCTGTGGGGTTGCCTTAGCCAGAACTCCCAGAGGCACAAACTATTGCAGTCTATTGCAAAAGACAGACTTTGAAAAGAATTCAAGAATTCTGAGCCCAGGAATTTGATTCCAGTGCCAGAACAGAGGCAGAGCATATAGTCCTTGCAAAAAAAGAGTACACTCCTTAAACTTTTTTTTCCTTTTCAGCAGAATAAATTAAGGTGGAGTAGGGGAAGGAAGACCTTATTCTGTTGCTCCTAATAGTAAACAACTGAGAACCAGAAAACCTTGATATTCTGCAACAAACTCCTCAGAGATCTTTTGGGATATTTATTTATTTATTTATTTATTTATTTAACAACATTTATATTCAGTCCTTCTCACCCCGAAGGGGACTCAGAGCAGCTTACAAGTTATATGTTAAATACAATGTATTATATTATGAACGTAGCACAATATTAGTATTATATATTACTATATTGTACTATACCACTATACTGCAATATTATTAGTAATATTACATGTAATATATAATATACAATTATTATATCGTATTATTATTAGTATTTTATTAGTATCAATATTATATGTATATGCAGTATATTATATTATTAGCATAGCACAATATTAGTATTATATATTACTATATTGTTGCTGGGGGGAGGGGCTCCCAACTGATGAGCCAGGAGACATTGTGGATATCCAGAGCCACCTACTGCCCAGCCTTTCTTGGCTCTCCTGACAGCTCCAGAATCCAGGATCTTTTCTCATCACAACGTGCACAGTTACATGGAGCTCTGCCAGTTCTGCTCATTTTGGCATTACTATCTGCAGGCCTTTAAAAACTTACTTTTTATAACTGTTAATATAGTTTTTATTTATTTTCATTTTACATGTTTATTTTAAAAAACAGTGAAAAAATCTATAAACATGTATATGTGCATGAACCAATACAATACTTCTTAACATCTATACAATAATCTCACCCCACCCAATTTAGTGACTTCCTGTCCCTTGGGTGGTAGACATACATATGTCATTCCATTCTTCCTTCCTATTACATTGTTTTTTCCGTTCTTCCTTCTGGCCTCATTTTTATTATTTATAAATCCCCTACACTGATTCCAACAGGTTAAATTATGAAGCCTTCTATACAAACTTCTCTTTCTTTTCTTTTTTTTTTTTTAACAAAGTTTATTTATTTATTTATTTATTTATTTCAAAGTTTTCTATACCGAGCTTCTCACCTCTTTTGAGGGACTCAGCCCGGTTTACAACCATAAAAACATACAATCAGTAAAATATCATAGTTCATAATTACAATAACACATTTAAAATAACAACTATATTTAAAACTACGGTGGTCAGTCGTCATATTAAAAACAAGTATACCTCATCTTCCATCCACAATCCTAGGGTGCTGTCTCATTCATTGAAAGCCTGTCTCCACAACCACATCTTCACCCGTTTCCTGAATGTCAGGATAGACGGGGCGGTTCTGACCTCCAGTGGGAGAGAGTTCCAGAGTCGCGGGGCCACCACTGAGAAGGCCCTGTCCCTCGTCCCCACCAGGCGCGCTTGCGAGGCCGGTGGGACCGAGAGCAGGGCCTCTCCAGACGATCTTAATAATCTTGATGGTTCATAGGGGAGAATACGTTCGGAGAGGTAAACAGGGCCGGAGTCGTTTAGGGCTTTATAGGTTAACACCAGCACTTTGAATTGTGCTCAGAAGCTAATTGGCAACCAGTGGAGCTGGTGTAACAGCGGAGTGGTGTGCTCCCTGTACCCAGCACCCGTTTAGAAATGTTTCCCAGTCCTTGATAAAATTTTGTTGTGTCTTTTTTTCTTTGTTCATCATTGTTAATTTGTCCATTTCTGCTATTTTAAATAATGTTGATGATAATAATAATAGTAGTAATAACTTTATTTTTGGGTCCCTTTGTTGGAGCAGCAGAAACAATCAAGCATGATCATCTCACACTAGAAACGATCATGCATGATCGTCTCACACTACAACTCTGTTGAGTTCCAGGGCCAGAGAAGCAGGTGGCGAAAACAGAAGAACGACCTGCCTCAGGGGAGCGTACTTGCTCCATTAATGTTTAACATTTACACACATGACCAGCCACTGCCAGAAGAGACAGAGAGCTTCATCTACGCTGATGATCGTGCCATCACCACTCAAGCAGGGAGCTTTGAAATTGTTGAACAGAAGCTCTCTGAAACTTTAGGTGCTCATACTACCTATTACAGGAAAAACCAACTGATTCCTAATCCATCTAAAATGCAGACGTGTGATTTTAACTTTAAGAACAGACAAGCATCTCGAGCTATGAAGATTACCTGGGAAGGAATCCCACTGGAACATTGCAGCACACCCAAATACCTGGGAGTTACTCTGGACCGTGCTCTGACTTAAAAGAAGCACTGCTTGAATAACAAGCAAAAAGTGGGTGCTAGAAATAATATCATATGAAAGCTGACTGGCACAACCTGGGGATCACAACCAGACACAGTGAAGACATCTGCCCTTACACTTTACTGCTGAATACTCATGCTCAATGTGGAATACATCTCACCAGTGGACATGGCTCTTAATGAGACATGCCACATTATCACAGGATGACTACACTCTACACCAGGGGTCCCCGAACTATGGCCCGCGGCCCACCAAGGGCACTGCCAAGGGCACTTATCTGGCCCGTGGAGCAGGAGCACCCCCCCCCCACAGTGCCCCTCCCTTGGCTAGCTCACACTATCCGTCAGGCCCAATGGGCAGCGTGAGCCAGCCAAGGACAGCTGCTCCGCATGGCCTACTCGCATGTAAAGCACCTCGCGAGGTGCTTTACACATGAGTAGGCCGTGCGGGCCTGCTCCTCCCTTGGCTGCCTCACGCTGCCCATCGGGCCTGACAAATAGCGTGAGCCAACCAAGGGAGGGGCACTGTGGGGGGGGCACTCCTCCTCCGCAGGCCCGATGGGCAGCGTGAGCCAGCCAAGGGAGGCTGCCCCGGCGCTCCATGCAGTCATGCCAGCCACATGACCTTGGAGGTGTCTACGGACAACGCCAGCTCTTCGACTTAGAAATGCAGATGAGCACCACACCCCGGAGTCAGACACGACTGGACTTCATGTCAAAGGAAAACCTTTAACTAGGAAAACTGTGGAAGATCCAGGGTGGGAGAAAGAACTCTTGTCTGTTGGAGGTAGGTATGAATGTTTCAATTGGCCACCTTGATTACCATTTCATAGCCTGACAGTTTTTAGGGAGAATCCTTTGTTGAGAGGTGATTAGCTGGCCCTGATTGTTTCTTGTCTGGAGTTCCCCTGTGTTTGAGTGTTGTTCTTTATTTACAGTTATAATTTTAGAGTTTTTTTTAATACTGGTAGCCAGATTTTGTTCAGACTAGAAATAGGAAGATTTTCCATTCTCTGCTCCTGGAATTACTGCCTAGAGGGCTAGAAAGAACCCCCTCTAAGGTCCCTTCCACACAGCAAAATAAGATATGTGCAATGTGCATAGGAATTTTTTTATTGATTATTTTTTTAAAAACTATAGTCCAGCCCTCCAACGGTCTGAGGGACAGTGAACTGGCCCCCGGTTTAAAAAGTTTGAGGACCCCTGCCCTACACCACTGGAGAAATTATACTATTTAGCCAGTATTGTACCACCTGACATCCGACGGAAGTAGCAGCCAGTAATGAAAGGACCAAGGCAATGATATCTCCAGTCCATCCTCTGTTCAGATATCAGCCAAACATGCCAATGACTTAAATCAAGAAATAGTTTTCTAAGATCTACAGAGACACTCCCAGGAACACCTCAGCAAGCGAGAATCCAAAAATGGCAGGCTAAAATCCAGCACCTTTACCAGTGGCTGAGACCAGATGAGAAACTTCCTCCTGGGCACACAGAAGACTGGGTGACCTGGAAGGCGCTGAACAGGCTGTGCTCTGGCACCACAAGATGCAGAGCTAACCTTAGGAAATTGGGCTACAAAGATGAGTCCACAACATGCAAGTGCGGAGAAGATCAAACCACAGACCACCTATTACAATGCAACCTGAACCCTGCCACAGCGACACCAGAGGCACTCCAAGTGGCCAGCTTCTGGTCAAAGGACATTTAGTATAATGTCAAGTTTTTAAACTTTGTTTGTTTTTTTAAATGCATTTTAACTGTATCCTCAACTCTCTTCTGATACAATAAATAAATAACCATCTATCTCCCCGCATCCCCAATGCGTCCCCTACACCTACCTTCTGGATGATTGCCTGCTGGGCCTCTCTGATGTTTCTGGGGGAAGATAACCAAGAGTTGGAAAGAGTTGGAGAACGGGGCAAAGTTTTATCAATGCAAAGGCATTGGCACATGGTAAAGGGAGATTACAGGAGCTAAATTTGTCTGCTTCAGCTCCAGGACAACCGGGAGGGGGGGGGGGATTGTGCTGCTGAACAGAAGTTGCACAGGCTGAGAGTGTGAACTGGATCAGACTGGTCTCCCCCACCCACACCAACCTCAGCCAATGAAACAGGCTGGCAAACAGTCTAGAAGAGATACCAGCTGTAGCATGTGTTTGTTTTAACTCGCTCGCTTGTCCACAGACATTTGTGTCATTCATGTTTGATAAGGTGGCAGCCTGAAAGGGAAGCCAGAAAGGAGGAAGAGGAGGAGAACCAACTCTGTGCCTACTCAGCATCTGCCATTGGAGGAATTTAGTTTTTGGGACTAATAGCCATGAGAGTGGTGGAAATGTATTTATTTATGTATTCCCTATATTTATACTCTGCCCTTCACATCAAGCACCATATGGTGCCATCACCATCATAAAACAATCAAGCAATACATTAAAACATTAATACAGTTTATTAAGACAACTGATTAAATACGCCAGTTAATAGCCAAATCCAAGTCTGGGTCAGTTCATTATCACGAGTTGCCTAAATCGTCTTTCCACAATTGCTGCTCTTACTGGTCAAACTCCTGGTCCCATAACCAAGTCTTAATTTTCCTTCTAAAAGACAGGAGGGAGGTGGCCAGTCTGATTTCCCTGGGGAGGGAGTTCCACAGATGGGGGACCACTGCTGAGAAGGCCCTGTCCCTCATCCCCACCAATCGCATTTGCGATGAGGGTGGGATCGAGAGCAGGGCCTCTCTAGATGATCTTAAACTTCGTGATGGTTCGTAACAGGAGATACCTTCGGACAGGTAGTCTGGGCCAGAACTATTTAGGGCTTTAAAGGTTAAAACCAGCACTTTGAGTTGTGCTCGGAAGCTGATCGGCAGCCAGTGGAGCTGGTGTAACAGAGGGATTGTATGCTCCCTGTACACCCCTCCTAAGCTGCCTGGTTGCCAACCGTTAGACTAGTTGAAGCTTCCAGGCAGTCTTCAAAGGCAGCCTCACGTAGAGTGCATTGCAGTAATCTATTCGGGATGTAACAAGAGCGTGGACCACAGTGGCCAATGATGATTGGATGGAGACTGAGTCCAAAGTGTGGGATATTAGCTTTTCTTTCCCACAAAAACTGAGAGCCAATGTGCTGTGATGATTGGAATAAGGTTTTTGGACTTCTTCTAACCTGCGGATGGGATTCAATTTCAGACAGGTTTTCAGGAACCATATTGCAGAAATGGCAAGGGACAAGGAGTAAGGGGCAAGACGGAAAGCAATAATGCTATCACATTTTGGCTTCAGGCTTGCAGGGTCAGTAGCTAAAGCCTTAGGAAAGGGACGTCAGTATTTTAGAATGGGATACCGCAGGGAGAAAACCCAGGAGAAAAGCTGAGAAACTATCAAATGATGACATTATGGGGAAGGGATATGGCTTTCTGAAGACTCCCCATGGCCCAGACTATTTCTATTTGACATCAAAATAGTTAGAACTCATTTGCTGATGCATATAAACCCAGCTGCTATCTACAGACCCACTAAGAAAATCCAACAAATGCTACGTTCAGCAAAGGACAAGAGGGATCCTCTCACCTCTGCAGGAGTCTATCGTATACCATGCAGCTGTGGAGAAGTCTACATGGGGACCACCAAGCGCAGCATTGCCCAAACACAAATCAAGGAACACGAAAGACTCTGCAGACTAATTCAACCAGAGGTTAGCCATAGCTGAGCACCTGATGAACCAACCTGGACACAGCGAATTATTTCAGAGCACAGAAATGCTGGACCACTCTAACAACCACCATGTCAGACTACACAGAAAAGCCATTGAAATCCACAAGCATGTGGACAATTTCAACAGAAAGGAAAAAACCATGAAAATAAACAAAATCTGGCTACCAGTATTAAAAAAACTCTAAAATTAGGACAGTAAATAAAGAGCAACACTCAAACACAGGGGAACTCCAGACAAGAAATAATCAGGGACAGCTAATCACCCTCAACTAAGGATTTCCCCAGGCAGTAACAAGCCACACCTAAAAACTGTCAGGCCATCAAATGCTAATCAAGATGGCCAATTGAAACATTCACACCTAGCTCCAACAGACAAGAGTTCTTTCTCCCACCCTGGACTTTCCACAGATATATAAACCCAATTTTCCTAGTTTCCAACAGACGTCACAACCTTTGAAGATGCCTGCCACAGATGCAGGAGAGAATGCTTCTAGAACATAGCCATACAGCCCAAAAAACCTACAACAACCCAGCTGCTTGAATTTTTGGACCCTCCTGTAGGGTGTGTGTGTGTGTGTGTATGTGTGTGCAAGTCATTTCTGGTGTCAGAGAATTGGCTGTCTGCAAGGACATTGCCCAGGGGACGCCTAGATGTTTTACCATCCTGTTGGAGACTTCTCTCATGTCCCTGCATGAGAAGCTGGAGCTAACAGATGGGAGCTCACTCCGCTCCCCAGATTCAAACCACCAACCTTCTGGTCAGCAGTCCTGCCAGCACAAAGGCTTAACCCATTGCGCCACTGCGGCCTCCGCCCTGCAGGGGTAACTATTGGGATTGTCAGAATGAACCCATGTGTTTATTAATTTATAATTTATTATTATATCTTTGCACTATAGGAATAAGAAATGACAAACTGCTTATTCTCTTTTGCCTGGTGACCCTTGCCTCTTGTATTTGTCAATTATTAAGATTTCACAAATGGGAGGAGAGGAGAATGCAGGAAAGCCCAGCTGTGAACCCTTTTATGGAACCCCCTCCTCTGACTTGTTGTTTGGCAGCACTGTCTAAATATACCATGGCTGGCAAAATGCTGGAGTTATAAATATCCCCCATGCTCATCCCTAGTGGCATCCAGCCCTGCAGCTCTTCTGGGGTTCAGGCCAGTGCAGAGCTCTCCCAAAGAAGGCACACAGCCACAAAGTGTTAAAGGACACCACACTTGTCCCTCAATCCCATATGCCATTTGAAAAATTCAGGGACTGGAGAACTCTCTCTGGCTACGAGGATCTGAAGCAGCAGTTAACACTGGCATATGTTTACTTATTTATCACTTCTATCTTTGTTTATTCCACTCATCCCAACAAGCAGAACCCCTCCTCCCTGCTTTATCCTTACAATGACACTGTGAGGTAGGTCAGGCTGTGAGAAAGCAATGGCCCAAGATCACAGAATGAGTTTTTTGGCTTCAAGGTCTGGAATTATTCAAGTCTTAGTCCAAGTTTACAACATGTTGTTGTTATTCATTCAGTCGCTTCCGACTCTCCGTGACCTCATGGACCAGCCTACGCCAGAGCTCTCTGTCGGCCGTCACCACCCCCAGCTCCTTCAAGGTCAAGCCAGTCACTTCAAGGATAACATCCTTCTCAGCCCTTAGGCGACTCAGGGCGGTTTACAATGGCGACAATTCGATGCCCAAAAACACCATAAAACATTTAAAAATATTAACACATAATATCAATCCATAACAAGAATATTAAAACATAATCATTTCTGTCTCTTAATAAAAAACATTGTCCCGTCTCGTCGTCCAGTCATTCCAATTCCTGTCTTTTACCTTACATTTTCAAATGCTTGCTCAAACAACCAAGTCTTGACTCTTTTCTGAAATGTTAAGAGGGAGGGGGCCGATCTAATGTCCCCAGGAAGGGCCTTCCATAGCCGAGGGGCCACCACTGAGAAGGCCCTGTCTCTCGTCCCCACCAAACATGTTTATGACGCAGGCGGGATCAAGAGCAGGGCCTCCCTGGATGATCTTAAAGTCCTAGCAGGTTCATAAGGGAAGATGCATTCAAACAGGTAAGTTGGGCCAGAACCATTAAGGGCTTTATAGGCTAAAGCCAGCACTTTGAATTATGCCTGGTAGCAGACTGGCAGCCAGTGGAGCTGGCGCAACAGAGGAGTTGTATGCTCCCTGACTGTTACTGCTGTTATTAATCTGGCTGCCATCAGTTGTACCATTTGAAGCTTCCAGACAGTCTTCAAAGGCAACCCCATGTAGTAGTCTATATGGGATGTAACCAGAGCATGGACTACCATGGCCAAGTCAGACTTCCCAAGGTACAGGCGCAGCTGGCGCACAAGTTTTAACTATGCAAATGCTCCCCTGGTCACTGCTGAAACCTGGGGTTCCAGGCTCAGCGATGAATCCAGGATCACACCCAAACTGCGAACCTGCATCTTCAGGGGGAGTGTAACCCCGTCCAACACAGGCTGTAACCATATGGTCTGTTTGGCCTTACAACTGACCAGGAGTACCTCTGTCTTGTTTGGATTCAATTTCAATTTGTTCACCCTCATCCAGATCATCACAGCGGCCAAGCACCAGTTCGGGACCTGAACAGCGTCCTTAGTTGCAGGTGGGAAGGAGTGACAGAGTACAATATGCATACAGTCCTTAAAAATTAAGGAATGCATACTGATTAAAATGGAGTCATAAATGTGATAAGATTCTAGGTGTTGTAAGGAAGGCACATCCTTTGCCTGCTTAAAATGGTGAGCACAAAGGATTAGAAGAAATGTGAATCTTGACAATATATGAAACTGTTTCTTTTACTGGCTTAGAAGGGACAAAAAACTGGAATCCTGATATCTTTGGAGGAAGGATTTCCTTTGTTTGCTTGGAAGCGGGATGAGCAAGAGAAACAAAATGAAATCACAAAGTTTTGTTGTGCTTGGAAGGGGTTTCCTCTGCTTACTTAAGTGGGGTGAGCAGCTGGAATGTTATTGTCTGCAGCAAACTGTGTTTCCTAACCTAGAAACAGTAAGCTCATGTGTTTTATGCTTCAAACCTCTTTAAAACTGGCGGTGGGTTGAATAAAATCATCACTAAGTTTGTGGCTACTTCCGTTTCACAGGAATCCATCCTACTGATCTCCAATGATCCTGCATGAGACTGGCTTTTTCCACTGATACCAGTCTCAATTTGACATTGTAAATACAGGAATCCAATGCCAAATGAACATCTGGCCTATCACTCATATTGATATTATTCCCCTTTTACAGACAAAGAAACTGAGCAAGGAAGATAGCAGCTTACTTCAAGCCAACTGGTGCATCTAGATCAGTGGTTATCAAACTTCCTAATGTCGTGACCCCTTAATACAGTTCCGCATGTTGTGGTGACCCCCAACCATAGCATTACTTTTGTTGCTACTTCATAACTCTAATTTTGCTACTGTTTTGAATCATAATGTAAATATCTGATATGCAGGAGGTATTTTCCATCACTGGACCAAATTTGACACAAATACCTGATATGTCCAAATGTAAATACTAGTGGGGTTGGGGAGGGCTGATCTTGTATAGTTGCTGAGATATATAGTTACCCTACAATCAAAGAGCATTCTGAACTCCACCAATGATTAAATTGAACCAAATTTGGCACACAGAACTCCCATGATCAACAGAAAATACTGGGAGGATTTGGTGGGCACTGACCTTGAGTTTTGGAGTTGTAGTTCACCTACCTCCAGAGAGCACTGTGGACTCAAACAATGATAGACCTAGACCAAACTTGGCATGAATATTCAATATTCCAAAATGTGAACAGTGGTGGAGTTTCAGGATAATAGACCTTGAGACTTGGGAGTAGTAGCAGCTGGGATTTATAGTTCACCTACAATCAAAGTGCATTCTGAACCTCCAATGATAGAATTGGGCCAAACTTCCCACACAGAACCCTCATGACCAACAGAAAATACTGTGTTTTCTGATGGTCTTTGGTGACTCCTCTGACACCTCCCTTTTGACCCCCCCCCCCCCCCCCCCCGAGTCCCAAAACCCAGGTTGAGAAGTGCTGATCTAGATGCAGGGTTGCACAGGATCACATTTTTCAAACTTCAGAAGTGTCTCAAAGTTTGCTACAGCACTTTGCTAAAGAACCCACAAAGGGCAGAATGACACATGCCACATGGAGGTACTTTGTGAATAGAGATAATGTTAGGAAGTTTGCCCAGGGAGATCACACAGTTCTTGCACATGATCAGTAGTGCCCTGGACAGCAATGCTTGGCCTCCAACATTCCCAAGAAGCTGCCTATTTTAAGAATCAGTGTGTTTTGCAGGGTTGTTCTCCAGCATTACTGGTTCACATGGAGGGATCCTAAGGCATGGGGGAATCCAGGGGTTTCAAAGAACATGCAAGAACCAGCTGGTAGGATCAGATCAATGTTCTCTTTCCCACTGTGGTCAGTGGGAAAGAGAATATTAGTCTGGGTAGCCAATGGGGTAGCCTCTGGGTAGCTAACAGGTAAGTCAATAAGGCCAATATCCTCTATTACATCCCTAACAGCCATGACAGCTAACAGGTAAACTTGGAATAACAATAATAATAATGATGATAATAATAATAATAATGGGTGTAGTAGCTAAAAACCTTGGCCTGCACTTAAAAACAATTGGCGCTGACAAAATTACCATTTGTCAGCTGCAAAAGGCCACTATACTCAGATCTGCATGCATTATTCACCAATACATCACACAGTCCTAGACACTTGGGAAGTGTCCAACGTGTGATCCAATACAAAAGCCAGGATAGTGATCTTGTTTGCTGTGTACTAATCTTGTTATACAACAAATAAAAACAATAGTTAACTTATATTCTGCCCTACCTCCCTGGAGGATCTCAGAGTGGATTGCAGCATATATAAAAACACAAACACACAAAGATTCAATGCCTTGATACAATGAGACAGAAATTCACAGACAAAGGCAAAGGCTTCTCCTTTCATCTCCGGCTTTAGGAGGCGGTGCTCAACTCCGGCTCTGGGGGAGGTGTTAGGAATTGTGGGAGTTGAAGACCAAAACACCTGGAGGGCTGAAGTTTGCCTATGCCTGGGTTAACCAGTTGTGTCACCGCAGCACCCAAAAAGTAACAGCTTTCAGAACTCTTCTGGCCCATAAGATCAGAGGTGATGCTGATGATGTTGGATATTGAGGTCCAGAAAAAAACTGCAAAATTCTGATAACAACCTATGGCTAAGATGTAGCCCACATGAGCTTACGAGCCATTTAAACAAGCCACATGGTCACCACATCTCGTGACAGCCACTGCCATCAGTTATGCACTAATTTCATATTCCAGTCACATGGTATGTGAGAAAGACACAGTGTTTTGTTGACATCAGCTAATTCTGCAGGAAAGAAGTTGAGCCAGTGTTTCTGTGCATTCCAGGTTTTTAGAGGTATTTACTACAGGAAAAAATTCTGGAGAGACTAATATGTGATCAATAACACAGCTACCTTATCGGTCCAGATAGGTGTAATAATAACAACCCCCCAGATAAATCCTTTGGCTCCCATGCACAGTGCACAGGCCATAATAGTATATAAATTTGAGTTTAATTCCTTGCTAATTATATTTATTGTCCATGGAGATATGTGAGGCTAAAAATATATCTTCCAATATATTTGGAAGCTCCTTCTTTGGAGGCTTTTAAACAGAGGCTGAATGACCATCTGTCGGGGATGCTTTGAATGTGATTTTCCTGCTTCTTGGCAGGGGGTTGGACTGGATGGTTCATGAGGTCTCTTCCAACTCTATGATTCTATGATTCTATTATTCTAGGCCTAAACGAGCACTATGCTGTTGAACTTGCTGACTGAAAGGTCACAGATTCAAATCCTGAGAGCGCCATGAGCTCCCGCTGTTAGCCTCGGCTTCTGCCAACCTAGCAGTACAAAAACGGAGCCCCCAGTGGTGCAATGGGTTAATCCCTTGTGCCGAGTTGTAGGTTCAAATCTGGGGAAAGCATGGATGAGCTCCCTCTGTCAGCTTCAGCTTCCCATAAGGGGACAGGAGAGAAGCCTCCCACAAGGATGGTAGAACATCAAAACATCTGGACGTCCACCGGGCAACGTCTTTGCAGGTGGCCAATTCTCTCACACCAAAAGTGACTTGCAATTTCTCAAGTCGCTCCTGACACACACAAAAAAAATCAAAAACATGCAAATGTGAGTAGATCAATAGGTACCGCTCTGGTAGGAAGGTAACCTCACTCCATGCAGTCCACTAGTTTTCATATTTGGGCATATTGAGTATTTGTGCCAAGTTTGGTCCAGGTCCATCATTGTTTGAGTCCACAGTGTTCTCTGAATATAGGTGAACTACAACTCCAAAAGTCCAGGTCAATGTCCACCAAACCCTTCCAGTATTTTCTGTTGGTCATGGGAGGTCTGTGGAATTTGGTTCAATTCCATCATTGGTGGGGTTCAGAATGCTCTTTGATTGTAGGTGAACTATCAATCCCAGCAACCACAACTCCCAAATGACAAAATCAATCTGCTCCAACTCCACCAGTATTGAAATGTGGGCATATTGGGTATTTGTGCCAAATTTGGTCCAGTGAACGAAGAAACAACCTGCATTTTGGATATTTACATGATGATTCATAACAGTAGCAAAATTACGGTATGAAGCAGCAACGAAAATATGAGGGTTGAATGAAAATAATGCCTCCACCTTCGTAACTCCTCAACAGATGGCAGTACTGGTATGCGACAGGCACTGGCTTGTTCAGTAGACTCTCCTCTACAGTTCCATTTTGGCGCAAAGCCTTAGCATTGAATGGTTGTGTTGTTAAAGTGCACAGTATGAAACCCTGTGCAGACGGTCAGTGAATGCGACTTAAGCAACGTGCAATCATTGAATTCTTGACAGCAGAAGATGTCACCCCAAAGAAGATTCATCAAAGCATGCAAGCTGTTTATGGTGATTGTGTGGATGTGAGAACTGTGCATCGTTGGGCGAGTAAGTTTAAAGATGTTGAGGCGGGAACATCTGACTTGTGTAACAAACTAAGAGGTGGATGTCCTGTGACAGCAACCACAGAGTTTCACAAGCAAAAGGTTGACAGATTGATTTAGGACGATCATCGTATCACTCAGAGAGAAATTTCAAGCATAATCGGCATTTCACAAGAACGTGTGGGTCATATTATTGCTTTGCTTGGCTATCGGAAGATCTGTGTACAATGAGTTGCAGAAACAGTGTCGACTTCTTTGGTGACGGCTTCAGAAAACTTGTTGATTGTTGGCAGAAATGTATCCAATTGTCTGGTGATATGTGGAAAAGTGAATAGTGGTAGTTCAAGAGCACATTCTAAGGATTTGTATTGTCAAAGGCTTTCATGGCTGGAATCACTGGGTTGTTGTAGGTTTTTTCGGGCTATATGGCCATGTTCTAGAGGTATTCTCTCCTGATGTTTTGCCTGCATCTATGGCAAGCATCCTCAGAGGTAGTGAGTACTGTGCATCGTTGGGAGAGTAAATTTAAAGATGTTGAGGTGGGAACATCTGACTTGCGTGACAAACAAAGAGTTGGATGTCCTGTGACAGCAACCACCGAGGTCAGTGACCACCAAACCCTTCCAGTATTTTCTGTTGGTCATGTGAGTTCTGTGCACCAAGATTGGTTCAATTCCATCATTGGTGGAGTTCAGAATGCTCTTTGATTGAAGGTGAACTATAAATTCCAGCAAGTACAACTCCCAAATGACAAAATCAATCCCGCCCCTCCAAATCCCACCAGTATTCAAATTTGGGCATATTGGGTATTTGTGCCAAATGTGGTCCAGTGAATGAAAATACATTCTGCATATCAGATATTTACATGACGATTCATAACAGGAGCAAAATTACAGTTATGAAGTAGCAACAACAATAATGTTATTTTTGGGGGCCACCACAACATGAGGAACTGTATTAAGGGGTTGTGTCATTAGGAATGTTGAGAAACACTGCTCTAGAACATGGCCATATAGCCCGAAAAACCTACAACAACCCAATTCTAAGGATTATTTCTGCATTTGATTTATTAAAATACTAGCTGTCCCCTGCCATGCATTGTTGTGGCCCAGTCTGCGTATATGTGTTTTATGTGTGTATATTTATGTATATGTGCATATATGTGTGTGTGTGCGTTTACATAGGTAGTTTTGCGCATGCGTTGTAATGCATTTTTTAATTTTTGGCTTTTTAAGTCTCTTCTGCTATGTTTTTCAATGTTTTTATGAGTGATGGTCACTTTTTGGCCTGATAGGTATATTGTGTCCAAATTTGGTGTCAATTCATCCAGTGGTTTTTGAGTTATGTTAATCCCATAAACGAACATTACATTTGTATTTATATAGATTCCCATCCAAACCCAAGTAATGAAGGTATAGGCATTACTTTTCATTCAACCCTCGTAATTTTATGGTCGGAGGTCACCACAACATGAGGAAATGTATTAAGGGGTCGCGGCATTAGGAAGGTTGAGAAACGCTGATGCATGTCATTCCCACCCCCCACTCCCGGTGTGGAAACACTGCACAGGAGAAGTCTTTCCCAGAGTGTAATGTGATAGTTCAAGGCTTCACCTGTTGACTTGTTTCCTATCCGAGAGCTCTTACAGAGGCAGAGACTTTTGACCAAGCAAAACAAGGCAAGCCCTGGGATGACTCCAACAGAGCAGATCTCCCCCACAAGATCTCAATGTGATCTTGGAGACCCTGGAAGGGCTTTCCTCCCCCATTCCAGCAGGGATGAATCATAGAATCATAGAGTTGGAAGAGACCTCATGGGCCATCTAGTCCAACCCCCTGCCAAGAAGCAGGACAATTGCATTCAAAGCACCCCCAACAGATGGCCATCCAGCTTCTGTTTAAAAGTTTCCAAAGAAGGAGCATCATCATTTGGGAGTTGTGGTTGCTGGGATTTATAGTTCACCTACAATCAAAGAGCATTCTGAACTCCACCAATGATGGAATTGAACCAAACTTGGCACACAGAACTCCCATGACCAAGAGAAAATACTGGAAGGGTTTGGTGGGCATTGACCTGGACTTTTGGATTTGTAGTTCACCTTCATCCAGAGAGCACTGTGGACTCAAACAATGATGGATCTGGACCAAACTTGGCACAAATACTCAATATGCCCAAATGTGAACACTGGTGGACTGCATGGAGTGCGGTTACCTTCCTACCAGAGCAGTACCTATTGATCTACTCACATTTGCATGTTTTTGATTCTTTTTTTCGTGTCAGGAGCGACTTGAGAAATTGCAAGTCCCTTTTGGTGTGAGAGAATTGGCCACCTGCAAAGACGCTGCCCAGCGGACGTCCAGATGTTTTGAAGTTTTACCATCCTTGGGGGAGGCTTCTCTCCTGTCCTCTCATGGGGAGCTGAAGCTGACAGAGGGAGCTCATCCATGATCTCCCCGGATTTGAACCTCCAAGTCCGTCCTGCCGGCACAAGGGATTGACCCATTGCACCACTGGGGGCTTTGTTTTTGAACTGCTAGGTTGACAGAAGCTGAGGCTAACAGTGGGAGCTCATGCAGCGCTCCGGATTTGAATCTGTGACCTTTCAGTCAGCAAGTTCAACAGCATAGTGCTCGTTTAGGCCTCAAATAATAGAATCATAGAGTTGGAAGAGACCTCGTGAACCATCTAGTCCAATCCCCTGCCAAAAAGCAGGAAAATTACATTCAAACCACCCCCGACAGATGGCCATCCAGCCGTCAGGAGAGAATGCCTCTAGACCACGGCCATATAGCCCGAAAAAACCTACAACAACCCATGAAAGCCTTTGACAATACATCCAGCCTCTGTTTAAGACTTCCAAAGAAGGAGACTCCTCAACACTCCGGGGCAGAGAGTTCCACTGCTGAACGGCTCGATAATTCATGCAGTTTGACAACAGCTTTGACTCAAGGCTGTGGAATCCTAGCAATGGTCGTTTTGCAAGGGGTTTTTTTTGTTTTTGTTTTTTTGATGTCTCAGTCTCACCAAACTACAAAGCCCAGCAGTCTGCAACATGGAACCTGGGGAGTTAAAGGGCTCGAATTGCACAGATCCCAAAAGGCAACAGGGTTTGGCTCATGGCAACAAACCCAGTAAGCAAGTGGGTGTTAACTAACTATGGGAAGGAGAGGCCCCCCCACCTCCCCAGCCCCACACTCGCCTTGAACTTACTCGCCTTTTCCGAAGCGGAGCAAGGAAGGAACGATCCACGCGCGGCGTTTGTGGCTCCTTCTCCCCTTCCGTTGCTCGGCCCACGAGGAATCGTGTTCCCTCTTCCCACGGGGACACCGCCCACCGGGCTGGGCGTGGGGAGGGCTTGCCTGTGGGGCGCCCAAGGCGAAGATAGACCCGAGCCTTGCCTGAGTCGCCTCCCCACGCGAGTGGGTCGGGTCTTGAGCCGCGAGTGGGAGAAGGGCTTCCACGCAGATCCTCTCTGGCGCGGCCCCCTCAGCAGCGTCCAAAACAACATAGAAATGTACACACCCTTTCACAGCGGATGGCAGCTAATGCTCGCTCTTGCAAGGCCAAGCCAATGCTTTGTAGACTCTCAGTTAACCGGCAGTTTCTGGTTGCGTGAGAGTTACTATTAAAATAAGCCTAACTCATTTGGAAGGGGTGAGAGGAGGGAAGGGCATAACCAAAAATATTGTATAGATCAGGCATGGGCAAACTTGGGCCCTCCAGGTGTTTTGGACTTCAACTCCCACAATTCCTAACAGCCTACCGGGAGTTGAAGTCCAAAACACCTGGAGGGCCCAAGTTTGCCCATGCCTGGTATAGATGTTAGAAAGTATTATATTGGTTCATACATATATAGATGTATATAGATTTGTTTCACTTTTTATGAATCTGTAATCTATATATATATAAATGCTCTGTGCATAATGGGTACCTTAAAAACAAAAGAACCAATGAACGAAATCACACCAAATTTGGCAACAAAACGTCTCACAACACCAGGAGTGACCATCACTCAAAAAATTATGATTTTGTCATTTGGGAGTTGTAGCTGCTGGGATTTATAGTTCATCTACAATCAAAGAGCATTCTGAACTCTACCAATGATGGAATTGAACCAAACCTGCCACACAGGACTCCCGTGACCAACAGAAAACACTAGAAGGGTTTGGTGAGCATTGACCTTGAGTTTTGGAGTTGTAGTTCACTTACATCTAGAGAGCACTGTGGACTCAGACAATGATGTATCTGGACCAAACTTGGCACAAGCACTCAATACGCCCAAATATTTATTATTTATTTATTTCTGCTACTTATACCCCGCCCTTCTCACCCCCAAGGGGGGACTCAGGGCGGCTTACAAAAAGAAGGCACAATTCGATGCCCTTATCCAAATACATACATATATAAAACAATTAACATAATTAAACAATTAACAGATTAAAAACATCAATATATAACACAATAGCACAATAATAAACAGTCTCATGGTCAGTGTTTCGAGTTCCATAGGTCCAATACGTTTCGTCATTATTTGCCCATCATTATGGTCTTTCTTTTTAGCTGCCAGAGTTTCCAAAAGCCTGGTCCCACATCCAAGTTTTCAGCTTTTTCCTGAATGAGAGAAGGGAAGTCGCTGATCTGATCTCCCCGGGGAGTGAGTTCCACAGGTGGGGGGCCACTACCGAGAAGGCCCTGCTCCTCGTCCCCGCCAGTCTCACTTGTGATAAAGGCGGGGTCGAGAGCAGGGCCTCCCCAGAAGATCTTAGACTCCGAGGTGGGATGTAGAGGGAGATCCGTTCGGACAGATACACTGGGCGGAACCGTATAGGGTTTTGTAGGTCAAAACCAGCACCTTGAATTGTGCTCGGAATTGGATCAGCAGCCAGTGGAGCTGGCATAACAGGGGGGTGGTATGCTCCCTGTATGCCGCTCCGGTGAGCAATCTGGCTGCCTCCCGCTGGACTAGTTGGAGTTTCCGAGCAGTCTTCAAAGGCAACCCCACGTAGAGTGCGTTGCAGTAATCCAGTCGGTATGTGACAAGAGCATGGACCACCGTGGCCAGATCCGACTTCCCAAGGTATGAACACAGATGGGGTTTGGGGGAAATAGACCTTGACATTTGGGAGTTGTAGTCACTGGGATTCGCAGTTCACCTACAATCAAAGAGCATTCTGAACCCCACGAATGACAGAATTGGGGAAAACTTCCCACACTGAACCCCCATGACCAACGGAAAATGATTAAGGCCATCCAATCCAACGCCCTTCATCAGGGCAAGAAAACGTAATCAAAGCCCTCCTGACAAAGAGCCATCCAGCCATAGATATAGATAGATAGATAGATAGATAGATAGATATAATTCATACACACACACATATAGTATCATAGACTTAAAAGGGACCCCTAAAGAAGGACAATGATATGTTGCATGTTCCAGAGTGGGCAAACCAGACACTCTCCACGTCAACACTGACAAAGAAACAGCAAGAAATACTGTTTACCCACAAGCATAAAGACATCACGTATTTTAGAAACCAACACTTTCTCATTACTTTATTTTCCATATCAACAGACTGGGCCACAGCAATGCGTGGCAGGGAACAGCTAGTTCTATACAAATAAAAATGTAATGTTCTTTGTGGGATTAACATAACTCAAAAACCGCTGGACGAATTGACACCAAATTTAGACACAATATACCTATCAGGCCAATGAGTGACCATCACCCATCAAAACTCGGGAAAACACAGCAGAAGAGACTTAAAAAGCCAAAAAACCCAAAAATTACATTGCAACGCATGCCCAAAACTACATATATATACGCAAACACATATACACAAATATATACACACCTAAAACGCATATACACAGACTGGGCCACAGCAATGTGTGGCAGGGGATGGCTAGTTGGAAATAAAAACATATTAATTATATAAAAATAAACCTAATTATTTAAATGTTTATTCAAAATATGTTTTATTTGATTCCCCCCCCCCCCACTTCTCCCCCCATTTACTTGAGATTTCCAGTTGTTTGAGTTCTGTTAATTGTAGGTACAGTCGAAGGCTTTCATGGCTGGAATCACTAGGTTCTTGTGGGTTTTTTTCGGGCTATAGAGCCATGTTCTAGAGGCATTTCTCCTGACGTTTCGCCTGCATCTATGGCAAGCATCCTCAGAGGTTGTGAGGTCTGTTGGAATTAGGACAATGGGTTTATATATCTGTGGAAAGACCAGGGTGGGGCAAGGAGCTCTTCCCTGCTGCAGTTAGGTGTGAATGTTTCAGCTGATCACCTTCATTAGCATTTGAAGGCCTGCCTGAGCCTGGGAAAATCTCTTGCTGGGAGGTGTTAATCTGTTCCTGGTTGTTTCCTCTCTGTTGTTTTGCTGTTATAATTTTAGATTATAACAGCAAATTATATTTTAAGATTATAACAGCAAAACAACAGAGAGGAAACAACCAGGCACAGATTAACACCTCCCAGCAAGAGATTTTCCCAGGCTCAGGCAGGCCTTCAAATGCTAATGAAGGTGATCAGCTAAACATTCACACCTAACTGCAGCAGGGAAGAGCTCCTTGTCCCACCCCAACCATTCCACAGATATATAAACCCATTGTCCTAATTCCAACAGACCTCACTACCTCTGAGGATGCTTGCCATAGATGCAGGCGAAACGTCAGGAGAAATGCCTCTAGAACATGGCTCTATAGCCCGAAAAAACCCACAAGAACCTAATTGTAGGTACTGTTCTATTATCTGCGCAGAGGCCACAAGGGGGCACTAGAGAGAGAAGGATAGTCCATGGGGAGGGGAGAGTTTGAAGGAGTTAAATAATAATAATAATAATAATAATAATAATAATAATAATACTTTATTTATACCCCGCTCCATGTCCCCCAAGGGGACTCGGTGCAGCTTACATGAGGCAACGCCCATCAATACAATACACAACAATATAACACAGAAACATAATAAAATCAGAAAATAAAATACATAAAATGCAAAACAATATAACAGCAACACAACAATATAAAATTAGACATTAAAACACAAAAGATTAAACCAAACATGGGCAAATTTCGGCCCTCTAGGCATTTGTCCTCGTGGACAACAAGTTAAACATGAGCCAACAATGTGATGTGGTGGCAAAAAAGCCAATGGGATTTTGGCTTGCATCAATAGGAGCATAGTGTCTAGATCCAGGGAAGTAATGCTACCCCTCTATTCCGCTTTCATTAGACCACACCTGGAATATTGTGTCCAATTCTGGGCACCACAATTCAAGAGAGATATTGACAAGCTGGAATGTGTCCAGAGGAGGGCGACTAAAATGATAAAAGGTCTGGAGAACAAGCCCTATGAGGAGCGGCTTAAGGAGCTGGGCATGTTTAGCCTGAAGAAGAGAAGGCTGAGAGGAGATATGATAGCCATGTATAAATATGTGAGAGGAAGCCACAGGGAGGAGGGAGCAAGCTTGTTTTCTGCTTCCTTGGAGACTAGGACACGGAACAATGGCTTCAAACTGCAGGAAAGGCGATTCCATCTGAACATGAGGAAGAACTTCTTGACTGTGAGAGCCGTTCAGCAGTGGAACTCTCTGCCCCGGAGTGTGGTGGAGGCTCCTTCTTTGGAAGCTTTTAAACAGAGGCTGGATGGCCATCTGTCGGGTGATTTGAATGCAATATTCCTGCTTCTTGGCAGGGGGTTGGACTGGATGGCCCATGAGGTCTCTTCCAACTCTTTGATTCTATGATTCTATGATTCATTTTGGATTTCAACTCCCACAATTCCTAACAGCCTCGGGCCCCTTCCTTTTCCCCCTCAGCCGCTTAAACTGGGGGGAGGGGGATCAAAGAAATAATATTTTAGGTACTGTTCCATTATCCAGGCTTAAGCCATTAGGAGGCGCTAGAGAGAGAAGGATAGTCCATTTTATGGGGGTCGGGGCAGGGTGAGTTGAAAGAAGAAAACCATTTTCCCAGTTTTCACAGGTTATTGTTCACCCTTCCCATATCATAAATGATGGTTGTTTCCACAACGGGAATAACAGAAAAACAGGGAAATGGTTTAACTTCAGCCTGCCAGATGTTTTGGACTTCAACTCCCACAATTCCCAACAGCCTCAGGTCCTTTCCTTAAGCGGCTGAGGGGGGAAAGGAAGGGACCCGAGGCTGTTGTGGGAGTTGAAATCCAAAACACCTGGATGGCCCAAGTTTGCCCATGCCTGGTGGTGGCGCTCATCTCCATTTCTAAGCCGGTGTTATCTGTAGATACCTCCAAGGTCATGTTTACTATATCATAGCATAGGCTCCCTGTTGGTGCAGCGGGTTAAACCGCTGAGCTCCTTAACTTGCTGAATGAAAGGTGGGGCAGTTCAAATCCAGGGAACAAGTCAAAGGTGGAAAACCATTGTCCCCATTTTCACTGGTTATTTCCGCCGCCCCCCCCCCTCCTCCTTTCCCATATAAACAATGGTTGTTATGATGATGGCAACATGGGTGGGGAGAATAACAGGGAAACGGGGAAATTGTTTAATTCCTTCACCACCACCACCACCACCACCACCCCCCAAATGGACTACTGCAGTGTTTCTAAACCTTCCGAATGCCACAACCCCTTAACACAGTTCCTCATGTTGTGGTGACCCCCAACCATAAAATTATTTCCGTTGCTACTGCATAACTGCAATTTTGCTACTGTTATGAATCGTAATGTACATTTCCAATATGCCGAATGTATTTTCATTCACTGGACCAAATTTAGCAAAAATATCCAATACGCCCAAATTTTAATACTGGTGGGATTGGGGGGGGGGGGGGGTGGCAGGGAATTGATTTTGTCATTTGGGAGTTGTAGTTCCACCAACGATAGAATTGAATCAGTCTTGGCACACAGAACTCCCACGACCAAGAGAAAATACTGGAAGGGTTTGGTGGGCATTGACCTTGAGTTTTGGAGTTGTAGTTCACCTACATCCAGAGAGCACTGCAGACTCAAACAATGATGAATCTGGACCAAACTTGGCACCAATACTCTATATGCCCAAATGTGAACAATGGTGGAGTTTGGGGGAAATAGACCTTGACATTTGGGAGTTGTAGTTGCTGGGATTTATAGTTCACCTACGATCAAAGAGCATTCTGAACCCCACGAATTATAGAATTGAGCCAAATTTCTCACACAGAACCCCCATGACCAACAGAAAAAACTGTTTTCTGATAGTCTTTGGTGACCCCTCTAACACCCCCTCGCAACTCCCTTAGGGGTCCCAACCCCCAGGTTGAGAAACACTAGATTAGTGGTTGTTTTTATATCTCCATGGGATATTGTTTTTATTCTCATGTACCATTTATGTTATATACTACACTTGTAGTGCCTTGTAAGCCACCCCGAATTCCTTTTGGGAGATATTGGCAGGATATAAATAAATAAATGAAGGAGAAGGAGAAGGAGAAGGAGAAGGAGAAGGAGAAGGAGAAGGAGAAGGAGAAGGAGAAGGAGAAGGAGAAGGAGAAGGAGAAGGAGAAGGTGAAGAAGAAGAAGAAGAAGAAGAAGAAGAAGAAGAAGATTTTGATGATGATCCTTCTCTTTTTAGCACCCCCTTGTGGCCTCTGCCCAGATAATGAAATGGTACTATTTGTTCTTAAGTTGAATTTGTATGTAGCTTGAAACCCATTCATTCAATGCTGTTAAACAATTAACAAAGACAGACAATACATACACAATGGCAAGGCTTCCCTCTTTTTCATTTCCGGTATCTGGAGGCTATGCTTGCCTCGGCCATGGGGAGGTGCTGTTGTTCCATTTTTCCATGCTGAGGAGCCTGTTGTCCAGCTTCCTGATCAAATTGCCAGCATGTCTCCAGGGGTGCATTTTACCTCCCCGCCACAGTGGTACCTATTTATCTACTCACATTGCTATTCTCGAACCCCTAGGTAAGCAGAAGCTAGGTTTGACAGTGGGAGCTCACCCCACCCACAGCTTGAACTGCCAACCATCTGGTTGGGAAGATTTTCTGTGCTGGTACAGCTGTACCAGGAGCTCCTATTTTGTTTGCTTTGCAGTTAATGTTTGTTTGCAATCCCTGGCTTGGGATTTTGCAGCAGGGTGGCTTCCTGTTATAGGCTGCAATCATAGGGTAAGCCACCTGCCAATTATAGTTAGGTTCCCTGGTCCCGCCCCTTTTTGAGTTTTGGAGGGAATAGGAGCCTTTTTGAGTCAGTTCTCACAGAGAAGCCTTTCGCACAGGACATAAAATGAAGTAGCTCCTGTAGAAAGCTTCGTCTTCTACGGCTTGGCCGGGGAGATATTCAGCCTACAGCCTACAGCTTGGCAGGGGAGAAAAGGCCCACAGCTTGGCTGAGGGACTTCAGCCGGCCATCACAGCAACCTGAACTCCTTCTTTTTCTCTGGATGTCTACAAAGCTCTGTCTGATAAGGGTCTCTCGCAGAAGCCAGACGCAGTTGGTACCGGGTGCAGGGGCTCCACGTCAACAGAGGCAAGTACAGACTGCCCAGATTAGAAGTTAGGATTTCCCCATTAGTTAATTACAGTTAAGAAGATAGTGCCTGTTCCCAGTGGACAAGACTGAAAGAGCCTATAGACTGTTAAGAAAACCGTTAAAGTACCTGTTTGTTTTCATCAATAAAGAACTTTGTGGGATTTACTTTAAGCCTCTACAGAACTCTGTTTGGGGGAATCCAAGGGCCTTAAATCTGAGGCAGCCCCGGCGTCCCATTGGGCACACAGAATTTATGTCCTGTCTACAGTCTAATGCACAGGCCCAGCGTGCGACAGCACATTTTCTGTAGCTGGCAGTTTAACCCACAGTGCTAACAAAGATTAAAATATAGTGAATATAAGATGTGAGTTTAAAATTCATGGTTAAAGCTGGCTGAGTAGCCCTTTCTAAACACAGCATCTATAAATCAAGATAATCTATTTTCCCCAAAACTGAGAAAATGAGTCTGTTTTCAGTGCTGGGGAGAAAGAGTTTGTTTGTTTGTTTTTTCCTGCTTTTCTCCTGATACAGGAACTTGTGCCCTCCTTCTGTAATCTACATTGATCCCAAGAGTCTAAAAGAAGTGAAGGAAAATAGAAGAAGTAATGCTGGCAGCCAGGTGGAGCACTCCTTGTAAGCACTAAGCACCTTCCCCATCTGTTGTTCCTGATCCTTGCTATATGGAATTTTTTCAGGGCTACACTCATAAAAAGTGTAAATTGGGACTACAACTACCAGAATCTCCAAGCCACCACAACCATTAGCCCACGAATACTTGGGGTTGTAGTCCCAGAAAATGCAAAATGAAGGTTACAGTTGGCTATGAAGAAAACACTGAAATAATGCAAACATTTTCTATACCTTGGTTCAAACATCAATTAGTGTAGAGACTGAAATCAGGAAAAGGTTATGAGTTGGGGTGGATCCACACTGTAGAATTAATGCTGTTTGACACTACTTGAACTGCGATGTATCAATGCTATAGAATCATGAGGATTTTAGTTTTATTAAGCTCTTTAGCCTTATTGCTAAATAATAATAATATAATAAAACTTTATTTGTACCCCGCTACCATCTCCCCAAGGGACTCGGTGCGGCTTACATGAGGCCAAGCCCACAGCACATCAATAAACAAAGGCGATAACCAAACTACAAATACTATAATTCCATAGCACTGAACCATAGCAGTTTAAGCAGTGGAGTTCTGGAAGGAAGGAGGATTTTGAATTCTAAATGTAATTTTAATTGTATTTGTTATATTTTAACCTAAATCTACACAGTACTATTTAATTTTAATACTTTTTTATTTGCTCTGTTTTAAGAACCACTACCTGCAGAAAATCTGATGATCGGAGGGTTTAGCAGTTCGAAGCCGAGAGTCAGGGTGAGCTCCAGCTATCAGCCCTAGCTTCTACCAACATAACAGTTTGAAAGCATGTAGTGTGAGTAGAACAATAGGTACCGCCTCGGCGGGGAGGTAAAAGGACTCACAATGCAGACATGCCAGTAACGCAATTGGAGTTTATGGACAACAGGCTCCTCAGCAAGTAAAAATGGAACAAAAACACCTCCCCATGGCCAGAGTTGAGCATCGCCTCCAGATGCCAGAGGCTGTGTATTGTATGTCATTGTTGTCTGTGTAAAAAGGGCACTGAATGTTTGCCTTATATATGTAAAAATGTAATCCACCTTGAGTCCCTTTGGAAAGATAAAGCAGAATATAAATAAAGTGTATTATTATTGTTGTTGTTGTTGCTGTTGTTGTTGTTGTTGTTATTATTATTGTTGTTGTTAAAGTGTATTAAGCTGTGACCAGGTTGTGTGATTGTCAGCCACCTTGAGTCCCCATAAGGAGAAAGGCAGGGAAAAAATAAAGCAAACAAAATAAAAATAAATAAACCGCAAAATTTGTAATGCAAAGATGCACCCTTGAAAGGCCAGCTGTGGCACGAGTGGAGAAGACCCTCACATGTAAAGTTACCAAACTTGGAATCTTCATTCTACACATTAGTACTTCCAGTTTCTATGCTTGAAAAAGCTGAACAATTAAGAAAGCTTTCAGGAAAGGAGTCACTTTATTGTGGAGGCTGGAGGAGATCTCAACAGATATTATGGAAGGCTAAGAACATAAATAGATCTTAGACCCAATCAAGTCTGAACTATCACTAAAAGGAAAGATGGCTAAATTGCAGCTGACATACTTTGAAAATGTAATACAAAGACATGACTCACTCTAAAAAAGACAGAAATGCTTTTAAAGTGAGAGGCGGGCAGTATCTACTCTGCCATATAATCCAGTTTCTGATCACAGATTACCTGATATGGCAGTGTAGATCCATACAATCCAGTTCAAAGCAGATAGTTCAAAGCAGATGAGATACTGGATTATATGTCAGTGTAGATCCAACCCCAGTTAGAAAAGAGGAAGGTTGTACTACAGGTGGCCCAATTGCCTCAAGGATTTCATGTGTATTCATTCCTGAAATCAAGAGACAATTCTTGGTTCATATAGCATCATTTTTGTATATAGTGATCAATCAATTCCAATTGATGATCCAGTCAAAAGACAGTATACTAACATTTTTGCATCTGCTACATTCCGAAGTATAGTAGGAAAACCGATCCAATGTCTCTGTTAACACAGAAAACCAAAAGCAGATTGAAAGATAGGGTTTCAGTTTGGAGCTTCTTTACTTTTACTTTAAAAAAATGTGCTCCCTTTAATGGCTGTGCTCATTTGTACAAAAAAGGGATGGGTGGGGGGTAAAATTCAGGAGTGTTTGTCAGGAGATTTAGGATACGGCCTGAAGGGGGCAATGTTTTTCCAGCAATAGAGTCCAAAAAACATCCAAGGGAGCAGGAGGATGGATCTCCAGATGTGGACTTTCTTCTGTGATGCAATTCCATTTATTGGAGTTATTTTGACACTTTAGGACAGATGTATTTGACATATACCACCAGGCCCGTAGCCAGGATTTCGTTTCGGGGGGGGGGGCTGAATTTTTTTCAGGGGGGCTCGGGGGGGGGCTGAGTTTCGAGGGGAGGGCTGAGTCTGAGTGAAAGAGGGTCTAGCCTAGCAAACCTTATGTATCATTACCCCAATACCCTCATGCATATGGGATATATTGAGCATGGTTATCAGATCATGATATGAATAAACATAATAATAATGCACCAGTAAGGCCTTTTCGCGAACCACCATGAGAATTTGGGGGGGGGGGGGGCTGAAGCCCCCCCCCCCCCCCCCCGGCTACATGCCTGTATACCACCTTTCCTTGCATGAAAAAAAGCACCAATAAGTGTCTCTGTGTCAGGAAGTTTCAAAAGGAAAACCAATGGAAAAACCAGCCACTGGTCTGTTTGCACAGAATTTATAGCCAGATCCTTGTCTCTGTCCTGGTTTTATAAAGTTCCACTAAATTAGGATCCAACCCTATCAGCAGTGACATTTTTGGGATATTTTTGGACTGCAGCTCCCATCAGCCCTTGTCATTCAAGCAAATGGCAAGGAATACTGGGAACCACAAATATAATCATATCAGGAGGTCCATACAGTCACCGCCGAAGGCACTTCTTCCATGACATGTTTATAACTGGTTTCTGTTATAATGCTGACTTATTCATTTGTAGGATTTTTGTTCTACCCTTCAGTCAAAATGGCATCCAGAAAATGAGCATGGCAGGGCGAAGGAAGGTATGGCCTTCCAAATGTTGTTGGACTACAACTCCTAACGTTACTCATCTTTGACTGTCCTTAACTAGGGCTGGAAACAATTTCTGGTCCTGCTTCAGAAATCCCTGCCACAATTACCCCACCATGTTCACAAATCTGGGACTTATGTAGATGAACATATACTATGACTGTAATGTTTAAAGTGCAGACAAGAAAAAAGTTATAAGAAGCATACTTTTAATATCATGATTACCTTAATGAATTAACTAATCATTTGTTAAATGATTAGTTAATTCTGAAATGATTGGAGGAAAGTCTGGAAATAAGGAAATATTATTAGTTATTAATCTCAATGAATCTCTAACCACAGCTGTTAGACGCTTCCCAGAACCAGGTAATGGGATTATTCAAACTGCCCATCCTATCCAAACTGTGTTCACATTGTTCTAGTCCAATGGTTCCTAACCTGTGGTCCGTGGACCACCAGTAGTCCACAAGAACTAAAATATGGTCCGTGGACTCACCATTACTACACAGTTGCAACGAGAGCGACTGGCCTTGCGAAACCCTCTTAAAGTGCCGAGACTTATTAAATACTGTTTTCTGTGGGCAAGCAGATGTCAACTACTGGATGGCATATGTTCTGTATCAGAAACTAGAGCTGATGTAGTCTATCCAGTGCAATTTTCTGAATCAACACCCCAAATAACCAAACTGAATCTAAAGTTGACCAACAACTGATTTGTAACCTTTTTGGTGCTAATGTTGGAGAGTGGTCCCTGGTCAAAGTGGTCCCTGGTCAAGTGGTCCCTGATCCAGTGATCCCAAGTCAAGTGGTCCCTGATCAAGTGATCCCCGGTCAAACGGTTCAAACTATTCTGTAGTCGAAAGTATGTGCTGATGCTGTTGAACTACAATTCCCAGCAGCCTTAACCAATACAACGAATGATGAGGAATGTTGGTGTGTGGACCTCCACACACTGATGGACTACAACGTATCCCATTATCCCTCATCACTATCCAAGTTGGCATAGAGCAATGGGAGCTGCAATATAGCAATAGCTGAAGGACCACAAGTTGCCCATCACCTGGTTATATTGTTGAATGGAGGCTTGTGAGATCCAGGTTCTAGTGTCTGGTACACCATGAAACTCTTGAGCCTGTCACTGTTTTCTACTAATCTAACTCATAGATTTGTTATTATGAAATTAAAGTGGGAAGGAAGAAAAACTACATGCTCCATTCTGAAATGATTGGAGGAAAGGCTGGAAATAAGGAAATATTATTAGTTCTTAATCTTTGTATGAATTATTTTAAATGTTTTTTACTTGTTGTAAATTGCCCTATAATCCCTGAGCAGTCTAGAGATATGCAATGAACATATTTAACAGAATTTTGTTTAGATAGACAGGAAGAACACAGGACTCATGTCCCGACAAATACAGAACAGGTAAGAAATTGTAGCATATTTAGATATAAGTTAAACAGTTCCAGGTGCTAATAAATTCATATACAACTATGTCTCAGATAAGTACATGTGTTCCTGGATATCAGTTCCTGAGCAGAAAAAAATGATACCAGCACTCTGTGAGAGAAGGGAAGGCGGCTCAGCTGGCAGTGTGGCTGGCAGAGGGGGCCCAGAGGTGGGGCTGAAGGAGGCAGTGGCACAACCCCTCACAAATTGTGGATCGACCCCTCTAGGGGTTGCAACCCCCAGGTTGAGAACCGCTTTATTACAGAGTGGAATTGGACTAATTGAACCACTATTCCCAGGTGAAGTTCACATATATTGAACTAAGACCACCATCACTACTCATGTGGCTGGAGATGGTGAATGTTGTGGTTTAAGTGGCTGGACTGGATGAGCATCAGAATCCCAAATGTTTGGAGAACACCAAGTTAAGGAAGACTTAAATGTATGCATTTGGAAGAACTGGACTATTCCCTCCTTCTGCTGCCACTCACTTTGCTGTCCCCCATGTTTTGATGCACATGTGAGCCTTGTTGTTTCAGTAATGCTGTAACAATGTGCTTCTTCTCCTCTCTTTTCCGCCTGCTTAGAGAGCAATTTCAGAATGCGAGTGTTGTCATAGGCACAGCTCTTCTGGGTGCCAAGTTGGAGGTGGCACCTACCCACAGTGATAAGCATGTAGAACAACACACTAAAATAAATGAGTGTTTTGCTAGTCAGCATTATTTATGATGGGAGGCAGTTCCAAAGGAAGGGAAGATTGGTCCCTGACTAAACTTCCCTATTTTTCAAAATAGGATACTATCTCATCTCTTCAACACTGCAGCTTTTCCATGCTTCTATTTCCCTCTGGGGATGATCATTAGGAAGGAGACAGATTTGGACCAGTGGATGCCAGGTGCCACCCCCAATCTGTTACCCATCAAAGGTGACAAGGGCTCTGCAACAGACCACTATTTCCTCAAATGCTGTGCCTGCTACCATCTCCGATTTTGCCTGGGGTTGTTCTTATTTTAAACAGCTGCTCTTTAAAATCTGGCCTGCTCAATGCCACCCCCACCGCCTTCCCCAAAGCCTCCTGCGGAACAAAGCTGCGCTGTGTGAAGGGAAATGCTGAGGCCTGGGCGGGAATCCCAGCTCGGAGGGCTCTAGGCCAAACAGCTGGGTCCATTGTGCAAGAGAGGGTTGGGTCTTTGCTCTGTGCTTTATATCTTGGCATTTGTGGTGGGGGGTGTCAGAGGGCCAAATGGCCATGGTGTCAGGGACTGTGGAAATTATTAGAGCATGTTGGTGCTTGCTGGAGACTCCCTGGAGATGTTAAGGAGGGAATTGGCCTTACAGGAGCAGCCAGGTTTTTCAAAAAGTAATCCTCGCATACAAAAAGTCTATTCAAAGAACCCAGTGTTCTCAGATGCCAAAAGTAAAGGGAGGCAAAGCTCTTCTAGATGAGAGTTGTATGAAGCTGATGTTTCCCTCATCAAATACCTCCAGAGTCTATTAAGTTTCTATAAGTCTTAAGAACTGCCAAGAGTAGGGATGGGGAACCTCAAGTCCTGGGCCAGATCAGGTCAGACTGGATACAAGTCAAGTCCACCGAGATTTCCCAAATAACCTTGTCTCCTTCTTAGCTTTTGCACAGTTTTCTCCCCCTGCCCATTTAATTTTAAAAGACTGAAATGAATGGCTGTTGCTGTCAGTAAATTATTGGAAGCCAGAGCATCAGGCTAAAACACTCTGGTACCTTGGGTTCTGTTCTCCATTTCCACCCATCCATTGGAGCCCGCAGTGGTGCAATGGGTTAAACCCCTGTGCCAACAGAACTGAAGACTGACAGGTCGGAGGTTCGAATCCGGGGAGAGCACAGATGAGCTCCCTCTGCCAGCTCCAGCTCCGCATATGGAGACATGAGAGAAGCCTCCCACAAGGATGGTAAAACATCAAATAATGGAGCCAAAGACTGTGTGTGTGTTTTCAATATAAATAAATAAATTGATGTAACTAACATAAGGAATTATATATTATTTATTAGAATAAGAAAACTACAATGTTAACACAACAGATCAGGAAAAATTACTATCGCTGTAGTGGCCCCCAGTGGTGCAATAGGTTAAATTTTTCAGGTTAAAAAAAATAAACCTGGTTTACTCATGAATTTTAACTGGTTAACCAAATCCCCATGCTAAGTCTATGAGACGCAAAAAATTAAGAGTCCCTCCAGAACTGCAAGCACTATCTCAAGCAAATATTGACAATTTATTCACACTGTCATTACTTGCAGCAACAGCCAATGTAGCAAAGCAACCAAGCTGGGGGGGGGGGGAGGGGGGTTGAATGCTCTCATTAAGGAGGCCAGACTTGGTGGAGGTGGCTGACAGGGGCGGAGCTGCAAGCTATTGAAGGCTGCTTTGCCCCCTGATGTGCTTTTTGCTTCAATGAGAGCTAGGAGGCAGGTTTCGACTCCCCCCCCCTGAAATTTTCAACCCCCCCCCCCCGAAATTTTCAAAACTCCCCCCCCCCCTGAAATTTTCAACCCTCCCCGAAATTTTTTTCTGGCTACGGCCCTGGAGAGAAGCCTCCTCAAGGATGGTAAAACATCAAAACATCCGGGTGTCCTCTGGGCAGCATCCTTGCAGACAGCCAATTCTCTCACACCAAAAGCAACTTGCAGTTTCCCAAGTTGTTCCTGACATGAAAAAAAATCATCCATTACTTTATTTATATCCTACCTTTCTCCCAGGCTAGGACTCAAGGTGGCTGACAAAAAGAGAATTAAACAAAGCACATCATACAGAAAAACATGCAAATTTAAGATTAAGATCAGAATTAAAACCAATTAAAATCTTATTTTAAAACAGGTGAAAACCAATATAGCAGTGCAAAATGCATTTTTCCTAAAATAACTTTACAAGAGTTTACTGAAAGAGAAAGGTCTTAACCTGTTACTGAAAGGAAAACAAAAAAGCAGCCATCTTAACTTCCCTAGGGAAAGAGTTCTCACCAACCCTTGAAGGCTGTGGGATAAAAAAATGTGCCTCCCCTGTGTATTGTAGAGATTCGTCAGACTCTTATGGGAAAATAGTGTCTTTCAAGTAGACTATGCCTGAGGCATGTAGTAGGGGCGTGCAATTCAGGGAAACCCCACGCTGTTTTTGGTACCGAATTTTGGCTGCCCCCTGTTCTGGAACTTCCCAAAATCAGAAGAGGGAACATGCCATTTTGCAATTAGAGACTCTTAGCAATGGCTGTGTTTTTCCTAGTTTTTCTGTAGATATCACATACTGGTAAATTGAGTCCCAGAGAGACAAACAGACACACACACACAGGCCCGTAGCCAGGATTTCGTTTCGGGGGGGGGGGGGGGGGGGGGGGCTAAAAAATTTTTCAGAGGGGGTTTCGGGGGGGGGGGGCTGAGTTTCGGGGGGGGGGCTGAGTCTGAGTGAAAGAGGGTCTAGCCTAGCAAACCTTTTGTATCATTACCCCAATACCCCCATGCATATGGGATATATTGAGTATGGTGATCAGATCATGATATGAATAAACATAACAGTTTAAATAATGCACCAATAAGGCCTTTTCACGAACCACCATGAAAATTTCGGGGGGGGCTGAAGCCCCCCGAGCCCCCCCCCCCCCTGGCTACATGCCTACACACACAGAGCCCTCCCCAATCTAGTACTCCAATGACTCTTCTCTAAGTATGGCTCCAAGTCAGGCATGTAGCGGGGGGGGGGGGGGAACGGGGACTTGAGGGGCTTCAGCCCCCCCCCCCCCCAAATTCTAAGGGTGGTCCATGAGAAGGCCTTACTGGTACATTATTTAAACTGTTAGGTTTATTCATATCATGATCTGATCACTATGCTCAATGTATCCCATATGCATGGGGGTATTGGGATAACAAAACAAAAGATCCTCTTTCACTCAGACTCAGCCCCCCCCCCCCCGCCATCAAACTCTGCCCCCCCCCCCAAATCAAAATCCTGGCTACGAGCCTGCTCCAAGTCCATTATATTTCGAAGTATTGTTTTTTTACCACCAAGCCAGCTTCAACTTATGGCAACTTACAGCAATCATTGTCATTTACAGTCCTGCTCATGCCTTGCAAACTCAGGGCGGTGGCTTTGTTGTTTGTTGTTTATTTGTTCAGTCGCTTCCGACTCTTTGTGATCTTATGGATCAGCCCACGCCAGAGTTCTCTGTTGGCTGTTGCCACCCCCAGCTCCTTCAGTCAAGCCAGTCACTTCAAGAATACCGTCCATCCATCTTGCCCTTGGTCGGCCCCTCTTTCTTTTTCCTTCCATTTTCCCAGCATCATTGTATTCTCTAAGCTTTCCTGTCTTTTTATTAAGTGGCCAAAGTGGTGGTTGTAATTTAATTAATCCACGATACGTATTCTTCTTTTCGATTGTTTTTCACTTTGCCAAGCACCATCATCTTTTCCTAAAACCTTGGACACATCTAAGCTGACCACTTAGAGTGAAAAGCACTTCCATGGCAGTCAAATCAATAGCAGCAACACCATGGCAGCAACACCAGAAGTACTCCAAGTTGCCCGATACTGGTCAAAGGACATTTAATCAACTACCAAACTCACAAATTTTGTATGTTTCTGTTATTTTTGCTTTGTTCTGTTAGAAATGTGATATAATCGACTGGTTACACTGACACGATAAATAAATAAATAAATAAATAAATAAATAAATAAATAGCCAAATCAAGCTGATTTAATTCAAATAAAGTGGCTTAATGCAGTCTAGATCCATGTTAAGCAAAGTCCCAGAATTAGGAACAATCCATGAATCTTGGGCCTATGTAAACGGTTGCGAAGGTTTCCAGGATGGAACCAGACACTGCCATCCCATGTTCACAAGATTCAGGCAACCCAGGGACATGAGATGCACTCACCATTTCCTCCTGTTCTTGTGGCGGTGGCCATCAGGTACAACATGAGTCCTGCCAGTCATTCATCACCTGAGGTGATATTGGCTGGATTGCCAGGATGATCAGAGAAGGGAGGAAGAAAGGAAGGGGGATTCCTCCTTTGCTTCCTCCCCATTGCTTTGGCACCCCAGGTTGTTGTTTTGTTTTTGTTTTTTTCGTGTCAGAAGCGACTTGAGAAACTGCAAGTCGCTTCTGGTGTGAAAGAATTGGCCGTTTGCAACGATGTTGCCCAGGGGATGCCTGAATGTTTTGATGTTTTACCATCTTTGTGGGAGGCTTCTCTCATGTCCCCACATGGGGAACTGGAGCTGACAGGGGGAACTCATCCTCGCTCTCCCCGGACAGTTGAATTTACTCCAGGTGACGAGCAACTGACAGGACCCATGTCACATCCAGAGATTGCCCCATTCAAAGGGGAATGGTAGGGAACAGTAAGGATGGCACCACTGTGTGGTGAGGACTCCTTTCAGCCTTTGCAGTTGTCATGTGGATGAGCTGTATAACCCATTCCAGGGTTAATCCAGTGTATGCCATGCTAGATTCGGTTCAGAATAAGTGATCAGTGTGGATCCTTCTCTACTTACCAGTTTTTTGAGCAGTCCACAGTATCTGTAAAAACTCTCCTCTAGCACGATATTTCAAGTCCGAGTGGAGGCCAGCCTCTCTCTTTCACTCATTGGTCTCCCAGGACTAAATATTAATATGAGATGCCATGAGGGCCATTCAGTTCCAATAATAAAGACTTGGAGGGAAAACAAAAGGGCCTTAATGGAAAAAGACAAACCACAAAGACTCATTCGTTATGATGGAGATTCATGGAAAGAGTCAGACGTCAGCGCAGCAATGGCTCCTCTATTACAGTTAAAACTATACTGTATAGACTAGTGGTTCTAAACCTTCCCAATGCCGTGACCCCTTAACACAGTTCCTCATGTTGTGGTGACCCCCAACCATAAATTATTTTTGTTGCTTCTTCACAACTGTAATTTTGCTATTGTTATAAATTTTAATGTAAATACAGGGTGAGGCAGCATAACTTCTTTTTTTCAAAACTTAATAAAACCCATTGTATGAATCAGATTTTTTTATATATAATTTAGTAGGCGCATACCTAAAGTTTTGTTTTACATAGTTTTGAAGATCAAATTAGGTAGGTGATGTCCCCCATTCTCCATTCTCCATACACTGAGTAAAACGATTTCTGGCGTTTGTCATGACTCTTGCAAGCATAGCAGGCGTTATGTTGGCAATTTTTTCCTGGATGTTGGTCTTCAAATCTTGTAGGGTCCTTGGACAGTTCACATAAACACGGGATTTCAAAAAAACCCATAGAAAAAAATTACAAGGGGCCAAATCTGGAAAGCAGGCCAGCCACTCCAAATCCGCTCGAAAAGTAGGCCTCAACGGCAAAAGCACACTCCTCACTGTTCCAACACATGATGGTGACTGAACTGTGTCAGGACAAAACTTCATACTCCTGCCTCTTGAACGAGACCACTGGCGCTCCTCTATGTCTTCAACCGACTGAATGGTGCGCATTTTAAAAAAGGAAGTTATGCTGCCTCACCCTGTATCTGATATGCGGGATGTATTTTCATTCACTGGATCAATTTGGCACAAATACCGGATATGCCCAAATTTGAATACTGCTGGGGCTGGAAGGTGAGTTATCTTGGCATATGGGAGTTGTAGTTCACCTTCATCCAAAGAACCCAGCTGATGACAGATTTGTACCAAACGTGGCACACAGACCCACCATGGCCAATTGGTGGGATTTGGGGAGGATTGACCCATAATTTTGGGAAGTGTATTTCCCCCACATCCATATGCATTTTCCAATGGGAACATTAATTAAAACAAAAACAAAAGGAAAGACTGACTTTTTCCAATAAATAGCTTTACAAATTACCTAAGCTGCTTCTGCTGCTGCTTCTCCTCCTCCTGATGCTGCTGGGCCACTCCCAGTCCCACGTTGTGTGAGTGCTTTTCCCCCTGCCTTGAAGAGACTCACTAGTGTGAGCCTCCCTCCCACCTCACACACTCTCCCTCACCTGCACGTGCACACCACACTGCCATGTACTGAGGATGACTGCGGGATAAAAATAAAATGTTATTATTATTTTATTATTATGTTGCCGTCCTTCATTATTCAATCTCCATGTAAATATCCCCATTAGCTTCTCCTCCTTTATTTTTTTAAACATAAATTTCTGGTCTTTAGGGTGATAAAAAGGAGCCCTGATGGTGCAGTGAGTTAAACCACTGAGCTGCTGAACTTGCTGACCGAAAGGTTAGCAGTTCAAATCTGGGGAGCGGACTGAGTTCCCGCTGTTAGCCCCAGCTTCTGCCAACCTAGCAGTTTGAAAACATGCAAATGTGAGTAGATCAATAGGTACCACTCCGGCAGGAAGGTAATGGCGCTCCATGCAGCCATGCTGGCCACATGACCTTGGAAGTGTCTACAGACAACGCCAGCTCTTCGGCTTAGAAATGGAGATGGGCACCAACCCCCAGAGTTGGACACGACTGGACTTAATGTCAGGGGAAAACCTTTACCTTTACCTTAGGGTGGTAGAATTGAGGTTTCAATAGTTGATGAAATTTCAGTAGCCAAAACAGATGAGGATTAGTAGTCTCCCATGGCAGCTGATGGCTTCTATGTCAGTGGAGGCAATGAATGCACTTCATGTTCATGTCTGAACTGTGAAGAACCTATCCAAGGTAGCAGTGCCCACCCCCTCCCCAGGAAGTTCGCTTTCTTCAGAAGATGAAGAAGACTTATGGCAACCAAGTCCTCCTTCAGAACTTCAGCCCGAACAACCAAGTTCTCCTCCAGTTCATCAGGGAGGTGGGGGCTGGAGGAGAGATCTTCAAACCTTCCTGAGAGAAGAAGAATGAGGCATTTGATGCAGACCCTCAAATGCAGTGAAGAATTACAAGTCTATAGCTGTGTGCTCTCAATACTGTTGGGCATGTGGACCTGGACTGAACTGTCAGTCTTTAAAAGCAGGCAAATGTTGAAAGCTACTGAAAGCAAACTTCAGTTCACTGCTTAAGTATTATTATTATTACACTTTATTTATATTCTGCTTTATCTCCCCAGCTGATTTCTATCTGGTTTCAATAGAGGAGAAGTGGAGAGCCATTATAAGTCTCTGAAAGTGTATATATAAGGCAAACATTTGATGCCTTTTTACACAGTAAACAATGATATACAATACACAGATAGAGGTAAAGGCCTTCACTTCCATCTCCGGCTTTCTGGAGGTGATGCTCAATTCCAGCCATGGGAGGTGCTCTTGTTCCATTTTTCCATGCCAATGAGCCTGTTGTCCATAGACTTCTCCAATCATGTTGCCAGCATGTCAGCATGGGGCGCTATTTTACCCTCCCGCCAAGGCAGTACTTATTGATCTACTTGCATTATATGCTGCATTATATGCAGTTTTGAACTGCTAACCCTCTGGTCAGCAGATGTGCTGCAGCTAGCAGTTTAACCTCTGCGCTAACGCTGCCCTTGTTGTAGGTTTAGCATGTATGAGCCTCAGACTGCTCATTGACTTTTAAAGTTAGACCTTGATCTGAGTTATGATTTTTTGATCTCAAACTGTGAATTATTGGATATTTTTCATGCTTTGGCTTGTATATGGTGCTGAACCTACTTGGGATATAATTGTCATGGCCTATGGCTGGTACAATAAACGATTCATTCATTTATTCATACTTAGGATATTGGCTTCAGCACCTTGGATAGCTCTTCCACAGTATGGACTATAGTTTGGAATGAGATTGCTACTTTGCTGGGAGTTCAGTTTACTTTAGTGCTTTTGATAGAAAAGAAATTGGCTATGGCTGGTTCTTTCAGATGCTGCACTTTCTATATACCATAACTCCTTATATGTCAATAACTGTATTTGTTTGGTGGAACTATGAGGAGCTAGTGCTAGGAACTACTATTTAAAGGTTCTGCCGTACTTCTGAAGTTAGCCTGGCTTGAATGCTCAGCTGGGACCCCAAGAGGTCAGATGAAAAAGTCACCATAAGTTGGAATCAACTTGAAACCTCTGATAAGCTAACCTACAACAACCCAGTAATTCCAGCCATAGAAGCATTTGACAATACAAACCCAAAGACTGGCACCATATTTGTGACCATTGACTACCGATGTTTCTTTCATTGTGGATGCACCAGGACTGTGGCGCAGCTGTCTGAGTGTCAGCTGCATTAAGATAATTTCTGACCAAAAGGTCATGAGTTCGAAGCCATCCCGGGCCGGAGTGAGCTTCCGACCAATTGTGTAGCTTGTTGTTGACCTTTGCAACCCGAAAGACAGTTGCATCTGTCAAGTAGGAAAATTAGATACCACCTATGTGTGGGGAGGCTAATTTAACTAATTTACGAGGCCATAAAAAAAAAGACTCCAGCAAAGCACTCCAGCAAAAGCATGCGGGGAATGCAGAAGTACTTCATCAGTGTCGCAGATGGACGATGAAAGTGACAGCTCCCCTGGTGGCCAGAAAAAGTTAAATAGCCTCTGACTGTCTGCCCCTATCTGTTGGGGTTTTTTTGTCGTGTCAGGAGTGACTCCTGGTGTGAGAGAATTGGCCGTCTGCAAGGACGTTGCCCAGGGGATGATGATTTTGGATGATTTTGATGTTTTTATCATCCTTGTGAGAGGCTTCTCTCATGTCCCCACATGAGGAGCTGGAGCTGATAGAGGGAGCTCATCTGCCTCTCCCCGGATTCGAACCTGCGACCTGTCGATCTTCAGTCCTGCCGGCACAGGGATTAACCCACTTCACCACCGGGGGCTCCCATATCTGTTGTGTGTCTTTGGCATTGAATGTCTGCCATATATGTATACATTGTAATCCGTCCTGAGTCCCCTGCAGGGTGAGAAGGGCGGAATATAAATACTGTAAATAAATAAATAAATGCATACATACATACATACATACATACATAGCAGGTAACTGCAGTAACTGAATTTCCAGGTCTGGGAAGAGGGTGATATACCCCTGGGGGCAGTGAGTGTCCCTTGGTTCCTCTTCTAAATGTGAAAGGTGTGGGGGTTGTGGATTGGAAAGGCTTGTTGATGTTCTCTGCCTTAGGAAAACCAAACATTTTCATCCTTCATGACCGCTTGGTTAGTTACACGGCTGGTGTCTGTCTCACTCTGCTAGCAACATTGGGCATCTTTGCAGCGAAGGAGCTATGGCTTTCGAATGCATGCGACGCATGCCCATTCCAAGAAAGGAGGAAAGCAGAGGTGTTTGTGTGCTCCTTTTGACATGTTCTTCGCCACTGGGAAGATAACGATGCTGCTAATTTTGAGCACCATCTCCCCCATCCCTTTTTTTAAAATCCCAATTTCATTTGCTTCAGTCTCCAGTGAAGGTTGGTTGCTGTGCCAGCCAGGATCCTGCATTGCTATTGGTTGGCAGCTCGGATATGTGTGTGTGTGTAAGCGGCACTGATGTATCTGCGGAGACAAGAAAAGATGAGAGGAAAGGAGGGTAGGGGAGAGAGAGAGAGAGAGAGTGAGTGAGTGAGAGAGAGAGAGACTGATTGCCTGGACTCATGATCTTTGATAACAAATAGAAGCCTTAGATGATCTGCTTTCCGACAGATGGCGATGGATTGGGGCCATCAATGGGTTTCAAAGAACATGAAAGGCACTGCAGACGACTTCAACCTGAGAAGTCTGTCATAGCAAAGCATTTGATGAACCAACCTGGACATATTATTTGAGAACACAGAAATGCTGGACCACTCTATCTACCATGTCAGGCTACACAGGGAAGCCACTGAAATCCACAAGCGTTGTGGACAATTTTAACAGAAAGGAGGAAATCATGAAAATGAACAAAATCTGGCCACCAGTATTAAAAAAAAAAACCTCTAGAATCAGGACAGTAAATAAAGAGCAACACTCAAAAACATGAATTCCAGACAAAAAACAATCTGGGCCAGCTAATCACCTTCCAGCAAATAATATTTTGTGTCCAGAGTGGCTGACTTCTCTGGTTGAAGTAGTCTGCAGTGCCTTTCATGTTCCTTGAAGCCAGACTCATTGATGGCCCCAATCCATCGCCATCTGTCAGAAAGCACATCACCTAAGGCTTCCATTTATTATCAAAGGCAGTCAGTCTCTCTCCCCCTCCCCTTTTCTCTCTTTATCTTTTCTTGTCTCAGCAGACACATCAGTGCCGCTTACACAGACAGCTTACACACACACACACATATCGAGCTGCCAACCAATAGCAATCCAGTAAAGCTGATCTGAGATGGTTCCAAACAATTGATTTTAAAGTGGAAATGATTGGTTTTAATTTTTATGTATATTTATAGTTTATTTTATGTTCCTGCATAGAACGTTTGCCGTATATATGTTGTGCTCTGCCCTGAGTCCCCTTAAGAGTGAGAAGGGTGGAATACAAATGTTTTAAATAAATAAAGGATTTCCCCCAGGCAGTAAGCAGCCAGACCTGGAAGCTGCATGGCTATTCAATGCTAACCAAGGTATCCATTTGCAACTTTCAGGACAGTAAATAAAGAGCAAAACTAAAAAACGGGAGTAGGTGGGGGGGATTCCAGACAGGAAACAATCAGGGCCAGTTAACAACTCCCAACAAAGGATTCCCTCAAGCAGGAAGCAGCCAGGCTTCAAAGCTGCAAGGCCATAAAATGCTAATCAAGGTGGCCTATTGCAACATTCACAGTTGCCTCCAAGAGACAAGAGTTCTTTCTCTCACCCTGGACATTCCAGAGATATATAAACCCCACTTGCCTTGCTTCCAACAGACCTCACAATCTGTGAGAATGCCTGCCATAGATACAGGCAAAATGTCAGGAAAGAATGCTGAGAAGTCTGCCTAAGGACTCCTTTGTTGGGAGGTGTTAGCTGGTTCTGATTGATTCCCCCAGGCAGGAAGCAGCCAGACTTTGAAGCTAAAAGGCCATTAAATGCTAATCAGAGTTCTGACAAGGGTTCTTTCTCCCACCCTGCCATAGGAGCAGGCAAAACGTGGGACAGTAAATAAATTGGGACAGTAAATAAAGAGGAACACTCAAACAACAGGGGAATTCCTGACATGAAAAAATCAAAGCCAGTTAAGACATCCCAACAAAGGATTCCCCCAGGCAGCAATCAGTCAGGCTTTGAAGCTGCAAGGCCATTCAATGCTAATCAAGGTGGCCAATTGCAACATTCGTGGGTGCCTCAAACAGACATGAGTCCTTTCTGGACATTCCACAGCTATATAAACCCCACTTGCTTAGTTTGCAACAGACCTCACAACCTCTGAGGATGCCTGCCATAGATGTGGGTGAAATGTCAGGACAGAATGCTTCTGAAACATGGTTATACATCCCAGGCAAAAAGGAGCCAGACTTTGAAGCTAAAAGGCCATTAAATGCTAATCAGAGTTCTGACAAGGGTTCTTTTTCCCACCCTGCCATAAGAGCAGGCGAAACGTCAGGAGAGAATGCTTCTGGAACATGGCCATACAGCTTCAAAGTGGCTGGTTGCTGCATGGGGGAATGCTTTCTTGGGAGGTGTTAGCTGGTTCTGATTGAGTCCCCCAGGCAGGAAGGAGCCAGACTTTGAAGCTAAAAGGCCATTAAATGGCTAATCAGAGTTCTGACAAGGGTTCTTCCTCCCACCCTGACATAGCAGCAGGCGAAACATCAGGAGAGAATGCTTCAGGAACATGGCCATACAGCTTCAAAGTCTGGCTGGTTGTTGCATGGGGGAATGCTGTCTTGGGAGGTGTTAGCTGGTTCTGATTGATTCCCCCAGGCAGGAAGGAGCCAGACTTTGAAACTAAAAGGCCATTAAATGCTAACAAGAGTTCTTTCTCCAACCCTGCCATAGGAGCAGGCGAAACGTCAGGAGAGAATGCTTCTGGAATTATAGCCATACAGCCCCGAAAACTCACAGCAACCCAGGGTCCGATGGAGAATGTGATGAAGCCGATGTTTTGATAGTCCAGTGGTTCTCAACCTGGGGTCCCCAGATGTTTTTGGCCTTCAACTCCCAGAAATCCTAACAGCTGGCAAACTGGCTGGGATTTCTGGGAGTTGTAGGCCAAAAACATCTGGGGACCCCAGGTTGAGAACCACTGTGATAGTCGATCAATACAAAGACTGGGAGGGGGTTTAAAAGCAAGCAGGACATCTTGGGAGGGGTGCCCAGGCCTCTGGCTCTCTCTCTCCCTGGAGGGGAGTCGATGGGGCCCAGATCAGAGGAGGAGGAGGAGGAAGAGGAGGAGGAGGAAGAGGAGAAGGCGAGGAGCCTTGTTGCCCCGGAGCCCGGCGCAGAGATGCTGGCCACCAGGCAACGGCGGCGGAGGGGGGAGCTCCTGAGAGGCTCTTAGAGCCCAGCTCGTCGCCGCTTGGAGGAGCGAGGGAGGGAGGGAGGGAGGGAGGAAAAGGGAGGAAGCGGAGAGGGGGGGGGGTCCCCGCTTTGCGGTGTCGCCGCAAGGAAGGAAGGAAAGCAAGGAAGGAAGGAAGGAAGGCAAGGAGGCTGGAAGATGGTGTGGCGGCTGGGGCTCGGGGGGGCCGGCGCCCCTCTGCTCCTGCTGCTGCTGCTGGCGGGGCCCGGCGCGGGTCGGAAGCCCCCCAAAAGGAAGTGCCCGCTGGGCTGCACCTGCACCAAGGACACCGCGCTGTGCGAACGGGTCAAGGAGATCCCCCCGGACCTGCCTCAGCACCTCGTCTCCCTGTAAGCCCCCCCCCCCCCCTTTATGGTTCTTACCTATTCTTCTTCTTCCTAAAGATATGTCTTCTATCTAGATATATGTCTCTATGATATTGGGGGGGGGGGGGGGTCGCACTGCCTCCATCAACACGCATGGCCTGGCCGGGGGTCTTTGCCATCCCTCATTAACCCTGAGGAAGGTTTTGGGGGGCAGAAAAGAGATGCTAGAAGACCCCTTTCCCCCATCGCCTGCTCCACGTGGAGTCAAAGCATTTCACAGACCCCTGCGACCCTCACGAATGACAGGCCTCGACCAAACTTGGCACACAGACCTACCATGGACAACTGTACAAACTGGCAGGGTTTAGGGGTGATTGCTCTGGGAGTCTGGGAGTTGTAGTTCACCCTTATCCAGAAAACACTGAACCCAGCAGAGGATGGATCTGGACCAAACTTGGCACCCAGAACCAACTGTGAATACAGGCTGGGTTTGGGGGTGCATGCCCTGGGAATCTGGGAGTTTTAGTTCAGCCTTGTCCAGAGAATACTGAACCCAGCAGAGGATGGATCTGGACCAAACTTGGCACACAGAACCAACTGTGAATACAGGCTGGGTTTGGGGGTGGGTGCATACCCTGGGAATCTGGGAGTTGTAGTTCACCCTTATCCAGAAAACACTGAACCCAGCAGAGGATGGATCTGGACCAAACTTGGCACACAGAACCAACTGTGAATACAGGCTGGGTTTGGGGGTGGGTGCATACCCTGGGAATCTGGGAGTTGTAGTTCACCCTTATCCAGAAAACACTGAACCCAGCAGAGGATGGATCTGGACCAAACTTGGCACACAGAACCAACTGTGAATACAGGCTGGGTTTGGGGGTGCATGCCCTGGGAATCTGGGAGTTGTAGTTCAGCCTTGTCCAGAGAACACTGAACCCAGCAGAGGATGGATCTGGACCAAACTTGGCACACAGAACCAACTGTGAATACAGGCTGGGTTTGGGGGTGCATGCCCTGGGAATCTGGGAGTTGTAGTTCAGCCTTGTCCAGAGAACACTGAACCCAGCAGAGGATGGATCTGGACCAAACTTGGCACACAGAACCAACTGTGAATACAGGCTGGGTTTGGGGGTGGGTGCATGCCCTGGGGATCTGGGAGTTGTAGTTCAGCCTTATCTCTTATCTTTGCCATCCCTCACTAACCCCGAGGAAGGTTTTGGGGGGCAGAAAAGAGATGCAACAAGACCCCTTTCCCCCTATCGCCTGCTCCACATGGAGTCAAAGCATTTCACAGACCCCTGCAACCCTCACGAATGACAGGCCTGGACCAAATTTGGCACACAGACCGACCATGGGCAACTGTGCATATTGGCAGGGTTTGGGGGTGACTTACTTACTTACTTGCTTACTTACGTACTATGTTTATAAACCATCTTTCTAACCCCTGGATGATTGCCCTGGGAAGCTGGGAGTTGTACTTCACCTTTATCCAGAAAACACTGAACCCAGCAGAGGATGGATCTGGACCAAACTTGGCACACAGAACCAACTGTGAATACAGGCTGGGTTTGGGGGTGCATGCTCTGGGGATCTGGGATTGGTAGTTCAGCCTTGTCCAAAGAACACTGAACCCATCCAACGAGGGTTTGGGGGCCAGAAAAGAGATGCAACAAGACCCCTTTTCCCCTATCGCCTGCTCCACATGGAGTCAAAGCATTTCACAGACCCCTGCGACCCTCACGAATGACAGGCCTGGACCAAATTTGGCACACAGACCGACCATGGGCAACTGTGCATATTGGCAGGGTTTGGGGGTGACTTACTTACTTACTTGCTTACTTACGTACTATGTTTATAAACCATCTTTCTAACCCCTGGATGATTGCCCTGGGAAGCTGGGAGTTGTACTTCACCTTTATCCAGAAAACACTGAACCCAGCAGAGGATGGATCTGGACCAAACTTGGCACACAGAACCAACTGTGAATACAGGCTGGGTTTGGGGGTGCATGCTCTGGGGATCTGGGATTGGTAGTTCAGCCTTGTCCAAAGAACACTGAACCCATCCAACGAGGGTTTGGGGGCCAGAAAAGAGATGCAACAAGACCCCTTTTCCCCTATCGCCTGCTCCACATGGAGTCAAAGCATTTCACAGACCCCTGCGACCCTCACGAATGACAGGCCTGGACCAAATTTGGCACACAGACCGACCATGGGCAACTGTGCATATTGGCAGGGTTTGGGGGTGACTTACTTACTTACTTGCTTACTTACGTACTATGTTTATAAACCATCTTTCTAACCCCTGGATGATTGCCCTGGGAAGCTGGGAGTTGTACTTCACCTTTATCCAGAAAACACTGAACCCAGCAGAGGATGGATCTGGACCAAACTTGGCACACAGAACCAACTGTGAATACAGGCTGGGTTTGGGGGTGCATGCTCTGGGGATCTGGGATTGGTAGTTCAGCCTTGTCCAAAGAACACTGAACCCATCCAACGAGGGTTTGGGGGCCAGAAAAGAGATGCAACAAGACCCCTTTTCCCCTATCGCCTGCTCCACATGGAGTCAAAGCATTTCACAGACCCCTGCGACCCTCACGAATGACAGGCCTGGACCAAATTTGGCACACAGACCGACCATGGGCAACTGTGCATATTGGCAGGGTTTGGGGGTGACTTACTTACTTACTTGCTTACTTACGTACTATGTTTATAAACCATCTTTCTAACCCCTGGATGATTGCCCTGGGAAGCTGGGAGTTGTACTTCACCTTTATCCAGAAAACACTGAACCCAGCAGAGGATGGATCTGGACCAAACTTGGCACACAGAACCAACTGTGAATACAGGCTGGGTTTGGGGGTGCATGCTCTGGGGATCTGGGATTGGTAGTTCAGCCTTGTCCAAAGAACACTGAACCCATCCAACGAGGGTTTGGGGGCCAGAAAAGAGATGCAACAAGACCCCTTTTCCCCTATCGCCTGCTCCACATGGAGTCAAAGCATTTCACAGACCCCTGCGACCCTCACGAATGACAGGCCTGGACCAAATTTGGCACACAGACCGACCATGGGCAACTGTGCATATTGGCAGGGTTTGGGGGTGATTTACTTACTTGCTTGCTTACTTACGTACTGTGTTTATAAACCACCTTTCTCACCCCTGGGCGATTGCCCTGGGAATCTGGGAGTTGTAGTTCACCCTTGTCCAGAGAACACTGAACCCAGCCAATGATGAATCTAGACCACACTTGGCACACAAAACCAACATGGCCAACGGTAAATATTGGATGGGTTTGGTAGTGATTGCCCTGGGGATCTGTGAGTTGTAGTTCACCCTTGTCCAGAGAGCACTGAACCCAACTGACAGTGGATCTGGACCAAACTTGGCACACAGACCAAACAAGGAGGGTTTGAGGCCATAAAAAAGGCTCAAAGATCCCTTTCCCCCATTCCCTGCTCCACATGGAGTCAAAGCATTTCACATACCCCTGCAACCCCCATGAATGACAGGCCTGGACCAAACTTAGCAGACAGACCCACCATGGGCAACTGTGCATACTGGCAGGGTTTGAGAGTGATTTGTTTATTTATTTACTGTATTTTTATACCGCCCTTCTCACCCCTGGGTGATTGCCCTGGGAATCTGAGAGTTGTAGTTCACCCTTGTCCAGAGAACACTGAACCAAGCCCACAACAGATGGGAAAGATTTATTTATTTATTTATTTATTTATTATTTCGCGTATTTCTACCCCACCCTTCTCAACCCCCGAGGGGGGACTCAGGGCGGCTTACAAAGGCACAATTCGATGCCAGCATAAGCGTAACAATGGATAAAACATGTAAACAGCAATTATAACAATTAAGACAGTCAGTTTATACATCAAAATCAATAAAAACAATCTAACACTCAGCATTCGCCATCTCAAAGTCTGTAATTCATTCCACATTGTCAAATACTATCGATTCTGGTCATCATTGTCCTTATCTAACCGCCAGATTGCCCGAAAGCCTAGTCCCACAACCATGTTTTTAATTTCCTTCTGAAAGAGAGGAGGGATGTTGATGACCTAATTTCTCCAGGGAGTGAATTCCACAGGTGAGGAGCCACCACCGAGAAGGCCCTGCTTCTTGTCCCCACCAACCTCACTTGTGATAGAGGTGGGGTCGAGAGCAGGGCCTCCCCAGAAGATCTCAAACTCCGAGGTGGGACGTAGAGGGAGATGTGTTCGGACAGATACGCTGGGCCGGAGCCGTATAGGGTTTTGTAGGTCAAGACCAGCACTTTGATTTGTGCTCGGAACTGCATCGGCAGCCAGTGGAGCTGACACAACAGAGGGGCGGTATGCTCCCAGTATGATGCTCCAGTGACTAATCTGGCTGCCGCCCGCTGGACTAATTGAAGTTTCCGAACAGTCTTCAAAGGCAACCCCACGTAGACTGCGTTGCAATAATCTATTCGGGATGTAACAAGAGCATTTATGCATTTATTTACTCACTATATTTATTTATCTACCACCTTTCTCACTCCTGGGTGATTGCTCTGGGAATCTGGGAGTTGTAGTTCACCCTTGTACAGAGAACACAGGACCCACCCAACCATGGATCTGGACCAAACTTGGCACACAAGGAGGGTCTGGGACCAGAAAAGAGAGGCCAAGAGACCCCCTTTTCCACATCACCTGCTCCACATGGAATCAAAGCATTTCAAAGATCCCTGCGACCCCCATGAATGACAGGCCTGGACCAAACTTGGCACACAGACCCACCATGGGCAACTGTGCATACTGGCAGGGGTTTGGGGATTATTTATTTATTTACTGTATATTTATATTCCTCCTTTCTCACCCCTCAGTGATGGCCCTGGGAATCTGGGAGTTGCAGTTTACCCTTATCCAGAGAACACTGAACCCAGCCGATGAACGATCTGAACCAAACTTGGCACACAGAACCAACATGGCCAACTTTGTATACTGGCTGGGTTAGGGGGTGCTTGTCCTGGGAATCTAGGAGTTGTAGTTCACCCTTAGCCAGAGAACACTGAAGCCATCTGACGACAGATCTGAACCAAACTTGGCACACAGAATCAACAGAGCCAACTGTGAATACAGGCTGGGTTTGGGGGTAATTGCCCTGGGAATCAGGGAGTTGTAGTTCACCCTTATACAAAGAACACAGAACCCAGCCAACGAGGGATCTGGACCAAACTTGGCATACAGAACCAACATGGCCAACTGTGAATACTGTGGGTTGGGGGTGATTGCCCTGGAAATCTGGGAGTTGTAGTTCACCCTTATCCAGAGAGCACTGAACTCAGCTGATATCAGATCTAGACCAAACTTGGCACACAGACCCAATATGGCCAACTTTGAATAATGGCAGGTTTGGGCCAGAAAATAGAGGCCCAGAGGCTCCTTTCCCCACCACCTGCTCCACAAGCAGTCAAAGCACAGCCTTCCTCTGAGCCAGTAGGTCCACTAGCTACTAGTACTGAAGATGGAGACCCAGGTGGTCCCAGTGTGGGCTGGTGGACATGGACACCCCACTTGATGGGATGCTCCAAGGGCTGGCAATTGGTTGGAAATGCATGTATTCATTGGGGATAACAGCAGAGGTCCTGCTTCTCCACATGGTAACATCTGAAGAAGAGAAGGCTGAGACACGATGAGGGCCAGGTATAAATATGTGAGGGGAAGTCATAGGGAGGAGGGAGCAAGCTTGTTTTCTGCTGCCCTGGAGACTAGGACGCAGAAGAATGGCTTCGAACTACAAGAAAGGAGATTACATTTGAACATTAGGAAGAACTTTCTGACTGTGAGAACTATTCAGAGGTGGAACTCTCTGCCCTGGAGTGTAGTGGAGGTTCCTTCTTTGGAAGCTTTTAAACAGAGGTTGGATGGCCATCTGTCGGGGGTGCTTTGAATGTGATTTTCCTGCTTCTTGGCAGGGGGTTGGGCTGGATGGCCCACGAGGTCTCTCCCAACTCTATGATTCTATGATATGGTGAGTGAATCTTGCAGGGAGGGCTATAGATGCTGATACTTTATGAAACGTGTCTCCCCAGTAAGATGTCTAGCTGTTGCCTGGATGCAAGAATGCTGCCTAGAGGTAGGATCTCTCCTCATCATGAACCAAGGATTGAAAAGCAAAAGTGTCAAATCCAGGGAAGCTGGAGGTGCATCTCACTACTTTGTCTGCAGCATTCGGAAAATACACTCATAAAAATGGGGCTAGGTTTAGTTACAGTGGCTGCTTTTCATGCGGTGGTGAAAGCAGAGAGGGAGGGAGAACAAGGTTTCTGAAATATGGTCCTTGGCTGATGTGTTAGCATATTTTCCAGGCTGGTACTTCAGCTCTTGCAGACATGGTTGATTCAAGTGCTCACACGATGTACAGAATGTACCAGCCGTGCCACTGGTGTTAGTGATGCTACTGCTGGCCTCTCTCTCTGGATCGTCCAGCTTCCCACTCTCTCCTCTCTCTGCCTGCAGGTCTCTCATTCGCTCGGGGTTCACGGTGATCCTAGAGGGCAGCTTTCAACAAGTGCCATCTCTTCAACTGCTGTAAGAATCCTGATACTTTAGTTGTGAGTGGGGTGTGTGTATCATCCATCATCTGCTGTGTGTAGGTGGTACCTGGGAATATGTCTGCTTACCAATCCATCTCCCAAACAGTGTGTCTGTTTATGTGACCTATAAATATGAATCCCTTTACACTGGCAGAAGTGGATTTGTTTTGCTGCATCTTACTGGAGAAATAATAATAATAATAATAATAATAATAATAATAATAATATCCAATACAACAGCCAGCAGAGTGATCTTGCCTGCTGTGGACTTCATCTTGTTGTGTTTCAAATAATAATAATAATAATAATAATAATAATAATAATGGGTTACTGTGAGTTTTCCAGGATGTATGGCCATGTTCCAGAAGCATTCTCTCCTGACATTTCGCACACATCTATGGCAGGCATGTTCAGAGGTTGTGAGGTCTGTTTGAAACAAGGCAAGTGGGGTTTATATATCTGTGGATGGGAGAAAGAACTCTTGTCTGTTTGAGGCATGTGTGAATGCTGCAATTGACCACCTTGATTAGCATCGAATGTCTTTGCAGCTTCAGAGCTTGGCTGCTTCCTGCCTGGGGGAATCATTTGTTGGGAGGTGTGAGCTGGCCCTGATTGATTGTTGCCTGGAATTCCCCTAGTTTCCAACATACCTCACAACCTCTGAGGATGCCTGCCACAGATGTGGGCAAAACATCAGGAGATAATACTTCTGGAATAAGACCATACAGCCTGGAAAACTCATAGCAACCTAGTGATTCTGGCCATGAAAGCCTTCAACAACAACAACAACAACAACAACAACAACAACAACAACAACATAATAATAATAATAATAATAATAATAATAATAATGGCTTGCTGTGAGTTTTCCAGGCTGTATGGCCATGTTCCAGAAGCATTCTCTCCTGACATTCTGCTCACATCTATGGCAGGAATGCTCAGAGGTTGTGAGGTCTGTCGGAAGCAAGGCAAATGGGGTTTATATATCTGTGGAATGTCCAGGATGGAAGAAAGAACTCTTGTCTGTGTGAGGCAGGTGTGAATGCTACAATTGATCACCTTGATTAGCATCGAATGGCCTTGCAGCTTCAAAGCTTGAGTGCTTCCTGCCTGGGGGAATCCTTTGTTGGGAGGTGTGAGCTGGCCCTGATTGATTATTGCCTGGAGTTCCCCTAGTTTCCAACCTACCTCACAACCTCTGAGGATGCCTGCCATGTTGTGTGTTTTCCAGGCTGTATGGACATGTTCCAAAAGCATTCTCTCCTGACGTTTTGTCTGCATCTATGGCAGGTATCCTCAGAGGTTGTGTGGTCTGTTGGAAACTAGACAAGTTTAGTTTATTTATCTGTGGAATATATAAACCTGAATATACATATTCCACAGATATATAAAGTCGATTTTCGTAATTTCCAACAGACCTCACAACCTCTGAGGATTCTTGCTATACATGAGGGCTAAATGTCAGGAGAGAATACTTCTGGAACATGGCCATACAATCTGGAAAACTCACAGCAAACCAGTGATTCTGGCCATGAAGGCTGTCAACAACAACAACAACAACAACAACAACATAATAATAATAATAATAATAATAATAATAAATCTTTATTTATAACATCCCCTCTCTACCTAAAGGGATTCTAGGAGGTTTACAGAAATAACAAAAATGGCAAACATTCAATGCCAAAAAACAGGTAGACAACAATCAAGGTAAAACATAAAATGAAATAACTCACTATAACTTATAAGCAACTGAGTAAAAGGTTAAGGTAAATAAACATAATAAGTACAAGGAATCAGACCAATTAAAATAGTAAAGTAAAGGTAAAGCTTTCCCCTTGACACTAAGTCTCACCATGTGTGACTCTAGAGCTCCATAATATTTATTTATTTATTTATTTCACAGTTTTGTATACCGAGCTTCTCAACCTCGTTGAGGGACTCAGCCCGGTTTACAGCCATAAAAACATATACATTCATTAAAATATCATGTATCACAAATTACACATCAACTTTAAAATACACTAAATATAAAACTACAGTGGTCAGCCGTCCTATTAAGATGGATCTATATCCACTTCCATCCAGAGTCCTATGGTGTTGTCTCATTCCTCGAAGGCCTGACTCCACAGCCACGTCTTCACCCATTTCCTAAATGTTAGGATGGATGGGGCGGTTCTGGCCTCCAGAGAGAGAGAGTTCCAGAGTCGCGGGGCCACCACCGAGAAGGCCCTGTCCCTCGTCCCCACCAGGCGCGCTTGCGAGGCTGGTGGGACCGAGAGCAGGGCCTCTCCAGATGATCTTAGTAATCTTGATGGTTCGTAGGGGAGAATACGTTCGGAGAGGTAAACAGGGCCGGAGTCGTTTAGGGCTTTATAGGTCAACACCAGCACTTTGAATTGTGCTCGGAAGCTAATTGGCAGCCAGTGGAGCTGTCGTAACAGCGGAGTGGTGTGCTCCCTGTACCCAGCCCCCGTTAGTAATCTGGCTGCCGCGCGTTGGACTTGCTGCAGCTTCTGGGCAGTCTTCAAAGGCAACCCCACGTAGAGAGCGTTGCAGTAATCTAAGCGGGATGTAACCAAAGCGTGTACTACCGTGGCCAAGTCAGCCCTCCCAAGGTACGGACGCAGCTGTGGTATAATGGAAATAAATTAAATAAAGATTTTAATAAACATATAATTAGAGGGGGATTATTGTGCTCCAAAACTCTGTCTGTCTGAATTTGTATTATTATTATTATTATTATTATTATTATTATTATTATTATTATATAGTTACAATCACCTAGTTACAAACATCTGACCAAACATCACCTAGTTACAAATGGGGTTGGTGGAGTCAACAGGAAAGGAAAGGAAATCTTCCTCTAGGAAGGGATATTCACTTCTATAACAGCTATCATAGGGGAAAGGTGTCTCCACTGAATTTTTATCACCAAACCATGTTTCCACGACAACCCAAAATTTCCAAAATCCAATTGTCATAATCCAGAGACATAAAGTGACAATTCTGAACAGGGGCACAGGCAGCAAAACAATCATTACAAGGGGTGGTAACCTTTCTCTCTGCTATCCAAAATTATACTTTTAATATGTGCCTGTTTCAGCTTACATGCAAATTCAACTTAAGAACAATCCTGCAGAAACCACCCTGTTCATAACACAGGGACTGCCTGTACTGCTGAAATTTGAAGTCCAGGCATACATCACGACAGTCCCCATATAGACATATTCCCAAAGAGAGTCCAACGTTGCCTCCACCAGAGTGCAGAAGACAGAAGTGAAGATTCTGGTGACTGCCAGATCACTTGAGAGTCCTGTTTAAAGTCCTGGAGCTGTAGCACTGTAGCTCTCACTTTGGGGTGTTAGTCTCCCTGTTCCTGCCTTCTCCTGAAAACATGGCTGCCTTTCCTTTGTATTTCCCACTTTCTGACCTGCCTGCTTCTCCCTCCCGCACCCTTCCCCTAGCTTGATCACATACAACTCCCTGGAACTGATTGGGGACGACGCCTTTGCAGGACTCGTACACCTGGAGTATCTGTGAGTGTGCAAAGATGGTGGGCCATGGGAGGGTTGGGCTGCATGCAAAATGGGAATGGGGTGCTATATGATGTGGCATAAAGGGACGTGAGCCTCATGCAGGTGGTGGTTTGGGGGGGGGGGGAGGGTGATAGAACCGTGATTAATTCATGAGGCAGTGTGGGAATGGTATAGAGTTGAGTGATTTCAAGAAGCGAAGCCATATTAAAAACAGGGTGACGGGAAGTTGCTGCTAACTGTGAGAGAAATAAAATTGAATATTGTGAAAGCCACCCACTGCATGGCTATTAGCCCCTTTCTAGTAGACTCAAATCAAGGAAAAGCTTCATGAGAACCACTACTCAATGTTCCCCCAGCAACAGCAAGATTACAAGTATCCCTCTGGGCAGCTAAAACAGGAAACCCCAAATTGATGGCCCCCCATGAGGGTCTTCCTCCAGGGGCAAACCAGGAATGGGCAACTTGGAAGTCCCTGAAAAGACTCAGTTGGCAGATCAAAAGACAACCTGGAAAAATGGCACTACCTAGAAGAAGCCTCCACCTTGTGTGACTGCGGAGCAGAACAAACAATGTATGCCTGTCCACTATGTCCTGCCTCATGCACAGAGGAAGAATTGCTTAAAGCTATGGACAGTGTGGTCACTGTTGCCCATTTTTGGTCTCAAATTATTTAGTCTCTTGTGCTCCCTCAATTTTATCAGTTTTAGACTTATTTAAGCAATGCTTTTGATACTAAATAAATAAATAGCAGAGCAAAAAGGTAAACAATTAAAATTAGCTGATTAAACACCTGCCTTTAATTGTTAAAGTAATCTAAATTTATTTTGAAATAGCTTTTCATACAGATGAATGTGATCAAAAGCACAGTATTCGTGTTTAGAAAAGTTATGATTCTGGATGATTGCTCTTGGGATGCCTCAGGCAGCATGACCATTGGGTGGGTGATTCCCAAGCAGATCATGTTACTCAGAGTGATGGTCCCTGGATATTTGATGGTCCTGGAGCCATGGGCTGCCAGTCCCTGCCAGGTTTCTAAGGCAAACTTTCTAACTTGGGGACCACATGTTAGCACTCCCTGCTAGGATGACTGGCTACCTGCTAATGGATGGATGGAAGGGAGGGAGGGAAGGAGGAGGGAAAGAAGGAAATGGAATGGAAGGGAAGGGAAGGATGGGTGAAGAAAGAGGGAAAGAGGGAGGGAAGAGGGAAGGAAGGAAAGATAAAAGGGAAGAAAGGAAAGGAAGGAGAAAGGAAAAAGAGTAGGAAAGATATAAGGAAGGAAAAGAAGGAAGAAAGGGGAGGATAAAGGAAAGAGAGAAGGAAAGAAAGACAAAGGAGAAGGAAAGAAGGAGAAAGAGGGAGAGAGGGAGGAAAGAGGGAAGGAAAGGTGAAAGGGAAAGATGGATGCATGGAAGGAAGGAAAGAAGGAAGGAAAGGAGGGAGGGAGGGAAGGAAAGAGAGAAGGAAGCACAAAAGGGTGGAAGGGAATGGAGGGAGGGAGAAAGAGGGAGGGGAGGGAGGAAAGAGAGAAGTAAAGAAAGACAAAAGGGAAAGAAGGAAGGAGAAAGAGGGAGAGAGGGAGGAAAGAGGGAAGGAAAGAAAGACAAAAGGGTGGAAGGCAAGGAAGGAGGGAGAAAGAGGGAGGAAAGGAGGAAGGAAAGTGAGGAAGGAAGGAAGGAAGGAAGTACAAAACAGTGGAAGGGAAGGAGGAAGAGAGAGAGAGAAGGAGGAAGAAAAGAGAGAAGGAAGAATAGGATGGTGAGAGAGAGGAGGGCCTTAGAAAAGAGTCCAAGGGGGCGCATCTGACCCTCAGGTCTGGGTTTGGCCCTACCTGCTGTAAATGATATTCTAGGGACCTTGTCAGACAGGCCGCCGAAATTGTTGTGGATCACTGCATCCTGCTGGTGGTCGTGCAGGGAGTGTGGGGACCTTTCTCTCCATGCCCCGTTCCGTGGTGGCTTTCCCTCTTCCTCATTCATTACCTTTTTTTCAGCAGCTCAACTCATCTTTACATATGGAAAGATGGGGAGCCTACCATTATCCATCGCCACCATTTTTTGGTGGCAGCAGCACTTCAGCCACAGAGTGTCCTGGGAAGTAGTTATCAGGAGTGTGATGGAGCCATAGCTGAACTTTAAAAATCCAGCTGCCACTGCCAAAAAGAAGTACATGTGAAGAGAGCAGCACGTGGCCGTAGATTGTTTCCTGGGTCCAGCACAAAAGAAGAGATCCCTAATGGGTTGAGAGGCAATGAAACCTTGTGCCAAGTCAATAAATGGATAAATAAATAATACAGTTTTTAAGTATAATTGCCCTATGAACCTGCAGGGTCTAGTGCTCTATGTACCACTAATTGGACACAGAATTAATTTAGGGTTTTGTCAACATATTCAGCAACTAAAGGACTTATTGATTTTCTTGGGTGTTTTTCTTATATGTACAACAGACTGTTTGCTTCTACTTGGGACCCAGTGATATGACACAGTGATTGCTGGGATGGAATGTACAAAATGTTGAGAACCATTGTGATAAAATAGCAAAGTGGCTGAATCGTAACAGTTTCTCTCCATGGAAACCCGGGAACTGTGTCTATGTGATGGGTGCTGGGAAATCTATTAAAAGTTCTTCAGCCTACAGTATAATTCTCAGAACTGACTAGGTGATTCTATTCAGGATTGTCTAGTTCAATGCTGTTAAACTGCATTATGAAGATGGATTATATGGCAGTGTAGAGGCCTTACAATAAGATAACAATTGTCATTGTAAGCCTACATTTATCCTAATTTGTGATTTTTAAAAAATCATGTAAGAAGCAACTTGAGAAACTGCAAGTTGCTTCTGGTGTGAGAGAATTGGCTGCCTGAAAGGGCGTTGACCAGGGAACACCTGGATGTGTTACCATCCTGTGGGAGGCTTCTCTCATGTGCCCACATGGGAAGCTAGAGGTGACAGATAGAAGCTCACCCCGTCTTGCGGATTTGAACAACCAACCTTCAGGTCAGCAGTTCAGCTGGCACAAGGGTTTAACCATTGCGCCACTGCGGCTCCCTAATTTGTGATTGACACAATACTTTTTCTTTTCTTTTTGAATGGGATATATATCCCACCTTTCTTTCTAAAAGGGAATTTAAGGTGATGTACAATTAAATAGAACCAATTTAGTTAAAAATAAACTACAGTAAAGCATGAACAACCAAGCATTTAATTTTTCACGTTAGGCACGACAGCAAGCTATATTGTCATGCGTTGCAATTTTAGGCTTCTAAATCCCTCTCGCATCACCTGAAGCCATAAAGCACATCATTAAAACTTTGGAAATGACTCCCTCCACCGCTCTCTTTCCTTGTTAATGACTTAACAAGATTGTTTCTTGACTTGCAGATTCATTGAGCAAAATAGGCTTGAAACGATCTCCAAGAATGCCTTTCGTGGCCTGAAGAATCTTCTACATCTGTGAGTGTTTCTTGGACATATTCCCAATCTCCACTTAAGGTCAAACTTATGGTAGCCACTTAACTAATGTCCAGAATAGAGCAAATGCGTCACTCAAAAAGAGGGAAAGAGAGGGCATAGATTAGCATTTTACTACTTCATCACATTTACTAAATTCCATGGAGTGCTACACTTAAAATGTGGTAAGCCACTGTGTTCATCAAATTAGGTTGGGTTCAAGCATAGGGTAGAGAATTTTTTGCTTATTTTAAGCGTGGGGCCAGCATTCTTTTCAAACCCTAACCCTTTTCAAACATTTCAGGAGGTGGTGGGGAAGTAAATTATTTGGAAATGATCCAGATGTTTGGCCAATTCTGTAAAGTGATGGCATTTATTGCTCTCAGATTAAAAACGAAATGTTTCCCCAATTTGTGGAAGGAGAAATTATGGGAGGAGCCAAAAATACCCTTGTTAGGGAAAGTTCCACCATTACCTTTTGCTCCATACTATGCAGTCCTGGGAGTTATAGTTTCCCAAGGTCCACACCTGTTAGGGATTCCTCATCTTCGGAAGAGGAAGGGGAGCAGGGAAGTGCTCAGGAATTGGAGGGAGAAGAAGAATCAGACAATGAGGTTTTTAAAAGAGCACAAACGGCGTTCAGACAGAATAGCTGCTAAAAATGCTGAGCTAATTGGGAGACACCCTAGCACCTCCTGCATGGGGAATTCAGGGCTATAAATCAGAAGCAGGAGCAGTCAGCTTTCACTGGTACCAATGACCCTGATACTGATGTTTTTACTCCAATGGAACCTGCTTTGTGTCTGCTGCTCAGGACTTAGTTCATTGCCCGTTGTCTGATTGAAGACTGGTGTTTCTTTTGTGATTTTGTAAGAGACTTTAATTTGTGTCTGGATTAAGACTTCCTTGCTTTCTTTTGCACTTTTCAATTGCATTTGCTTATCCTTTGTGTCTGCTGAAGTAAAGCATTTTTCTTTTACTTTCAACATTGTATTAAGGCTGTTTTTGAAAGGCAACTCAGGACAACTTCTCTGGATGCATCTGCACTGGAGAATAAAGGCAACCGGGACCCATTTTAAATGCTAGTATTATTTTTGTTATTGTTGTTGTTATGCCATGTCTCCATGCTGTGCAGTCCTGGGATTCATCGTTTTCCAAGGTCCATACCCTTCTCTGGGTGCATTTACAGTATGGAACGAATGCCCTTGCACTCCACTTTAAATGCCATAAATCAGTGTGATTGAGTCCTCCTGGGATTTATAGTTTCCCAAGATCCACACCCTTCTCTGGCTGCATCTACACTGTGTAATGAATGCAGTTGGACCTTACTTCAAATGCCATGAGATGATCTTTGGAATTGCAGTTCCCCAAGGTCCATGAACCTAATCTGGGTGCATCTACACTGTGAAATGATTGCAGCTGGAGCTTACTTTAAAAGCAGGGAAAGTTGGAGAGGAAAGGGGAAAGGGGGGAAAGGTATGAGGAGAAGGAAGGAAAAAAAATAGAAAAAAGGGAAGAGAAAGGAAGGAAAGAAAAAAGCAATAAAGGAAGGGAAGGAAGGAAGAAAAAGAAGGGAAGACTATATGAGGGAAAGCAAGTGAAGAAGGAAGGAAGGAAGGAAGGAAAAGAGAGTGGGAGAAAGTGTGTGAGGGAAATGGAAGGAGGAAAGAAAGAGCCACAAAGAGAGCGTGCCCATCATTGACACTTTTTGGCTTCATGATAATTGGATTTTGAAAAATGTGGCTTCTTGTGGAAAAAAGGATTGGTGATAAAGCTTTAGTGGAGACACCTTTCCGGAACCATGATAACTCTTTCAGGACTGAATTTCCCTTCTGAGGGGTAGATTTCTCTCATTTCTTTTTTCTCACTCTGTTCTTCACTGTGAATTGTTTGTAAGTCAGATGTTTCTAACTTGGAGACTGCCTGTATAATTAGTAAAAACACAGACAGCTTTCAAGACAGTGCTCTCCTCCTGAGATTTCACCTCCTTGCCCCAACATCTGGCAACCCTAATTGCAGTATCTTTCCCCACAGCCTCCAACTGAGCATGTTTATGGTGCCTTTCTTCTAAGGTTGTTTTTCTCCCCTTACCCACAGGAATTTGGCCAACAATAACCTGCAGACATTGCCAAGACACTTGTTCCGAGGCTTGGATTCTTTGACTTCAGTGTGAGTTGAAGGGCAAGGGGAAGGGCAACAAATGGTGAGGAATGGCTATGAGTAGGAAGGATTAACAGTTTGCTTCCTGCCTGTTTCCCGTTGTTCTTCCAATTTACTGCTAAGACAAGTTGAGAAAGCACATTGATTACAGATATCTTGTATTCCAGATCCCATCCTGGAGATGGTGGAGTTATGATTCCGCCCACTTGGATTGTACTCAGTTAAGGAAAACCAGTTACTTAACTAACGGGAGGCACTGCAGCTGTTATGACAGTTCAGAGCACCACAAAGCTTGGAAAAAAATTTTCTCTGAATTGCAATACAGTAAACCCTCGCTTATCCAACGTTCTTATTCAACACCCCCCTTTTCCTCCAGCATTTCCCCTTCAATTAAAGGAATGCTTTCCAAAGTGAAAAAGGCAAGACAAGGAGGAGGAGTAAGGAGGAAAGGGGGGAAAGAGGCAGGATCAGAAGTGGAAGCATCCTCCCTCCTTCCCTCTGTGATTTCCACACTCCTCTTCGGCATCTTGGGGTCCTCGTGGACAAAAAGTTAAACATGAGCCAACAATGTGATGCGATGACAAAAAAGCCAATGAGATTTTGGCCTGCATCAATAGGAATATAGTGTCTAGATCTAGGGAAGTAATGCTACCCCTCTATTCTGCCTTGGTTAGACCACACTTGGAATATTGTGTCCAATTCTGGGCACCACAATTGAAGAGAGATATTGACAAGCTGGAATGTGTCCAGAGGAGGGCAACTAAAATGACCAAAGGTCTGGAGAACAAACCCTATGAGGAGTGGCTTAAAGAGCTGGGCATGTTTAGTTTGAAGAAGAGAAGGCTGAGAGAAGACATGATGATAGCCATGTATAAATATGTGAGAGGAAGTCAGAGGGAGGAGAGAGCAAGCTTATTTTCTGCTGGCCTGGAGACTAGGACGTGGAACAATGGCTTCAAACTACAACAAAGGAGATTCCATTTGAACATTAGGAAGAACTTCCTGACTGTGAGCCATTCAGCAGTGGAACTCTCTGCTCTGGAGTGTGGTGGAGGCTCCTTCTTTGGAAGCTTTTAAATAGAGGCTGGGTGGCCATCTGTTGGGGGTGCTTTGAATGCAATGTTCCTGCTTCTTAGCAGGGAGTTGGACTGGATGGCCCATGAGGTCTCTTCCAACTCTATGATTCTATCCGAGCACTTCCTGCTGGGCCGCTCTAGCCCCAAGGCATTGCCTGGCCTTAATCCTTTGAGTCCCCGTTGTTAGTATTCTAGGTGCCTACCACCCCGTATGACAGGTAACATTAAGAGACTCCATATTATCCGACATTTTGTTTGTCCAACATTCTGCCAGCCTGTTTATGTTGGATAAATGAGACTCTACTGTATTCCTAGGTTCCTGGAAAGTGCCTCAGAAACTAATGCATTTTCATTGTGTGCTCCCTGCTAGGGAATTTTGGGGACTGTAGTAAAAAAGAAAACCCCACTTTTCCAATTGTTGTCAAAGTGCCAACTGATATTCAGAATCCTAGCCTAATTCCGAAAGAATTGAAAGGTGGAGAGTAATGAGTCCAATATCAGTGGACAGCAGCCAAGGAATAGAGAAATACAGTTGAAGAAGAACAGTGAGGTCAACAACCCAAGCACCTCTTTGCACAACTCTTAGAATCTATAGCACAACTAATTGTACCTTTAGTGTGAATATATTAAATTATGCATGTTAAAATGTTGATATTAAATTATCAAAAGTTAGTTCATTAAATCTAAAAAACTGAAAAAGAATAAAACGAATGTGTTATAGTGTTATATTGATAATTAATAAAGCAGTAATCAATAAACTGTCAAAAGTTGCTAAAAATGGCCAACCCCCACAAAAATGGCAGTCCAGATTCAGTGCACAGAAGTACTGCTGGAGTTCCAGCTGGAAGAGAAAAAAGTTTTTGTAGGAACTTGTTCTATAATATTTCCAAGGTTTTACAAATGTTGGTGTCTGAGCCCCAGATTTCTGCACCAAAAAGCATTTGTGACAGCACTTGGTTACTGAAATTTTTTAGAGCGGGTTCATCAGGGAACCTATTGTTTTTTTGGCTGTCAGCTTCACTGCTTCCCTGTGATGTTTCTAGGAAAGGGATTCACTAAATACAGTAGAGTCTCGCTTATCCGACCTTCGCTTATCCGACATTCCATCTTATCTGACTCTCCTATCCAATGCCCCCTTTTCCTCCAGTATTTCGCCTTTAATGAAAGGAGTGCTCCATAACTCTCTCTCCATTCCTAATAAGTGAAAAAAGGCAAGACAAGGAGGAGTAGGCAGGAGGAAAGAGGGAAAAGAGGCAGGACTAGAAGAAGAAGTGTCCTGCCTTCTTCCCTCTGTGATTTCCACGCTCCTCTTCTGCATCCGGGAACTTCCTGCTGGGCTGCTATAGCCCCAAGGCGTTGCTTTGCCTTAATGCTTTGAGTCCCTGTTGTTAGTATTCTAGGTGTTTAGTGCCACATTGGATGGGTACCAGTAGGAGATTCCTTATTATCCGACATTTTCATTTATTCGACGTTCTGCTGGCCCATTTATGTTGGATAAACGAGACTTTAATGTAAGTGAGTTTGTTCTTTGGCATGTTGGTTTTAAGTCCATTTGTACCTGGGACAGTGTCTTCCAAAAAACATCACTTTGGTCTTGAAGTAGTTTATTGATAGATATTCTTCTTGGCAATATTTACTGAAAACCTTCAGAAGATTTTTAAGACCCAGCCAAAAAAGAGATAGAAGCACTAGATCATCTGCATACATAAGGATGGAAATCTCTCTTTTCCTGTTTGCTGGTGAAGGAGAGTCCATTTTGGCTAAACACTAGACCGTTCGCATAGATATTAGAGTAGGAGCCAATAAACACCCGTTTTACAGAAGTGACAAATTAGAACAATGTGAAATGTGAATCATTATTCAAAATAATAATAGTATAGGTAGAATAGTGCATTTTAGATTTTTGATGGCCTTTTTTGTTGATACATTTCAAAATGGTTGTTGGTGAGAGTGGTTTCTTTCCTGGCAGGGACTTGAGGGGAAATGCTTTCCATTGTGACTGCAAGTTGAAATGGCTGGTGGAGTGGTTGAGCCAAACCAATGCCTTGGTGGAACCCATCGAGTGCCGGTCCCCACCTGAGCTGAACCGCACCAGCCTTAGTGAACTCCGTCTGGGGGAATTTGACTGCATCACTACGGGTATGACATCTCTTTGTCCTGTATGCTTCTATCACTGAAATATTCCCTTTTCTCCATGCCTCATCTACTGAAGGTTAGAACTCCCTTGTTCTTCTCCTTTTCTCCCCTTGGAGGTAGCTTTCTGTACTTTAGAACTTTGGAGTACTTTCTGTGCTTTAGTGGTTTAGTAAGTAAAACACACAGAACCACAATACATATAGCATGGAGCATCTGATACAGACTATGAGACAAAAGGGCTATTGGACAAAATTGTTGTTGTTGTTGTTGCCATTTTACTCTTGGTTTCATAAAATGTATCCATGAAAGCTTTTTAAAAAATAAAAAACATGAAATATGTTTTTAAGCAAACAAATAAATAAGTAGGTGCAAGAAGAATAACAACTCCCTACAGAGAGAAAATAAAATTGAAATGAAGCTTTTTTAAAAAAAAAAAAAAAAAAAGCATGTAAAGTTTTGGAAAATGGCATTCATAACCTTTTGTAAAACACCATTTGGAGATCATAACCTTTAAGCCTAATCTTTCAGAAAAGAGCCAAAAACCCTTTAGAGCAGAATCCTCTTTTGTGGTATACAATCAAATATAATTATGCAAGGCAATGATTTCAGTTGTTAGACTGAATAACCTGTTATCTCTGCTCTGTTAGGAAAATAGAGACTTGCCAGTGTATAAAAAAGTATCAGTGCTTCAGAAGAGTTTTTCAGTGCCCAAAAATATATACTCTCCCGTAAAACAACTTGTTTTATATCATGCACTCAAGAGACAAAAATGAAGTAGACTTTGATTTTAAAATATGACGTATTTGGTTTACAGTATACATAGGTATAAAACTTATCAGTCCAGTTTCAGATATGTTTGAGATATGTTGGACACAGCATATTTGAGAACACGGTCGACTCTAACAACTACCATGTCAGACTACACAGAGAACACCCTCCCCCCCCCCCCCCACACACACACAAATTTCAATCAGCAAGAAAAATGGCCAGAATTTGTAAAAGAGGAGAGATCTATCAGTAGATACCAGTCATGAATGGAGTTTGCAAGTAATCAAGCTGCAATCAAGTCAAATTGTAACATAATGAGAGTTAACACCCTTTTCCACGTAACTACAATTGTGTTTTCGTAATTTCCTAGGAAGTGCTTTGGACTGTGTTTTCTGTGCTCTAGGCTCCAAAGAAAACCTTTTAAAGATATGGGCTTGTGTTATGAGTCAGCAGGGCTCTCCAGAAACAAAAAGCACAGCAGTAAGCAGTACGATAAATAACTATGTACAAACTGTAAAACACATCTGAAATAACAACTCTTGCAAACATACCCAGTTGGATGAACTGTTTATAGTAATCAATGTAGTTTGCCATGACAAACACTATGGCAGGGTGAGGTACCGCTCTTTGTTCTAGCACTAACTCCTACCTTCTTTCCTTAGACCTTGTACTCTTTGATACCCTGCCTGAACAATCGCTCTCAGTAGAAACCTTCACCTACAATGGAGAACAGAACTTGGTGGTTGCCCAGCCTTTCACTGGACGCTGCAGTTTCTTAGAGTGGGATCACGTGGCAGGGAAATTTCGCAACTATGCCTACATCAATGGTGAGACACTCACACTCTTCCCCTTCCATCCTCACATCCTCAAGGATACAGCATGGGACATGGAGCAGTGTGTCCATCTTTCCTTTTTTTCTTCAGGTTGAAAAATATCTTACTCCAACTCTGTTGTATCCTGCCTCCTACAACAGTTTTTCATCTCTTCATCATTTTGTCCATATCCCATGGAACTATTCATAGAATCATAGAGTTGAGACAGACTACAGGGCTATCTGGTTCAACCCATGGTTATTGCTCTTATTTTTATTTATTTGTCATGTCAGAAGCAAACCAAGGGTACAATTGTAATGTATTTAAAAACACAAACTTGGCATTATACTAAATGTCCTTTGACTAGTAGCTGGCCACTTGGAGTGTCTCTGGTGTTGCGGTGAGAAGGTCCTCCATTGTGTATGGGGCAGGGCTCGGATTTCATTGTAGTAGGTGGTCTGTGGTTTGCTCTTCTCCGCACTCGCATGTCATGGACTCCACTTTGTGGCCCCATTTCTTAAGATTGACTCTGCATCTCGTGGTGCTAGAACTCAGTCCTTCCAAGTCACCCAGTCTTCTGTGTGCCCAAGAGGGAGTCTTGGTATTGACTTGATATTCTGCTGCCTCAGGGGAGAGTGCTTGCTCTATCAATGTTTAACATTTACACAAATGATCAGCCTCTGCCAGAAGGGACAGAGAGTTTCATCTATGCTGATGATCATGGCATCACCACCAAAGCAGGGAGCGTTGAAATGGTTGAACAGAAGCTCTCTGAGGCTTTAGGTGCTCTTACTGTCTATTACAGGGAAAACAAGCTGATTCCTAATCCATCTATTATTTATTTACTTACTTACTTTACTTTACTTTACTTTACTTATATACCGCTGTTCTCAGCCGAAGGCGACTCACAGCGGTTCACAACCAACAAAAACAGCAGAAATTCAATGCTAGATATAAAACAGTTAACAATCCCACGCAGCACACAATTAATAAACACTTATTACAATAACTAATCACTATCATCTCATCCACAAAAACATAATCCAGACTCGTCAACCATTTTCCATTCCTATGTTCATTACCAATTATTGCACTAATTATTCAAACGCCTGCTCAAACAACCAGGTCTTAACTTTTTTACGGAATACCATTAGAGATGGTGCTAGCCTAATGTCCGTGGGAAGGGCGTTCCACAGCCGAGGGGCCACCACCGAGAAGGCCCTATCTCTCGTCCCCCGCCAACCGTGCTTGAGAAGCAGGTGGGATCGAGAGTAGGGCTTCCCCGGAAGATCTTAAAGCCCTGGTGGGTTCATAGGCAGAGATGCTGTCAGATAGGTAACTTGGGCCGGAACCGTTTAGGGCTTTAAAGGCCAACGCCAGCACTTTGAATTGAGCCCGGTAGCAAATCGGTAGCCAGTGGAGTTGGCGCAGCAGGGGGGTTGTATGCTCCCTGCGCTCCACTCCTGTTAAAGTCATGGCTGCCGAGCGTTGGACTAGTTGGAGCTTCCGAGCCGTCTTCAAAGGCAACCCCCCATGGAGAGCGTTGCAGTAGTCTAAACGGGATGTAACCAGAGCGTGGACTACCGTGGTCAAGTCAGACTTCCCAAGGTACGGGCGCAGCTGGTGCACAAGACATATGCTGCTACTGTTGTTGTTGTTATGCTACATTTATACCTGCTCTTCTCACTCCAATGGGGGACTGAGGGCGGCTTACAGACCATGGCACACAATGCCATATTACACATATAATAATAAACATGACATATCGATTTAAACAATTAGCATATCAATTTAAACATACAGTAATAAACATGACAGATCAATTGAACAATTCAAATATTTAAAAAAGCTTAAAAGTAAACAGACAAGCATCTTGACCTCTGAGGATTACCTGGGAAGGAATCCCACTGGAGCATTGCAGCAAACCCAAATACCTGGGAGTTACCCTGGACTGTGCTCTGACTTACAAGAAGCACTGCTAACTATCAAGCAAAAAGTGTGTGCTATAAATAATATTATATAAAATTTACTGGCACAACATGGGGATTACAACCAGACACAGTGAAGACATCTATCCGTATGCTTTGCTACTCTGCTGCAGATACGCATGCCCAATGTGGAACACTGTTCTGTTAACTATGGGAAATTAGGGAAGAAAGCGCAGGAGGAGTCTTGGGTACCTTTAAGATTTATTTCAGTATGATCTTACAGGGATTAAAATCCTCCTTGCTTAGATGCCCTTGATATCCTAACATCAGATGTCAGTGAAAGATGCAGTTGCTATTCATTCTCTTCTCACCTTTTGACACTTCCTAGGTTCATCCACAGTGGTCTGCAAGCCCCTGGTGATCGAGGGTGAGCTCTTTGTGATTGTGGCCCAGCTGTTCAAAGGCTCACACATCTACAAACGGCACGAAGCAACAGGCCAGTTCCTACACATGCAGGTGATAGAGAGCTCTCGCATGCGTAAACCCAATGACATTGAGGTCTTCCGCGTAGAAGGGGACTGGTATTTCATCATGGCTGACAGCTCCAAGGCTGGCTCCACCACTCTATACCGCTGGAATGGTCATGGCTTCTATTCTCACCAATCGCTGCACCCCTGGTACCGCGATACGGATGCCGAATTTCTGGAGATTGCGGGAAAGCCCCACCTCATCCTGGCCAGCAGCTCCCAGCGTCCCGTCATCTACCAGTGGAATAAGAAGGAGTTTGTGCGCCGCACGGATATCCCTGACATGGATGATGTCTATGCGGTCAAGCATTTCAAAGTCAAGGAGGATGTTTACATTTGCCTGACTCGCTTCCTGGGTGATTCCAAGGTGAGGTTACTAGGGATCACTGCCAGGTCTTACTTGTCAGGAAAAGAAGTTGTGCATGCATACTGAAAGATATATTAAGTGTCACTACTTTTGCCACTATTCTCACCACACTTACAGTTTACTTCACATCATGTTTCCTAACTACAAATAAGGGCTGATAGTTCAGAGGCAAAACAGGATCTAAGCAAGCAACTAAGTATGGGATATATGTTCTATCTTGCATAGGTGCTTGAAAAAAAAACCCAAACAGTTTTCTTCTCCCACCATTACATTATGGGATTTTGTGTTGGGTTTTTCAATTTTTTTCCATTTATTTTGCATTTTAAGTTTTTTTAAATGAAAAAGTATTTAAGAGTTTCTTGTATAAAGGAGTTTGGCCTTTTGCAAACGAAAAAAATACATCTCTTGTACAAAATACAAGAGATTTTTTGGACACGTTTTCTGTTTAGTTTTGCTTTCACTGATGAGAAAAAGCAGTTATCTTTTTGCTGTTTTGCAGAGACAAAATCTTGGTATCACTGACAATTTTTGACAGGGAGTCTCAGTGTTGGGGCACACATTGTTGTTGAGGAATAGAACATTTGTGAATATCCTTCAGATCCCTAGTACAGAGGGCCACTTCACTCAGTTATATTCAAGCTTCATTATTAGAACTGTAGTTGCCAGTTCTGGAGAAGGAATGTTATGTGCATTTGGGGCTTGCCTTCATCCGTTTCAAGTCCCAGCTTTCGGTGGGGCCCCTGATCCATTTTGTCTGAGCCTTCTGAAATTGGAAGGTCAGATATTTGTTTTTTGTTTTCGGGTCTGAAAGATCCATTTTCTTTCCACCCTTTTTTTTGGGGGGGGGGGGGAGAGCTTCCCCATAGGCCCAAAGTGCATGGGTCTAAAGGTGCCAGCTTTGGTCCTACGCAGCCGTGCCTGGCAGTACCTGCAGCCGAGCCCTGAGTAAGGAATGCTCCTTACTCGGTGCTTGGCTGCAGGCCCTGCAAGGCTCAGATGTGTAGGTCCAAAGTCTGCGCCTGTAGACCCAAAACACTGGGGTGCCTGCAGCCAAACACCGAGTAAGGAGCACTCCTTACTAGACGCTCGGCTGCAGGCCCTGCCAGGTCCCAGGCAATTGATCCAAAAAGCAGTCTTGGAGCTGGTATCCGCTCCCACCTGCCTTTCATTTCGAGTGTATTTTGTTCCAAAAGAGGTCTTCCCGTTTCATGTCATCCAAATGAATGAAATGAAACGGAAACACAAATCAAATGGGTGGGACAAGTTTCAGGCCTATGACTTTATTTTGCATTAATCAGATCACATCTGGATTGTTGCATCTGGTGAGTAATGAATCAGTTTAGGCTGGATCCACACTTCCATGGACTGCAGTTTGAGTCTGATACACGCACACACACATTACAGTTCAATGCAGTTAAACAGCATTTTATGGTTTTGCACTGATCATATAATACATATTCAGACTGCTTTCTATGGTAATGTAGCTCCATCCTTTACTTTAGTTGGATCTTTAAAGGACCTATCCAAGGTGCTGAACCCTAACCCAAAATAGATTCAGCACCTTGGATTGCTCCTTTAAATTCCACATAAAGCACAAAATGATCTCAACTTCCAAATGATTTGGAAGTGAGGTGCTTCTATTGGAAAGGTGTCTTATTTTGAAAAGTGTTGTTGTGGAGCTAGGACAAATGGGACTGAAGCTCTTAATTATGTCCTTTGCTTCTGCCTGCACAACTGAGCTTAGCTGCAGTTCTCACACTAAGTAAAAAAACAAGGATGGGATGGGTTTTCTCAGCAACAATAGAACTACTCCTGTAACAATGCAAAATGAGCAATTGAAACCTCTTAGATTTAACAAAGAGATATTTACTGGGCAGGGAGATGGAGCTGTGCCCAGCAGCCACTCAGCTGTTGTTGCATGAGGTACTATTGGGTCTTCTGGATGGCAGTACTAGCTAGATCAGGCATGGGCAAGCTTCAGCCCTTCAGATGTTTTGGGCTTCAACTCCTACAATTCCTAACAGCCTACCAGCTGTTAGGAATTGTGGGAGTTGAAGTCCACAACACCTGGAAGGCTGAAGTTTGACCATGCCTGAGCTAGATGGTACTGTATACCTTCTTTTGCATGAAAAAGTGCATGCACAAATGTAATCCACAGGTATGTCTGCACATGTCACCAACAAAATGCTGGTTCTTGCTTGCACTCTATTCAGCGCTTGGAGAAGTTGAGGGATATGGATGTATGTTACATTTATACCGTTTTATGTAAATGAACTGACCATAGCTTTCCATCCCACCCTTTGGTTAGTCGATCTGAGAGAAATGCCAGATCAGATAACCACAAGAGGTGCACCTGTGTGATGATCCAATTCTCATCACAAGCATTACCACAGAGATAAGCAAAAGACCAAAATATACTGCAAGATCTCTAGGCATTTTCAAAATCAGTGTGACTATCCAATTATTTTAAAAATTAAAATCTAGGTTTGAGTGCTAGAATCCCTAATTTGCAACAACTTTATTTACATGGCACATTATTTTAATGAATATGTCATGGGGTGCAGTATGTAGTTGGCTGTGACCTCTGAGGCACCGTTTTGTGTCTGGGTCCAGCTGCCAAAATTTGTGGTACCTGTTTAGAAATACTTCTAATTGCTTCCTGCAACTCTAAAATCTGTTTCCTGAACCACATGCTTGGAACCTGAACCACATGCTTCTTTTGTGGACTAGAACTCCCAGAACTTTGTGGGAAACTATCCAAAAAAGGCACCATATAAGTTGACCCAAATATAAATAAAGGCACCTAATTTTACCACAAAAAAACAAATTGAATTGAGTAAAAGCCGAGGGTAGGAAATGCTGTAGCTACTGGTAAATTTCAAAATAAAAATAGCTACCCATAAAATTGCATTAAGTGAGGCATCAGTAGGTTAAATGTTTTTGAATATTTACATAAAACCGTAATTTAAGATAAGACTGCCCAACTCTGATTAAACCATTATTCTAACCTTCTTCAGTGTAAATGTGCTTACGTATTCTTCCAATAATAATAAAGAAAAATAATAAATGTAATAATAATAATAATAATAGAATAAAACAATGGAGAAGTAATAAAAACAGTAATGATAGAGTAAAATAATAAATGTAAAAATAATAAGTGGGTAAAATAATAAAATTAATAATAATAAATAGTAAAATAATAAATGGAATAACAATAAGAAAGAAAGTAGAATAATAAATGTAATCCACTAGAGTAAAATAATGTAAATGTTATAATAATAATAATAATAACAATAATAATAACAATAATAATAAATAGAGTAAAATAATAAATATTATTATTATTATTATTATTATTATTATTATTACAAACAAAGGCACAACTCTGTGGCCCAAATGATTCACTGGAACTTATGTCACAAGTACCACCTGCCAGCAGTAAATAATTGGTGGGATCGTAAACCTGCAAAGGTAGGGGGAAATGAACACAATACGCCAGACATCACGATTGTGGAAAAGAAAAAGGTTTGGATTATTGGTGTCGCCATTCCAGGTGACAGTCGCATTGAGGAAAAACAACAAGAAAAACTCAGCCGTTATCAGGACCTCAAAATCAAACTGCAAAGGCTCTGGCATAAACCAGTACAGGGATTCCCAGTGGTCATTGGCACACTGGGTGCTGTGCCAAAAGATCTCAGCCGGCATTTGGAAACAATAAACATTGACAAAATCACAATCTGACAACTGCAAAAGGCCACCTTACTTGGATCTGCACGCATCATTCAAAAATACATCACACAGTCCTAGACGCTTGGGAAGTGTTCAACTTGTGATTTTGTGATACAAAATCCAGCATATAGATCTCATTTGCTGTGACATACTGTGTTTTTGTGTCTGTAAAATAATAATAATAATAATAATAATAATAAAGTAAAATAACAAATAACCTTGACTCGAGTATAAGTTGAGGAGGGCTTTTTCAGCCTAAAAAAGCGGCTGGAAAACTAGGCTTATACTTGAGTATATATGGTAAGTTTTCCGAGCTCTCTTTCCGAGCTCTCTGCCTTCTATTGCTTAGCACTGGTTCATGTTCTGTAGTTTCCATCATAGAATGTTAAGACTTGATACACAATTTATGGAAGCCATCCTCTTTCCTGAACTCATGGCAATCTCTTCTACCATCAGGTGATGCATTGGGACGGCTCCATGTTCCGAGATGTCCAGCAGATGCCTTCCCGGGGATCTATGGTCTTCCAGCCACTGACCATTGGTGGCTACCGCTATGCGTTTCTAGGCAACGATTACTCTTTCAGCAAAGTGTACCGCTATGACCCCATCACTGGGCTCTTCCAACACTTCCAAGAGCTGAACACCCAGGCCCCGCGCTCCTTTGCTCACCTCAGCGTGGACCAGCGAGACTTCCTTATCGCCTCCAGCTTCAAGGGCAAAACGCACATCTACCAGCATGTCATCATCGATCAGAGTGCCTGAGGCTGGTGATGGTGGGGTTGTGGGCATCAGCAGAGGAGGCAGCCACTGCGGGGAAGAGAGGAGGTGCAGGAACGGAAAGCAGCATCAGCCCCTGGAGGAAGTTCAGTGCCAAAGGGAACCACCAGGGGGCAGCACTGGAAGCCGATGATGCTGCTGGTAGCACAACTTCTCCAGTGGCCCCAAATGGGAGTGCTGGGCAACAGTTAGCCAGTGGTGAAAATCAGGCAACTGAGAACCATCATCAATTGCTAGTGGGTGCAAAGAATGGCAGGAGGAATCCTCAACAGGATGCTTACATTATTGCTTTACCCACTAGTAGGTAATAAAGAGATCCAGCGATTTCTGGAGATGGTAAGACCAGAGGCCCGCATGCTTTCAATGGGGCTAAACGAAACCTCATCACCAATGAAGCACATAGGTTTGGAGAGGCAGAACCTTGCCAGTAATCACTCCGAATCGTGTCCCCAGCAAGTTACTTTTCCCCAGCTAAAGAGTGGATACTCTTGCATTTCAGTTTCATTTCTCATCCTGACTTAGGATGCTTGTTTCTTTTGTATTTTTCACCCCCTCTCCCAACCTCTATTCCCTTTTAAAGGGGTTCAGTGGAAACCATTACCGATTGCTTATTTTCTCTGCTTGCTTGTTTTTACTATAAATTATTTTATTTTGAAAATGCACGATTCCTTTAAAAAAAGTATTCATGCAGTCCGGCACAAGATAGTTGTAACTAACAGTGCAATCCTACGCATGCCTGCTCAAAAAGCGAGGGTGTCTAGGACTGAAGCATAAATGTCGTTTAAGAAACAGCAAAGGGCTGTTCCAGGCTTTCACTGAGGCAAGCAGCATGATCCCTATGCATGCTCATATGGAAATCTCATGGCATTCAGTGGCACGTAGCCCTAGACAGAAAGAGGTTGCAATTACTGCCTGCTCAGTTGCGTCAAATGTGTTTTAACTATCATTTTCAATCTTACACTTTATTGTTTATTTTTTAAAAGAAATTATAGATATGATTTCAGGCATTGTGCCATGTCAAGTTGTTAAAACACAACTAAAAGCACAAACTTAACTTTAAGCACACAAGGATCTCTCATAGATCTTTACAGGGTGGGGTGGGGTTGAGAAAGAAAAACAAGATGGCACAGGATAGGTTGAACGGATTGATAAGGTGGGTAGGTAGAAGAGAATGCAGATCTAGAACAGGTTCTGTCAAGGAGGAGTTGGACATGACAGTGAAGAAATACAGTATTATTTATGCTTTACCTGTAAATAACCAGCATGTTGTTCAAATCCATCAGACCTTTCTCCAGTAACGGGCAGCACTGACTACAAGGAATACATATACTAAAGTATTTTATTCCCATGCTGGAATCATAAGGATGTGAGGCTGGGATCACACAGGTGAAGATGGAACACACCACACGAGGTATCTTCCAAAGGACAGACTAATATCCTCTTCTGTCTCCCATTCATGATGTGGGATCCCACATGTGAGCATTGTAAATAAAAAGAAATATATTGTTTTTGGGCTCAGGAGTGACATTAATTACTCCGCTACTGCGAGTTATAGCATCATGGATGGATCACACCAGAAGGCAACTCGACAGGCAAGTATCAAAGACAATGTAAGAAACTTAATTTATATTATTGAATATTACGAGATTAACAATCATAAAGAATTGACTTTGATAGCACTAGATGCAGAAAAGGCTTTTGACAATATTAATTGGAATTTGTTCAAAATTCTACTCAGTGAATTGGATACCAAGGTATTATTATTATTATTATTATTATTATTATTATTATTATTTACAGTATTTATATTCCACCTTTCTCACCCCCCAGGGGACTCAGGGTGGATCACAATGCACATGTACATGGCAAACATTCAATGCCATAGACGCAGAACATATATAGACAGACACATAGAGCCTACTTAACCTTCCAGTTTCATGAGGGTATGCTTCAAATTCCTCAGGGAGCTGTCACTTCACTGTCCACTTGTGACACCGATGGAGTACTTCCTCATTCTTTTGCATGCTGCTGGAGAGTTTTATGGTGTCCTAAATTAGCTAAATTAGCCTCCCCACATAAGCGGTACCTAAATTTCCGACTTGACAGATAGAATTGTCTTTTGGGCTGCAAAGGTCGATAGCAAGCTAACCAAATGGTCAGGAGCTTACTCCAACCTGGGCTGGCTTCGAACTCATGGCCTTTCAGTCAGTAGTGATTTTAATGCAGCTGACTCCCAACTAGCTGTGTCACAACCTGGTCCTTTACTAGACAAGGTTGTGACACAGACCTTGTCTTCTCTTATTTTCATATTGTCGATGGAAATACCACTAAATAATATCAGGGAAGATAAAACATTGAAGGGAACTAAAATAACTCAGCATTATAAAGTGAGAATAGATTATTTAATTTACATTGTGGAAGATCCTGTAGAGAATAAAAATAGATAAATATAATACACCAAAAAATGGGATTAACCAAATATCACAAAGAAAAGGCAAGAAGAATGGAAAGAAATATCGGGACTACGAATTGCAAATAAAATTAAATATTTAGGTATTATGATTACAGCAAAGAACGCTCAACTTTTGAAAAATAATTATGAACTGAAATTGAAGAAAATTTAGAAGATTGGGAGAATTGGAAAAACCTAAATTTATCCTTATTGGGAAGAATCTCTGCTATTAAAATGAATGTACTCCCAAAAATCTTATATCTATTTCAAAATCCCACAATAAGACTCTTGTGAGGCCTGTAGGAAACTAGGCAAGTGAGGTTTATATATCTGTGGAATGTCCCTCCCAACCTCTGAGGATGCCTGCCATAGATGTGGGCAAAACGTCAGAAGAGAATGCTTCCTGAACATGGAAAACTCACAGAAACCCAGTGATTCTGGCCTTGAAACCATTCGACAACACATTGTGTTGTACTGCAAAATTAGTTGGCATATATGCATGGAATGGGAGAAGCATGTTCTTATGTTCTGCAACATCAAGTGTTAACTATCTCAGGCCAGTCTTGGTTAGAACATGGTACCTAGTACCTCTTATTCATGGCATCTTAGTGAATGGATTAGGTGCTGCATTCAAAGAATCAGCACCGAAGGGGCCTAGGTTGTGTAAAGAGTCCATATCAAAAATGAAAACTATCTGTCATTTCCTTCTCACCACCAATGGAAGCTACTGACCGATTTTGATCAAAACACTCCTCCAGATTTTGGGGATGACTATATAAGGAAGTTGTGAAGAACCCTATGGCTCTGCAGACATTGTTGAGCTTCTAATGTCCATCATGCCCAAGCACTGACCATTTTAGATTGGTGTTTGATGAGAAGGGCAATTGGATTCCCGTCCATGTAATAAGCCAAAATGAACTATATTAATGCCGATGCAGGAGCCCCCGGTAGCGCAATGGGTTAAACCTTTCTGTCGGTAAGACTGCTGACCAAAAGTTTGGTGGTTTGAATCTGGGGAGTGGGGTGAGCTCCCATCTATCAGCTCCAGCTTCCCATGCTGGGACATGAGAGAAGCCTCTCACAGGATAGTAAAACATCCAGGCATCCCCTGGGCAATGTCCTTGGGGACAGCCAATTCTCTCACACCAGAAGTGACTTGCAGATTCTCAAGTCGCTCCTGACACCAAAAAAATGCTGATGCACTTACCTGGAAGTGAATCTAGGACTGTAGCCAAAGCAGGCTTATTAGATCTAGGATTGAAAAGGCTGGGAATGAGAGATGAGATCAAAGAAAATAACTGAAGCAGTACGATAACTGTATCTTGCTTTTCAGCTTCTCAAGTTAGATGCCATTCTCTTTTTCAATCTTTTTTTAACACACTCCCAACACCACTGCACAACAACAATGAATTACTGTTTAACTAGTCCAAAGAATAAAGGAAGGAATTGCTTTAAAAAAATAACCCTTAAGTTTTAAGTCAGGATTCAATCTAAAACAAAAGGATCATCTCCCAGCCTCCAAATACATACATTTATTCTTACTCATGTTGCAGAAGGGTTTGGACGTTTCCCTCCTGAATCACTGGAAAAAAAATCAAAAAATATCTGGCAACCTTCACAACTGTGTTGTTCACCAGCCAAAAGAGAATCCATCAACAAAAACACACCAAACATTTGACAGCAACACTCAAGGACTTGTGCAAGATCCCTTAGAACTGTCAAACAGAGAGAAAACAACACAAATCTCCTGCAGAAGCTTCAAATATTTCAATCTGCTTTCAATTAGCGTTGCTCTCCTTTGACCAAGGTCTTCGTTCTAGCCTCACAACCTTGAATACAGAGACAGGCAGCAATTGACAGAAGGACAGTCAGTTCAGTACAAAATGTTTCATCGTTTTATTTTGGATATCTATGCCTTGTAGGACAGAGTCCCAACAGAGTGGTTCACACAAAAATAAGCAATAAAAGCACAATGTATTACAATAAACAGAGATTTATAACACACCAGTTATAAGCAGAAATGCAGTTGCATGAAAATTGTTTAAGATCTTCCAAATTGAAAGTAATCAGTCAGGATGCACACATCAATTTGGTGGCCTAATGGAGATACTGTAAGGGAGCGTTTCTCAATTTGGGAGTTGGGACCCCTAAGGGGGTCACAAGGGAATGTCAGATGGGTCTCCAAAGACCAAAATAAAACACAGTATTTTCTGTTGGTTATTGCAGTTCTGTGTGAGAAGTTTGGCCCAATTCTATCATTGGTGGAGTTCAGAATGCTCTTTGCTTGTAGGTGAACTCTAAATCCCAGCAACTACAACCCCCAAATGTCAAAGGTCTATTTTTCCCAAACTCCACCAGTGTTCACATTTAGACATATTGAGTATTCGTGCCAAGTTTGCTCCAGCTCCTTCATTGTTTGAGTCCACAGGGCTCTCTGGATGTAGGGGAACTACAACTCCCAAACTCAAGGTAAATGCCGGCCAAACCCTTCCAGTATTTTCAGTTGGTCATGGGAATTCTGTGTGCCAAGTTAGGTTCAATTCCATCATTGATGGAGTTTAGAATGCTCTTTGATTGTAGATTAACTATAAATCCCAAATGACAAAATCACCCCCCCCCCCCTCAAACCAAGCTGTATTCAAATTTGGGCGTATCGGGTATTTGTGCCAAATTTGGTCCAGTGAATGAAAATACTTCCTGCATATCAGATATTTACATTACAATTCATAACAGTAGCAAAATTACAGTTATGAAGTAGCAATGAAAATAATTTTATGGCCGACCGTCACCACAACATGAGGGGTTGTGGCATTAGGAAGGTTGACAACCACTGCTCTAAGGAATCCATTTGAAATGCATAGGGTTTCAACTTTAAAAAACCTTATTACAGAGCGATCATATCTGTATGAATTTTCACTTTGAACCACCAAACAAGCATCCCCACTTTGGTATATTCCACTTCTTTCTCAGCCAGTCCCAGATAGGACTGATAATGATGAAGAATGATGGGTGTTGTGATCTAAAATCTAGAGGACAGCAGTTTGAGAATGCTGCCAGGGATCTTAAATAATGGAAATATTTCTTTCTCTCATGTTTTGCAGGATTGATTTGCTTTCTTTGTCCACTTAGGTCAAAGAATGTACAACGCTGGGTTGTGAACTGTAATCTGAGAAGTTGGGAAGTATGGAGTCCTTAAATAATTTCTGCTTCTAGACCAGGTATGGTTAAACTTTGGCCCTTCAGGTGTTTTGGACTTCAACTCCCACAATTCCTTACAGCCTCGGGTTCCTTTTCGCCCTCAGCCGCTTAAGCTGCTGAGGGTGAAAAGGAAGGGGCCTGAGGCTGTAAGGAATTGTGGTAGTCCAAAACACCTGGAGAGCCAAAGTTTAACCATACCTGGTCTAGACTCTTTCTCTGAAGCTTGAGGTGGGAAACCTGATTTATTTATATCTGTGACCTGAAGATGGTTTAGCAGTTTAATAGCAGAGCTTCAGAATGTTATCTTTCGGGCTTCAACTTCTGAAATTTTCCCAACCATGTTCAAAAGTCATCTTTTTAATCTCTTTCAAAGGTTTTAAAATAAATTTTAGACAAAACTCCTGGAACAAGATAGTTTATTCTAAGACAATAATTGGATATTTAACCACAAGCATTCCATTCCATGTAAATTAAAGGGCCTACATATGCATTCGTGTCTGTTTGAAACAATCCAAAAACAACATAACAGTGAGACTGTTATGACTTTTCCTAAAGTATTTTGGGAGTAGTAGAATGCACAATATATAGAGTCCTCCGTTACAAGATCCCTGCCTTTGTTCCTTCTCAGAAAATTAAAACCAGACCATATTTGCAGTTATGCTCTTGATATAATATTTAGATGTGTGTGTCACTCCAAGATAAATGTCTACTCATTTGGTCCCACGCAGAGGAAAGATCTTGGATCAAAACCCTCCCAGCACATGCCAAGGTTAATTCATTTAAGACATCTTAGATTAAGACATGAAGACAGCAACATTTTATTGCATTTCGAAAACCCCCGAATCTTGATGTGAAGGCCCAGGAACATAGTCAAAGAATGTCTGTTGCCACCAGAAGAGAGAGGAAACATTTCACGGCCATGGGATGGGGCAGGTATGTTAGCAAAAGCAAGCATAAACTTGACTCAGCACTCACTGGCATCTCCTACAGAATGAGAAAGAACAAATCAGAAAGCAAAATGACAATGACAGTGATAAATGTCATCCTCATTTTGATAAAGCAATATGAGAATGACAAGGATAAAAAACCTGTGATCTGTGTTTCTCAACCTGGGGATCGGGGCCTGAGGATGGGGTCGTGAGAGGGTTTAAGAGAGCACCACCAACAAACATATATTTCTAATGGGCTTAGGAACCCCTTTGGCAGAGAAGGCTAAAGATCTCTCCGCCTATCCTTGTCTTCCTTTTGAGAAACAACAAATCCACCCACCAAAAGCCCTCCTCCAGTGTGATTGGCTGGCCTCTCAGCCAACCTCTCAGCCAAGGGGTTGGCTGTTTCTGAGACTCCCAAGTGGAGAGGGGAGAGCAGGTGTGCTCAGGACACTGCAGCGTGGTGCGCATGTGCAAAGCTGGAAGGAGCCTGCAAGACATGGGGGCTCTGTGTGGGAAGTTTGGCTCGATTCTATCATTAGCAGGGTTCAGAATGCTCTCTGACTGTAGGTGAACTATAAATCCCAGCAACTACAATTCCCAAATGCCAAGATCTATTTCCCCGGAACTCCACCAGTGTTCACATTTGGGCATATTGGGTATTCGTGCCAAATTTGGTCCAGATCCATCATTATTTGAGTCAATTGTGCTCTCTGAATGTAGGTGAACTACAATTCCAAAGGAGCCCCAGGTGGCGCAGTGGGTTAAACCCCTGTGCCGGCAGGACTGAAGACCGACAGGTTGCACGTTCGAATCCGGGGAGAGGCGGATGAGCTCCCTCTATTGGCTCCAGCTCCTCATATGGGGACATGAGAGAAGCCTCCCACAAAGATGATAAAAACATCAAAAATCACCCAGGCGTCCCCTGGGCAATGTCCTTGCAGACGGCCAATTCTCTCACACCAGAAGCGACTTGCAGTTTCGCAAGTCGCTCCTGACATGACAAAAAAATAATAATTCCAAAACTCAAGGCCGATGTCCACCAAACCCTTCCAGTATTTTTGTTTGTCATGGGAGTTCCATGTGCCAAGTTTGGTTCAATTCCATCATTGGTGGAATTTAGAATGCTTTTTGATTGTAGGTTAACTATAAATCCCAGCAAATAAAACTCCTAAATGACAAAATCAGTCCTCACTCCCAACCCCACTAATATGGTATTTGTGCCAAATTTGATCTAGTGTATGAAAATACATCCTGCGTATCTGATATTTACATTATGATTCATAACAGTAACAAAACTACAGTTATAAAGTAGCAACGAAAATAATGTTATGGTTGGAGGCCACGACAACATGAGAAACTATATTAAGGAGTTGCTGCATTAGGAAAGTTGAGAAACACAGTTCTAGTTAGAGGCATATTGCTGTTTCCCTTGGTCCTTAGAAAAATGACCAACATCTCGAGGACTGCTAGTTCCTTGCGCATGTGTTAAATTTTTGCAGCCTATTCCAGAGTGAATAGGATCCCTGTAGTCCCCCCAGTTCCAGAACAACTGCTTACCTGCGAGAGGAGCCCTTGGTGCCACACTGATCTGGACACTAGACAAGGAAAAAGGACACATTATGCTTGGTGAAATCACAACTGCAATGAACATTCTGCTTCCCAGTTTCAAAGGTATAGCTTGTTTTCTCCATAGTCATGCCAATTATAGCCCTGTCCCTCCATAACCCTTCAACTTTGGGAGCCAACCATAATGGCCTGCAAGCTGCACACACCAACCCTTACAAGAGAATTATCCCCCTACCTGCTTCTCCTCTTGGGTTTGCATTTGCATTTTCCACCTGGAGGGAAAAACAAAGCGGAAAAGGGATCATGGATATATTGAAATGATATTGTCAGTGGCTTCTCAACTGCAGGATTTCTAAAAACACTTTTGCATTTGGAGGATAACAGGATATGCTCATGGGATCAGAGAGACCAGATTTGGGAAGAGGGAGAAGGATTCCCTACTTCCAATCCTGCAGAGCTGGATCTACTAAAATAGAAGGTAATGCCACCTACATTAGTATATAGCAGTTCCACTTATATGTACTGGAAAAGCAGGAAAGCAGAAGATACAGCTCTCAGGATCAAGTTGTACTACAACTCCCATCATCTTTCACCATTAGCTAGATTAAGCTGAACTGATGAATGCTGCAGTCAATAAGTATTTAGAAGGCCACGTGTTTCCCATTTCTGCTATAAAATAAGGAGCTAAATGGACAATATCCAATAAGGTCCCTTCTAAGCCTGAGCTCACAGTGAAGCAGCAAACCTCTTTTGCTTTTTTACAGTGATTTTGCAGACATTTCAGTTTCCTAAATCACCATGGGAACCACTCAGGCTGCAAAGCACAGAGGGGGAAAAGTGTGTCTTAAAATATGAACACAAATCTTCTTTCTGCAGAGTACCACTACATCTGCAGTGGGGCTGCTCCAAGACATTTTGCGGGATGAGTTGGAGCAGCAAATGCCACACTCTGAATCTACACCAAGGGGTAGAAAACCTTAAGACAGCCAATTTATTTTGACACCTGGGGGAAGCAAGGATTAAGTGCAGACTAGATGGATGAAATACATTCAATTACTAGCTGCCACTTCATGATTGTCAAACCCTATTGATATGATAGCCATGTATAAATATGTGAGAGGAAGCCACAGGGAGGAGGGAGCAAGCTTGTTCTCTGCTTCCCTGGAGACTAGGATGCGGAACAATGGCTTCAAACTACAAGAGAGGAGATTCCATCTGAACATGAGGAAGAACTTCCTGACTGTGAGAGCCATTCAGCAGTGGAACTCTCTGCCCCGGAGTGTGGTGGAGGCTCCTTCTTTGGAAGCTTTTAAACAAAGGCTGGATGGCCATCTGTCAGGAGTGATTTGAATGCAATATTCCTGCTTCTTGGCAGGGGGTTGGACTGGATGGCCCATGAGGTCTCTTCCAACTTTTTGATTCTATGATTCTATGATTCTATTGCATGCCATGTCTTTCTGCATATAGTACCAAAAACTGGCTTGAATGGAAAAGGGATGCAGAAGTTGAACGCTTTTCCTTAGAGCAGTGGTTCTCAACCTGTGGGTCCCCAGGTGTTTTGGCCTACAACTCCCAGAAATCCCAGCCAGTTTACCAGCTGTTAGGATTTCTGGGAGTTGAAGACCAAGACATCTGGGGACCCACAGGTTGAGAACCACTGTCTTAAAGTGAAAAAGTAAGATAGGAGGGTTCTATTCTAGGCTTCTCCTCCACTGGATCTCTCTTCCTTTTATTGTGCTTCCATTTACTGTGTGCCCTGATGAGTTAACATCTATGGGTGAGAATATAAATGGGAAGATAGGAATAAGCATAATATTTGAAGCAATTCACAAAAGTTATGAGAATTCTGTATTGATTATGAAAAAAATACTCATACAGAGCAAAAGGTGGTCAAACAAAGTCAACAATTTGAAGGTCAGAGAGAAGTAAGAAGGCAATTTTCCCAGTTTGTTTAGCTTATGTGGCTAAGACAGCCGACATTCTGAAACCATCATTGAGAAACCTCCCACAAGGATGGCAAAACATCAACATCTGGGCATCCCCTGGGCAACATCATTGCAGACGGCCAATTCACCCACACCAGAAGCAACTTGCAGTTTCTCAAGTCACTCCTGACATGAAAAAAAAATCCTGGAATGTGGTGAAGAGTTTGCCAGTGAGTGAAGGAGAGAAATGGAAGAGTGCAGAATTACAGGAATGACAGTCTTTGCATTGAGATGGAGCCTCAGAATTTGTTCCTGTACTCAAAAAAAGATGATGAATCTTATAGACTTATGCAGTTGTGGCTGAAGAAGGGGATTGTTGGAATTCAGCCCCACATTGCCCAAGAATAAAGTCCTCAATGAGGGAAGGTTTAGTTAGTTTAGTATAGATTAAGGGTTTCCTTTGCTCCATGACTCCTGAATGACAGTTGGGAATGTACCTATTTTTTCTCTCCTTCTCTGTTTCTATTTTATGTTATTTATTGTATTTTATATTGTGTTCACTTTTATGTTTGTTTTTAGGCACTTTGTGCACCTGTAAGCCACCCCGAGAGTCCCTTCAGAGAGGTGGTGGTGGGATATAACTGAAGCGACTTACAGGGAGTTTGAGCTCCATTGGCTGCCATTCATTTTCCGGTCCCAATTCAAGGTGCAGGTTCTTACCTACAAAGCCCTGAATGGTTTGGGACCCACCTACATGCATGTCCGCATTTCTGTTTATGAACCCACGCGATCTCTTTGATCATCTGAAGAGGCCCTGCTCTCGCTCCCGCCCCCTTCGCAGGTGTGATTAGTGGGGACAAGGGAGAGGGCCTTCTCCATGGTGGCCCCTCGACTCTGGAACTCACTCCCCAAGGATATCAGACAAGCCCCCACATTGACAGTCTTTAGGAGGAGCCTGAAAAGGTGGCTGTTCCAGTTTGCCTTCCCTGAATAACGGAAACAATGCCCTGCTCTGACCAATTTCCTGCAAAATGTCCTCAGAAGCACTTTAACTACCTGTTGGGTTGCTCTCCCTACATTATCCTTTAAAACCCTCCTGCTTAGATACATCCTACCTCTGTTCATGCCCTTGTGTTTATTTTAAAATTTTAATCTATTACATCTGGTCTGGCCATAAGGTTTTAAATTTTTGTGTGCTACTGCTTATATGTGAGTTATATTAATTGCATTGTTTTATTTGTTTACTGCTTTGTTGTTTTACTAATGTGTTGTTGGGCTTGGCCTCATGTAAGCCACCCCAAGTCCCCTTGGGGAGATGGTGGCAGGGTATAAATAAAGTATTATTATTATTATTATTATTATTATTATATAAGAAAAAAGTTGTTGTTGTTATTATTATTATTATTATTATTATTATTATTACTATTATTTCTGCTCTCATTCCGATTGGTTATGTAAAATGGATACTGCAAACCTTTTAAAATCTGACTTCTGTTTCTTATACCTTAGCATGTGCTGTGTGCTTTGAGATCTCTCTCTGCTTGTGTGTTAGGTAGTGATTTGGTGTTTTCCCCTCTCTTTGAAAGCTTAGAAAAGATGGGTGTTAGAGTAGCTCAGACCCAGTTCTTTACCATGAAGAAATGTAGTTAGTTCTTTATTACTGTAAATAAACCATTTGTGATTTTTTAAAGATAGGACTCTGCATCTTTGCCTGCCTAAGCTTTTAATTCGTTACAGCTACATCACACAGCACTTCACACTTTGCTCGCTAATGAGCTGAATGTTCAACTTTTTGTATCCTGTTTGATTTTTTGATGCTCTGCTATATTTTGGGGTAGTTTTCCCTAAAATGCCCAACTGCAGATGAGTTGATACTGTGTGTCTAAAGAAGGGTGTCTAAAATGATCAAGATCTGGAGACCATGCTCTATCAGGAGTGGCTTAAAGAGCTGGACATATTTAGCCTACAGAATAGTACGTTGATAGGGAGACATGATCACCATGTTTAAATATTAGAAAGGTTGTCATAACAAAGAGGGAGCAGGCTACATTTCTGCTGCCCTGAAAACTAGGACTCAGAACAATGGGTTCAACAAAACAGGAAAAGAGACTCCACTTGAACCTTAGGAAGAACTTCCTGAGCTGTTCAACAGTAGAACTCACTGCCTCAAATTGTTGTGGAAGCTCCTCCTTCAGAGGCTATTAAATAGAGGCTGGATGACCACCTGCCAGGGTTACTTTGTGCTTTTCCTGCATGGCAGGGGGTTGGACTAGATAGCCCATGCCAACTCTTCCAACTCTATGATTCTATTATTCTATAACTTTGTAAAGTTATGCTATGTGAAGGGATTTTTAGTTCAACCATGCAACCCTACCCCATCATCAATACAAGTACACCTTAGTAAGAGATAGGCTGCACTGCATCTGCCATTGGCAAGAATTTCCCTGCTCTCCATAAATTGCTTCCTTTCCTCAAGAGTTACTTACTCTCTCTTGGGCACACAAAAGACTGGGTGACCTAGAAGGCACTGAAATGACTGCACTCTGGCACCATGAGATCAGAACCAATCTTAAGAATGGGACTACAAAGGGGAGTCCATGACATGCGAGTGTGGAGAAAAGCAAACCACAGACCACCTACTACAATGCAACCTGAGTCCTGCCACATGCACAATGGAGGACCTTCTTATAGCAACACCAGAGGCACCCCAAGTGACCAGTTACTGATCAAAGGACATTTAGTATAATGCCAAGTTTTTAATTTTGTTTGTGTTTTTAAATACATTACAACTGTACCCTCAATTTGCTTCTGACATGATAAATAAATACTTACTCAGTAAGACAGCAATCCCCAGAAAACAGAGGACGCCAGCAAAAATCATACCGCCAACCCGAAGCGAATGCCAGTCTAGAGAAAAAAAAAATAAGACGATTGTCTCATTTAGGCTACTCAGTCCCTTCACTACAAAACCTGTCATCAATCCAGCAAGCTCTCTCTCACCCACTCCAAATCCACTTATGCCACGGGTGGGAGGTAGTGAGAAAAGCTGTCTCCTTGTCTACAGATTTTTTGCTCATAGAGTTGTCAAGAGACTTGTCTTAAGGGATTTATTCAGTGGAAAGGAAGTCAGAAAATAAAACCCCCTCACTACGAGCAGTGGTTTCAGGGAAGAGACACAGAATACAATTAAATAAATGGGAGTGAGATCTGTTCCACTGAACAGTTGGGCTCTTCTGCTCAGACAAAGAAAGCTCACATCGGGTTGTAAGTTTTTCAGGCTGTATAGCCATGTTCCAGAAGCATTCTCTCCTGACGTTTCACCTGCATCTATGGCAGGCATCCTCAGAGGTTTTGAGGACCTCACAACCTCTGAGGATGCCTGTCATAGATGCAGGTGAAACCTCAAGAGAGAATGCTTCTGGAACATGGCCATACAACTCAAAAAACTTACAACAACCCAGTGATTCTGGACATGGAAGCCTTTGACAATACAAAGATCTCATCCTCTTATTGCAAACACATGTTTATCACATCAATTTATGTACATCAAACTGGGGTAGCAGAGTGGTTTGAGTGCTGAGAGGAACTCTCTGAGGCTGGAGGAGGATTCTAGGAGGAGGACTCCAGGAGAAACCCATTGGGTGATCATGAGTCAGTCACACACTCTCAGCCTTAGAGGAAGACAATGACAAACCGCCAATTAAATCTTGCTGACAAAGCACTCAAAAAGGGCTGCCATACATAGGACTTTACTGCATATAACAACAAAAACATAAACCTTCAGGTGGTTACATTGCTCTACTGAATATGACTTGCACCTACCATAGTAGAATGGACTGTTTTTATCTGGAGAAAGAAAGGAAATATTTATTATTATTATTTCATTCATTTAATATTTTTTTCTTTCTGTTTACACTTGACACAAATCAGCTCACAACATAGATTAAAACAAAATATGTTTTTTTAAATAAACACCTCATAATACAATGGTGAAAATTACTAACTCCGTAATTCTATTTTAAAAGATTTACTACAATTTTAAAATACAAAAAACAACAAAAATATTAAATTAAGCATTTATTTATTTACAGTATTTATATTCTGCCCTTCTCAACCCAAAGGAAACTCACAGAGCGGATCACAGTACACATATACGGCAAACATTCAATACCGTCATACACTGACAAGACAAACAACTGTACATAGATAGAGGTTTATATAGGGTTTTCCATCTTCGGCACCTTGGAGGCTGTGCTCGGTTCTGGCTACAGGGGGTACTGTTGCTCCACTTTCCCTGCGAAAGAGCTTTGTTCGTAAACTTCCCCCTTGATTGAATTGCTGGAATTTTTCTGTAATTTCCTAATGGGTGCCTTAAATACCTCTCCGCCAAGCGGTTCCTATTTATCTACTAACATTGCTGTTTTCGAAACTGCTAGGTAGACAGAAGCTGGGCTAAAGGCCAGGACCTCACCTTGACCTGAGCTTTGAATTGTCAACCTTTCAGCTGGCAAGATTTACTGCAGCTGGTGGTTAACCTGCTGTGCTAAAGCCCGGCACTACATGTCCTATTCAAAGACCCTTCTACATATACTACATGCACTATTCAAAGACCTTTCTCAATGCATTTTTTTTAAAAAAATGGTATTCAAAAGATGGGATAACAAGATTTATTATTTGTTGGTAGTAATCCTAAGGAGGGAGGCTGTGTAATTTGCAAGCTAGATTAGCACTAGGGTTCAAATATCCACTCAGCTAAACAAAAAAAAAGCCACTGGGTGACTGTGAGAAAGTCACACTTTTTCATTCTTAGACAAAGACAATGTTAAGCATGTTCTGAATAAATTGTGCAAAGAAAACTATGTGATGGAGATTCCACAAGCCAAAAACAACTTGAAGAAACAACCAGAACCCAAGTGCTTCTAGGTCAGGCATGAGCAAACTTCATCCCTCCAGGTGTTTTGGACTTCAACTCTCACAATTCCTAACAGCGTACCGGCTGTTAAAAATTGTGGGAGTTGTGATCCAAAACACCTGGAGGGCCAAAGTTTGCCTATGCCTGTTCTAGGTGGATAATACAAAATGATGAAATAGAGCAGGAAGCAATGAAATAGAATCTGTAAAAGCATAAAGTCGGCTTTAACAAGCTCTTCTACAAACTAAACTTCAAACTATATGAGGTTCTTTGCTGTCCTTTTACAGCTGACCTCCTCAAAGAAAGATTGGCTAATGGTAGTTTTACAGTTGCTAGTAAACCTTGGCACATTTTAAATAATATTTTACTTTTCAGAAATGTTTTATTTGCTCACCTCACCAGAAAAATACCTTCTTCAGAAACACACTGTCTATAACAGACGTAGAGAGCCTGTGGCTATCCAAGTGTTTTGGACCATAATTCCTACAGTCCCTTACTATATAGACCAGTGGTTCCCAACCTGTGACCCATGGACCACCAAGAACTAAAATATGGTCCGCGACCTCACGTTACTACATTGTTGCAACAAGAGTGACTGGTCTCACAAAATCCTTTTATAGTGCCAAGGCAAGGGGGACGTTGAGAAGGGAGAGGCTGACTACCCACAAAAGGTACGACAACAAGCGTTCTGACTGCTGCTTCTCCGCTTCCTCCCTCCCCCTGAGTGAAGTTGTTCCATGTGACACCTGGAAGCAGGGGCACCTTGGTGTCTTTGTTTTTAGGCCTGTTCCTGGGGTTATTTGGGGTGCTGATTTAGAAAATTGCATTGACTAGACTCCATCAGATCTAGATTATTAAATATGGTTTTCTATGGGCAATCAGATGACAACTGCTGGATGGTATATGTTCAGAAACTAGAGCTGATGTGGTCGATCCAATGCAAGTTTCTGAATCAGCACCCCAAATAACCAAACTGAATCGTAAGTTTACCAAAAACTGATTCATAACCCTTTTGGTACTAATGTACATTAGGAAGAATTTCCTGACTGTGAGAGCTGTTCAGCAGTGGAACTCTGTGCTCCGGAGTGTAGTGGAGACTGCTTCTCTGGAGGCTTTTAAACAGAGGCTGGATGGCCATCTGTTGGGAGTACTTTGAATGCGATTATCCTGCTCCTTGACAGGGGGTTGGACTGGATGGCCCACAAGGTCTCTTCCAGCTCTATAATTCTATGAATGTTGGAGAGTGGTCCCTGGTCAAAGTGGTCCTTGGTCAAGAAAAGGTTGGGAACCACTGATATAGACTAATCTGGATAGAAGTTCTGGAATTTTATGTTCAAAACATAAAGAGGAACCAAATATTCCTTATATTTCAGAAGGCAGCGAGGACAGAAAGACAAAGAAATGTGTAGGGGCCTCACTGACCAATCTGATTTTAAACATAATGATAAGATGCGCTATGTTGTTAAGGCAGTAATTTGCCACATACAAAATCTGGCATAGGATGCAACAAGCTACTCACCTGTAGGATCATTTGCTTCCAGAAGAGGAAACGCTACAAAAGAACACAAAAAGTTATCTTTCAGTTGATAGCAGACTTACAGATACTAAACAATTAATATTTTTAGAGCAGGAATATAATGAGATGGTAAAAGATAAGCTGGGATGTACAGTTAGCTCTCTGGTTGCCATATGATATAGCAAAGGTTACTGTCAACTAAAACTAAAAGTCTCTCATAAATGAGCTGCTGAAACAAAAAAACAAGGCTCAAGTTCAGTATTAAAAACCAATATGGCATGAATTGCTTACTCTTGACCTGATTTGTGGGCAGCTCCAAAGCCCTGATTATTGGCGACTCCTGCTTTCAAGGTTAGGAAGAAGAACCAGAATACAACTCAACTACTTGTCGCATATAAACTCAGATGTGGACAACAGGTCAAGTTTGAAAATGTTACTTTTGAAAACAAAACTCAGAATTCTCCAGACAATATTATCATGGCTCTGTGGAGGCAGGTGCTCTGGGAGCTGTATCTGAAGTAACATTTGAAGCTCTGGTCCTTCTACATTGCCATATAAAATCTGAATGATTGCTTTGAACTGGATTAAATGGCAGTGTAGATTTATATAATCCAGTTCAAAGCAAATAATGTGGAGTATCTGCTTTGATAATCTGAATTATATGACAGTGTAGGAGGGGCCTTTGAAATTCCAGAGGCCACGAACTCTGGACTTTAAGATATCACAAATTTCCCAGCAGTTTTTACTGGTTGTTGTTGTTGTTGTTCATTCGTTCAGTCGTTTCCGACTCTTCGTGACCTCATGGACCAGCCCACGTCAGAGCTCCCTTCAGCCATCACCAGCCCCAGCTCCTTCAAGGTCAATCCAGTCACTTCAAGGATGCCATCCATCCATCTTGCCCTTGGTTGGCCCCTCTTCCTTTTTCCTTCAATTTTCCCCCAACATCATTGTCTTCTCTATGCTTTCCTTTCTTCTCATGATGTGGCTCTACTATTCTTCCCTCCAGTGAGCAGTTGGGCTTTATTTCCTAAAGTATGGATTGGTTGGACCTTCTCGCAGTCCAAGGCACTCTCAGAACTTTCCTCCAGCACCACAGTTCAAAAGCATCGATCTTCCTTCGCTCAGCCTTCCCTATGGTCCAGCTCTCACATCTGTACGTGACTATGGGGAATACCATTGCTTTGACTATGTGGATCTTCGTTGCCAGTGTGATGTCTCTACTCTTCACTATTTTGTCAAGATTGGTCATTGCTCTCCTCCCAAGAAGTAAGTGTCTCCTGATTTCCTGGCTGCAGTCTGCATCTGCCGTAATCTTTGCACCCAGAAATACAAAGTCTGTCATTGCCTCCACGTTTTCTCCTTCTATTTCCCAATTTTCAGTTATTCTTGTTGCCATTATCTTGAGTTTTTTTTATGTTTAACTGCAACCCAGCTTTTGCGCCTTCTTCTTTCACCTTGATTAGAAGGCTCCTCAGCTCCTCCTCGCTTTTGGCCATCAAAGTGGTGTCATCTGCATATCTAAGGTTGTTAATGTTTCTTCCAGCAATTTTTACCCCAGCCTTGGATTCCTCAAGCCCCGTACATCACATGATGTGTTCTGCATACAAGTTGAATTTTACTGGTAACACTCTGGAAAACAGTTTCAAGAAAAGGCCCTGAGACCAAAAGTAAAGGTGATCAAGAGCCTTACCAGCCAACAGGAGAAGCAGGATCTCTGTGATAGTAGACTTCATCTTGGCATGTACTGTGTGAGACCTGGGGCAATGGAAAGGAAAGAAAGATTGGTGAGGAAGGATGGAAGGAAAATCCAAGGGTTAGGATATTTGCTCCATTTGAATGTAGTAGTTCCTCCACATCTATCGGCCTCCACAGAACGCATATTACCACTACGTTGGTCAGTAACACAATTAGTAAACTGAATTTAAATATCTCCTTTCATTTCCCACAGACCCATGTTTCTATTCAAGACATCCCACCGAAAGGGATGACGTGGCTGGCCAATTTTGCCTGTCACCTCTTGCTGGGTCTACACTGCCATATAACTCAGTATCAGATTATCTACTTTGAACTGGATTATATGAGTCTACACAGCCATATAATCCAGTTCAACCAGCTAATCTGGGAACAGAAACTGGATTATACGGCAATGTAGGTCCAGCAGAGAACTGCTGCTATTCAGAAGCAAGAGCATGGAGGTGGCCAGTCATGGAAACCCACTCCAGAACTCTTTCAGCCTCGGAATAAGGCAAAGGCAACTCCTCTGAACAAATCGTGCCAAGAAAATCCCATGATAAATTAGATATGAATAGATAGATAAGTCACTGTAATTCAGAAATGTAATTCAGTGAATAGATAAGTCACTGTAATTCAGAAATGACCTGAAGGCAACAAAAATGGACAGGTAGTCTGACCTAGTATATGACAGTGCTCTATCAAAACAGGGTTCTTCTATTTCTATTTTATTTTAATGTTACTTTTTCTGTTTTAATTGTAAAGCTCCATTTTGAGGGGGAGGGGGTATAATAAAAAATAAATATCTCCAAATCTATCAATTGGTCTATTTTGACTCATTCAGGCAATATTACCATCAATATACTGGCCATGTTTGATGGGAGCAGCAGTACAAAAGCATCTAGCTAAGGTTTTCCACTCCTGGTGTAGACTATTTTAACTGATTCTTAAACATTATTTAATTGAAATCTCAGGGGCCTTCCAGACAGGCCCTATATCACACGTTCTGATCCCAGGTTTTCTGTTTTTCCCAGATTATCTTGCCATGTGGACTCATATAATCCATCTTAAAGCAGAAAACCTGGGATCAGGTCCTGGGATGTAGGGCCTGTCTGGAAGGGCCTTCACTTGTCTCTTAAAATAGAGTCAAAGAGACATATCTTAAAGGAGTCTTAGTAGTTTCCTTGCAACAGAATAACATGGCCACCTCTTTGGAAAGCACTACTCTTGTTTGCTTCCCTTCTTTACATAGGAAATAGCACTTCTGCCTTTCAAGGATAATCAGGGAATCCTTTTCTGGGTGTATGTTTGTGAAAGGATGGAGGCAAAGTGTGTGTGTGTTTTTTTTCAATATATACTACCTCATTTTCCTGTGAAAATTGATGCAACTAACATATGTCATTATATATTATTAATTAGTATAAGAAAACTAAAATGTTAACACAACAGATCAGGAACAATTACTATGGCAGTAGGAGCCCCTAGTGTGGGAAGTTTGGCCCAATTCTATCACTGGTGGGGTTCGGAATTCTCTTTTGATTGTAGGTGAACTATAAATACCAGCAACTACAACTCCAAAATGTCAGGGTCTATTTTCCACAAACTCCATGAGTGTTCGCATTTGGGCATATTGAGTATTTGTGCCACATTTGGTCCAGATCCATCATTGTTTGAGTCCACAGTGCTCTCTGGATGTAGGTGAACTACGACTCCAAAACTCAAGATCAATGCCCACCAAACTCATCCAGTATTTTCTGTTGTTTATGGGAGTTCTGTGTGTAAAGTTTGGTTCAATTCCATCATTTGTGGAGTTCAGAATACTCTTTGATTGTAAATCCCAGTAACTACAATTCCCAAATGACAAAATCAACCCCCTCCCCAACCTCAACAGTATTTGGGCATATTGGGTATTTGTGCCAAATTTGGCCCAGTGAATGAAAATACATCTTGCATATCAGATATTTACATTACGACTCATAACAGTAGCAAAATGACAGTTATAAAGGAGCAACAAAAGTAATTTTATGGTTGGGGGTCACCACAACATGAGGAACTGTATTAAGGGGTCGCGGCATTTGCAAGGTTGAGATCCACTGCTTTAAAGGTACAGGAATGACCTTCAGTCTGAAAAAAAAATAGCCAGGAAAATATTTGGCCAAAGACTTTTGATTGGGCTATGTTTAAATCATATTTATATTTATATCATTTTTATATTATATTTATATCCCACTCCGGTGGGAAGTTAATGGCGCTTCGTGCAGTCATGCCGGCCACGTGACCTTGGAGGTATCTACGGACAACGCCAACTCTTCGGCTTAGAAATGGAGATGAGCACCACACCCCAGAGTTGGACACGGCTGGACTTCATGTCATGGGAAAACCTTTACCTTTACCTATGTTTATACCAACCGTTTAGAACAACAGAATGCGTATCTATTGGCAAGGCACACTATTGGGTAGTTTACCTGATGGACAGAACCCTACCCTGGTAGACACTAGTAGACCATCATCACACTGTCACAGGCATGTAGCCGGGGGGGGGGGGGCTTGAGGGGCTTCAGCCCCCCCCCCCCCCGAAATTCTCATGGTGGTTCACGAAAAGGCCTTACTGGTGCATTATTTAAACTGTTATGTTTATTCATATCATGATCTGATCACCATACTCAATATATCCCATATGCATGGGGGTATTGGGGTAATGATACAAAATGTTTGCTAGGGTAGACCCTCTTTCACTCAGACTCAGCCCCCTACCCCCGAAACTCAGCCCCCCCAAAATCCCCCCTGAAAAAAATTCAGCCCCCCCCCCTCCGAAACGAAATCCTGGCTACGGGCCTGCACTGTCATAATCCTGATGATAGAATTGAAACAAAGCTTCAGAGAATGATAACTTTGTAAGAAGCTATACATGGGAAAATGGGGGAAATGGAGGGGAAAAGGAAGAAGGGCCGACCAAGGGCAAGATGGATGGATGGCATCCTTGAAGTGACTGGATTGATCTTGAAGGAGCTGGGGGTGGTGATGGCCGATAGGGAGCTCTGGCTTGGGCTGGTCCATGAAGTCACAAAGAGTCGAAACGACTGAACGAATGAACAACAACAATACATGGGAGGGCTTAGTTTTTTAAAAGAGAAAGGATGAAAGATAACAAAGGGAGTAAAGAGCCAAATTGGTTCCTACCTACATGGCATTCAGAACACTCAACATTACCCTCAACCAATCGGAAACAAAGCCTGGAAGGAAGGCAAACATTCCAAGGAGAGGGAACAAAGGAACATTCTGTAACAACATTGTCGTCCTCAGGGATGCCTCGGAGGGCCAAAAACTAGATGCCAGAGATAGAGATCAGAGATTAAGAGGCATTTTCCCCATTAAGTGAATTTCTCTGGTGTTTATAGCTTAATATGCCAATCAAGCAATCTAAAATGTCAGAAGCTTATGGGTAAGCGGGGGGTGGGGGGGATAAACCATAAAAGGAAGCAAAATTAGAATTCATTTCATTAGACTAAGAAAGCCTAACCTTTTTTATTCCATGATCCTTTAACCAGTCAGGTGAAATCTTCCGACCCCTTCTTAGAACATAGTGGCAGATAGTTTTATGACACTCAACATCAGCATGGATTTAAATTTAATTTTAGAATGACTGAAATTGTGATTAACAACTTTCTCACAATTTCAATATTCCATGCCAACTATTCCATGTGAAACTATTAGAATTAAAATCTGATGATGCAGAAAGATGGGTAAGAACTGAGAAGTCAATACGTGAGTGGAACCACTGTTCGTGCCCTAAGAAAATTATGAACAGTCAAGAAATAAAGATAATAAAAGGAAGCCCACTATCTTCAACATTAGAATGCTGGCAAAACAAACTCCCGTTGAACAAAATAAACAGACTCCCAATAGGAATATTACATAATAAAAAGATAAAATATATGGAAAAGTGATAATATATTTAAATAAAATGGTATAGGGACCCCTGGTGGCGCAGTGGGTTAAACCACTGAGCAGCTGAGCATGCTGAATGAAAGGTTCATGATTCAAATCCGGGGAGCATGGTGAGCTCCCGCTGTTAGCCCCAGCTTCTGCCAACCTAGTGGTTCAAACACATGCAAATGTTAATAGATCAATAGGTACCGCTTCTGCGGGAAGGTAACAGTGCTCCATGGAGTCATGCTAGCCACATAACCGTGGAGGTGTCTACAGACAATGCCAGCTCTTTGGCTTAGAAATGGAGATGAGCACCATCTCTCAGACTTGGACATGACTAGACTTAATGCCAGGGAAAATCTTTACCGTTAAACATTGTATAACAAAGATAGGGGATCTTTTACATTTGGATGGACAACAAAAGATGGGGAAGAATTAAGAAACAAACACGAGTCAAGTTATTGGTTGTTATGGCATGGAATGTCGCAAAAGATCACAGAGTGGACGAAGAAAGAAGGTCCCAAGACAGATTTAGATCAAATATTACAATGGAAAACTGAGAAAGGAAGAGGAATTGTGGGATTCATATATGACAAACTAATAGATAACCAATATAATTTGAAACCCACCCTCTTAGAAGTATGGAAAGAGGGAAATAAACTGTGATCAGGAGGACTTACAGGGTATAGGGTTACAACCCGTGCTGGATGGGGTCGCACCCCCCTTGAAGGCGCAGGTTCGCAGCTTGGGTGTGATCCTGGACTCATCGCTGAGCCTGGAGCCCCAGGTCTCGGCGGTGACCAGGGGAGCATTTGCACAGCTTAGGCTCATGCGCCAGCTGCGCCCGTACCTTGGGAAGTCTGACTTGGCCACGGTAGTCCACGCTCTGGTTACATCCCGTTTAGACTACTGCAACGCTCTCTACGTGGGGTTGCCTTTGAAGATGGCCCGGAAGCTCCAACTGGTCCAACATGCGGCAGCCATGATACTAACAGGAGCGGGACGCAGGGAGCATACAACTCCCCTGCTGTACCAGCTCCACTGGCTGCCGATCTGCTACCGGGCTCAATTCAAGGTGCTGGCATTGGCCTATAAAGCCCTAAATGGTTCCGGCCCAAGATACCTAACTGACCGCCTCTCGGCCTATGAGCCCACGAGGACTTTGAGATTATCCAGGGAGGCCCTGCTCTCGATCCCGCCTGTGTCACAGGCACGGCTGGCGGGGACGAGGGATAGGGCCTTCTCGGTGGTGGCTCCTCGGCTGTGGAACACCCTTCCCGTGGACATCAGGCTAGCTCCCTCCCTATTGATATTCTGCAGGAAGTTAAAGACCTGGCTGTTTAAGAAGGCATTTGATCAAGAAGTGCAATGACTGGAAATTTGACCATAGGAATGGAACAACGGAAATGATATCGGATTGTGGGTTTGACGATGAGACGACTCGGAATGGCTTTTGTAATAATGTTGATGTTTTGATGAGATGTTTTTTTGATAATGATGAATTGTGGATTATTTTACACTTTGTTTTGTAATTTGCACTTGTTTTTCTATGTTGTACACTGCAATGAGTCGCCCTTGGGGCTGAGAATTGCGGTATATAAGCGCAGTAAATAAATAAATAAATAAATAAATAAATAAATTACAACGGGCAGATGGAGGTGGGGTAGAAAAATATTATTATTATTATTATTATTATTATTATTATTATTTCAAAGTTACATCATGACCTAGATTTCCAGGATCTTAACAAAATGCCATGACCATCTCTGCATATTAATTCCAGAAATCATCAAAGGCAAAGGCAAGAAACTGTAAACCAAGGGTTGCAATTAAACTAGAATTATATCCAAAAGTTTGAAAATATGAGTATGACCATAATCCAAAGGCTTTGATACTTTTTTCGTGCTGGTGAAACAATGGGTAGCAATAGATATTAGGCAACCTGAGTGAGTTCCCAGCAGAAGGACATAGGCGAGGCATTGGGCAATTTCTGTGACCTTTGGTTTGGCACGATTCTTAGGTGAGCAGAAGCATTGTTAGGGGATTATGCCTACTGCCTGAAGGGGTGATGAGGTTTTTCTATGTTCTCCCCTATTGAGTACTTGTGAAACTTTTATGTCCAGGCTAAAAGTCATCTCTGGAGGATAGCACAAATTAAATTTCTAGGTGAAAGGTTGCCTTTGACTTGGCTATCGAAACCTTTCCATGGCTGCAGGCTTGGGGGTTCCGGGTTTTCAATAACAACATTTTGTGAAACTTCAAAAGCCTCAGAAAAATAATATACATAGAGCATATGTTTTATTAACTAAACAAGAATTGCAGGCAAAAATGAGATTGCAGCAAATCTGATGCAAGTAACAAATGGTTTGTTAGTGGAAGGGTCAGGGCTGACAGCAACACTGCAAAGAAATCTGGATGTCACTACAACCTTTTTGCGTCCAAAAGCATGGAGCGCCAAGACCATAATCTGATTGGCAAGGCGTAATACAATTACTTTCTTGGAAATCTTAAATTACTCACCCATTATGACAGCATTATTGTGAAAGGGAAACAAGTTCCGGCAAGCTCAAGGAATCTGCTTGGTCCCAAGCCAGCTTTTATGAAAGGTTTTAAGCCTAAACTTTTTAAACAATTCACTTAAGGAAGAGGCCAGGAATTCCATTATAACTATATGTTAAAGAGAAACAGCAAAAGCAGAAATATGAAACCATGGTGGAAATTGCTGTTAAAAGATATGGTGATGGCTGCTGGCTTATCTGTAAGGCAAAGCTACAAGGCAGCCAGTATGACAGCATGGTTGAAAGTTTTCAGCTAGGACTAAGGGTGCTTCCACACAGCCATATAACCCAGAATATCAAGGCAGAAAATTCCACAATATCCGCTTTGAACTAGGTTATCTGAGTCCACACTGCCATATATTCCAATTCAAAGCATATAGTGTGGGATTTTATTCAACTGTGTGGAAGGGACCTAAATTGGCTCAGGATTAAATGTCTCAAAGTTCCTCAAAGGATCTTGGTTCAGTTGCTATCCTTTTCAATCGGAGCCCTTGGTGGCGCAGTGGGTTAAACCACTGAGCTGCTGAACTTGTTGACCAAAATGTCGCAGGTTCAAATCCGGGGAGCGGGGTGAGCTTCCACTGTCAGCCCCAGCTTCTGCCAACCTAGCAGTTCAAAAACATGCAAATGTGAGTAGATCAATTGGTATTGCTTCTGCGGGAAATTAATGGCGCTCCACGCAGTCATGCCATCCACATGACCTTGGAGGTGTCTATGGACAACACCAACTCTTTGGCTTAGAAATGGAGATGAGCACCAACCCCCAGAGTGGGACACGACTGGACTTAACATCAGGGGAAAACCTACCTTCTCAATCCAACCTACTTTGTATTGCTGAAAATAACAAAAGGGAGGAAGGCCATGAGGAAGTCACTATTTTTCCCAGCCTTATATGTTTTAAAAGGGTTAGTGTGGTAATATAAGGAAGAGTATGTGCATAGGATATGCAAATCACTTTGAGCTGCTTGAAGGAAAGGTGGCTTTGAATTTGACTGATAATAATAGTGCCGCTGATGCAGTATTGCAACTGGTTTGACATTGGACTTACGGGACTTATTTGTACTCTTTACTTGGTCTATAGATGATGATCCACTATTTCCCATGATTTACTCTCCTCCACAACATGGGGCCCTTCCAGACAGGTCTTATATCCCAGGTTTTCTGCTTTAAATTGGATTATATGAGTCCGCACTGCCAGATAATCTGGGATAAATAAAAAACCTGCAACCAGATCCTGGGATATAGGGCTTGTCTGAAAGGGCCCTAATTTATTCTCCCAACAGAACACCTCCCAACAAAGGATTTCCCCAGGCAGGAAGCAGCCAGGCTTTGAGGCTGCAAGGTCATTCAGTGCTAATCAAGGAAGCCAATTGCAACATTCACACTTGCCTCCAACAGACACGAGTTCTTTCTCTCACCCTGGACATTCCACGGATATATAAACCTCACCTCTCCTAGTTTTCAACAGACCTCACAACCTCTGAGGATGCCTGCCATAGATGTGGGTGAAACATCAGGAGAGAATGCAGCCCAGAAAACTCACAGCAACCCAGCAACAGAATTTTAGGTACTCCCAATTTCAGAAACCCACCTAAAAAATGATCCATCTTTGCTGAGGCACCCTGGCATCCAATGGCAACCAGATTAAAAGGCAACACTAACCACCTGTGCCAAACAATAGAACATCTACCATGCAAAGCTGTAGGCGTCAACTTAACTTTCTTTGACCTGTTTTCACCTCACTGGTTCTATTTTGTTGAACATCCAGCCCGGAAGAAAGATTAGGGAGACTTCAAAAGCATCAGTTTACAATGAGTGTGAGATTGTTCTTTTGCAAACCGATTGATTAAATCAGTGTTTTTCAGCCTTCCTAATGCCACAACCACTTAATACAGTTCCTCATGTTGTGGTGACCCCCAACCATAACATTATTTTCCTTGCTACTTCATAACTGCCATTTTGCTACTGTTATGAATTATAATGTAAACTGATATGCAGAATGTATTTTCATTCACTGGACCAAATTTGGCACAAATACCCGATATGTCCAAATCTGAATACTGGTGGGGTTTGGGAGAGGATTATGTCATTTGGGAGTTGTAGTTCCTGGGAGTTATAGTTCACCTAAATCAAAGAGGATTCTGAACTTTACCAATGATAGAATTGAACCAAACTTGGCACACAGAACTCCAATGACTAAGAAAAAAATACTGGAAGGGTTTGGTGTGCATTAACCTTGACTTTTGGAGTTGTAGTTCACCTACATCCAGAGAGCACTATGGACTCAAACAATGATAGATCTGGACCAAACTTGGCACGGATACTCAATATGCCCAAATGTGAACAGTGGTGGAGTTTGGGGAAAATAGACTTTGACAGTTGGGAGTTGTAATTGCTGGGATTTATAGTTCATCTACAATCAAAGAACATTTAGAACCCCACCAACGATAGAATTGGGCCAAACTTCCCACACAGAATCCCCATGACTAACAGAAAATACTGTGTTTTCTGATGGTCTTTGGAGACCCCTCCGACACTCCCTCGTGACCCCCCCCCCCCCCCCCCAGGGTTCCCAATATTGAGAAACGCTGTTGAGATATGCTGGCTTAAATAGTGCCCAAAGGAAGTGACTTCCTCATTTGGCAATTTGGGACTAGAGTGTGTGCATTATTCAGAAGAAAGAAACACATATGCAGAGAGAGAGAGAGAGAGATCTGCAAAAAAAACCCCAACAAAATTATGTATCTTGGTTTTTGGGGAGAGGGGAAACAAAGTTTCAACATGCCACAAGAGTGCAGATTTTCTTTTGTGTGTAAGATAAAGGAAAAGAGCCATTTAGAATCTTAAGAAGTAATGTTGCATTCCCATTGATTTCCTCAACAAAAGGTTGTTTCCATCACCTGTAAGAAACAAATGTCTGCATAGAGAGAAATAAAAACAGCCCAGCTGTATCTAATCCAGAGTGGCAGCTCCATAATGACTAGCACAGAAACCTGAAACTTATCCCCAGTTCCCGGGGAAATGACTCCTATTAGTCTCTCGGCTCTCGCCACAGGTAAAACAATTATTTACATTTGGACAAAGGGATCAGGGTGGCTTGGTTTACCGACGTAAAAGATAGGAGCCTTGCGCTGGTTTCTGAATCATTTGCTGAACACCAAGCATAACTGGCAAAGGGAATGTGTAAACGAGGCCAAAGTCTCAAAGCAAAGTCTGAAGACCCTCCAACAGACAGTGTGTCTTGCTGTCTACATTGAAAATTTAAATCCTCCTTGCTGGACGTTGCCCCCAACTGTGGAATTTTGCTGTTTGGGATGCCTCTAGAAGTTTCTCATTCCCTATCCCTTTAGGAAATTTGCCTATGGAATCAGTTTTGAACAAGTCCAGGTTTGTAGTATGAATGTGTCTATCAAAAGCACAATCCTATACATGTCTACTAACAACTAAGAGTTACTTCCGAGTAAGTGGGAGGAAGATTTGGCAGCCATAGTGAAGCACAACATACTTCAATTCCATTTAACCTTATTTCAGATGTGCACTGGGTAACATTTGCTACATTTTGGAACACCATTCTAGTTTTTTTGGGAGGAGGAGGAGGCAGGTCTTTCGGTCCACACAGAATTGCTTTACCTAATTGTAGGATTGAGCTGTTTCTTTGCACTTTCCCTTATAGTTTCCAACTTTTCATCAGCTACTAAATATTGCTATTACACATATGTTCATATTCCAAACAATAGTATTCCATAACTTGGAGCTTTATGGCTTTTTTTCCAGTATCAATCTGCACTCAGTCATTTTGATTAGCTGTTATGTCCATCTCATGGTAAAGGTAGTCCCATTTATGTTTGATTTTATTATGTTATTTTGCACTGTTTATTTTATTTTGTTACTTTATGTATCTTGTTGTGATGCAATTTTTCTGTTGTTTTATGTCTAACTTTGCTGTATTATTTTTGGACTTGGCCTCATGTTAGCTGCCCCAAGTCTCCTTTGGGGACATAGTGGCGGGGTATAAATAAAGATTATATTATATTATATTATATTATATTATATTATATTATATTATTTATTTCAAAAGAAGTCTACATTGTATTGCCGAATGCTTTCATTGCTGGAATCACTGGGTTGTTGTGTGTTTTCCGGGCTGTATGGTCATGTTCCAGAAGCATTCTCTCCTGACGTTTCACCTGCATCTATGGCAGGCATCCTCAGAGGTTGTGAGGTCTGTTGGAAACTAGGCAAGTTTGGTTTATATATCTGTGAAATATATAAACCTGAATATATATATTCCACAGATATATAAACCCGACTTTCCTAGTTTCCAACAAACCTCACAACTTCTGAGGATGCCTGTCATAGATGCAGGCGAAACACCAGGAGAGAATGCTACTGGAACATGGCCATACAGCCTGGAAAACAAACAGCAACCTGAAGTGTACATCCTTTGTAACACATTTTGTGACATTCATATTTGTGCTTCAGTTCAAGTGACAAAGGAGCTACTGTGGTGTAAAGTTAAAAACTATTTACTGTGACTTTGCAAATTTTGGTTTGTTTTTATCAAGCAATTATCAAGACATCGTAATCAATAAGTAGCATTCAGACTCCACAGTCTTACCATTGTCAGTGTAATCTGACTTAAATTTGGTGGAGATTTTTGTAAAAATACATGATTGAGCATCACTTCTGAAAACCTTCAGAACTGTCCATATAGGTAACTGAGATAGTAACATCTTTGCTTTCTGATGGTTGAATAAACACACAAACTTCACTTAGTGCATACAATTATAGAAATATTGTATACCTTTAGGCTATGTGTATAAGATAAATATTAAACATAAATGTATTCTGTGTTTAGATTTGAAGTGCTAGCTCCAAGGTGCCTCATTATGTACATATATACAAATTATGGGTATTTTGAAATCCTGGGAAAAAATCCAAAATCCAAAACACTTCTCATCCTCAGTAATGTATTCAAATTACAGGAGAGGAGATTCCACCTGAACAGTAGGAAGAACTTCCTGACTGTAAGAGCTGTTCAGCAGTGGAACTCTTTGCCTCAGAGTGCCAAACTTCTTTCTTGGATGCTTTTAAACAGAGTCTGGGTGGCCATCTGTTAAGGGTGTTTTGGCTTTTCCTGCATGGCAGGGGGTTGGATTACATGTCCTATGTCAAGTTCAAGTTCACTTTATTACGGTCAGTGGACAGTTCAAGATGGCCTATGTGTTCTCTTCCAACTTTTAAGAGTCTATTATTTTGGAAAAGGTTATCTAAGTTATCCAGTGGAAGGCCAAACTGGCACCAAGGACTGGATCTGTGAATCTGCCAGTTTCCTAATCCGGAGCTGTGCCAACCCCAAATCCAACACAACACAGGTCTGTGATAATGCATGTTCCTTAAGTATGCAAAGCAGGCCAGTTTTTGTACTAACCCCTTTGGGGAAAAGAGAACAAGTCTGAAGATGTTAGAACTGACACATTTGGCAAGCAACAGAGTCACAATACTTTCCAGATACTGTGCTTCCCTTAGAGATGTTCACTTCTTAATAGTCATCCAAAGCTCATCCCCTAAAGATGCAGAAGGAGTCATTATTTAGAATATTAAATCAATAATACATTTATTATTATTTTATGCGTTTTAAATACACACTCTATGTTTATTGTGTTTTAATTTGTGTCCCATATATTTTAATATGTGTCAAAAGATATTTTAAGACGTGCTTTTATGGAATATTTGTTAGTATTATGATTATTTTAACTACGTTGTGCCCCTCCTCAAACTGTAAGGAAAGGCTTATTATTATATTTATTATTATATTTATTATTATTGTTGTTATACATAACAATATTAGTACACTAGATCACTATACTGGCTTTTGTATTTGATCACATTGGACACTTCCCAAGTATCTAGGACTATGTGATGTATCGGCAAATAATGGGTGCATATCCAAGTAGGGCGGCCTTTTGCAGCTGGCAGATGGTATTTTTTTGTCAGTGCTGATTGTTTTTAAGTGCAGGCCAAGGTCTTTAGACACTGCACCCAGTGTGCTGATTACCATTGGGACCACCTTTACTGGCTTGTGCCAGAGTCTTTGCAATTCTATCTTTTAAATCCTCATTTAGAGTAAGCTTTTCATTATTATTATTATTATTATTATTATTATTATTTGAAACACAACAAGATGGGTCCACAGCAGACAAGTGTCTAGGACTGTGTGATGTATTGGCAAATAATGTGTGCAGATTCCAGTAAGGTGGCCTTCTGCAGCTGGCAGATGGTAATTTTGTCAGCACCGATTGTGTTTAAGTGCAGGCCAAGGTCTTTAGGCACTGCACCCAGTGTGCCGATCACCACTGGGACCACTTTTACTGGCTTGTGCCAGAGTCTTTGCAGTTCGATCTCTAAATCCTCATATTGTGTCAGCTTTTCAAGTTGTTTCTCTTCAATTTTGCTGTCACCTGGGATGGCAACATCAACAGTTCATAGCAGTGGAACTCTCAGCCCCGGAGAGTGGTGGAGGCTTCTTCTTTGGAAGCTTTTAAACAGAGGCTAGATGGCCATCTGTCAGGGGTGCTTTGAATGCAATATTCCAGCTTCTTGGCAGGGGGTTGGACTGGATGGCCCATGAGATCTCTTCCAACTCTTTGATTCTATTATTCATACTTTGTTTTTTAACACGATTGTGAGGTCACGAGTATTGTGCTCCAGAACTCTGTCAGTGTGAATTCGGAAGTCCCAGAGTAGTTTGATTATTAATATTAAATAATTAGAGCAGCTTGATTATTATTATTATTATTATTATTAATAATAATAATAATAATAATAATTGTTTTGATACTGAGTTCCTAAAATATCAGAGAGAGACAAATACCCAAGCAACCCTATATATGGGTTTACATTTAGTTGTCAACTTCCACGCAAAAAGAAACACATCACCTCTTGAATGTTCCTTTACTATTTTTCTAAAGATGGGATAAAGAACAGGCAAGCCCCGATGATCACCTCAAGGAGTCTGCAAGAAAGGAGTGCTTGTAGTATTTGCCTTGAATAATCCTTGGGACCCCACTCCCTTCCCCTGAAAAAGCCCTTTTCCACTCACCTCCTCCGAAGGGAACTCAAGGCAAGCAGAAAGGCACTGAAATGGGTCCTCCTTTGGCTCCAGAGCTGCTTCTCCACTGCTGGCGCCTCCTTGGCCACACCTGGCCAGGTATGCAGGAACAGGTTTGGCTGCCGCAGGGCAGGGCAGGGCCACAAGGCCCGGTGCTTTTTTGCATTTAACGTTTTGCATAAGAGCCATTGCCTCCTCCCCAGTTGAGAAGAGACTTGGCTCCTTTCGTGTTGGGGAAAAGAGAGCCACATCATTCTCCTTCTCTCCCTCCTTCTCCTTCAAAGAGAGGGAGCCTTTAAACAACCCTGCCTTTCATAGGAGCCTAGGTGTGTTTGAGGTTGAATTTCTGTCTGTGAAAGCAGACTCCTTTGACACACAGCCCCGATGTGCTGCGAGGCCCAGCACCAGATATAGACATACTAAGAACCTTGGGCTTCAGAATACCTCCCATGAGCCCATAAATGGTGTGGCTAGCAAGCCCTATTTGGACTGCAGCTCCCCAAATCCTGCACCATTGATTGCACAACCCAATAACAACAACAGTGTGTTGTCAAAGGCTTTCATGGCCGGAATCACTGGGTTGCTGTGAGTTTTCTGGGTTGTATGGCCATGTTCCAGAAGCATTCTCTCCTGATGTTTTGCCCACATCTATAACAGGCTTCCTCAGAGGTTGTGAGGTCGGTTGGAAACTATGCAAGTGCAGTTTATAGTTTATTTATTTATTTACCGCATTTGTATACCACCTTTCTCAGCCAGAGGCGACTCAAGGCAATTCAGTCGGCAGTGATTTGATGCCGTAACAATTATCAAAATACAGTTAAAACAATTATAAAAACAATTCAACATTTCAAATGTAATATAAAAGAAACAAAAACGTCTATAAAAACAAAATCCTCGACGTCTCTTTATTAGAATTATTATCCAATTGCATTGTCGATCATTCCATATACTCGTTCCGTCTAATTATGCTCCAGTAGTAAAAGCTTGCTGGAAGAGCCAGGTTTTAACCATTTTGCGGAATGTTAGAAGGGAGGGAGCCAATCTTATATCCCTGGGAAGGGTGTTCCATAGCCAAGGGGCCACCACTGAGAAGGCCCTGTCTCATCCCCCTCAAACGTATCTGCAAGAAAGACTGGATCGAGAGCAGGGCCTCCCCAGATGATCTTAAAGTCCTAGGTGGTTCATAAGGAGAGATACGTTGGGATAGGTAAGTCGGAGTAATGTCCAAGGTGGGAGAAAGAACTCTTGTCTATTTGAGGCAAGTGTGAATGTTGCAGTTGGTCAACTTTTTTAATGTCAGGAGTGAGTTGAGAAAGTGCAAGTCGCTTCTGGTGTGAAATGTTGTCCATCTGCAAGGACATTGCCCAGGGGGGATGCCCGGATGTTGGTCACCTTGATTAGCATTGAATGGCCTTGTAGATTTAAAGCCTGGCTGCTTCCTACCTGGGGGAATCCTTTGTTGGGAGGTGTTAGCTGGCCCAGATTGTTTACTGTCTGGAACTCCCCTGTTTTTTTAGTGTTCCTCTTTATTTATTGTCCTGATTTTAGAGTTTATTAATACTGGTAGCCAGATTTTGTTCATTTTCATGGTTTGTTGAAATTATCCAAATGCATGTGGATTTCAGTGGCTTTTCAGTGTAGTCTGACTTGATGGTTGTTAGAGTGGTCCAGCATTTCTGTGTTCTCAAATAATATGCTGTGCCCAAGGTTGGTTCATCAAGTGATCTCCTGAAAACTCACAGCAACCCAACAACAACAATCTCGATGTCTTGATTTTTAGGTCTGTTCCTGTGGTTATTTGGGGCACTGATTTAGAAAATTGCTTTGCATAGAGTGCATCTCCTATAGTTTAGTAGTTATGGTTATCATGTTTTTCTATGGGTGAGCAGACAACAATGAGGCAGAATCACCCAGGCCCTTTCTCTAAACTGGTGGTTCCCAGACTTTGGTCCTCCAAATGTTTTGCACTTCAGCTTCTTCAATCTGTTGCGGTTGGCTGCGGGGGTGGAGGGTTCTGGAACTGAAGTGCAAAAGAGCTACAGGATCATCAGTCAGGAATCCCTGCCTTAAGCTATACCTAAAGGGCCCAGGATATCACTTGAAATGTGTAATCTCAAATGGTTTATGCAAGTATTTAGAGATGACTCATGATCTGAGGCCCTCAGCTATAGTATATCTGATGTATCTAATACTTAAGTCTGGTGTGGCCAGGGCTCCTTCTGTACTAATATGGTCTTTCAGCCCATTTGCAATTAATGGCAGCCTTCTAGCTATTTTTCTCTGATGGAGAATAGAGGTCTAGCCAGACTACCCTGATCCCATCAAGCTAACTTAAGGTCTTACATTGGGGTGGAAGATGTTGTCAAATCACTACTGTTGAAGTAAAATGCAGCTCCCAACTCAGTCAGATTCTGTAGATGGAATGGATGATGGGGTGCCATTTTATTTATTTTTTCTTTCAGGCTGCAGAACATTTTGGGTTGGCCTACCCATCATCCCTGACTCACATGGCAAAGAAAGATATTTGAGAAAGGTCTTTGATCACACCACCATCACACGCACATTTTGCGAGTTCACAGAAGAGCATCTAAAAGCCTTAACATAGGTTGGAGTTGGAGAGCCTGTGATCCTTCAGATATCAGGATGTAGTTTCCATCAGCCTTCATCACTGGCTAATAGAGGTTTACAGACTGATACACTGGTTTGTTGGACATAGCAACCTTCTCAAGCATCCACTAGTTATTTGTTGTGTATATAATTGCTTACTGTATTGTATATGTATGTATTGGTTTGCAGTTTTCTTTAACTTCTTTGTTGTGGGAGGGGCTCCAGACCATGCAATCAGAACTGGGCTTGTTCAAGACTCTGACTCCATTTTAGAAGATATATGCTTCAGACGTAAGGGAGTTCAGTTTAGACTTCAGTAGAGAAGTATGCCTTTGAAACTTCAATGCAGGAACTATACTCTTTGAGACTAGACAGTATATTAGATGCTCAAAACAGAGAGATGCTTTGGACTATTGATTCTATGAATGATGCCCTGTGTTATCCGCAAAGAGAAACTACTTCAGATTCTACCTGGGCAAAAGTATGATAGCTGGGACCCTACGCTGGTTGCGCAATGCAGGTCTGAATGAGGTGAACATGTGCGTGAGGCAGCGCAGTGAGTGAGAGATGCAGCCGCGTCAGAGTCCTGGGAACATTGTTATATATATAATCAGTAGAGTTTCAGAAGTGTTCTTTTTAGTTGCCCAAAAAAGTCTATTCTCCCTTAAGATATATTTGCCTTTAAATCATGAGACAAAATATATAGTCCTATATATATATAATATGTGTGTGTGTGTGTGTGTGCATTGGCATATCTTTGTCCCTAGCAGTTCAAAGACATACCTAGGTACATCTGTTTAACAGCTGAGAAACCTAGTTGCCTTGCATGAATGCTGGTGAATGCCATTTCCCCAAAAGGTTATGACCCCAACAGGTCATGTTTTTTACCAAGAGGTTATGGCATCATTTTTCAAAAAGTTGTGACTTCTATCAAGGTCATCCTTTCCAAAGATCATAAAATCTTCAAAAGGATTTGGAGATTTCCACTTTCCAAAAGGTCATGTGACCAGTGGTTTTCCAAAATGGTTTTTCTTGCCACAGCATCATATTATTAACTCACAAGTTTATGATTTTGCAAGATCAATGTGCAGTCTATTTAGCCATTCACTATTATGCAAGCCATTATTGCCAAACCAATGCCATCTTTTGCCTTGCATGGAGTTTCCGCTCCCTCTCCCCCATCCCTTTGCAAACTGCAACAAGACTGCAGAACTAATTGAGAGTCTGGGCACCAGGAATCTACAAAACATCAAACCTTCTGAGTGAAATCAGATAGGAAGTCTTTCACTTTTCTAAACAACCCAAAATATTTTGTATGCTATGGCTAAAATGTTATGGCTATGATATCGAGCTCTTTTGGGGGGTTCTCCCAGCGAGGGGAGACCCAAAGGACCTCGAATGGGGTCCTGACCTTGGCGAGCGGCCAGCGGATGCCAATTCAAAAAAACGCAAAAACGTTGAAAATCAATCTCGCCAGAGGCTGAAGAGGCAATCTGCGACCGAGGCGTTTATTTAGCGATTCAGCTGAAAAGGATGCATTACAGGGATATTTCCTCTATAAGCATACAGTACAGTGATTTTCAGGCATATTTATACAGACAGAACAAAGGAATCCTGGCTTGAATCTCCCGCCCGCCTCCTGTCAGTCCCCTCTGTCCTGGTTGGCCGGCTCTGGAACAGCTGGGAGGAGGCTTGGCCGCTGGTCCCACCCTCCCTCCAATCGCCGGCCGCTGTTGCCTCCAGAGGGCCAATCAGAGCCCTCGGAGCGCCTCCAGAGATTGTCCAATCAGCGGCCAGGAGGCGGGCTCTAGTTTGACAGCGCAGAGGGGCGGAATGCCTGGGAGGCGTCTGCCAGCTGATGGAACACCTTTTATCTCTTCACGGCAGGGAGGCGGATGGGGAGAACAAGGGATTTCCTGGGTCCTGATAAAAGATGTGTATAGGCAAAAAGGGTGGCTATGGGTGGTGTCTGGATCTTCAACCTTGTGGGCAAAGAGATCCTTTGTCACAAGGGAGCATGCACAAACACCACAATTGGTGTAATCAGTCTGTTTTTCCGGGCTTTTGGCTGACAAAATCTCTGGCTTTTGTTTGTCTGAACTCTGAAAAACAAAGCCATAGATTTGCCAGTATTTTCCATGCAATGTCAATATGAATGGAGTTCCTTCCAAGGAAATTGGATTTCCTTAACTGTAATCCCCTGGTCACATATTCTTTTATAGGGTAAAGTTCAAGAGGGGAAAGGCAAGGAAAGGGGTGAGGGTGCACCTCATTCCATTACATTCCATATTACACACACTTCATACATATATTCTTTACAGTCTTTCATAACTCATAGATTTCATAAAAAGGGTCCCCATCCCCTCCCCATCCCAGCAAAGTTTATTAGAAAACCCACAGCAATTTAATAAAGGCAATCAGCAGAGTTCCTGAGGTATGATCCTTTTCAACAAGGGCATGCACCCACAGGCGGGGGCCATGCTTCTCAAGCGGCTTGGTTTGGAGTTCATAGAGGAAGTCCGTGACGCTAGGGCACCAAGTCAGTCAGAGAGGGCAGAGAAAGTCCTCAAGGAATCCGCAAATGGTGGAGAGTGGGGCAATGTCCTTTGGAGAACTACATTTCCCTGATCTTTGGGCCAGGGTCCAGTGCACAAGCCAGAGAATTCACAGAGAGGAAACAGGAACCCAGTTATGTGTGCTGGGTCAGGAAGCAGCAGAATCCATTGTCTGGCCCTTGGCGAACTACAAATGCTTGGGGGGGAAGATGCTCTGCATCAAATCCTCCCTTCGAGGCTGGGAAATGGTTACACTCATTTCCTCAAGCCTCGACAATCCCCCCAAGCACCCAGGGCCTCTTTCTAGACTGATTAGATTGTATTCTGTTGATTATTTCGGGGCCCAACTCAAGCAACAACAGCAGGACCCCGCCGGGTGGGAGAGACCAGTGGCAGAATGTCCCTTGGGTTGGAGGAGAAAAAAAACTGAAGTAAGAAGGCGAAGACGGTGGAGGCAGGGGATGATGGAGTCTGTGATGGCAGCCAGCATGGAGCACTCAGGGGTCCCAAGTGAGTTCCCAATGAAGAAGGATAGCACACGGTGGAGTTCTCCCATCTGGCAGTGGTCCTCAGGCCTCCTGGGGGCGCTGGCTCCTCCCTTGGCGCTTGGGGGAGGGAGAAGATGGGGCACAGTCTGGCTACTCCTTCTGGCGTGGCGCCTCCTGGTGACCGCAGACAGGTCCGGCTCTCCATCATCACAGAGACTCAGGGGTAGAGTCTAGGACAGTCAGAAAGAAGATTTACAGCCCCCTCCCACCCCCCACCCCTTTCCCAGCCCAAGGGTAGTTAGTGGGGAAACAAAAGGGGAAAAAAACTTTCATACCTAGTGGGGACGTCCGTGGTCTCCTTCTGGGCCACTCCTCTGCACAGCCTCTGGAACGGGCAGGGCCTCCTTCCTTCATGGTAGTTGCTGTGGGATCCTGGTTGCTCCTCCTGCGATGGCATTCCCCCGTGGGGGCTCAGATCAGCCTCTGGAAGGGCTGTCTCTTCTGGGCGGCATGGGGTCTGTTCCTGCTCTCTGTGGGATCCTCCTGTGCCATCTGGGTTCCCCACAGGAAAGTCCACAGACCTCCCATTGTTCACCTCACCCAGGTAGTTGTCCTCAGCGGCAGGAGTGGATTATGGGTCCCACAGTTCGACCAGTTGCTCTTCACTGCGCAGAGGGGACCCCTGGACCTCGACGCCCCCTTCATATTTAAGGCAGTTAATGGGATAATTTAGACATACACATACATGCGCTCAGGGAAAGGGGAGGGAGGAAGGGCCAGGAAGGAAAAGAGCATCAGAGGGACTGCGTGTGTGAGAGAGAGACTTAACCATAGATGTGGGTGAAATGTCAGGAGGGAATGCTTCTGGAACATCCCTTCCTTAGGGTTTTGGAGAAGGAGGTAAGAGGGAGCAGCAGGATTTCTCTGGGAGATAGAGGAAAGAATTCACAGAATACTGGCTTCTTAGAAGATGGGAGGGGAGGGAGAAGAGAGAGAGAGAGAGAGAGAGAGAGAGAGAGAGACCCAGCAAACTTTACTTGGCAAAAGGAAACAGGAGCAGGAAAAAGGTCCCCCTCCCCTTACACCTCCCTTTGTTTGCAAGAGGAGAGAGGGAGGAGGGGTTTGAAAGCAAAAAAGGGGGGTTGGAGAGTGAAGAGAAAACAAAGGAAAGGCAGGGACATTGGTGACTGCCCCTGAAAAATGGGTTTTGTAGTTGCACAGAAGAGAAGGGGAGAGGAAGAGAGTTCTTGGGTCAGGGAAACCAGAGAGAGAGAGACTTTTGCAAGGCAGCTGAGTCACATCAGTGGCAGGGTCTCTCCTGGTGAGGGGAAACACTGTTTATTATAAATAAACAGGCACTGAAGATTCAGCTTTTGAAAGAAAGGGATGTAGTAGCTTGGTGAAGGGGGGAATGAGCAATGCCTCCCTTTTCCATCTGAAGGAAGGAAAAAGGTGGCACAGGAGGAAGCAGGAGAGGAGGAGAGCAAAGAATTTCCCTGATCATTTCCTCAAGGAGCAGTGGAAAAAAAAAAAACAAACAGACAGAGGGGCATATGAATGCATCATAAATAGGGAATAGGGAAATGGAGGGGTTGGGAAGGGAAGGAAGGAGTCAGGGAGATTGGGTAAAGGGAAATGGGAATGGGATGGTAGGGGAACAAGCAATTTCTTCCAAAGGGAGAGGGTGAAGGGGTCTGGAGGGGGTTTCCTGGGGGTTGGGGCTCTGTAACCTTCCCCTTGCATGGTCGGAGTTGGTCGCAGCTACCCCCCTTCCGCCTCCCACCGGCACATGGTAAAAAAGCATGAGGCAAAGGCGGTTTCGGCCCTCTTGGCCCCCTCACAGCGATCCGACTGCCATGAGGGGCCACGAAACTCCACCTGCTGAGGGCCCGGAGGGCCACCTCTCCATGCGATTTTTACCCTACTGGCCTGCGTCGGCGACGCAACCCTGCCCCATTCCGCCAGTATCTTCCCAAAAGATGTTTCTGATGAAGCAGGACGTTTGACCCCTGAATAACATGCGCCCATCTCTCCTGGTAGCCCCACACTGAAGTGGCTAATCAGGGTAGCCCCCCCAACCGCTGGCAGGCTAGAGCCTGAACGGTCCCTAGCAGGAGAGCCCGAGGCGATCAGCCCTTGGCAGCTAGGCAGTCCGAAAGGGAAGGGCTCCCTCTCCAGCGTAGCTCCAGCCAAGGCCGCAAAAGCGAGCTGAGTTGCTATTCTGGACCTCAAACGTGGATGTTCGCCACCTCCCGCCAGGAATTTGTTACCGAGACCTAGAGAATCCCTCCCCAGTGGGCCGACTCCGAAGCTGGTTCAGAAAGCCTAGAATCCCCTCCCACCTGGCAGCCAAGGCAGCCCGCGGTTGGCTTCTTACCCGTCCGGACGTTTTCTTCCCCCCTTTTCGCGTCGGTCGCTCCTCTTCCTGGAAGTCCTTAGGTCAAGGCTTCCCTGGCGCTCCTTTGTGCTGAAACCCTAGGTCAGAGCTTGGGAGGAAGTGGCTGCGGGAGAATTTGTAGTTTTGGTTAGCTGGTCAAATGGAAGGCCAAATTGGGAGAGGCGCCTCTTTTCCCAAGCCGTTCCTCCTTCGCTGCTGGCCCAAAGAATCAGACCAAGGCGCCTGCTTGAAAATTTAGGCTATAATTTAGTCTGGACCTCAAGCAGAGTCCCTTCGTGGAAAGCCAAATGATATCGAGCTCTTTTGGGGGGTTCTCCCAGCGAGGGGAGACCCAAAGGACCTCGAATGGGGTCCTGACCTTGGCGAGCGGCCAGCGGATGCCAATTCAAAAAAACGCAAAAACGTTGAAAATCAATCTCGCCAGAGGCTGAAGAGGCAATCTGCGACCGAGGCGTTTATTTAGCGATTCAGCTGAAAAGGATGCATTACAGGGATATTTCCTCTATAAGCATACAGTACAGTGATTTTCAGGCATATTTATACAGACAGAACAAAGGAATCCTGGCTTGAATCTCCCGCCCGCCTCCTGTCAGTCCCCTCTGTCCTGGTTGGCCGGCTCTGGAACAGCTGGGAGGAGGCTTGGCCGCTGGTCCCACCCTCCCTCCAATCGCCGGCCGCTGTTGCCTCCAGAGGGCCAATCAGAGCCCTCGGAGCGCCTCCAGAGATTGTCCAATCAGCGGCCAGGAGGCGGGCTCTAGTTTGACAGCGCAGAGGGGCGGAATGCCTGGGAGGCGTCTGCCAGCTGATGGAACACCTTTTATCTCTTCACGGCAGGGAGGCGGATGGGGAGAACAAGGGATTTCCTGGGTCCTGATAAAAGATGTGTATAGGCAAAAAGGGTGGCTATGGGTGGTGTCTGGATCTTCAACCTTGTGGGCAAAGAGATCCTTTGTCACAAGGGAGCATGCACAAACACCACAATTGGTGTAATCAGTCTGTTTTTCCGGGCTTTTGGCTGACAAAATCTCTGGCTTTTGTTTGTCTGAACTCTGAAAAACAAAGCCATAGATTTGCCAGTATTTTCCATGCAATGTCAATATGAATGGAGTTCCTTCCAAGGAAATTGGATTTCCTTAACTGTAATCCCCTGGTCACATATTCTTTTATAGGGTAAAGTTCAAGAGGGGAAAGGCAAGGAAAGGGGTGAGGGTGCACCTCATTCCATTACATTCCATATTACACACACTTCATACATATATTCTTTACAGTCTTTCATAACTCATAGATTTCATAAAAAGGGTCCCCATCCCCTCCCCATCCCAGCAAAGTTTATTAGAAAACCCACAGCAATTTAATAAAGGCAATCAGCAGAGTTCCTGAGGTATGATCCTTTTCAACAAGGGCATGCACCCACAGGCGGGGGCCATGCTTCTCAAGCGGCTTGGTTTGGAGTTCATAGAGGAAGTCCGTGACGCTAGGGCACCAAGTCAGTCAGAGAGGGCAGAGAAAGTCCTCAAGGAATCCGCAAATGGTGGAGAGTGGGGCAATGTCCTTTGGAGAACTACATTTCCCTGATCTTTGGGCCAGGGTCCAGTGCACAAGCCAGAGAATTCACAGAGAGGAAACAGGAACCCAGTTATGTGTGCTGGGTCAGGAAGCAGCAGAATCCATTGTCTGGCCCTTGGCGAACTACAAATGCTTGGGGGGGAAGATGCTCTGCATCAGCTACAATGACAGTTCCAGTAAGGATCTAGGCATCATAGATGGGATGGCTCTCTCAGTGTTTTGGACTTTAGTTCCCAGAAATCCCAGGTAACATACCCAGTAGTAAAACATTATAGCAGTTGTAGTCCCATACGCAGTAGATCAGCATGGATTTATGACTGCAAGTATTTAATTACTGCAATTAACGATGCCCTTTTGCCTCTTCTAAATCAGGCTCAAAGAATGGGGAAGAACTAGGAACAGATATTTGTATTAAAAGACTATGACGTCTTTTTGATTACCCAGGTGTAGGTGGGCTCCTTGGCCAGCTCTTAGGCTTGGCAAACATCTGCTTTGTGGGCATTGTAGGCAATTGTATGTGTTTGCCAGCATCCCTATCAAGCATTCTTGGCAGCTGCAAATCATAAAATTTCCCATGTAGAAACAAGGCCTTGGCACAATCTGTCACTGTGAGATTACCAAACCGGTTGTTAGGCAGTTTCAGAAATCCAGATTGGACAGGAGAGGGGTTGAAACAGGATGCTGCAAAGACCAGCAAGAGGCAGTCTGGGGATTTTTTCCCTTGTCTTTTATGGGCTAGGGAATAGCCTTAGGGAAGGGTTTGGCTTTTGTGCCAGGCTCCATGCTGTTTGCAGAAATGACTCTTTCTGAATGCAGTTACAAAAAGATTCTTAATCCCATCATTCCAAATCCCAGAACTGACTTTAACCAACCTCAGGCCCTGGGGCTAAATCTGTCCTTCCAGGCATCCCAGCCTTGCCTATCCTAAAGCCCTCTGGATGTTCCCTACAATAAGTCTGTGAAAGTTTCTAGTAACTCCCACAATCCCCAAATATAATAGCTATGGGATTCTATTGTACGCTAAAAACTAAATTTTCTCAGTCCATTAGGACTGATATGAGTGCCATCTGAAATGCTGAGATAATATATTGTTTTTGAACATCAAATGTAGATAGAATATGATGAAGAACTGGTGCCAAAATACTTCTGCCTTCAAACTTCCCAGATATATTTGGCTGGGCTGGACATTTTTGGAAACAAGAGGATGCTTGGCCAGATAGGATGGTTTGGCCTGTTCCCCATTCCCAAGTCCAGAAAAATAAGCAAACTAAGTTCACATCTTCTAAATATGCAAAATTGTATTAAAAATGGAGAATATAATAACAAGGGCTGGCTTTAGCACAGAAGGTTTATCACTAGCTGCAGCTGCAGTAAATCTTGCCAAATGAAAGGTTGACAGTTCAAAGCCGGGTCAGGGTGAGCTCTTAACTTTCAGCCCAGCTCCCCGCCCACCTAGCGGATCAAAAACAGCAAGGTGAGTAAATTAATAGGAACTGCATTAAGCGGGGAGGTATTTTATGCACAGCATTTTGGAGGAAGGTTTACGAACAAAGAAAGCTCTTCAGCAAGGTGCCAAATGATGAAGAAAAAGCCTAAATATACCTCTATCTGTTGTCTGTCTTGTCATTGTATAATGGCATCCGCCGGGAAGTAGCAGCCAATAGTGAAAGGACTAAGGCAGAGACATCTCCAGCTCATCCCGTTTGGGTATCAGCCAGCACGTCAGCAACTTAAATCTAGAAATAGTTTTCTAATATCTACAGAGACACTCGCTGGAACACCTCAGAAAGTGAAAGTCCAAAAGTGGCAGGCTCAAACTCAGAACCTCAATCAATGGCTGATACCAAATGAGAGACTCCCCCCTGGGCACACAGAAGACTGGGCGACTTGGAAAGCGCTGAACAGACTGCGCTCTGGCACCACGAGATGCAGAGCCAACCTCAAGAAATGGGGCTACAAAGTGGAATTCACGACATGCGAGTGTGGAGAAGAGCAAACCACAGACCACCTGCTGCAATGCACCCTGAGCCTTGCCACATGCACAAGGACCTTCTTGCAACAACACCAGAGGCACTCCAAGTGGCCAGATCCTGGTCAAAGGACATTTAATCAACTACCAAACTTGCAAATTTTGTGTTTTGTTTGTTTGTTTTGTTCTGTTGGAAGTGTAATACAATTGACTGGTTGCCCTGACATGACAAATAAATAAATAAATAATGGCATTGAATGTTTGCCGTATATGTGTTGTGTGATCCGCCCTGAGTTCCCTTCGAAGTGAGAAGGGTAGAACATAAGTACTATAAATAAATAAATAGTAATAACTGATACTATAACTAAAACTTTAACTTTATCAAAAAGGTTTCTGGGGAAATATGGGCATGTTATATTTTCACCTGATGTGAATTTGGGAGATTTACTTATTGAGCCTACAACTCCCAGGAATCACGGTTACTGTGAATTTTGACAGCATGAGGCAAAAAAGTAGTTTTTCTGAACTCCACCTTTGATTTAATTGTCTTTCAAGAGGACGCCATAGATACACATAGATAGAGGGGAAACCTCTTAAAAGTGGCATTTGATGGCATTTCTCTGGAATTCAGAATGGCTATAAAACAATAGTTCAGCTGTTCCTTAGATCATTACATGGCCCCTGTAAACACTTCCAAACAAATGAAGATAAGCAGCAACCACCATGATTATTTTATGTATTATTTATTTATTTATTTATTTATTTATTTATATCCTGCCCTTCTCAACCCCAAAGGGGACTCAGGGCAGCCTTAAAAAAGCAAAAATTCAAGGCCATATATTAATACATTGGTAAATAAACCAAACCCATTAAAAACATAGCATTATATATTTTTCTCCATTTAGAAAATCTGTTTAATCTCAGTTCACTGGTAGCCTATCTATATTTGCAAAATCTAATGTATTGTCTTAGAATATTGTCTTGGAACAGCATTTCTCAACCTGGGGGTCGGGACCCCTGGGGGGACATGAGTGGGAGTCAGAGGGGTCACCAAAGACCATCGGAAAACACAGCATTTTCTGTTGGTCATGAGGATTGTTTGTGGGAAGTCTGGCCCAATTCTATCATTGAGTATTCATGCCAAGTTTGGTCCAGATCAATCATTGTTTGAGTCCACTGTTCTCTTTGGATGTAGGTGAACTACAACTCCAAAACTCAAGGTCAATACCCATCAAACCCTCCTCGTATTTTCAGTTGGTCATGGGAGTTCTGTGTGCCAAGTTTGGTTCAATTCCATCATTGGTGGAGTTCTGAATGCTCTTTGATTTAGGTGAACTATACATCCCAGCAACTCCCAAATGACAAAATCAATCACCCCCCCCCCTCCCCAACCCCACCAGTATTCAAATTTAGGCATATCGGTCTTTGTGCCAAATTTGGTCCAGTGAATAACAATACATCCCATATATCAGATATTTACTTTATGATTCATAACAGTAGCAGAATTACAGTTATGAAGTCGCAACTAAAATAATGTTATGGTTGGGATTCACATGAGGAAGTGTATTAAGGGGTCATGGCATGAGGAAGTTTGAGAACCACTGTCTTAGGACCTGGGAGATCTGAGTTTTATTTGTTGTTATCATCAGCATCAGTATCTCTAAAAGCTTCTACTTGCCCTCATATTCAATGACACCGGTTTCCAGTTTGGATTACAATTTCCTGAATTCCTGGATATTGGCCATGCTGTCTGGGCAAGTAAAGTCCAACCATATCAGGGGACTCATAATTGGAGCTGCTTTTCTAAAAACACAATGTTATATAGCAGAGGGATATATGTAGAAAGCTCAGGAACAGACTTAGCTCTCATTACAAGTTCACAGTGTAGTAAATTTGAACAATATTTGAACAATATTTTAAAAAGAACTTCTGTGTACTGAAGGTTCAGAAATAGGAGTGTGATGGGACAAAAGGCCCACTATGTCACCGCAGTCACAGCTGCAGAAAGATCTCTCCTGCGCAAAAGCGGAACACTGCAGAATTCATGGCTCTGGGACATGCCATTCCCACTCCCTTTTCCCAGGGCAGTGGCTGCGATTTTGGATCACAGTCTTTTCTTCTTGATTGTCTGTTTATAGGTCAGCATTTCGAGAGCAGGGGTGGAGGAACCAAGCCCAGAATGTACAGTACCTGATGTGCATACAAATCAGCCCCTTGGCAGAGAGACAAGGAGGGTGCGTGGAGGGATGGGAGCAGCGAGCATCTTAAATGCCTTATCCTGGCAACAGCTTGTCAAAAGTCCTCAGATCTCTGAGAATCTGTAGGGAACATAAGCATTACTTCCCAATTAGAAAGCCTGGAAGCAAGCAGAGGATGCTTTGTTGGGAAGGCTGGGGCTTGGAAGGTGCTAACTAATGCACAATGCACATATCCTTTTGTCTGCACTGTTTTAATTCATACAATACCTCTTGCCTTGAGTCTCTTGCTCTGGTGGCTTCTATTTGAGCCTTACTGAGTTGTCAAACCCGTTAGCCATGAGGAGATATATTATTTGACAGCACAGAAATGCTGGACCACTTTGACAACTATCATGTCAGGCTGCACAGAGAAGCCATTGAAATCCACAAGCATGTGGACAATTTCAACAAAAAGGAGGAAACAATTAAAATGAATAATATCTGGTTATCAGTATTAAAAAACACTAGATTCAAGACAGTAAATAAGGACAAACTCAGAAGCGGAAATTCCAGACCGCAAACAATCAAGTGCCAGTTAACACCTCCATAACAAAGGATGCCTCCAGGCACAGCACCTAGGCTATCTCTATGCAGATATCCTCTAAAGTTGTGCATTCAGGATAAACATTGGCCCGTTTCATGTCCTGGCTTTCGGTAGGGGTCCCGATCCATTTTTTAGAAGCTTCCCGAAGTCGGGAGGTCACATATCTGTTTTCGCTCTGGGGTGTCAAAAGATACGTTTTCTATCCACCCATTATGGGGGATTCCCAGGCTCCCCTTCCCATCATTTTAGGCATTTAAGCTGTCTTACTCAGCAGTAGGCAGGTGTGCACTTTAAGGTTTCTTACCTGTTTCTACTCTAGAAGAGAGGTGCTTGGCTGCAGGTAGGAGTGTGTGCTTTCTGGTCCTGCACGCCACACATACTCTCTCTTTCCAAGGCAAGGAAGCAAGTTCTCATTCTTATTCTAGAGGAGACACTTGGCTGCAGGCAGACAGGTATGTTTTCTGGGCCTGCACACTACACACACACTCATTCCAAGGAAGGAGCCATGGAGTACCACGTGCTAACGAAAAATAGGTGCAGAGCCAGGATCGGTTCCTGCTTGCTTTTGTGTAGAGTTGATTTTTGTACCAGGAGAGGCCTTCCCATTATGTGCTCCCGAAGGTAACAGAAATAATGAAAGAATGAAGGTACCGAAGGAAAACAGTTCCACACACAACTCTAATACCCTCACTGCTTGACTTTGCAGCTGAAAGGCTACTCAGTGCTAATCAAGCTTGCTAATTGCAACATTCACGCTGCTTCAAACAGACAAGGGTTCTTTCTCCCACCCTGGATATTCCAGAATATATATACACTCCACGCCTAATTTCCAATAGACCTCTGAACCAACCTCTGAGGATGCTTCACATAGATGCCGGTGAAACATTAGGAGGGAATGCTACACAAACATAGCCATACAGCCCGAAAAAACTCACAGCAACCCAGGAGACAGACTAATCCTCCTTGTCCATTTGGGGCAGCATCAGCCTGAAGTGAGCTTGGGTGAAATGCTCTCTGTGCACCCACTTGAGTTGGCCCACTTTCTTCTCACCGGCAACACTATTACCAAAATCAAGATAAAGAAAAAAAGACAAGTGGGAGTCATTGCTGTTCTTCCTTTCTTTTCTCACTCTCAGCATTTCTGGAAGGCCATTGAACAGACAGGAACAGGATCTGACAAATTGGGACTTCTATGCTCAGGAAATAAAGCCCAACTCATTGGAGGGAAAGATACTAGAGGCAAAGATGAAGTACTTTGGCCATATCATGAAAAGAAAGGAAAGCTTAGAGAAAACAATGATGCTGGGGAAAATCGAAGAAAAAAGGAAGAGGGGCCAACCAAGGGCAAGAGGGATGGATGGTATCCTTGAAGTGACTGGCTTGACTCTGAAGGAGCTGGGGGAGGTGACGGCCGACAGGGCACTCTGGAGTGGGATGGTCCATGAGGTCACAAAGAGTCAGAAGTGACTGAACGAATGAACAATAACAACATGCTCAGGAATGCCCCCCTTTGGAATATGGGTCTTGGTCAATGCCAAGTGGTATTGTTATCACCCAAGGAAGCAATACAGAAGCTAACTGTAGTTGCCGTGAGATCTCAATCTAAAACAATTTATTAATTTTTAAAATTATTACATTGTGTTACATTTGTTTCCTTCCTTGAACTCAAAGTGGAGTACTTGGCTTCCTGCCCTTCCAACAAATGCAGGTCAAGTCAGGCGAAAGACTAAGCCAGTGTTTCTCAATCTTCCTTATGCTGCAATCCCTTAATACAGTTCCTCATGTTATGGTGACCCCCCAACAATAACATTATTTTCATTGCTACTTAATAACTGTAATTTTACTCCTGTTATGAATCATAATGTAAATATCTGACATTAAGGATGTATTTTCATTCACTAAACCAAATTTGGCACAAATACCCGATGTGCCCAAATTTGAATACTGATGGGGGGATTGATTTTGTCATTTGGGGGTTGGGGGGATTGATTTTGTCATTTGGGAATTGTAGTTGGGATTTATAGTTTGCCTACAATCAAAGAAAATTCTTGAACCAATCTCTGCACACTGAACTCTCATAATCAATAGAAAATACTGGAAGGGTTTGGTGGTCATTGATGTTGAGTTTTGGAGTGGTAGTTCACCCACATCTAGAGAGCGCTGTGGACTCAAACAATGATAAATCTGGACCAAACTTGGAACGAATACTCAGTATGCCCAAATGTGAACACTGGTGTAATTTGGGGAAAACAGACCTTGACATTTGGGAGTTGTAGTTGCTGGGATTTATAGTTCACTTACAATCAAAGAGCATTCTGAACCCCACCAACAATAGAATTGGGCCAAACTTCTCACACAGAACCCACAGAACCAACAGAAAGTACTGTGTTTTCTGATGGTCTTTGACAACCCCTCTGACACCCCCTTGCAACCCTCTCAGTGGTCCTGAACTCAGGTTGAGAAACACAGACATACATGTTGTAGATTACCTTTTCCAATGGGAAATCTCTTAGCTACACTCCCTTTCCTGGTGAGAAAATACTGGAGAGATTTGGGAGGAATTGACTGTGATTTAGGGAAGGTGTCTTTCAAACCTTTTGAAGCCTATGCCATCAGTGAGAAATACATGCACCATTTGTTATCCATGTGTTATCCACTGTCAGTTTTGCAGCTTGTCACAGTCCAACATGAACCACTGCTTAACGCTGGCACTATATAAAGCCCTCCTCTCACCATCTATTCTGGAGTCTGCTCCAATGACATTATTTTGCTGGGTGGACATCTGTACCAAGATTCACTTCTCGATCCATATTATGCAACATGAACAGTACAAACTGTACTTCTCCTGCAGGGTGAGGCTTGTTTAAAAGGGACATTAGTGCTGTGCTTCCGCTGCAGATCTAGATCTATTTAATTACTTGTCGGTAAGTGTGCTTGCTTAAATGCTTGCCTGGGGCTCTGCAAAAATTCTCCTTGAACCAGGGAAGAGTGAAGAAAGGGAATGTCCTGCCACCAAAGGGGCACAGAGCTTGATATCATTTGCATATCCCCAGTTGTGGAGTGGAAGAGGAGTGAGAGACCCTGTCTTGTGGGTGCAGTTAGAATAAATGCAGTTTGACACTACTTTAACTGCCATGGCTCAATACTATGGCATCCTGAGAGCTGCAGTTTGGTGAAGCACCAGCACTATTCGATAGAGAAGGCTAAAAAGCTTGTAAAACTTGTTCTGATGCTGCCATTGCACTAAGCCATGGCAGTTAAAGTTGTGTCAAACAACATTCATTCTAAGTTGAGACATACCTTTGGGGTGTTGTGTGCATTTAAACGATCTATTCTTGATAAGTGACCTCACTTTCCTGCCTAAACTATGCAAACTAAGAATCATCCTGTGCATGTGTTGAGAGTGATTAAAGTTGGTTTAATAATTTTAGACTTTCCCCAGTCAACAACCTTCCCCCCAAAGAATACTGCTTCAAGCCCACTTGGAATGTTGTGAAGTGCTCAAGTATGGCAAAGAATCATTAAAGACATTCACGTACCATATATACTTGAGTATAAACAGACCCGAATATAAGCCGAGGCACCTAATTTTACCACAAAAAACTGGGAAAATGTATTGATTTGAGTATAAGCTGAGGGTGAGAAATGCAGCAGCTACTGGTAAATTTCAAAATAAAAACAGATACCAATATAATTACATTAATTGAGGCATCATAAGGTTAAATGTTTTTGAATATTTACATAAAACTGTAATTTTACATAAGGCTGTCCTATTCTAGTTAAACCATTATTTTAACCTTCTTCAATGTAAATATGCTTATGTAGCCTTCCAAAAATAATAGAGTAAAATAATAAATGTAATAGAATTAATAATAAATAAAATAAGTAAAATAATGGAAATGTAATAATAACACTAACAATCGAGTAAAATAATAAATATAATAGCAATAATAGAGTAAAATAATAAATGTAATAATAACAATAATAAATATAAAATTAATAATAACAACAACAGCAACAACAGAGTAAAATAATAAATTACCTTAACTCAAGTATAAGTTGAGGGGGCTTTTTCAGCCTTAAAAAGGGCTGAAAAACTTGGCTTATACTCAAGTATATATGATAGTTTATTTCCTAAAATCATAGTACTGGAAGAGACCACATGGGCCATCTAGTCCAACCCCCTGCTTTGCAGGTTAAGCACAATCAAAGCACCCCCGAAAAAAGGCCATCCAGCCTCTTGGAGTTCAAGGAAGGAGCTTCCACCATACTCGGAAGCAGAGAGTTCCAGCACTCTTAAGGTCAGGAAGTTCTTCCTAAGGTTCAGGTGGAAATATCTTTCCTATAATTTGAACCCATTGCTCTGGGTCCTTGTCTCCAGGGCAGCGGAAAAGAAGCCTGCTCCTTCTTCCTTATGACATCCTTTCAAATAGATAAACATCATCCATCAAAGTACTGCAAGATCTAGCAGGCTTGGTCTCAACAGCCTGCATGAACAAGAATGCTATGTAGGATTCCACAATTTTCTGGCACATGGTTAGGTTGGAGACAAAGCTACTCATGATAGGGTATTATATAGGTGTCTGCCAAAATACCCCAAAAGCATTGGATCCCATCTGATTTTGGACAGTGAGCAGGGTCAGCCATAGGGTGTATTTTAGAGGTGCTATATGGTATATTACAGAGGAAGGAACTGGCAAAGCCACCTCTGAGTGAGCATTCTTTTTTTAGAAAACCTCTATGAATTTCAAGGGGTTTCCATAAGTTGATATGCGACTTGAAGGCAATGCATGCAGTATGCGTTAAAGGGAGAAAGTTTGAAAGGTTCAAGTCTGGATGGCTTAACCCATTAAGTGTAGTCGTTAGTGCATATGAGACTCAAGAACTCCAAGAGTTTCCCATGTGTTTTAAGTCTTTGCTTCCAGTCAACAGCAAATCACGGATTTTAATTGGGGCAAAAAAATCCCTGGATCTGAGAAGAGGTCTACATACAGACCTGTTGGTCCCGGGATTTCTGTCTCCGTGGTGCACACTTGCTGCTTCATTGCAGTATTTAGAAGCTCCCAAGATGGCCACCGTGGGACATCTGGTTTTTTTTTTTTTATTTTTTTAAGAAAACTCAAGATGTGAAGATGCGAATCACTGTATAAGTTTCATTCCTGGATTATATAAGCTGCAGGGCCATCTGTGCAGACAGGCTGTTGTTCCTGGGTTATATGTATATGTCTGTTCCTGATTTCTCTTATTGTAAAAAGATGTACAACATTGACCGGGGGCCACAGCTTTGTCCTGGCGAGAGAAAATGTGCCATCCACATGTTTCATGAAGTTTCTGACACACAAACAAAGTTTTCGCATTCTACTCAACTGTCACCTTCTTTTTAGCAACCAACCAACCAACCAGGAACAAACATCTAAAACCCGGGAACAAACCTAGATAAAAAAATTCCATGATTTCTGAGTGTGGGGACATAAACAGACATTTGAAGTTGTGGATTTTCGGCTCAGAACCAGGATATTCGCATACCTGAAAATCTCGTGTTTTTTGCCTTTTGTAGCTATTGCATCCGTGTTTACAGGGAACGGCACCTGGCCACCTTCCTGTTTACTGCGAAAGCTCCTGTACTGTCTGGACACACCCTTAGTATGGTGATTTGGGGCCAGCTCTTCAGCCTTCTCTCTGCCATATGGGTGTGTGTGTCTGCAGGGAACTGGTGAGCCATTGTAGTAAAGAATATATTACAGAATATAACTGTAGCTAATGAATGAATGCAGAACCAGTGTGGTAGCATGAGCCAGCATAGTATAGAGCAGTGGTTTTCAACCTGTGGGTCCCCAGATGTTTTGGCCTTTAACTTCCAGAAATCGTAACAGCTGGTAAACTGGCTGGGATTTCTGGGAGTTGTAAGCCAAAACACCTGGGGACCAATAGGTTGAGAACCACTGGTAGAGTTGGTGAGGACTAAAGATAGAGCCTTCTCAATGGTGGCCCCTTGGCTTTGGGATACCTTCCTGAGGGAGATCAGGTTAGCCCCCACCCACAATTGAAGACCTGGCTTTTCTGACAAGCCTTTGATCATGTTTAGACTCACTAATAATATATATGAGGATCTTTAGATTCTTTATTGCCACTTTATATTTCTGAGATCAAACACTGCCATTTTATCTTCAGCAAATGCTGTATTTTGTTGGTTTTACCAGGAGGTCCTGTGAATTTATGATGTCGTATTGATTGTTGATTGTCTAATCATATGTTTTGTTTTGCACTTGTTGTATTTTGCATGTCACACCTTGAGTGTTTTGTGAGCCACAAGTCCTTTTGGGAGATAGTGGCAGGATATAAATAGATTATTGTTGTTGTTGTTGTTGGGTTGTTGTAGGTTTTTTCGGGCTGTGTGGCCATGGTCTATAGGCATTCTCTCCTGATGTTTCGCCTGCACTTTGGCAAGCATCCTCAGAGGTAGTGAGGTCTGTTGGAACTAGACAAAAGGATTTATATATCTGTGGAATGACCAGGGTAAGACAAAGGACTCTTCTCTGCTAGAGCTAGGTGTGAATGTTTCAACTGACCACCTTGATTAGCATACAATGGCCTGACTGCGCCTGGGGCAAACTTTTGTTGAGAGGTAATTAGATGTCCTTGTTTGTTTCCTCTCTGTTGTTGTGCTGTTGCAATTTTAGAGTTTTTTAATACTGGTAGACAGATTTTGTTCATTTTCATGGTTTCCTCCTTTCTGTTGAAATTGTCCACATGCTTGTGTATTTCAATGGCTTCTCTGTGTAGTTTGACATGGTGGTTGTGAGAGTGGTCCAGCATTTCTGTGTTCTCAAATAAAATGCTGTGTCCAGGTTGATTCATCAGGTGCTCTGCTATTGCTGATTTATCTGGTTGAAGTAGTCTGCAGTGCCTTTCATGTTCCTTGATTCGTGTTTGGCCGCTGCATTTGGTGGTCCCTATATAGACTTGTCCACAGCTGTAGGCGCAGTCAGGCCATTGTATGCTAATCAAGGTGGTCAGTTCAAACATTCACACCTAGCTCTAGCAGAGAAGAGTCCTTTGTCTCACCCTGGTCATGCCACAGATATATAAATCCTTTTGCCTAGTTCCAACAGACCTCACTACCTCTGAGGATGCTTGCCAAAGTGCAGGCGAAACATCAGGAGAGAATGCCTCTAGACCATGGCCATACAGCCCGAAAAAACCTACAACAACCCAGTGATTCCAGCCATGAAAGCCTTCGACAATACATTGTTGTTGTTGTTACTGACACAAAACACAGTATATCAAAGCAAACGAGATCTATATGCTGGATTTCGTATCACAAAATCACAAGTCGAACACTTCCCAAGCGTCTAGGACTGTGTGATGTATTTTCGAATGATGCACACAGATCCAAGTAAGGTGGCCTTTTGCAGGTGACAGATTGTGATTTTGTCAATGTTTATTGTTTCCAAATGCTGGCTGAGATCCTTTGGCATGGCACCCAGTGTGCTGATGACCACTGGGACCACCTGTACTGGTTTATGCCAGAGCCTTTGCAGTTCAATTTTCAAGTCCTGATAATGGCTGAGTTTTTCCAGTTGTTTTTTCTCAATGCGACTGTAACCTGGTATAGAGACATCAATAATCCAAACTTTTTTCTTTTCCACAATTGTGATGTCTGGTGTATTGTGTTCCAAAACTTTGTAAGTCTGGATTCAAAAGTCCCACAGTATTTTTGCATGTTCATTTTACACGACCTTTGCAGATTGTGATCCCACCAGTTCTTTACTACTGGCAGTGACATAAGTTCCAATGAATCATTTGGGCCGCAGAGTTGTGCCTCTGTTTGTAGACTGTCTGTGCGATTTTCTTGCAGCAGCTGAGGATATGATCAATGGTTTCATCAGCTTCCTTCCACAGTCTGCATTTTGGGTCATCAGCTGATTTTTCAATCCTGGCCTTAATGACATTGGTTCTGATGTCCTGCTGCTGCTGCTGCCGCCGCCGCCGCTTCTTCTTCTTCTTCCTCTTCTTCTTCTTCTTCTTCTTATTATTATTATTATTGAGGTTTGATAATTGTAGTAGGACTCCAAGAGACTAGAATTCGTATCCCTACTCAACCTGGTGACATTGCACAAGCCATACTTCCTTGACTTCAGGGGAAGGCAAGAGCAAACTTCTTTGGATCAAATCCCATCATGAATAACCTGTGATAGGGTCCCCATTGGTGAGAAATTATTTGAAGGCACACAACAAGAACAATTTTAATTTCCTCAGGAGTAACATCCATTACAGAATAGGGTTAGGGAGAATCACAGACTGGAGAGTCGGACATGAAGGAAGTTCAACTTTTGCTCTCTTTTGCCATTTGAAGCCCCCAGGGCTGGAGGAGGCGGCACTGTCAGGCCAACACTCACTGTCAGGCAACTCTCTGGAGCAGAATTCCCATTTGGCAGAAAGAATAGGAAGGCCTCGTGCAGGCTTGGCTTATCCTATTTTGGAAAAAAAAATCCAAGTAATACCCATTGCCATATAAAGAAGTGGTGCCCCCCTGAAACCATTCAGTCCAGAGTCTAAAATTATCAAGCTCCATCACTGGCTGGAGGTTTGTGGGCAGAGGGGGCCTTGTGCTGGCCTCCAAGATGGGTGTTTTTGGTCTAACCCTGAATGCTTCCCTCCTCTCAGCCATTTCCGCTGACTTCAACTCAGCAGTGACCCCAGCCCTTCTGAGAATGACTCTGGGCCCCTGCTTGGCTGCTTGTGGCACAGACGAGACATTGTTTGGAAGCTCGATAGAAAACAAGCGTCCCATTCAACAATGTGAGAATAGCGGCACTGCAGAGCGGGCAGGGGGCTTGGCCTTTTGTTCCGGCTCCAGATGAGACATCGAGAACCAATGACAAAACCCAGATACAAGATGAGGGAGTCTCTGGATCATTGGAGTGCCTCCCCAACCCCCAAGACAAAGGCAAGCTTGCTTGGCTTGGCTTTGGCTGTGGGATGCAGCCACAGTCCCTAAATAGAGCCACATTGTCTGGGTGGCTTTCAAGGATGAGAGAAAAGGAAAGGATGGTGAGCTTTCTGTCTTGCAAAGGGAGACTGAACTCCTGGCTGGAATAGAGGGAACAAGGGAGGCAAGATTGGCCAAAATAGATTTTAAAAATGGGGGAACACAGAGACTAATGGTGTCCCTGAATCATGGGCCGCCTGTAGAGAGGGAGGGATGAAGAGGACTCTTTTTTGCCCAAGGGAGAATGGAGTGATTCAAAGCTTGTTTTCTTGAGCCAGCACAGCTGTGTGTGGCTGAGCAATAGCAACAGCCTGCAAAGCACCCTGGCAACGTCCCTATCTGTGCCTTTGCACAAATGTCAGCGAGAGTTCAGCAGAGTGACAATGGTCAAAGTCAAGGTAAAGATGTACATAGTGAATGGTGTAATGATGAGCTCCGAATCTGGAGAGCAGGGTTGAATCCCAGCCTGGTTGTGGAAACCCAGTGGTTGACCTTGGGCAAGTCACATTCTCAGCCTCAGACGCAGGTGAAGACAAGCCCTCTTTGAACATACCTAGTCAAGAAAATCTTTTGATAAGCTTGCCATAAGTCAGAAATCACTTGGGACTTCATCACATTGAGGTCCTTGATGCGGGGGACAGCCTGGGGGTGGGGGGACTCATAAGGCAGTGGGGTGACTCTGTCATTCAGCACCCCATATTGCCTGCACCACCCACTTGCCCATCGTGTGTTGTCCCCATGATTCTCTAGCTGAAATAATAATAATAATAATAATAATAATAATAATAATAATAATAATAATAACAACAACAACAACAACTTTATTTTTATACCCCGCCTAGGGGACTCGGGGCGGCTTACAAGGGCGACCAAGATTACAATTAAAACACACATGTAAAACACTTTAACCAATTAAAACATCCGTATTTATTTGTCGTGTCAGGGCAACCAGTCAATTATATTACATTTCTAACAGAAACAAAGCAAACAAACAGACAAAATACAAAATTTGTGAGTTTGGTAGTTGATTAAATATCCTTTGACCAGTATCTGGCCACTTGGAGTGCTTCTGGTGTTGCCGCAAGAAGGTCCTCCATTGTGCATGTGGCAGGGCTCAGGTTGCATTGCAGCAGGTGGTCAGTGGTTTGCTCCTCTCCACATTCGCATGTCAAGGATTCCACTTTGTAGCCCCATTTCTTGAGGCTCTGCATCTCATGGTGCCAGAGCGCAGTCTGTTCAGCGCCTTCCAAGTCGCCCAGTCCTCTGTGTGCCAAGGGGGGGAGTCTCTCATTTGGTATCAGCCATTGATTGAGGTTCTGGGTTTGAGCCTGCCACTTTTGGACTCTTGCTTGCTGAGGTGTTCCAGCGAGTGTCTCCGTAGATTTTAGAAAACTATTTCTAGATTTAAATCGTTGACATGCTGGCTGATACCCAAACAGGGGATGAGCTGGAGATGTCTCTGCCTTGGTCCTTTCATTATTGGCTGCTACTTTCCGGCGGATGTCAGGTGGTGCAATACCGGCTAAGCAGTGTAATTTCTCCAGTGGTGTAGGGCGTAGAATGATAAACATGTCAGAGTGGGAAGAGATATGGACAAAAAAATTAAAACTAACATATTCCACAGAATTTAAAGAAAATTGGTATAAACTATTCTACAGATGGTACCTAACATCGGAAAAGCTAGCAAAGATCAACAAAGGTAGAACCAGTGAAAAATGCTGGAAATGCAGGGGAAAAGTAGGTACTTTATACACCTATGGTGGAATTGCAAGAAAATCAAATCCTTCTGTCAGTCAATACACAAAAAGATAGAATCAATTTTGTCAATCAGCTTTGAATTCAAAACAGAGTACTTTTTATTAGGATTAACAGATTTTGAAATGGAAAAGAACACAAACAGAATTTTCATTTACCTAATAACAGCAGCAAGGATCAAGTTGGCACAACTATGAAAAACCAAAAAAATACCGACAATGGAAAATTGGCTACTGAAAGTTTGGGACATTATGTATCTGGATTTGCTTACACATAAATTAACAAACAATAATACACAAAAATAAAAAAACAAACTAGGAAAAATGTATTGAATTCATCAGAAAAGACAATATAAAAATCCATATTGAGGAAACATAACAAAGTATCAAAGGCTAAAGTTTGGAGAGAATCTGGACGGCAATATGACTGAAAACACAACAAAAAGAGTTGTTATCACAATCTGATAAGTCTAAGATCAGTAATTCTCTTGGATTGACCAATGGAAGCGACTCTGAGAGCTTATGATTCTGAATCATTCTTCTACAAGAAGACCTAACTTTGTCCCCAAGCCTGGCCACCTCCAACAAAAAAATCCCAGGACTACTGGGCCCATCTGGTTTGACAAAAAATGCCAGATGATGATGCATTGAACTGGATTATATAGCAGCGTAGATTCATATAATCCAGTTCAAAGCAGTTAGTCTGCATCCAGAAACTGGATTATATATATTGTAGATCCAGCTTCCTCAAACACGTACTCTAAACCAGGCTAAGAATTATTTTAGAATATCCTTGCCAAAGTAGTTTAAATTAAAATGGTGGAAATGTTGAAGATACTGTTTTTCTCGTAGTTCTACCTTCAAAGAACTCCTTCATTTTGCACCAGCCCTTCTTTGTTTTTGTTTTTTTAAGCCTTGCTAAATAACAAACAAGCGTTTGATGTAAAGGGGCATTGCATAATAAAGGAAAGTACCTCAGGGTACTTGTCCTTCACCATACATTTAAAATGAAGGAACTCTGGCTTCCTTCCAGGATAGATGATAAATCAGCCCTGCATGTCAATTTCCCTACCTGTTCAGGGGCTGATGGACCTACCTGCCCCTTTCTTGAAGAGAGTCTGAAAACACAGTCTGTCTTCTTTGAGACACTTAATAAAGTGCACATTCAGAAGAAGACTACAAGTCACTCTAAACACCTTCGCAGAAGCATACGAGAAGCTTGGCCTGTCATTGAACATCAAGAAAACCAAAGTGCTGTTCCAGCAGTCACCAGCCAATCCCTCTCCAATGCCAGATACAGGTTAATGGAGTAACATTGGAAAATGTTGATGATTTCTGCTACCCTGGCAGCCACCTCTCCACAAAAGTCAACATTGACACCAAAATACAACACCGCCTGAGCTCTGCAAGTGCAGCATTTTTCCGAATGAAGCAAAGAGTGTTTGAGGACCGGGACATCCGTAGGGATACCAAGGTGCTTGTTATAAAGCTATTGTCCCCCCAACCCTGCTATACACCTGCGAAATGTGGACTGTCTACAGATGTCACATGCAACTCCTAGAATGATTCCATCAGCACTGCCTCCGGAAAATCCTGCAAATCGCTTGGGTAGACAAGCGGACGAATGTCAGCATTCTGGAAGAAGCAAAGACCACCAGCATTGAAGCGATGGTCCTCCGCCATCAACTCCGCTGGAGTTGCCCGGATGCCTGACCACCATCTCTCAAAGCAGTTGCTCTCCTCCGAACTCAAGAACAGGAAACGGAACGTTGGTGGACAGGAAAAGAAATTTAAAGATGGGCTCAAAGCCAACCTTAAAAACTCTGGCATAGACACTGAGAACTGGGAAGCCCTGTCCCTTGAGTGATCCAGCTGGAGGTCAGCTGTGACCATCAGTGCTGTAGAATTTGAAGAGGCACGAATGAAGGGCGAAAGAGAGAAACGTGCCAAGATGAAGGCGCGTCAAGCCAACCCCAACTGGGACCACCTTCCACCTGGAAACCAATGCTCTCACTGCGGGAGAAGATGCAGATCAAGAATAGGGCTCCACAGTCACTTACGGACCCATCGCACACTGCACACAGACCCCGGAAGAGCATCTTACGCGAAGAACAAGGGATAGCCTAAGTAAGTAAGTAAGTGCCTGGCTGTTGCTGCCTGGGGATATCCTTTGTATGGCAGGCCCGTATCCAGGATTTCGTTTCTGGGGGGGGGGGGGGGGGGGGGCTGATTTTTTTTCAGGGGGGGTTCGGGGGGGGCTGAGTTTCGGGCTGAGTCTGAGTGAAAGAGGGTCTACCCTAGCAAACCTTTTGTATCATTACCCCAATACCCCCATGCATATGGGATATATTGAGTATGGTGATCAGATCATGATAGCAATAAACATAACAGTTTAAATAATGCACCAGTAAAGCCTTTTTGCGAATCACCATGAGAATTTCGGGGAGGGGGGGGGGGGCTGAAGCCCCTCAAGCCCCCCCCCCCCCCCCCCCGGCTACATGCCTGTTGTATGGGATGTGTTAACTGACGCTTGTTTGCTATCTGGAATTCTCCTGTTTTTGACTGCTGTTCTTTATTGGTTTCCTTTCTGTTGAAATTGTCCACGTTTGTGGATTTCAATGGCTTCTGTGTGTAGTCCAACATGATGCTTGTCATGTATGATTTTCTAATTCCTTTAACTGATAAAAAAGCCAGTGGAACTTAGCCTACATGATGTTTCGTATGGATTTTTGTTGACCCAATAAAGCTATCACTATTTTTGTGGATTCTGTTGAATTTTCCTTCACAGCCAACATCATTCACCCTTGGATCAGCACTTATTTTGTGTCTGTCTTCTTCCAAAAGAAAACTAGATTCAGCCTTGTGGACATGGAATAAATTATACAGGGAAAGGGCTGAAGTCCAAAATAAGAAAAGAATGGGTTCAGACCCATTTTGCTGCTTCAGATGACTCTAGGATCAGAGAAACTGAGACCCCACTTAGGGCCCTTCCACACAGCCTTATATCCCAGAATATCAAGGCAGAAAATCCCACATTATCTGAGTATGGACTCAGATAACCCAATTCAAAGCAGATATTGTGAGATTTCCTGCCTTGATATTCTGGGATATAGGGATGCATGGAAGAGCCCTTACACTGCCAGTTTCTGAATACAGATTATCTGCTTTGAACTGGATTATATGACAGTGTAGACTCATATAATCCAATCCAAAGCAGATAATCTGGATTCAGATACTGGATTACCTAGCTATATGGATGGTGCAAGTTTAAACTGGGGGGGGGGGGGGTTCTATATTCTCATAGGGTGTATCTACAACGTGTAGATAATGCAGTTTGACAGCACTTTAACTGCCATAACTCAATGACACAAAATCATGTGCGTTGTATTTGGGTTGCTGTGAGTGTTCCAGGCTGTATAGGGTGGTGTTGAAAGTTAAACCACTAAGCTGCAGAACTTGCTGAGCAGAAGCAAGGGGTGAGCTCCTGTTGTTAGCCCCAGCTCCTGCCAACTTAGCAGTTTGAAAACATGCACATGTGAATAGATTAATAGGTACCGCTTCTGTTGGAAGGTAATGGTGCTCCATGCAGTCATGCTGGCCACATGACCTTGGAGGCGTCTACAGACAATGCCTGCTCTTCGGCTTAGAAATGGAGAGGTAAAATAAATATACCAATTGAAGAATGGTATAAAGAACTATGGAAATCAGCAATAAACAATAAATTGACATGTAGGTTAAGAGTCAGGAAAGGGGTATGGAAGGAAAATGACTTTGATGAAGTTTGGGGGAAATTTATTGAGAACGGAAGGAAGTAGATGGGAAATTACCCCCACAAGATGAAATGGTATTTTGGAAAGAGAATGTAAATTGAAGTGGCTCTGAAGGGGGGGGGGGGGGGACAGAGGTGAACAAATTTTTTTACAAGATATACACTTATAAGTCGATGTATTGAATTGAGTATTGAATATAAGAGTATTGAAGATATATTGATGTATTCTAAGAAAACCAATAAAATATATTTTTAAAAAAGAAATGGAGATGAGCACGACTAGATTTAATGTCAAGGAGAAACCTTTACCTTTATGGCCATGTTCCAGAAGCATTTTCTCCTGACGTTTCACCTGCATCTATGGGACAAAACGTCAGGAGAGAATGCTTCTGGAACATGGTCATACAGCCCGGAAAACTCACAGCAACCCATTGATTTCAGCCATGAAAGCCTTCGACAACACAGTCGTATTTGGGTTTGGCCCCAGCACACTTTAACAGAGAAGACAACAGACTTTGTAAAACTGCAGCACCCATGATTCCACAGCACTGAGCCATGGCAGTCAAAGCGGCACCAAACTGTATTAATTTTACAGTATAGATGCAGCCTGGAAATTTCCAGAGATCAAGTTAAGCCTTCCTTCAATGCAGACCAATGTGGTCCCCAAAAAGGGAAGTAAAAGAGGATCTAATATCACTGTCAATAGCAGTGGTCAAGATATTTGCCTGTCAAGATAGCTCTTGAAAGACAAAACAAGCCTGCAGAGTAAACAAAGCTTCATCTGCCCAAAAACAGTCTATGCCCCCTTCTTTTCTTCTACAGGCGAAAACAAGGCGCCCTGGAGGCATTTGGCATGGTTGGAAAGGCCCCGAACAAGCGCTTTCTGCCTCACAACCATAAATCATGTCAACCACCCTCTCTCTGCTTCTTTTTCTTCTTCTTTCAGGAGAGGAATCCTGCTCGGGCGCCGCAGCCTTTTCTCCTCCTTCTCCTCTGCTCCTGGGAACCGGTCCAGGCACAATTACACAACACTGCAAGCAAGCCGGGAGGGGGCGCGGCGCTGCCCTCTAGTGGCCAACACTGGAAGCAGTGCTCGGCTCATGGAATGTCACAGAAAGTGCCTCAGGAGCCTCCCAGTGAAGACAGTGACCTGTGATCAAGACTGTAGAAACAGAAGATGGAAGAAATCTATATACATAAAAATGTAATGTTCGTTTGTGGGATTAACATAAGTCAAAAACCACTGGACGAATTGCCGCCAAATAGAGGCGGTCCTAGGTAATTTTCAACGGTAAGCAAACAGTATTTTGGCGCCCCCCCCCCCCAACCAATCATTGATATATATTTTCTGTTTGTCGTGGGAGTTCTGTGTGCCATATTTGGTTCAATTCCATCATTGGTGGAGTTCAGAAAGCTCTTTGATTGTAGGTGAACTATACATCCCAGTAACTACACTTGCTGCACTTGCTCCCTTGCCTGGCCCGCTTTGGGTCCGGAGGCATGCCTGAGGACCCCGGCGTGGGCACCAAAAGTCACCTCTTCTCCTGACTTTCTCCTCAGCCATTGGGACAGAGAGAGAGAGACAGAGAGAGACAGAGGTGGAGATGCCCACCTTTCCTGAAGGTAGGCACAAAAACAAAGGAGGGAGCGGAGGTGGGAGATACCTCCAGCTGGAGGGGCTTTCCCTCTCTCTCTCTCTCTCTCTCTCTGGTCCCAATGGCTGAAGAGAAAGTCAGGAGAAGAGGCGACTTTTGGTGCGCACGCTGGGGTCTTCAGACACGCCTCCGGACCCGAAGCCGGCCAGGTGTGGCGGCTCCGTCCCTTGGCCCACACATGGATTGGGGAGAGGAGAGGAGGTGGGTGGACCACCGGGGGATCGGGAAAGGGAGCCGGTCATGGGGAAGGAATCGAACGCGGAGAACGATTGAGTGCTGGCTCTGCTCGCGCACCCGGTGGCCGGATGGAGCAGGAACGAGAGGGGCTAGGCAAGGTTCAAGGGCCCGGCCCCTTTGGGAAGAGGATCGCCCAGCAGCGAGGCAAGAAAGCCGAGGCTTCCCCCGGACTGCTTGGGCTGTTGTGAGCTGAGGGGGCACTCCTCAAGTGATGGTCGAGGGGCATTTACAGAGGCGCCTCTGCGCCCCTGGCAAAAAGAAAAAGTGTTCTGCAACCGCTTACTTCACGTAATGGATGGGCCGCCCCTTCCGCCAAATTTGTCCACAAGACACCTACTAACATTTGGGAGTTGTAGTTGCTGGGATTTATAGTTCACCTACAATCAAAGGGCATTCTGAACACCACCAATGATGGAACTGAACCAAACTTGGCAGACAGGACTCCCATGACCAACAGAAAACACTACAAGGGTTTGGTGGGCATTGACCTTGAGTTTGGGAGTTAGTTCACCTACACCCAGAGAGCACTATGGACTCAAACAATGATCGTTCTGGATCAAATTTGGCACAAATACTCAATATGCCCAAATGTGAACACTGATGGACCCTGGACATTTGGGAGTTGTAGTTGCTGGGATTTATAGTGCACCTACAATCTGAACTCCACCAATGACAGAATTGTGGCAAACTTCCCATAAAGAACCCCCATGACCAACAGAAAATACTTAAGGCCATTGAGTCCAACTCCCTTCACCAGGGCAAGAAAACGTAATCAAAGCCCTCCTGACAAAGAGCCATCCAGCCATAGATATAGATAGATAGATATGATTCACACACACATATGTAAATGACAGAAATAGTATAGATTTGAAAGGGACCCCTAAAGAAGGACAATTATATCCGAGTGTGACAGAAGCTTTGAAGCTTGGAAAAATGGACACTTTGAGACTTCAGTAAAAGCAAACATATAGCTTTACTGAGTAGAGCAAATATACAGCACACACTCACATTGACACCCAACCATAAAGACAGAAACAAGACAAAAGGGCCGAAGTAAGAAGGACAAACGAAATCTTATCTCTGGATCCTCCCTACGTGTTCCAGGTACACTCAGAGTCACAACTTCACAGTTAATTAGAGGCTTGACTGATTAACCCTTTCGGAATCAATACACTCTCTGCTAATGCAATCAGGTTACATTCACAGGCATTACACAAAATTACATTTAAATATTCACATTACACTATTTTATTTATTTATTTATTTCGGGTACTTTTACCTCGCCCTTCTCAACCCTTGAGGGGGGACTCAGGGAGGCTTACAAAAAAGGCACGATTCGATGCCTATACAATTTACACATAATGTACAAACCACCATAGTTAAAACAATTATCACAAATTAAAACAATCAAAACATCAGTATACAACGCATCATATAAAACTATTCACATGCTTAGCGTAAGTCTTTCAGAGTTCCAAATTCCATTCCATTAGTCATTTCCTGGCCATTGTCAAAGTACTTTCTTTATCTGCCCGATTGTCCGAATGCCTGGTCTCAAATCCAAGTTTTCAGTTTTTTCCTGAAGGAAAGGAGTGATGTCACTGACCTGATTTTCCCAAGGAGCGAATTCCACAGGCAGGGGGCCACCCCCGAGAAGGCCCTGCTCCTCATCCCCGCCAACCTCACTTGTGATAGAGGCAGGGTTGAGAGCAGGGCCTCCCCAGAGGATCTTAGACTCCGGGGTGGAATGTAGAGGGAGATCCGTTTGGACAGATACACTGGGCTGGAGCCGTATAGGGTTTTATAGGTCAAAACCAGCACTTTGAATTGTGCTCGGAACTGGATTGGCAGCCAGTGGAGCTGACACAACAGGGGGGTGGTATGCTCCCTGTATGATGCTCCAATGAGCAGTCTGGCTGCCTCTCACTGGACTAGTTGGAGTTTCCGAACAGTCTTCAAAGGCAACCCCATGTAGAGTGCGTTGCAGTAATCCAATCGGGATGTAACAAGAGCGTGGACCACCGTGGCCAGATCCGACTTCCCAAGGTACGGGCCCAGCTGGCGCACAAGTTTTAATTGTGCAAAAGCTCTCCCAGCCACTGCTGAGACCTGGGATTCCAGGCTCAGTGATGATCACTCCCAAGCTGCGAACCTGCGTCTTCAGGGGGAGTGTAACCCCATCTAACACAGGCTGTAACCCTATGCCCTGTTCGGCCTTACGACTGACCAGTAGGACCTCTGTCTTGTCTGGATTCAATTTCAATTTGTTAGCTCTCATCCAGTCCGACACAGCAGCCAAGCACCGATTCAAGGTCTGGACAGCCTCCTTGGTGACAGGTGGAAAGGAGTGACAGATTTGGACATCATCTGTGTAGAGATAACATCTCATTCCGAAACTCTGAATGATCTCCCCCAGCGGCTTCATGTAGATGTTAAATAACATCGGGGACAAGATTGAACCCTGTGGGACTCCACACAACAACGGTTGTGGGGCCAAACAGGTGTCTCCCAATAACACCTTCTGGGACCATCCCTCAAGGAAGGATCGAAGCCACTGCAAAGCCGTGCCCCCGAGCCCCATATCCATGAGGCGCCCCCAGGGTCGGCTCGTTCATTACGCGAAGTAAGCGGTCGCAGAACACTTTTTTTTGCCAGGGGCGCAGAGGCGCCTCTGTAAGTGCCCCTCGACTGCCACTTGAGGAGCGCCCCCTCAGCTCACAACAGCCCTAGCAATCCGGGGGGAGCCTCGGCTTTCTTGCCTCACTGCTGGGCGATCCTCTTCCCAAAGGGGCCGGGCCCCTGAGCCTCGCCTATCCCTCTTGTTCCTGCTCCACCCGGCCACCCGGTGTGCGAACAGAGCCGGCGCTCAGTCATTCTCCGCATTCGATCCCTTCCCCATGACCGGCTCCCTTTCCCGATCCCCCGGCGCTCCACCCGCTTCCTCTCTTCCCAATCCGTGGGTGGGCCAAGGGGCGGAGCCGCTGCGCCTGGCCTGCTTCAGGTCCGGAGGTGTGGCTGAAGACCCCAGCGTGCGCACCAAAAGTCGCCTCTTCTCCTGACTTTCTCTTCAGCCATTGGGACCAGAGAGAGAGAGAGAGAGAGAGAGGGAAAGCCCCTCCAGCTGGAGGTATCTCCCACGTCCACTCCCTCCTTTGTTTTTGCACCTTCAGGAAAGGTGGGCATCTCCACCTCTCTCTCTCTCTCTCTCGGTTCCAATGGCTGAGGAGAAAGTAAGGAGAAGAGGTGACTTTTGGTGCACACGCCGAGGTCTTCAGGCACACCTCCGGACCCAAAGCGGGCCAGGCAAGGGAGCAAGTGTGGCAAGTGTAGTTACTGGGATGTATAGTTCACCTACAATCAAAGAGCATTCTGAACTCCACCAATGATGGAATTGAACCAAATATGGCACACAGAACTCCCACGACAAAGAGAAAATATATATCAATGATTGGTTGGGGGGAGCGGGCGCCAAAATACTGTTTGCTTACCATTGAAAATTACCTATGGCCGCCTCTGGGCGCCCCAGAAGGATACCGTGATCGATGGTATCGAAGGCCGCTGAGAGGCCCAGCAAAACTAACAGGGACACACTCCCCCTGTCCATTTCCCGGCGAAGATCATCTACCAAGGCGACCAAGGCTGTCTCAGTTCCATGTCCCGGCCTAAAGCCAGAATGTGCCGGATCTAGATAATCTAGATAATCAGTGTCTACCAGAAACTCCTGGAGTTGTGTTGCCACCACACGTTCCAAATAGGGGAGATTGGAAACTGGCCGATAGTTGTCGAATTGAGTGGGATCCAGTGATGGTTTCTTCAACAGTGGTTTTATAATTGCTTGTTTTAAGCTCGCTGGAAACTTTCCTTCCTATAAGGAGGCATTAACCATCACCGTCACCCACTCTGCCAAACTAATCTTACATTAACAATATCCCCCTCTTTAAATGTAATTTTTCTGCTCTCTTATATACATATTACCTTAACATATATAAATCAACTTATTGTCTATAAATAACGTTTAATTGTTTTCTCAATTCTACATGTTTGGAAGTTGGCAAAGGCTTTGTCAGAATATTGCATGTTCCAGAGTAGGCAAGAAATACTTTTATCCCACAAGCATTACATATATTAGAAACCAAAACTTTCTCATTATTTTATTTTCCAGCTCAGGAGACTGGGCCACAGCAACGCATGGCAGGGAATATCTAGTAGATATATAGATTTGCACCCCTTCATCTGTTCAAAGCAAGTTTCACCTCCATGTTTAAAATGTACCACATACTGTGCTACTGTACAAACCACTATCCAATAGGCTTGGTTGATTAAAAAAAACTGGTTCTAAACTCATTTCGGATGTAGGAGGTGCGCTGGTGGTTCGATTCTAAAGTCACTTCCAGATTTTTCAAAAAAAAATAAATTCAAAACTTCCGAATCGATTTGTTAATGTGGACACGCATGCACAGTAGGGAAAAACAGCACTGGCACTAGGGAAATTTCAGGGGATTCTCCCTCCCTCGTTTCTAGACCAATCCTGATGAAATTTGCTACAGTGGTAGAACACATGGGCCACTGTTAGCTCACCAAGTTTCATAACTTTTGACTTATCCATGGAATTTTGGTGAATTTTCATTTTTTTTTAAAAAACATTTTTAATAATAAAGAATATCTGTTCCTGATTTGAAAGTGTTATTTCCTGTTTCATTGAGTGGTCTTTACTTTGAAAGTTGTTGTTCTACTCCAGAAACTTTGTTTGTGTGCCACAAACTGTGTTAAATTGGTGGAGAAGAGAAATCATAGTACAGACCCCATCAAGGGACATCTAAACTGACCCCCTTCTTTGGAGCAGAAAGTCACCATCCAAACTCTCCTGACATCCATTTGCTTCCTCTACTGAGTTGGAGGGGATTCTCAAGACACATCCACCCATTTATTCCTATTTGCAGATGCAATCAATCATTTTATTTTATAATTGCTTACTGACATAAAGGGCTGGCTGGCTGTGGCTGGCTATCCCAGTGCCTTGTTCATGGCAATCAGGCCAAAGTGAAATGATTGGTTTTTGGCTTTGCAAAAGTTGCTTATTGCTTTGCTGCGTTCTTTAGACTCCTTTGTAGATTCAATCAGTTTATTTTATATTTAGACGAAGATTGCTACAGACAGTTATTTTTGGGTCCTTCAGCCATTTCGGCTAATGAGCAGGCAAGCATTGTGGGCAATGTAGTTTAACAGCAAGGCCTTTTGCAATCTCTACCATTGGGGGCCTGGCCTTCACAAACTACTACAGTTAAAGATCGCTGTGATTAGCCACACCCACCACTTCCCTCCTTGCATTGCCCGCTACTGGAAAGCACGAGATTTAAAATTTCCCTTGCTTTTACCAAAGTTGCTTAATGGTTAGGAAAATTAAAATAACCTTGGGAGACATCCAAACATTATAAGATATTTTTTTAAAAGTTTTTTTTTAAAAAAAGGTTAAAATTCAGATTCCTCTCCTCCCCCCCACCCCCACCCCCCAAACCTTTCCTGCATGGTTCAAAACTACATCGGATGTCCAAATTCATATGTTTTATTCCTAGCCATCCCTACTATCCAAAGTTTTCAGATTATTTGGCAGTCACAGTCCCCTTTTATGCATCTAAATGCAGGCAAACCCCAAGCAATGTTATTTCAACACATATGTAATAATCTAAAATGCTTCTGCTTCCTTTGTGGTCATTAAATAACTCATCTTTTTCTTTACTTGGATATTTAATGTAAACATTTTTCAATTCTTGTTGAAACACAAGATGTGTGTGGCATGAAATAAGAACAGAAATAATGTCATCCTAAAAAGTCAGTGACAATTTGGCCTCATATTGTGCTCTGGTGGAGCAATGGGTTAAACCCTTGTGCCAGCAGGACTCAAGATCAACAAGTTGCGAGTTCGAATCCAGGGAGAGCGTGGATGAGCTCCCTCTGTCAGCTCCAGCTCTCCATGCGGGGACATGAGAGAAGCTTCCACAAGGATGGTAAAACATCACAAACATCCTGGCTCCCCTGGGCAACGTCCTTGCAGATGGCCAATTCTCTCACACCAGAAGCGACTTGCAGTTTCTCAAGTCCTCCTGACACAAAAAGGGGCTGTAGCCAAGGGGGGGGGGGGGGTTGGGGTTCAAGTCCCCCTGAAATTGCTCAAGTTTTTAAAAACGTGGTTTACTTATGAATTTGAACTGGTTAATCAAATCCCCCTGCTAAATCTATGAGAAGCAAAAATTAAACAAGTCCCTCCAGAACTGCAAGCACTATCTCAAGAAAATGTTGACAATTCATCATTACTAGCAGCTATAGCCAATATAGAGTTGGCCCACCCATAACTGGCAGGCAAAGCCTAAGGCATTGGTGGGGAGGGGATTTGAAGGCCCTCATGAAAACCAGACTTGGTGGGGGCAGTTGACAGAGGTGGAGATGAAGGCTGCTCTGCCCCCCTGCCGTGCTCCCCCCTCCCCTTTCCCAGATAGTAGAGTTCCCTGTATTGTCGAAGGCTTTCATGGCCGGAATCCTGGGTTGTTTAGGTTTTCCAGGCTATATGAAAATGTGCTAGAAGCATTCTCTCCTGATGTTTTGCTTGCATCTATAGCAGGCATCCTCAGAGGTTGTGAGGGATCCTCTGAGGATGCCTGCCATAGAGTGATCACAAGAGGGATCCTCTCACCTCTGCAGGAGTCTACTATATACCATGCAGCTGTGGACAAGTCTACATAGGGTCCACCAAATGCAGCATTGCCCAAACACGAATCAAGGAAGGTGAAAGGCACTGCAGACTAACTCAACCTGAGAAGTCAGCTATGGCAGAGCACCTGATGAACCAACCTGGACACAGAACACAGAGATGCTGGACCACCCTAACAAACACCATGTCAAACTACATAGAAAAGCCATTGAAATCCACAAACATGTGGACAATTTCATCAGAAAGGAGGAAACCATGAAAATGAACCTAATCTGGCTACCAGTATTGCAAAACTCTAAAATTATAATGGTAAATAAGAACAACACTCAAACACACCAGACAAAGAACAATCAGGGACAACTAATCGCCTCTCAACAAAGGATTCCTCCAGGCAGTAAGAAGCCACACCTAAAAACTGTCAGGCTATCAAATGCTAATCAAGGTGGCCAATTGAAATATTCACCCTTGGCTCCAACAGACAAAAGTTCTTTCTCCCACCCTGGACATTCCACAGGTACAAAAACCCAAATTTCCTAGTTCCAACAGACCTCACAACCTCTGAAGATGCTGACCATAGATGCAGACAAAACGTCAGAAGAGAATGCTTCATGAACATGGCCATATACAACCACTCATGCCTATATATGGAGTCATCATACAGACACATTTCTTATTAGAGTTCAGTTAGATAAGATGTAGTTTCTTCTCTGTGTTGAGCACACAGGGTATGATACTTAATCAGATGATAGTATGATAGCTGGGTCCAGAAGCTCCAAACGTTACGCACATTCCGCAATGGCGGTTGTGAATAATTGAGGTGGAGAGCAGCACACTGAGGGAGGGAATATTCTTCCATTTGGTGGAATGATAGAAAGGAGGGGAGGGTTAGGATAAAGTTTAGGGTGAGGTTTAGGGTTAGGGGTAGGGTAAGAGTCAGGATTAGGGTTAGAATTAGGTTTAGGGTTAGGGTAAAGTTTAGGGTTTGGGTAAGGATTAGGATTAGGGTTTGGGTTAGGATTAGGTTTAAGGGCTAGGCTTAGGGTTAGGGTAAGGTTTGGGGTAAGGCAGGGGTCCTCAAACTAAGGCCCGGGGCCCGGATGCAGCCCTCCAAGGTCATTTACCTGGCCTTTGCTCAGGGTCAACCTAAGTCTGAAACGACTTGAAAGCACACAACAACAATCCTATTTCATCAGCCAAAAGCAGGCCCACACTTCCCAATGAAATACTAATAAGTTTATATTGGTTAAAATTGTTCTTCATTTTAATTATTGTATTTTTCTAAAGTGTTTTTTGCACTACAAATAAGATATATGCACTGTGCATAGGAATTCATTCATTTTTTTTTCAAATTATAATCCAGCCCTCCAACAGTTTGAGGGACTATGACCCGGCCCTCTGTGTAAAAAGTTTGTGGACCCCTGGGGTAAGGCTTAGGTTTCAGGTAAGGATTAGGGTTTTACCATTAAAGAATTCTTACATTCCTTCTATAATATCTGTGTTCCGTTCTGTGTTGCGCAAACAGCGCTCCCAAAGGTGTGAAGCAGAAAGAGCGTAAGGCTCAGAGCTTCCGGACCCAGCTTTCATACTATTACCCTTAATCAATTGTCCATGGTCTTTAAGTATAGCTGTACTCACTGAAGCCCATAAGTCATACTTCTCCACTAAAGCCCAAACAGCAACATGCATCCACCTCCATTGTGGTCTGATAGCATACTAATACCAAAATGGAGTTCTGTGTCTGAAGCCCCTCCCACACCAAAGACTTACAGTCAAACTGGCAAACCAAAACATACATACAATATAGGTTAGCAATTATACATATTTACAAACAGTTAGTGGATGTATTGTCAAAGGCTTTCATGGCTGGAATCATTGGGTTGTTGTAGGTTTTTCGGGCTATATGTCCATTATCTAGAAGCATTCTCTCCTGACGTTTCGCTTGCATCTATGGCAAGTACCATCAGAGGTTGTGAGGTCTGTTGGAAACCCATCTTTTTCTTTGCTTGGATATTTAGGGTAAGCATTTTTCAATTTCTTGTTGAAACGCAAGATGTGTGTGGCATGCAATAAGAACAGAAATAATGTCATCCTAAAAAGTCAGTGATAATTAGTGGATGCTTGAAAGGTTGCTATTTCCAACACTCATGACCAGACTTGGTGGGGGCAGTTGACAGGGGCGGAGTTGCAGGCCATTTAAGGCTGCTCTGCTCCCCTGCTGTGCCCTTTCCTCCAGCGTAAGGTAGTAGGCAGGTTCCTAATGGGGAATCAGGCCTTTCCCTCCTTGCAGAGCCTCACCCTGTCCTTCTTCTGGAGGGAATTAAAGACTTGGATGTTTAGACCAGAGGTCCTCAAACTATTTAAACAGAGAGCCAGGTCACAGTCCTTCAAACTGTTGGAGGGCCCAATTATAATTTGAAAAAACATGAATGAATTCATACGCACACTGCGCATATCTTATTTGTAGTGCAAAAAACACTTTAAAACAATACAATAATTAAAACGAAGAACAATTTTAACAAATATAAACTTATTAGTATTTCAATGGGAAGTGTGGGCCTGCTTTTGGCTGATGAGATAGGATTGTTGTTGTTGTTGTTGTTGTTGTGTGCCTTCAAGCCGTTTCAGACTTAGGTTGACCCTGAGTGAGGGCCGGGTAAATGACCTCGGAGGACCGTATCCGGCCCTAGGACCTTAGTTTGGGGACCCCTGGTTTAGACAAACCTTTGAAAATGTCTTGCCCAATGGTCCACAATTATGATACAGCACAGCACTTTCAGCCCAAGCCCATGTCCCTTAGGTACAACTTGCACTATCCATTTCCCTTCTTCTTGTTTACAGTTGGCTATGTTTTTATGACAGTATAGGTTATTGGGCACTGTTTTCAGTTCAAATTCTTGTTTTATACACTCCTGGTTTATCTTGTATTGTACTGTGTGTTTATTTTATGTGCAGTTTTAGGCACTTTGTGCCATGTGTAAACCTCCCCTTCAGGGAGATGGAAGTGGGGTTCAAAAACAAAGTTACTATTACAAAGTTATTATTGTTCTTAACTATGAGTCAAATATTTGTAACTGGGACTGCCTATACGTAACAACAGCTTTGGACTCTTGTGGAATATTGGCCAATCATATTTTACCATCACTCTAGGAAAAAGAAATTACATCTTAATCTTGCCAGTTCTATTTATTAACATTGTAACATATCTAAAAACATTTTTGTACAGCACCCCTTTCACAAAGGACGGGAGAGGCATAGATATGTCCACTAGATGGCACTTGGAACCATACTTTCCATCAATGTTTCAAAGGCATTTTGGATAAATGGTAATTATTTGCTTGGTGAATTCAGAGGGTTACAGTGGTTCCCAACCTTTGGGCCTCTTGGTGTTTTGGACTTCAACTCCCAGAAATCCCAGCCAACTTAAACAGCTGTTAGGAACTGTGGGAGCTGAAGTCCAAAACAATTGGAGGCCCAGAGAATCACATTTCTAATCTGTGGCATACTAACTTGATTTGGGTTTGTTTAATTGGTAGTAAGTTTGACAAGTTTGCAGTATGTTTTCTGTTCCATGGACAGGACTACTGGGTTGTTAAAGACTCACAATTGTGTCCTTGCAGAAAAGCCAAATAACACCATGTGAATTACGTGCATTCAGACTATGGGATGTAATTGTAGTAGAAATAGTGGGCTTCTGAATCTGCACAAAGTGTCTTTTGAGAGCAAATACAGCATATTGTTATCATTTCTCTAACTGTTTCTGACACACAAGTGCATTTAAATTCATAACTATCAACCTCATTATTACATGCAAACCTCTCTTGGCACCTCTTAATTACTCCACTACTTGAGAGACACAAAAAGGAGAATGCCAGAATTGATTTTTATTATTTTGCTACACTACAATTAAGCTATGATTGCATTAGGCTTCCTGATTCTAGTGGGCTACGAAGAGGACTGTTCCAAATCCCATCTGGCTCTTTTAGGACATTGTCAATGTCCACTTGAAGTTGAGTTCTTCTGAGATGGTTTTATCTGAAGGAGAAAAAAGACCATATTTGCATTAGAAGAAAAAGCTAGGCAGTTCAAGAAGATTTTTCAGAGATTACACTGATGCCCTTCCAGTGCCACTCACTCCTGCCATTTTATTTTGAGCTTTTTGTATGCCCATGGTGGCGAACCTATGACACGCATGTCAGCACTGACACACATAGCCATGTTCGATGACACATGGTCGCATAGAGAGAAGTATGGGGCCGTATGCAGAGAAGGACGTTTCATTCTCAGCTCCTGCATGGCAGGCGCATTAGCCAAGGATGAAACATTTGCTGTAGTATCGTGTAGAGAGTCTGTGCTGGAGGTCTGTGGGCCTAAACAACAGAACTCCAGAACAGAGTGTCTAGTTCTGGGACTTCCAGTTAAGCCGTTAGGGGATCTTTGACCTCACTTCCAGCCGGTGGAACAGGGAGCAGCGGAATGCTGTGGGGGATGCATCTCTGGGGGCCCTGTGATCGCCATTACCAGCAACCACATAACCACAGCAACCATCATCCAATCTACTCTTCTGGGGTGTCGTGGATTTCTAATTGACCATAATTACTGAGATAACTGAGGGGGAGGCTGGGAAGGGCGAGGGCCTGTGTCATGGGTACAGTTTCCCACAGTTAGAAATAGCAGCAGCCGTCTTAATTTATATACGGAACACCATCTTCCAGCATACTCCATTTCACCACTACTACTGTTGTGCATCCTTATTAACCCCTAAGGTAAAGGTAAAGGTTTTCCCTGACATTAGGTCCAGTCATGTCTGACTCTGGGGTGTGGTGCTCATCTCCATTTCTAAGCTGAAGAGCTGGCAGTGTCCGTAGACACCTCCAAGGTCATGTGGCCACCATGACTGCATGGAGTGCCGTTACCTTCCCACGGAGCGGTACCTATTGATCTACTCACATTTGCATGTTTTCGAACTGCTAGGTTGGCAGAAGCTGGGGCTGACTGAGGAAACTCATGCCACTCCCCGGAATCGAACTTGTGACCTTTCATTCAACAAGTTTAGCAGCTCAGTGTTTTAACCCACTGCACCACCGGGGGGCTTCTAGTTCTGCTTAATAACCCTATGTAAAGGTAAATGTTGTCCCCTGATATTAAGTCCAGTTGTGTCCGACTCTGGGGTGTGGTGCTCATCTCCATTTCTAAGCCGAAGAGCCGGCGTTGTCCGTAGACACCTCCAAGGTCATATGGCCATCATGACTGCATGGAGTGCCGTTACCTTCCCACTGGAGCGGTACCTATTGATCTACTCACATTTGAATGTTTTCGAACTGCTAGGTTGGCAGAAGCTGGGGCTGACAGCGGAAGCTCACGCCGCTCCCCGGATTCGAACCTGTGACCTTTCGGTTAACAAGCTCAGCAGCTCAGAGCTTTAACCCACTGCGCCACCGGGGGCTCCCTAGTTCTGCTTATTAACCCTGCCCTTTCCTAAAAGACAGTTGCATGTGCCATTTTGTGGTCAGTTAGGCTAGTTAACATCTTATTGCCTGCAGGGCTAACAGGCTATTTATAATTCTATCATCTGTCACTGCCCCCCCCCCCCCCCCGATGGAGAACACACAAAAAAACAATAAGGTTAAGTAAAGAGAGTGATAGTAGCAGTAGCCGACCATTTCAAGAGACATGGACCGAGATGTATGGTATTACAGTGCTCCCTTGCAACTTTGCGGTTCGCTTTTAATGGACTCGCTGTTTTGCTGATTTCAAAAAATATTAATTAGGTGGGTTGAGAGGCAATAAATATAGCCTTTCACTAATTAAACAAACAAACAAATATTGAAAGATAATTGCTGGAATCATCTCAGCTGAAAAGCCTCTGACAAAGAACTGCCTTTTTGCAAAGCCTTTGTAAAAATGGCAGATAAAAACATATCATGAAAAATGGGCAAAATTGATCAAAATTGTTATTTAAAAGAAACTGAAACCACCCTTCCCCCCCCCCCCCCAAAAGACACACTTAAAATAGTGCGAACAGCCAACTAAAGTTTAAAGGCCATTTGAAATAATGCAGACTTGACTTCCTGTTGGTACCCCCAAAGCAGTGGTTCCCAACCTGTGCTCCATGGACTACCAGTGGTTCCCAAGAACTAAAATATGGTCCACAGCCTCACCATTACTATACCATTGCAACGAGAGCAACTGGTCTTGCAAAACCCTCTTATAGTGCTGAGGCAATGGGGATGTTGGGAGAGGAGAGGCTGACTACCCATGAAAGGCGCTACAACAAGCCTCCTGACTGCTGCTTCTCCTCCTCCTTTCTCCCTCCCTCCCCTTGAGCAGAGCCATTCTATGTGACACATGGAAATGGGGGCACTTTGGTATCAGTTCTAGATTATTAAATATGGTTTTCTTTGGGGGAGCAGATGGCGACTACTGGATAGCATATGTTCTGTATCAGAAACTAGAGGTAATGTGATCTATCCAATGCAATAACCAAACCAAATCTAAAGCTGACCAAAAACGGATTCATAACTCTTTTGGTACTAATGTTATCAAGTAGTCCCTGGGCAAAAAAATAAAATAAAATAAAGGTTGGGAACCACTGCCCCAAAGGGATAGAGTCAATTTGACTTCTCTTGGAAGGGATCAGTGATATAATTTTTGATTATATCATCTTTGCATTCAAATATATATAATTGTGATTTTTCTCTCACTGATGGTGAAAACATATTTTTGATTCTCCCCATATTTGACCATCTTGGAGTTCCAGAATATTTTTCACACACACACTTTCTCCACAGATGACAAAATTTCCTGTGCAGGATACACAGTTTCCTCTTTTTAAAAAAGGTATATGTGTTTGTGTTGGAAAGCTATTTTTTCTGTGCAGAAAAATTCACTGGAATATTTCAGGATGTTCAAATATGATGGGAAACACTACAAAAATTATTTCCCCCTCTATGTTTTGATTGGGAAGAAGTACCAATAGGGAGGTCATCTGTTTATGTGACATTCCCTGAAAATGTGATGTGGTATTTTCCTGAAAAAAAAGAAGGAAGGACCCAGTCTCTGCTATCATGACAAGAATATTGGGGACATGAGGAAGGCTTTGGTCACAGGATTGCATGAAAAGGCAGTTGACTCCCATGCTAGAGGTCTTGCTTGGATATACTTACCACTCACAATCTTCATCATCATAATCATAATAATAATCATCATCATCATCATATAGGGGATCCTCGGGTTCTTCCTCCACGAAGGGATCCTCAGGTTCTTCCTCTACAGATGCCGGTGGCTCTTCTACAGGGGTTGATGGCTCTTCTACAGTGGTCTGTGGCTTTTCTTCAGGGGCTTGGGGCTCCTCTATGGGGGTCTGTGGCTCTTCCATGGGGATCTGTGGCTCTTCTTCGGGGGTCTGTGGCTTTTCCTCTACAGGGGCTGGTGGCTCCTCTATGGTGGTCTGTGGCTCTTCCATGGGGGTCTGTGGCTCTTCCATGGGGGTCTGTGGCTCTTCTTCAGGGGTCTGTGGCTCTTCCATGGGGGTCTGTGGCTCTTCTTCAGGGGTCTGTGGCTCTTCCATGGGGGTCTGTGGCTCTTCTTCAGGGGTCTGTGGCTCTTCCTCCTCTTCCTCAGGCTCAGGCTCTGGCGCTACAGTGGGTATTAATTTCTGAAGCTCTTCAGAAACTCCAGTCGCTGAGAAATTATCCGCCCGGAATGCCCAGCGTCCTGGGACCTCCACATTGCTAGTGTTAATAATGTTGAGAATATGTGCAGAGCGGGAACCAGGGATACTATAGTAGTTTTCATTATCACCAGTGTTGAATCCAGCCTAAAATAAAAGCATCATCAGCCATCTTTGTGCAATATTCAACCACTTTCTTTATCTTTAAAGTACAAACTTTATCTATTTACCGTTAACCATCCTAGGATATGAATCTTCCTCAGATCAATGAAAGAGTCCAAAGGTCTAAATATAAAAATGACTAGGTTCCTTAATTACTGCAGAAGACAACCAGTGAAAGGGCTACTCTGTTATAGGCTGCCACGCATGGACAATGCTCAAGAGAGGTCTTTGCCTCCAGCTCATCCTTCACATTTTGATTCTCACTTCCTTACCACAGCCTCTCAAAGGAACCTCCAAACTATCACCATAGCAAACTGGATATCCCAACTTAGCCTTGTTACATTAGGATATGACAAGCACGCCTGGTGGGGACGAGAGACAGGGCCTTCTCAGTGGTGGCCCCTTGGCTGTGGAATGCCCTTCCTGCAGATATTAGACCGACCCCCTCCTTGCTGGCATTCCGGAGGAAAGTAAAGACCTGGCTGTTTGAACAGGCATTCGACTAAGCAGTGTGACTGATTGACTGACTATCGGATCACGGAATATCGGATAACGAGTTTGGATTCTGATTTCATTGATGAGACCTGATGGATTTGTTATATTGATGTAGTGATGTATTGATGTTGATGTTTAATGATTTGTGATGCTATTGCTTTTAAATGCTTAATGATTTTGTATTGTGTATACCTAAATTGTTGTAAACCGCTCTGAGTCGCCTAAGGGCTGAGAAGAGCAGTACACAAATAAAGTAAGTAAGTAAGTAAATAAATAAATCTGTTTATATCAGTATTCATTGTGTATTTTTAAAGGACTGGGGTCATACTATATATTCAGAGGGGATGCATACCTTCCCCATCACACCTGATTATTATGATTATTACAATTTGAAAATACTGTGCTTTGACTCAGAAGACTGGCTCCTCCTAATCCATTGAATACCACTACATCACATTTTTATTTTTCTAATATTGAATGGTGACATAGCATTGGAAGACTTGAACTACCATTCTCACGAGGTTTTAGCTCACAGAATGGATCCTGATTTTCAGATCAGTCATAAAAACAGCATCTCAGCAACAAATTAAATCGTAGTAAATTAAAAAAAAACATGACTAGAATCCTGTGTCATTCCATTTCTGCAATGTTTTGCAGACAGATTCCAACAGATTACTGATGGAATGGAGCAAATGTCATGTTATAGGACCATTCAGATCATGTTCAAAAAGTCTCAGGGGCCCTTCCACACAGCCCTATATCCCATAATATCAAGGCAGAAAATCCCACATTATCTGAGTGTAGACTCAGATAACCCAGTTCAAAGCAGATATAACATAGAATAACCACAGAAAGGCAAAATAAATCTAGAAAGTAAACAGGAAAATACCAAAGAAATCAAAATAAAGGAAGAGAGAAGAAATAAAGATAAACAAAGAAGGATAAGAACATGGCAACGCAAAGCGCCAAAGGGAAAAGCACACCCCTAATAAAGACTCAAAACCAAACGAAGAAGGACTCCCTGACCGACGAGAACGCACTTAGCCAAATACTGGCAGAAATCATCAAGATCTCCACAAAGCAAGACACACAACATAAAGAATTGCAAGATGAAATCAAAAGCATGAAAGCAGATCTCAAAAAGGACATAAATAAACTACAAGAAGACCTAGACAAAATGAAAAAAGAAAACCAAAAAATCACTACTGAACATGGGAAAATGGAAAATAAAATTTCCAAGTTGGAAAATATAAGCCAAAAGATACAGCAACAAACAGAAATGATTGAGAACAGGGAATTGGAGTATCAACTGAGAATCAGAAATCTAGAAGAGGCCAAAGATGAAAACGTAAAACAAATTATGATTGAACTGTTAGCAGACCTAATGGACGTTAGCACCGAAATTATAGGCAACGATGTGGACAGAGTTTACCGTGTTCCCACTGGTTATGCTAAAAAACACAGAACAGCAAGAGACATCGTAATTACTTTCTGTCGGAAGAGCACCAGGGATGAGATACTGAAAGAAAACGCCAAAAAAACTGTATTCTACAAGGAGAAAAAAGTAACGATAATGAAGGAAGTGACGCAGCAAACCCTAATAAAAAGAAGGAAATATGCTTTCCTAACTGAAGAACTCAAGAAGAGGAAAATAAAATTCAAATGGGAAAAAGTGGAGGGCATCACCGTCACACTACACGACAAACAATACTGGTTGAACACAAAAGAGAAAGCCAAAATCTTCTACACAGAACATATCAAAGCCAAACCACAAGAAACTCCACAAAGGAAATTCCTGGACAAACAGACAACGAAAGACCTTAAAAGGCAAGAAAGATCAGACACAAATCAAGAACGTCAAGATGATGGAGAAGAGAACATAGAGGAAGAAGGAGAAGAAGAAGAAAACAAAGATGGGATCTCATGGAGTTTTCTCCAGAAAATTATCAATTAATACCACAAGAAATTCTCCAATGGGAAATGACAGAGAACAGCCATGAATAGGGACATCAAAATATACTCTAATAACATCAACGGTCTCAATTCGCCAAGCAAACGCCAAAAAGCCTTTAATTTTCTGAAACAGAAAAATTTGGACTTAATTGCTCTCCAAGAAACGCACATCTCAAGCAGACACACAAAGCACCTTGTGAACAAGAAATTAGGCAATGAATTTTACTCATCACACTGTGGAAAAAAGAAAGGGGTTGTGATTTATGCGAAAGACTGGTTAAACCCAGAGCAAGCCTTCAAAGATATGGAGGGGAGATATGTGGGAATATTAATTGAAATAAAAAATAAAAAATGGCTTATTTGTAATATTTATTCTCCAAATGGGGCCAAAGGCAAATTTATAAAAAAATTGAAAAGAGAAATAGATAAACAAAGTTGGGATGAATTAATAATATTGGGGGATTTCAATGGGGTAGTGGACATCAATTTGGACAAATCAGGGAAGAAAAAACAGAATAAAACTAGCCAGCTGCCCAAGGTCTTTATACAACAATTAGAAAGACTAAACCTGCAGGATACATGGAGACAACATAATGGGAATACAAGAGACTACACATATTTTTCAGGGAGACATCTTACGTGGTCCAGAATTGATATGGTTTGGGCAACGAACTCTGTAAACCTAAAAATTAAAAAAATAGACATACTGGCCAGAACCCTCTCGGACCACTGTGCAATTGAGTTCGCAATTAAAGGAAGGAAAACAACATACAGATGGAGGCTAAAAGATTATCTATTAAAAAAAGAGGAAGATATTGAAAAGAATAGGGCACAATTAAAAGAATATATTGAATTAAATAAATTAGAAGAGACATCTAAATATACACAATGGGAGGCCATGAAGGTGGTCATGAGAGGATATCTCATGCAACAAGATGCGGTAAACAAAAAAAATAGAAATAAAGAAACTAAGGAGATTCTAGAAAAACTAACTGAAAATGAGAAGTTACTAAAACAAAAGCCTAGGGAAAAAAAAGAATTCTCATCATAAACACACTCAGGAAACAACTACAGTTATTACAAAACGAAAATTTAGAAAAACAAATGAAATTTGCAAGGTTAAATTACTTTCAAAACGCAAATAAAACGGGCAAATGGTTAGCAAACAAAGTCAAGAAACAAAAACAAAAACAACTGATAACCAAAATACGAGTCAAAGATAAAACTTACACCGAGGATATCGGCATAGCCAATGAATTTACCACTTTTTACAAAGAATTATACAAAGGTTCAGAAGCAAATAAGGAGAAAATAACAAAATACTTATGTGAGCTTAATTTGGCAAAATTAACAGATAAACAAAGAGACATATTAAATGGAACAATGTGTGAGATAGACACAGCCATTAGAAAATTAAAAAATAACAAGGCGCCTGGACCAGACGGATACTCAGCCATCTTTTACAAAACCTTCCGGAATGAATTAGGCCCCCTTTTTCAGGAGATCTCAAACAATATATTGGAAAAAGGAATTGTCCCCAAATCTTGGGAAAAAGCAAACATAGTCTTAATACACAAAGAAAACACAGATACAACCGAAATTAAAAATTATCGTCCGATATCACTTTTAAATAATGATTACAAAATCTTTACACTCATTATAGCAGAGAGACTAAAAGAATTTCTAAAAGAATGGATCTCCAATGAACAATCAGGCTTTCTCCCCAACAGACAAATTAAAGACAACACCAGAACATTAATTAATATAATCGAATATTATGAAAGACATAATGAAAAGAAATTGGCACTACTTTTCGTAGATGCCGAGAAAGCATTCGACAAAGTAAATTGGGGATATTTGAAATTATTAACAAAAGAGTTAGACATGGGATTCCACTTTAGGAATGTAATAGATGCAATTTACAAAAATCAAGAGGCCACCATTATAAATAATGGACAAGAAACCCAAAAGACGATCCAAATTTCCCAAGGCACGCGGCAAGGATGCCCACTATCCCCATTATTATTCATTCTCATAATGGAAACTCTAATAAGAAACATAAATGGAGATGCAAATTTAAAAGGACCAAAAATTTAAAAATAACAATATAAACTCAAAACATATGCAGACGATGTGGTGTGTTTCATTGAAGACCCAATAGAAAATATTAAAAATTGGTTAAAAAAAATTCAGGAATTTGGAACATTAGCGGGATTTTATTTAAATAAGCAAAAAACAAAATTGATAGTCCAGAATATGGATGGGGAAGCGAAAGACACTCTACAAAAAATAGCAGGAATTCAAATTGCAACCAAAGTAAAGTATCTAGGAATTAATATTACTAAAAGCAATGCAGCACTAATAAAAAACAACTATGTAGTTCTATGGGAAAAAATTCAAAAAGATATGGTAAAATGGGGAAAGCAAAACATCTTCTTCATGGGCAAAATTGCACTAGTGAAAATGATAATACTACCACAGCTACTATTCCTCTTTCAGACCATCCCAGTCATCAGGAACAATTTCCTTTTCAAAAAATGGAACTCAGATATTTCTAAATTCATATGGGCAAACAAAAAACCGAGGATTAGCCAAAAAATTCTAACAGACGATAAAAAACGAGGAGGCCTGGGACTACCAGATTTAAGAAGTTACTATGAAGCCTGTAACTTAGTAGCCATCAAAGATTGGACAACACTCAAAAACAATCATATACTAACTCTGGAAGGTCACGATTTAAGAGCAGGGTGGCATAGCTATTTATGGTACGACCGGAGAAAAATAGAAAAAAATTTCACAAATCATTTCATTAGGGCAGCCTTGATAAAAACGTGGGAAAAATATAAAAGTAGATTCTTTAGGTATACCCCACTCTGGATTTCGTCAGTTGAGGCAAAACATAAAAAAGAAATAGGGGCAGAAATTTGGCTAACCTATAACCAGGCACTAAAGAAAAATGAGGAAGGAAAGATGGTACCAAAATCTTATGAAGAACTCCAAAAGTTGAACCCAAAAATTACATGGTTAAGTTATTTTCAGATTCGGGAGAGTTTTAAAGAAGATGAAAAATTAGGTTTTGAACAAGAAAGGGGGTTATGGGATACAGTTATGGAGAAAAATAAAAAAATAATAAAGCTATTATACAAACAACTACAAATATGGAACACGGAAGAGGAACAAGTCAAAGAATGCCAAATAAAATGGGCTCAAGATTTAGGACACAATATTATGATAAATCAATGGGAAGAAATTTGGACAACTAAAATCAGATACACCATTGCCAGTGACATAAAAGAAAACTGGTTTAAAATGTTTTACCGCTGGCACTACACGCCAGAAAAAATAGCAAAATTTAAAAAAACAAACCAGAACATTTCGAACAAATGCTGGAGATGCGAAAGAAAAGTAGGTACTTTCTTTCACCAATGGTGGGAATGTGAGAAAATTAAAAAAATTTGGAAAAAAGTTCATCAGGCCTCTCAAAAAATTTTAAAAATGAAGTTCCCATTAATGCCAGAGACCTACCTATTAGGAATAACAAAAGAAACTAAAATGAATAAAAATCAGGACAAAAATTTATTTTTATTAAGCACAGCGGCCAGAACAGTGGTTGCGAAAAAGTGGAAGCAAAAAGAAGCACCAACCCAAGAAGACTGGATTATAAAGGCTTTTGACATAATACAAATGGACAATTTGTCCCAAAGAATAAACGGAGTGACCAAAAAAACAGACTGGACCGGCTTTAAGGATTTCCTAAGAACAAAAGAAATCTCAATTATAATAGATCTGACCAATTTCTAGAAGAAATAAGGAAAAGAAATATTGTCAGCGTATGAATTGAAGAAATGGACTACTTTTCATTGAAGATGAAGACTCTTTAGAAGACCCTGGGAAGTCACAATCATGGACAGAACTGCTGGTGACGGGCTCTCACAAACCCCCCTTTCCCCCCCCCACCAATCCACAACCCTTAACCCCCTCTCTTCCATACCCCACAAGGATCCTTCCCCCCCCCCTCTCCGTCCCCCATCCCCTGTTACCCCCCCTGCCCCTCACAATGTTGTAAAAACTGAAACTCAATAAAAATTTATTTTAAAAAAAAAAGAAAAAAAGAAAAAGCATGAATGCATTCCTAGTCACACTGCACATATATTATTTGTAATGCAAAAAAAAAAAAACACTTTAAAACAATTCAATAATTCAAATGAAGAACAATTTTAACAAATATAAACATTAGTATTTCAATGGGAAGTGTGGGCCTGCTTTTGGTTAATGAGATAGGATTGTTGTTGTTGTGTGCTTTCAAGTTTTTTCAGACTTAGGTTGACCCTGAGCGAGGGCCGGGTAAATGACATTGGAGGGTCGTATCCCGCCCTCAGGCCTTAGTTTGAGGACCTCTGGTAGACAGTAGACACCATTCCCACACTTTACCAGGCTAAATAAGCCAGGTAAACCGTGGGAATACCCACCCCCCACCCCCCTCCCCCCAAGCCCCCAGACCCCTTAGAAAAGTAATAAAAACTTACCCATCCTTCATTACAAGCCTCGGCCGGCTCTCCCAGCGCATAGGAATGATGCGCCAGGAGAGTGGGGGGGGGGGGGCGCGGGAGGAGGAGGGAGGAACATCGCTTCCCTTCCTCCCCCCACTCTCCTGGCACATCATTTCTATGCGCCGGAAGAGCCAGCTGAGGCTTGTAATGGAGGATGGCTAAGTTTTTATTACTTTTCTAAGGGATCTGGGGGCTTGGGGGGAGAGGAGTAGGACCTCCACGCGTTCTCTCGGGCTAGTCCCAAGAGAACGTGTGGACACCCACCCCAGAAAGCATGCACTTTCTGGGCTGGGTGTAGACAGGCCCCCAGAAAAATCCAGTTTTTTTTAACACGTATGCTTCTGGGATAAAGGCCTGTCTGGATCTTGCATAAGACATCACTCTGCTATATTCCCAAACTGGAATGGGAGGCATTTTATTGGTTCTGCCATTAGCTGTGGGTGGGGTGTGTATGAGTATGACAATATCTCCTCAAAACAAACCATTCTTAACTATCTAAACTTGTCATACATACCTGTGCTGGGGTTCCTCCCAGACCTGTCTTGCGATCTCCGCCACTTGCTGTACCAGTGGTCCATTGTATGTCGCCGTAGTTGAGCATAACCATGGAAATGTTATTGCCATTTGTTAAGACACACTGGAAAGTGTTTGTCTGTTGCAAAGACATACAGAATGAGTTAAGTTACAGCATTTTTGCGCTATTGCACTGCTCATCCACTGATCTTAAGATCTCAGCAAGTTAGTAGAGGAAGCATTTGTCCATCTTCTTTTGCTACCGCTATTCACTTGCTAAAGTATTCTCATTTATTTGAGTTCTTTGTATTAGAACTGATAAAGTGATTAATAATGATATGGCAGGCAATGTTTAATACTGGAGTGAGCAAATTGATTTACTGAGATAATGGGCTCATATAACTTGACATGTCCTTATTGCTCAGGAGACAATTAAATTGGTAAAACTGTGCCTTAAAACAATACTACTTAAGAGTTTTCGTTTGTATGCTATGTAGCTTACCTTATTGGAACGACTTCCGAAATAGGCCACATGATCCCAGGTGGCAATGAAAGCCCATTTGGCAGTGAAAGGCATATCAGGAAAATGTTTATTCATGTCCTTGGTTATAGTATCTAACATTATTGGGTCTTTTGTCTCCCGATACCAGATATCTCCCCCTAGCTTATTGTTGACATCTCCCCAGTATGGGGCAACAAAAGCCTCTCCATCTGTCAAAGGGATAGCTTTGGGGGTATATTCAGAGACAGGTTCATCAAAGGAAACCACACCATTGTTGTTAACCTGTGATAACACAGAGAACCGCAAAGCATGCATTATTAAAATAGGCAGAAAAGGAAAATGCTGTTAAACCGGTCGGTCATCCTAAGGATTACTTACTTCTAGGTATCCCAGAAATTCAGTTTGTGCAAAACCCCTTTTAAGCCAGCCAAAAATGTTATGAATGTTAATTCTTCTGCTGTGAGTTCCTTGGGAGCCTGCATAGTATAGTGGTTTGGTTTGTCTGATCTTTTAATTTATTTATGCAATGTTTCAAAACTATTTGTACATTATCTTGGTAATCCCAGTGGGCTGACAACTGAGACATAAGTAGAATATTGTGTGGTTTCCAGGCTATATGGCTATGTTTCAGCAGCATTTTCTCCTGTTTTGCTTTCATCCTAGGCTATCACAGATGCAGGCGAAACGTCATGATAAAATGCTGCTAGAACATGGCCATACAGCTTGGAAACCACACAACACCCCAGTGATTTCGGTCATGAAGGCATTCAACGACAAATAAGTAAAATGATTGGAAAATGATGGTTCTGTAATCTGTCTCTGAGGGTTTAATATTAGTGGGTCATAGAAACCTAGTAATTATCAAGGCCTTCCATATTTTCAAAACTTTGCTCCTAGTCCATTACCAGTATCACCCTGAGTATTTCTAAATGGGATGTTGTAAAGCTAAAGGGCAAAGCTATGATCCCCAATGCTTTACTAATCGCATGGGATGAAGTCCTTAGTAATACATGTCCTTTCTTTACTGTTTGGAGACGGCTAGTATCAGCATTTGCTATAAGCTGTTTCCGTTCTGAAAATTGGCATGTTTCACAAAATGCCTTTTTCATGCCAGAGGGAAGTGGTAAGTGTGTGCTCCTCTAGATGCTATTTGACTCCATTTCCCAACAGTCCTAGTCAGCATAGTCAAGGGTTAAGTATGCTGGATGTTGTAGTTCAAAAACATCAGGAAAATCCTGATTCTTACCTCTGCCATAAGATAGTAACATAATTTTAACAACAACCTCCACCTCCCAAATAGGATAATTTTTATCATTATGCTCTTTTTGTGTTTTTCTCTATGACAAAAGAAATCATACGCACAAAACAGGTGGTATGGTTCACGCCAAAGTACTTGAAAGGCTCTGACATATGAATTTCTGGTGATGTCCCATCATCATCCTTGGGGGTCTTCTGATCTCCTTCAGCTTCCCCATAGGGATACATAACATCTCCTGCAGAGAAGTACATACAGATCATGTACAATGTCAATGCCAACACAGGGCTATAAGGAAGGGTTTTTGTTTTTGTTTTTGTAAAGTAAACCCTCATTTACTCTCCTCTTCCAGGAGGTCATCACTCTTCCTTTTCTGTAAGTGGGAAGCCTCCTTAAAATGCCTTGGAGAGTATGTGCGTGGCTCTTCCTCCCTCCTCCTTGGCTCTTGGAGCTGCCACCTTGTGTCATTGCTCCTGCTGCTGCCTCAGTCTCTCATGCAAGGAAGATGACTCCTCTTTCCCCTTTGCATCTCTTACTCTCCTTCCTCTTCTCCTTTGTGCAGCCATGGCAGCTCCAAGAGCTGAGGAGAGGGTAAGAGGCGTGAAGGTGGAAGAGGAGGACAGCTTCGAGAAGGTGCTTCCTTGCATGAGAGATGGAGAAAAAGGAGAAAAGTGCCCAGCACAGCAGCAGCAGCAAGCAAACCAAACCATGCCATTGCCAAAAATGATGGGAAGGGGAGAGAAATCCCCACCCCGCCCTACCCCCTGTTGCTGCCAGTCAAAGAAGTGAAATAGTGAGGATGGGCTCTGGGCTCTGTGTGTGTGGTGTGTGGAGCATCATTTAGCAGGAATGAATGGTGCCCACCCCACTTCCCTGCTGCTCCTGCTGCTCCTGGAGAAGTTAGAGGACAGGGCCAGCAGAGGGAAAGAGGGAATGTTTTAAGGAGATTTTATCTATAGAAAGAAAAAAATCCCTAAAAATTGAGGGATGGCCCAAATGTTATAAAACTTGATGGGCTAAGAGTGGTATATGTGCTCTCCATGTGTGGTAATTTTCAACAAAGATCCGCATATTCAAAGCAATGGTATTCCCCATAGTAACCTATGGATGAGAGAGCTGGACCTTAAGGAAGGCTGAGCAAAGGAAGATAGATGCTTTTGAACTGTGGTGTTGGAGGAAAGTTCTGAGAGTGCCTTGGGCTGCGAGAAGATCCAACCATCCATACTCCAGGAAATAAAGCCCGACTGCTTATTGGAGGGAAGGATAGCAGAGGCAAAGATGAAGTACTTTGGCAACATCATGAGAAGAAAGGAAAGCTTAGGGAAGACAAAGATGCTGGGGAAAATGGAAGGAAAAAGGAAGAGGGGCCAACCAATGGCAAGATGGATGGATGGTATCCTTGAAGTGACTGCTTGACTCTGAAGGAGCTGGGGGAGGTGACAGCCAACAAGGAGCTCTGGCTTGGGATAGTCCATGAGATCATGAAGAGTCGGAAGCAACTGAACGCCCTAAAGCCCAAAAACTGAAGGGAAGGGGAACCTGGGGAAGCCTGCTCAGAGTGGCCAATGGGTCAAAAATTTTGTATTTTTGATTGCAGAACAAAAACACCCATTCAGAAAGGTGTCCCTTTCAGAAAGCGTTGGAAACTAAAATGGGGGTGGGTGGGCTTACGAATGAAAACAAACAAAAATGGATAGCGACAAATACACAAGCCTAATGGTTACCCTTATCTGAGCCATCATTAGTTGCAGCAGCAACAGAGCTCCACATCAGTAAAAGAGCAATGGTCAGGACCTCTCCAAACAAAGCTGTGATGCCAAACAAAGCACAAAGTAAGTGCTGTCCTTGTTTTCCCTGCACCATGGAGTGAAGGGAAAATAGGATGGCAGCACTGGCCCATGTAAACAGTGAAACTGGTTCTAAATTGGAACTGACTGAGTGCAGGGCTGCTCCAGAGTTTCAGGGAAGCTCAGAAATGTTCCCCAACATGTGCTAACACAGAACAAAACAATAGGATGGGATGGAAGTGGGACCTTAAACCTGCAACACTCCGCCCAAACAGGAATGGGACAGAAGGTATATTAGGAGACCAAAGTCCTTGGGTGTCATCTGGATGTCCAAGAGTGACTTCTGGCACAATTTGGGGTTTGTAGTCTATGTCATTGGGCCCTAAAAACCTTACTAGAATAAAAGTAAAAATACAGTCTATGATTGTATACTTCCCCTTTGTGTCTTGCATATTGTTTCTTGCAATTTGAATGTTAAATATGATATTAAAAGTTGTTAATAAAAGTGTTAAAGTTAATGCAAGCCTTAGAATGAATGTAAACATCCCACCTATAGTTTTATACCTTCCTTCCAATTTTGAGCTTTGAGAAAAAAGGAAATAGTTGCATTATTAAAATATATATCTTAGGGAGCTTTCACACTACAAAGTATTCAATTGTAGCAGGCAGTCATGAGTGCATTTCACAGAATCCTGGTGTCTAGTTTGTAAGAAGCCCTCTAGCCTAGCTTTAGCTTAAGATATCACCATGGTAGCTGAAGTAGAATCAAATGCAATAATTGTAACGTGGGACAGCTTCTAACCACCTTGCTAGAACGCCTTCTCTTGCTCTGACCTTCCTTTGTAATTTAATAATCTCCCACTCCCCAACCTGCTTGTTTGTCTTTCTGTCTCTTATATTAAAGTTAAAGATTTCCCCCGACATTAAGTCTAGTCATGTCCAACTCATCTCCATTTCAAAGCTGAAGAGCCAGCATTGTCCATAGACACCTCCTAGGTCATGTGACCAGTATGACTGCATGGAGTGCCATTACCTTCCTGCTGGAGCAGTACCTATTGATTTACTCACATGTGCACGTTTTCAAACTGCTAGGTTGGCAGGAGCTGAGCCTAACAGCGGGAGTTCACCCTGCTCTCTGGATTTGAACTGCCGACCTTTCAGACAGTAAGTTCAGCAGCTTAGCGGTTTAACCCTCTGTGCCACCAGGGGCTCCCTGTCTCTTATATATTTCTCAGTAAACAAATTAAAAGCATCACACAAGCAATATGAATGGGGAGATCCTATTGTTTGGGACCCTAACCCTCTAACACCCCTCCTGAGTGGGATTGGGATAGAAGATATACCATATTTCAGCCCATAATACTTACACACACCCTTTCATAAAAAATGGGATGCGACTATTATGTGAGGGGAAAAAAATCCCTGCCTTTGATTCTCTGGTTTCTGTTTTTTGGGGGTTTAAAAATATATATAAAATGCCTCTGAAAGGGGAGGAGGATGAGGGATGATCCAGCTTCAAACAGACAGCTGTTTCCATTTGTTGTTTAAACAACAGGTTCTGATTTCCCCTTCCTTCCTTCTTTCTCCAAAGGCAAGACAGTTTAGAAACTATAAAATGGGGGTCTCTGGAGCTCCACTCTTCTTTCCTTCCTCCTTCCTCCAAAGACAATGTACAAAATCGGAAATGGAAGGAGGGAAGATCTGAATTTCAGATACCTCAGCTTCAGGTTTTTAAAGGAAGGAAGGAAGGAAGGAAGGGGAAGGGGAAGGGGAAGGGGAAGGGGAAGGGGAAGGGGAAGGGGAAGGGGAAGGGGAAGGGGAAGGGGAAGGGGAAGGGGAAGGGGAAGGGGAAGGGGAAGGGGAAGAGAAGGGAAAGGAAGGAAGGAAGGAAGGAAGGAAGGAAGGAAGGAAGGAAGGAAGGAAGGAGGGCGGGCGGGCGGGCAGGCGGGCAGGAGGGAAGGAGGGAAGGAAGGGGGAATCAGCCCTAAGCAGCTTTGCTCCACTCTTCTTTCCTCTCTCCTTCCTCAGAAGGCAATTTACAAAATCTGAAATAGAAGGAGGAAGGAGGAAAGATCCAAATTCCAGAAACCTCCATTTCAGGTTTTTTAAAGGAAGGGAGGAAGGGAGGGGGAATCAGCCCTAAACAGCTTTGCGACTGTTATGCAAGGGTCACAAAAATATCAGTGTTGCCACCCCCAAAACGGGGGTGTGACTATTATGTTGTGGTAACTATTACCACAACGTAATAGTAACTATTAAACAGGGGCTGGATGGCTATCTGTCAGGTGTGCTTTGAATGCGATTTTTCTGCTTCTTGGCAGGGGGTTGGACTGGATGACCCACAAAGTCTCTTCTATCTCTATGATTCTATATGATGAAATACAGTATTTAGACCTGGCATGACTCTTAGCTTCACCTCTGGTGACCCTATTCTTTACCCTGCCATTAGGTGAAATCTGCTTCCCTGTAGTTGGAGGATTTGGAACAATGGCTTGAACATTAGGAAGAACCTGAACATTAGGAAGAACTTTCTGATTGTGAGAGCTGTTTAGCAGTGGAACTCTCTGCCTCAGAATGTGGTGGAGACTCCTTCTTTGGAGGCTTTTAAACAGAGTCTGGATGGCCATCTGTCAGGGGTGCTTTGAATGCAATTTTCCTGCTTCGTGGCAGGTGGTTGGACTGCATGGCCCAAGAGGTCTTCTCTGATTCTATGACATGGTAGTGAATCAGCATCGAATAACTCAGGTTCCTAGAAATATAGAGAAAATCAGTTGGAAAACAACCACCCGCTCATCACCCATAGTGATTAATATTTTACCATTAGGCAAGTCTTCACGCACTGGGGAAGGCAGAGCCGATCCTGTAACAAAAAGAAGGAAAAGAAGAGGAAGTTGGATCTCATGCCATTATCTGTGCCGATTACAAAAAAATTGCCAGGTACTTTCTGGATGAAGTCTTGAATACTGTAGTAGCTACATAGACATGGGGGTTTAGCTGTTGGGTAGGGCCAAATCAGAATTCTGCCCTTGCAAAAATTTGGGGAATTGCCCCCTGAAGTCCCCAATTTTTAAGCATTACAGACAGTGAGGTCTTGACAACCATTCATACCTAGAACTTTTCTATTTGTTGTATCCTTATTCCCTTATTCCCTTGACCTGTCCCTTTCATTGATTGCCTAAACCTTATTTCTGAATGTTCAGCTGTAATTTTAAGTTATTGCAATGTTAGAAATTTAAAGGAACAAATTCATCCTTATTTGGGGGACAGTCCTCGACTCTTCCCCCCCCCCCCCCACCTCCCATAGCCATGCCTTGTAATTAATCAGGAAGATTGCTTGCTCATATATATGTATGTATTTAAAATTTGAGTAAAGGGAGGTATGCACTTAATCAGAGAAAGTGAGGAATGCTAAGAGAAGCTCCCATGCTTTCCTCTAGAACAGTGGTTTTCAACCTTGATAAAATAATAATAATAATAAACTTTATTTATATACCGCTCTATCTCCCCGAGGGGGACTCGGGGCAGTTTCCAAGTAACATCACCGAAACATACAAAATAAATATAAAATTCACAAAACAACATAAGCATTAAATTATCACAATAAAACATGTATATTAAAAATAATCCTGCTTATTCAGAGCAATTAAAAAATAAACATTCCTAATGTCGCGATACAGTTCCTCATGTTGTGGTGACCCCCAGGCCATAAAATTATTTTCGTTGCTATTTCATAACTGCAATTTTGCTGCTGTTATGAATTGTAATGTAAATATCTGATATGCAGGATAAATTTTCATTCACTGAAAATTTGGCACAAATACCCGATCCACCCAATTTTGAATACTGGTGGGGTTGGGAGGGGGATTGGTTTTGTCATTTGGGAGTTGTAGTTGCTGGAATTTATAGTTAACCTACAATCAAAGAGCATTCTGAACTCCACCAACAATGAAATCGAATTAGACTTGGCACACAGAACTCCCATGACCAAGAGAAAATACTGGAAGGGTTTGGTGGGCATTGACCTCGAGTTTCGGAGTTGTAGTTCACCTACATCCAGAGAGCACTCTGGACTCAAACAATGATGGATCTGGACCAAACTTGGCACAAATACTCAATATGCCCAAATGTGAACACTGGTGGAGTTTGGGGAAAATAGACCTTGACATTTCGGAGTTGTATTTTCTGGGATTTATAGTTAGCCTACAATCAAAGATCATTCTGAACCCAGCCCACAATGGACCTGCACCAAACTTGGCGCACTACTTACATGGCCAACATTGAATACTGGTGAGGTTGAGGTTGGCTGTTTTTGGAATTCTGGGAGTTGTAGTTCATCAACACCAAAAAGGAAGAGAAGGACAAGCGGAGAGATGTTCAACCTTCTCTGTCAAAAGGGTTCCTAAGACCATCAGAAATATGTGTTTTCTGATGGTCTTTAGCAACTCCTCTGAAACCCCCTCGCAATGCCCCCCCCCAGGGTCCTGACCCCCAGGTTGAGAAACACTGCTCTAGAATTCTCTTTGTCAGTCAAGTTCAAGTGTCTGCAAAGAACTTTTATAATGCTTGCCAATGATTCATGGAGAAATGGAGGAGATCTCACCATTTTTTTAAAAAAGCAGATGAAAGACCCTCCATCACAACTACCACTGATCTGAGCTTGGCAGGAGAAACATAGCAGCAGTGTCTATTGGATTTAATCCCTTTCCTTATTGTCATTCTCTTTTCCTGTCTCTGGCACATCTTACTTAGATTTATTTATTTTATTATTTATTTACCATATTTCTACCCTGCCCTTCTCACCTTGTAGGGGACTCAGGGTGGTTCACATATATAGGCAGCAATTCGATGTCATAAGAACATGCATCAATAAAATAAACATATATATCAAAACAATCATTAAAAGCATATCAAACATTAAAAAGCACATATTTAAAATCATGCAGTCTAATATCGTAGTCTGTAGCAGTTCGAGATTGTCATCACACTATTCTGTGTTCTCTTATTGCACTGGAAGATTAGTAACTGCACGCTTGGTCCCACATCCAAGTTTTTAGCTTTTTCCTGAAGGTCAGGAGGGAAAGGGCTAATCTAATTTCACTAGGGAAGGAGTTCCATAGCTGAGGGGTCACCTGTCTCTCATCCCCACCAACTGCACTTGCGAGGGAGGTGGGACCGAGAGCAGGGCCTCCCCAGAAGATCTTAACCTCCTAGCTTGCTCATAGAGGGAGGAACATTTGGACAGGTAAACAGGGCTGGATTCATTTAGGGCTTTATAGGCTAAAGCCAACACTTTGAATTGTGCTCGGTAGCAGACTGGCAGCAAATGGAGCTGACGTAACAGGAGAGTTGTATGCTCCCTGTACTCTGCTCCAGTGAGCAATCTGGCTGCTGCCCATTGGACTACTTGAAGCTCCCAAACAGTCTACAAAGGCAACCCCATGCAGAGCGAGTTACAGTAGTCTATCCAGAATGTAACAAAAGCTTGGATTACCATGGCCAAGTCAGACTTCCCAATGTACGGGTGCAACTGGCGCACAAGTTTTAATTGAGTTTTAACTGTGCAAAAGCTCCCTTGGCCATTGCTGAGACCTAGGGTTCCAGGACCAGCGATGAGCCCAGGATCACTCCTGAGCTGCGAACCTGTGTCTACAGGGGGAGTGTAACCCTATACCCTGTTTGGCCTTTTGACTGACCAGGAGTATCTCTGTGGTGCCTTCCAAACAGGCCCTATATTTCAGGATCTGATTTCAGGTTTTCTGTTTATCCCAGGTCTTTATACCCCTGGTTTCATTTTCTTCCTCCATGCTGTCATCACATGTGCCTTCTAATCATGCAAATAGTGATGAATGAAAGTGAACTATAAATCTCAGCAACTACAACTCCCAAATGACAAAACCAATCCTCCTAATCCCATCAATATCCAAATGTATGCATATTGGGTATTTGTGCCAATTTGGTCCTGTGAATGAAAACACACCCTGCATATCAGATATTTATATTACGATTCACAGCAGTAGCAAAATTACAGTAATGAAGTAGGAACAAAAATAATATTATGGTTGGGGGTCACCACAGCATGAAGAACTGTATTAAGGGGTCGCGGCATTAGGAAGGTTAAGAAAGACTGCTCTAGGTGGTTAGAATGATCTATTTAGCCCAATTTTATGGAACAGGTTTGGAGAGTGATTTAATATAAGGTTCAAATTAAAGCACTCCCTAAAGCTACAGATGTAAAAGGACAACATTTTTATACATAGGAGAAATTTAGAATACTGCCTAAACTCATATATTCTTGTATGACCCCACTTCAGTAGTATCTCAAATTATCAGGTTTGTACAAGCTTGTTGATCTGTGATGTGACCTGCAGCCAAGAGATCCCACTCTGTTCAGTTATTCTTTTTCACTGAGTCCTGATCTACACTGCCCTATAATCCCGATCAATGCAGTTATTCCGCATTCTGAAACTGGATTATAGGGCAGTGTAGATTCATCCTGAGCCACCAGCTTCATATTTGTCTTTCATTTTAACTTACCCACAAGAAGTAGCAGGACAGTTAAGCAAATCTTCATGTTGGCTTCCCCTTTGAAAGTAAGCAAGAAAGGAGGAGAAGGAATTTAAAATTGAATCAAGAGATTAGTGTAAGATTATAATTATATGTTTGTGGTTTGTTGTCTATTTCTGTAGTTCATTCTCATCTAATTCAGGATTGAGTGGATACTTCCCTAATTTCATACATACTTCAGCAGAACCTGGATCAATGGTCAAGTAATTGAAAAGTTGCCTTTTGGACTTCAGCATCCAGAACTCCAAACTACATCCCAGTTGTCTAGGGGGCTCTATGAATGATATTCCCCCACCCCTTCAAAAAGTATTTCCAAATCCCAAACTTTGGCTCAACTTCCATAGTAAGGTAAGGGTAAAGGTTTCCCTTGATATTAAGTCTAGTCGTGTCCAACTCTGGGGGGTGGTGCTCATTTCAATTTCTAAGCCAAAGAGCCAGCATTGTCCAAAGACACCTCCAAGGTCATTTGGCTGGCATGACTGCATGGAGCACTGTTACATTCCTGCAGAAGTGGTACCTATTGATCTACTCACATTTGCATGTTTTTGAACTGCTAGGTTGGCAGAAGCTGGGGCTGACAGCGGGAGCTCACTCCATTCACTGGATTCGAACCACCATTTAAAAACCACCAGCCTTTTAGTCAGCAAATTCAGTGGCTCAGTGGTTTAACCATAGTACATTTTGGCTTTTAGGTAAAAGCAATTTGTCCTTTCCTAGAAGCCCAATGAGTTAGAGGAAAAGGGAGGGAGGGACGGAGGGAGAGCGGGAGGAAGGAAGGAAGGAAGGAAGGAAGGAAGGGTGGTCAGAATTGAAAAAAAATCAATTGATAGGATCATTGTTCATGCTTAAAAGGAAGGATTGACAATAAAACTCTTAACAGAAATTAAAGTGGGGGGGGGGGGATGATCTCATCCCTGGAGTGCTGGAAAAAATGGCAAGGTAAATTCCCAATAAATAAAGTAGATATACTCCCAGTAGGGTTTCTAGACAATAAAAAAGAACAGATATTTGGCAAAGTTATAACAAATTTGAAACAGAATGGAATGAAATTGATAAAAGACCTCCTAAACCCAGATGTGACAATTAAGGATTGGGAGACAATATATAGTTGGAGTACAATATAATTTGAAGCAAGCACTGATAGAAATATGGAAAGAGGATCTAAAGAATAATGATCCAAACATTGAGCACTGGATCAATTCAATCAAAAACATCAAGCATATAAGGCTTTGAGAAACACAAAGGAAAATGCTGACTAAATGGTACAGGACCCCAATTAAAATAGCTCACATAACTAAAACAACCACAAAACTATGTTGTCACAGATGTGGAAAAACTGGCTCCTATATCCATATGTGGTGGGAATGTGACAGAGTACAATATTTTTTATAATAAGGTAAAGAAGGAAATGGAAGAATTAATAGGGCATAAATTGGTTTTGAATAAAAAAGAATTTTTCACCCAGAAATTAGACAAGAACGAAAACATCAAAGCTTGGGGGGAAATTATAAAATACATGATAGCAGCCGCCCAAGCAGCTGTGGCCTTGGGGTGGAAAGACCATAGGAAGTGGGAAGTTAAAAAATGGTACGGTTACCTAGCAGATTATATGCCTCTATCTCTGAAAGAAGAGCCAAATATACAGTATGCCGACTTAAGAAGACCTGGGTTCATAAATGGGGAAGACTGATAGAAAAAGTTGAAGTAAAAGAAAGATATAAAGAGCTGCTGAACCATTCTCTTTACACGATTGTTCAATTAAATTAATATTTGAATGAAAACAAGTACTGTTCCCAGAGGGTGGAGAGAGGGAGAGAGGGGTGTAAAATCGATAGACACAAGTGGGAGATAAAGGTGGAATTGATAAGAACACTATGAAAATAATATTTGATATGTTTTCAATATGTACTTCAATATTTGAAAATGGTGATGGATTGTGATATTATTCTACCTGTATCAGCAATAAAAAATTATAAATTTTTAAAAAAGGAAGGAAGGGTGAAAAGATTATTAGAAAGAGAGACAGGAGTGGAAGGAGGAGAAAACAGGGTGACAGAAAGATGGTGATTCCCACTGATTTTTCTCTTTCACTTCAGTTTGGTGCTGTCTTGCTCACCTCTTGGGTCCTCCTGTCTTCCAAGTCTTTATCCCACAGGTTCCAGCTACCTGAAAGAGTCTGCTGCTTATATAGACAAGCTCCCCAATCTGCCCATGCCCAGCCTGCCCGTTGAAGTCATGACCCATCTTCTGCCCTGTTCTTCCCCTTCCTCCATGTAACAAATCTGGCCATATGCCCTGGGGACTCATGGCCAACCCAACGATGAGAAGGAAGTTCTAAATCCATTCTTAATCCAACTGCATATACCTGATTCAGAAGGCAAACTGAGGCTTTATTCAAAACCTCACCCACCCCAAAAGACAGGGGCTAGAGGAGAAAAGGGAACAGAAGGATAAACCGTGAAAGGTTGCATAAAGTTCCTGTTGCTTGCTGATGTTCCAATAGGGCAATGCATTTTGAGATGGTTCCTTTAGCCCAGTGGTTCCCAACTTGTGATCCATGGACCACCAGTGGTCTGCAAGAACAAAAATATGGTCCATGGCTTCACCATTATTACACTGTTGCCTCAAAACCACTTGGCAACGAGAGGGATTGGTCTCACGAAACCCTCTTATTGTGCTGAGGCAATGGGGCTGTCGGGAGGGGAGAGGCTGATTGCCCATGAAAGATTACTACTTACACATCAGCTTTAGATTATTAAATATGCTTTTCTGTAGGCAAGTAGATGGCAACTACTGGATGACATATGTTCTGTATCAGAAACTAGAGCTAATGTGGTCTACCCAATGCAATGTTCTGAATCAACACTCCAATAATGCATGCCCAGTGTGGAACACATCTCATCATGCTAAAACAGTGGATGTGGCTCTTAATGAGACATGTCACATTATTACGGGGTGTCTGCTCCCTACACCACTAGAGAAATTACAAAATTACACTGTCTACCTGGTATTGCACCACCTGACATCTGCCGGGAAGTAGCAGCCAATAGTGAAAGGACCAAGGCAGTGACATCTCCAGCCCACCCCCTGTTTGGGTATCAGCCAGCACGTCAATGACATAGTTTTCTAAGATCTACAGAGACACTCGCTGGAACACCCCAGCAAGCGAGAGTCCAAAAGTGGCAGGCTCAAACCCAGAACCTCAATCAATGGCTGATACCAAATGAGAGACTCCCTCCTGGGCACACAGAAAACTGGGCGACTTGGAAGATGCTGAACAGACTGCGCTCTGGCACCACGAGATGCAGAGCCAATCTTAAGAAATGGGCCTACAAAGTGGAATCCACGACATGCGAGTGTGGAGAAGAGCAAACCATGACCACCTGCTGCAATGCAACCTGAGCCCTGCCACATGCACAATGGAGGATCTTCTTGCAGCAACACCAGAGGCACTCCAAGTGGCCAGCTACTGGTCAAAGGATATTTAATCAACTACCAAGCTTGCAAACTTGTTTGTGTTTGTTAAAAATGTAATACAAATGTCTGGTTGTTGCTGACACGATAGATAAATAAATAAATAAATAGCCCCAATAACCAAACCAAATCTAAAGTTGACCAAAAACTGATTTGCAACCCTTTTGGTACTGATGTTGGAGAGTGGTCCCTGGTCAAACTGGTCCCTGGTCAAAAGAAAACTTTGGGAACCACTGCTTTAGCCACTGAGAGAAGCAGAAGAAAAGAGCTGTGATCTGGATTTAAAGTGGATTCATTCCCCAGGGTGATGAGGTAGTTAGAATTGAAAGATACAATGGGAAGGCCTATGGAATTCATTAAGTCACCCCTTCTTCTATAATTGGAAACCTGGGGACTGCTGTTTAAATGGCCCATAGTATCATGGATCCATATCTGGTGTGTTCAAAATGCCTCCATGCCATAATTTCCTAGCCAAAGTTGAGAAATGAAAACATCTGGGGCTCTGCGCAGGAAAGAGCCTGATAACACAAGCCAGCTCAGACTTGATGATCTGGAGGCTGAATGGAGGAATTTTTGGGAGTTGAGGGAATGGAGCTTTGGGGATTGAAACGGAAGTTGCCCATGATGTCTTCATTCATGACATTGCTTAATAGTAGTAGCATTACAGAAATTTCAAAGAACTCATTATGAGTGGATTTAATTGCTACTAAGTTTCTGCAATCATCACACACATATACTGTGTTCTGCCTATAAATGAAGCAAATAAGAATATTAGATGTAGACTTGTCTGATCCCTTTGCCAATTGCAAGCCATTCACTTCTCCATATGCCCTCCTGAAGGAGGCCTCTTGTCCTGAGTTCATCAATTTTTGAGATAACTGTACTTTCTCATTATTTACACAACAATCCATAAAGTATGCACTGATTTATATAGCAATATGCGTTTTAAAAGACAATTCCTAGGGTGCATCTAAACTAGGCATGGCCCTCCAGGTGTTTTGGACTTCAACTCCCACCATTCCTAACAGCCTCAAGCCCTTCCCTTTTCTACTGTCAGCATAGCTTTAACGGCTGAGCGGAAAAGGAAGGAGTCTGAGGCTGTCAGGAACAGAGGCGGCCCTAGGTAATTTTCAATGGTAAGCAAACAGTATTTTGCCCCCCCCCCCCAAATCAAGCACTGATATATATTTTCTGTTTGTCGTGGGAGTTCTGTGTGCCATATTTGGTTCAATTCCATCATTGTGGAGTTCAGAATGTTCTTTGATTGTAGGTGAACTATACATCCCAGTAACTACAACTTGTATATGTCAAGGTCTATTTTCCCCCAAGAGCGCCTCAAGACCGCCCCTGGGCAAAATCAATTATACTGCAAATGCTTACTTTGCCGCCCCTGGTCTGGAATGGTGGGAGTTGAAGTCCAAAACACCTGGAGGGCCCAAATTTTGCCCATGCCTGATCTATACTGTAGTTTTAAGCCATTTTAATATCTATGGTTCAATGCTAGGGCACTTTCTATTCTGTCTCTATAATTGGGCCATAAACTTGGATTATGATTTCCATGCAGTCTCCTTGATATTACTTGTATTTTGCATTGTATCACCTTTTGCTTTTGATGTTTCTTGTCCTGTTCTTAATGCCACACTGTATCTTTGTTATTTCCAGAGTAAAATGCAATGTAAATATTTGATTCAAAATGTTCCATTGTTGTCTACTTTGGCTACCTCACCCCAAGTATTGCAATGTTTGCACGTTGCATGATTTCTAGCTTCTCTGGATTCGTGCTTTTCACATTAAATGCTCTTATTAAATGTGTTGTGCAGCCCCAGATTTCCCTTTGACCTCTGAGCCCATCATTTTTGATGAAGTCTTGTTTTCCTGCTACTATCTTGTTTGCTTTGTGTCATTACTATGGGGTTTTCAGTGTGAAATGCCTCAAGCATTTCACTTTGTACCACTGCAACCTTCTACAATGCATTAGCATGAATGTCTGTGAGATTTCAATCAGTATCACTCCGTAATACTGCCACTACCAAACAGCTATATGCCTCCTCAGCAAAAGCCTAAATGACTTAGTAGAGCTTATCAATATTGTGTTGCCGAAGAACATTAGGAAGAACTTCCTGACTGTGAGAGCCATTCAGCAGTGGAACTCTCTGCCCCGGAGTGTGGTGGAGGCTCCTTCTTTGGAAGCTTTTAAACAGAGGCTGGATGGCCATCTGTCAGGGGTGCTTTGAATGCAATTTACCTGCTTCTTGGCAGGGGGTTGGACTGGATGGCTCATGAGGTCTCTTTCAACTCTATGATTCTATGAAGGCTTTCGTGGCTGAATCACTGGGTTGTTGTGAGTTTTCTGGGTTATATGACCATGTTCCAGAAGCATTTTCTCCTGATGTTGCACCCACATCTATGGCAGACATCCTCCAAGGTTGTGAAGTCTGTTGGAAACTAGGCAAGTAGGGTTTATATATCTGAGGAATGTCCACAGTGGGAGAAAGAACTCTTGTCTACTTGAGGCAAGTGTGAATGTTGCAACTGTCCACCTTGATTAGGATTGAATGGCCTTCAATGGGGGGGGGGGGGGGTGCACACATCCCATGGCCTTTCCGCATCTTCTGCTTGTCTTTCCCCATTTTAAGCCATTTGGAGTCTGTTGATGTGATGGCCCCCATGGGACTCCATGGTTGTGTTATCCTTATTGCTTTGGGCCTCCACCACTGTCAAGGCTGAACAAGAGAAATACACATTGCCCAAAATACACATTGCCCAAAACTAGAGCTGACCCAAGAAATTTTACTTAGCCTCTGTAGAGTTCTCAATCCTGTCTCTATGAAATGCATTTCCTGATGTGCCAAAATGATCATACAACTGCTTTCTGTGCCATATAATTAGAGTATGTTAATACTAGTATTGTGCTTTCGAAGTAAACCTTGACCTGCTTCGTTCCCGGCTTTCAGTGGGGGCCCCAATCCTTTTTTGGGAGCCTCCCGAAATTGGGAGGGCAGATATCTGTTTTCACTCTGGGGTGTCAAAAGATCTGTTTTCAATCAGCCTATTAAGGGAAGGGGGGCTTCCTGGGTTCTCCTTTTGTCATTTCAGGCATTAATGCTGTTTTACTCTTGAGGAGAGGCGCTCAACTCCAGGCAGGTGCATGCTTTAAGGAGGCTTCTTACCTGTTTCTTACTCAAGAGGAAGTGCTCATCTACAGACAGTTGCATGTGCTTTCTGGGCCTGCTCCACATCACGTGCACTTTCCAAGGGAAGAAGGCAAGTTCTCTTACTCCAGAGAAGGTGCTCAGCTGCAGCACCAGGCAGGCACGTGCACTTTCTGGGCCTGCCACATACATTTTGCAAGGCAAGAAGGCAGCCATCTCTTACTCCAGAGGAGGCACTCGGCTGAGCACCAGGCAGGCACCATGCTTTCTGGGCCTGTTGTACACAACATGCACTTTCCAAGGCCAGGAGGCATCCTGCAAGTTCTCTTACTCCAAAGGAGGTGCTCAGCTGCAGGCAGCTGTACACGCTTTCTGGGCCTGCAGCACACCACATGCAATTTCCAAGGTAAGGAGGCTGCTCACAAAAAGCAGGCAAGGAGCCCAGATCAGCTCTCGCTTGCTTTCGTGTCGAGCTGATTTTTGTACCAGGAGGGGGCTTCCCATTAAATGCTCCCAAAGGTACAAAAGTAAAGAAAGAAAGAATGAAATGAAGAAAAACAGTTCTGCACACAACCCTAGTCGATACTACTCTCCTGGGTCCATCCAGTAGAATCCTAGGATTTTTTGTTTCATAAGGTGCTTAGAATCCATTGCCAGAAAGCTCTAAAGCAGTCTTCAGAGGAACAGAGAATTTCAAGTATTCTTTTTCTTGAATTCCAGGAAGTCCAGGAACAAAAAGACATGCCGTTATTTGATAACCAAAGTATTATTATTATTATTATTATTATTATTATTATTAACTTTATTTGTACCCCGCTAGCATCTCCCGAAGGACTCGATGCGGCTTACACGGGCCGAAGCCTCAAAACACAATACAATAAAAACATAACACAACAATAAACAAAGCAAATCAAAACAATTAAGCAAAATAACCACAATGACAATACATCAATACATCAAGACACTATTAAAACTGGTTCGGCCGGCGCAATGGGGTACAGGGTTAAAAGTGCTGAGATGGCAGGAGGAACGTAGGATTAAAGTGCGGTGTGCAGCAACATTGGTTGCGCTAAAGTGCTTCTAGGACTTGGGATGGGGATTCCTAATCTGGGAAGGCACATCGGAACAGCCACGTTTTTAGGTTCCTTCTGAAAACTGCTAGAGTAGGGGCCTGACGAAGCTCTTTTGGAAGGGCATTCCAAAGTCGGGGGGCCGCCACAGAGAAAGCCCTGTCCCGTGTCCCCACCAAGTGCGCTTGCGACGTAGGTGGGATCACGAGCAGGGCCTCCCCAGATGACCGGAGCGAGCGTGTGGGTTCGTAGATGGAGATGCGGTCACGCAGGTAGGGTGGTCCCAAACCGTTCAGGGCTTTGTAGGTGAGCACCTGCACCTTGAATTGGGCTCGGAAAATAAATGGCAGCCAGTATCCAAACTATACTGAAAATTAAGGAAGGACAGAAGGGGAGACTCAACAGTAGCTGCCATTTTCGACGTTTGGGTTTCATGGACAACACATGGCCAGAAGGAAATGTGCAGTCTTTCCATTTTTGCAATCCTTGCACCACCACCACCACCACCCCGCTCCTGAAACACACACACACAAACAAATAAGAACATTCCTTAGCAAAAAATACTTTAGAATTCCTTTGTTTCACATTGTGCACACATTGTTGTAGAGAAGAATGGCAGTTCCAGAGAGCATGTTTCACCTTTAAGACAAGATGCATGATTTACTTTTTTTAAATGTGTGTTTTTCCTAATTCAGAAATGCATTAAAAATCCACCCCTAAATTAACTTTCCTCTATGATTCCTGGCAAATTCAAGAGACAAGGAAATGTATATTAGTCCGCCAAAACTGCCATCACTGTGTCGTCTAGCTCTCCTTAGATACAATGCAGCTTGGCATTGCTTCTTCTCTCTCCCTCTCTCTTGCCATTTAAAAGCTTAGTATTAGCTTAATATTAATGGCCATTCATCCTCATTCCTTTGCCATAGGATAAAGTAAAATAAAAACCAGAGAGCAGAAAATGATTTAAGATCCAGCTTGGTGTTGAGTGAAAAATGTAGACCTAGATTAGCTATTGATCCTCAGTTGGTTTGCTTCTGCAAAGAAACTCGGGATTAGGTGAGTGTACAAGGTGCGGCTTCTGTTTGCCTTGGCCATTCCGCTTGTGCTAAAGTCCCAAATGTTTGCGAATCGAGCCTTGGAGGGAGACCAGGATCTTACTGTGCTCTGGGCTTTAGTGTAATAGAATGCTACTTAAAGTGGTGCTCTGTGGTGCCAGCCCATGAGCTTTCAGCTGCTAGTTTGTGTTAGATTAGAATCTATGTGACTATGATAATCAAATATGATACAAATTGGGAGAAAAACTGTTCTTTTGCATGAAATATTGAGAAGCACTGGTGCAAAAGAAGGAAAGGGAATAATAGTTAAGAAGAGGGAAAGAAGGAGGGAAGGAGAGAAGGAAGGGAAAAAAAGAGTAGAGAAGGAAGGGATGAGAGAAGGAGGGAGAGAAAGGAAGGAAACATTTTGCCTAATGTGGAAGCCGGTTAGGTTCTGAAAGCTGCCATGATATATTTTCTGCAATTTTTGGTCAAGGAAGTCATTACTTTTCTGGATATCGGATTGTTTTGCATTTTACTGCAACACAATCCAACTACTCTTGGATATGTTTCCTGTAGGAAAAGTGTCTCTAATTTGCCTTGTTGTCAGTCTTGAGCAGCCACTTTTTCTTCCTATGGGTCACCTCCCTCCTCTGCTGGCAAATGTCCCCCTTATTAGATGGTGTGTTCAATCCCCATGTACTTTGCAGAGTATGAATCTGTGTCACACCCTTGTTCTGTGCCAATATGCCTTGGGCAAGGGCAGAAGATGGATCATGTCCAAATCTTAATATGTTTGCTGACCATTACATTTTTTTCAACTCACAGTCATGCCATGCACTCGTCTTTAGATATTGTTTACCCATCCCATGAACATGAGGACATCTCCTACTTTTTTGCATCCTGGGCCTGATCTCTAGCTCCTAATGGGTGATGGGACACAAAGGATGAGACCTGAAAGAAACAGGCCGGCCCTGAACTCTGGTAAAGTGTATCCACCTGCATTTCATGCAGTATGATGAATAAGATGGGCTAAAGCTTTCCTGAGCAAAAGGGTCAGTTCTAAACTGATATTGTCTAAGGTTGCAAGATGCAAGATGAGAACCAATAATCCTTTGTTTTGTATCACTCTATTTGGAGTAAGATAGACAGACTTGTGGTCTCTTCCAACTCCATGAATTTAAGTTCACATAAATTTGCCAGACTGAAATCTGGAGAAACCTTCTGTACGACCCTAAGCTCAGTGACTACTTACTGGGCAAATCTCAGAATCATAGAATTCAGAGGGGAGCCAGAAATTGTGTGAGACTCCCCATTTCATGTAGGAAATCCAACTAGAGCAGCATTTCTCAACTCGGGTGTCGGAACCCCTGGGAGGACAGTCATGAGGGGGGTGTCAGAGGGGTGTTTTCTGTGGTTCATGGGGGTTCTGTGTGGGAAGTTTGGCCCAATTCTATCATTGGTAGGGTTCAGAATTCTCTGATTGTAGGTGAACTATGAATCCCAGCAACTGCAACTTCCAAATGTCAAGGTCTATTTTCCCCAAACTCTACTAGTGTTCACATTTGGGCATATTGAATATCTGTGCCAAGTTTGGTCCAGATCCATCATTGTTTGAGTCCACAGTGCTCTCTGGGTGTAGATGAACTACAACTCCAAAACCCAAGGTCAATGCCTACCAGACCCTTCCAGTATTCCCTGTTGGTCATGGAAGTTCTGTGTGCCAAGTTTGGTTCAATTCCATGGTTGGTGGAGTTCACAGTGCTCTTTGATTGTAAGTTAACTATAAATCCCAACAACTACAATCCCCAAATCACAAAATCAACCCCACACTCCAAACCTCAACAGTATTCAAATTTGGGCGTATCAGGTATTTGTGCAAAATTTGGTTCAGTGAATGAAAATACATCCTGCATATCAGATATTTACATTATGATTCATAGCAGTAGAAAAATTACAGTTATGAAGTAGCAACAAAAATAGTTTTATGGTTGGGGGTCACCAGCACATGAAGAACAGTATTAAGGATTCACAGCATTAGGAAGGTTGAGAACCACTGGGCTAAAGCTTTCCTGAACAAGAGGGTGAACTGTAAACTGATATTGTATAAGGTTGCAAGATGATAGTCAGTAGTCCTTTGTTTTGTATCGCTTTATTTGGAGTGTGGTAGTACCTCTTTTTCAGCTAGATAGACTTGTGGTCTCTTCCAACTCCATGAGTTTATGCTCACATAAATTTGTCAGACTGAAACCAGAGAAGCCTTCTGTGTGACTCTAAGCTCAGTGATCTGCTTGACTACCTATTGGGCAAATCTCAGAATCATAGAATTCAGAGAGCCACCAGAAGTTATTGTGTGAGACTCCCCATTTTATGCAAGAAATCCAGCTAGAGTATCCTCACCCGATAGCTATCCAGTCTCTTTGGAAGAAAAGGGAAGAGCCCCCTGTCTCTTGATAATTTGTTCCTTTGCCAGACCGCTTCTTTTAAGTTAATCAAAATCTCCCCTCCTGTAATAACACCATGGGCATATTGATAATTATCATATTATCATATCAGTCTTTTTCTGTGATGACCCGTTAATACTTAAAAGCTCAACCACTTAGAAATGTTATTTTCACCAGCTCCCACAACCTTTCTTCATATGTTTGTTATACGAGGGGCTGCTGATAAGTCTTTGGCTTTGTGTTCTTGCTTTGTTTCTATGGTAACAAATGTTACAACACATGAAAGCCTTATGTGTATAATATATGCTTTCAAAATTTCATGTTTGTAACTTATGACAACAGTGATCTAGGCATGGGAGAAAACAAAATGGCGGAGTCTGAGGCGTTATTCACAGCAAATGAGAGCAGAGGAGTGATCAAATTCTTCGTTTCTGCAAGGAAAATCTGCAAAGGATAATCATGGTAATATGTTGCAGACATTGGGGGAATCAATGCCCTTCATATTCTACAGTTAAGAACTAGGTTGCCAAATTTAAAACAGGCCACTTCAGCACCAATGATGAGGAATGTCCTGGATGACCGAGAGTGATTGTTGTTCCGAGATCGTGAATGCTGTGCACAACCTCATACTGGAGAATTGGCAAATTTCAGTTAAAGGAATAGCAGGCATCATGGGGATTTCTCGTGAATGTGTTTGTATCATTATCCATGAATGTTTGAACATGAAGAAGCTCTCTGCAAAGTGGGTCCCCAAATGTTTGACAAGAGTTCAAGCATGCGAGTGAAAACTTTCCAGTCCATTTGTCAGCGTTTCTGGACTGATAAGAACTTCCTGGATCAACTGGTCATTATGGATGAGACCTGGAGTTATTTGTATGACCCTGAAACCAAGGAGCAGTCAAAAGAGTGGAGGCACAGTGGTTCTCCTCATCCAAAGAAGTTCAAGGTGCAAAAATCCGCCACTAAATTGATGGCATCTGCGTTCTGGGATAAGGAGAAGGTCCTGCTAGTGGACTACCTTCAGAATAGTCCCACCATCAATTCAAGGTATAACACTGAACTTTTGGACAAATTGAAGGCAGTTCTGAAGGCCAAAAGACGCTTCCAAAGGAATCTTGTTCCTGCAAGACAATGCCTCCATTCACACTGCACAAGTGGCAAAACTGGTGGAGCTAGGCTTCCAGCTGATTGACCACCCACCTTCTTCACCAGATCTAGCTCCCTCCAACAATCATCTGTTTCCAAACCTGAAGAAACACCTCAAGGGTACCAAATTTCACACCATTTCAGATGCCATGGCTGCTATGGATGACTGGTTTGAGGCACAACTAAAATCCTTCATTTTGCAAGCTTGCTCCCTCCACCCTCACATATTTATACGTGGCTATCATGTCTCCCCTCAGTCTTCTCTTCTGTAGGCTAAACATGTCCAGCTCTTTAAGTTGCTCCTTATAGGCTTGTTCTCCAGAACCTTGATCATTTTAGTCACCCTCCTCTGGACACATTCCAGCTTGTCAACATCTTCCTTCAGTTGTGGTGCCCAGAACTGGACACAGAATCCCAGGTGTGGTCTAACCAAGGCAGAATAGAGGGGTAGCATTACCTCCCTAGATCTAGACAATTTACTCCTATTCATGTAGGCCAAAATCCCATTGGCTTTTTTTTTTTTTTGCTGCCGCATGACATTGTTGGCTCATGTTTAACTTGCTGTCCATGAGCACTCCAAGATCTTTTTCACATGTACTGCTCTCGAGCCAGGCGTCCCCCATTCTGTATCTTTGCATTTCATTTGTTCTGCCTAAGTGGAGTATCTTGCATTTGTCACTATTGAACTTCATTTTGTTAGTTTTGGCCCATCTCTCTAATCTGTTGAGATCATTTTGAATTCTGCTCCTGTCTTCTGGAGTATTAGCTATCCCTCCCAATTTGGTGTCATCTGCAAACTTGATGATCATGCCTTCTAACCCTTCATCTAAGTCATCTAAGTCAGATGAGGCCTGACTTGTACAGAATACAGTAGGAGTATTCCTCCTCTACTTTTTTTAGGACACTATGGTTCTAGGGAAGGGGTATTGTTTGCCTTTTTGGACACAGCATAAAGCTTCTGGAACAATGTTCAATTGATGATCTGTTCACAGAGGAACATGCCCTGTTGGCTTCCAAGCTGCACAGGTGCCAGCGGGGCAGTTTCCTGTTTTGGCAGAGAAGACCTTTGCTATATCATACCCATCTCTACACAGCTTCTCACCAATAGGTTCTTAGCATAGCCAATCTTGAGGAGTGCTGGGGATGGCAGTTCAAAAAGACATGCTGTATTTTGCCCTTCAGCATTTCAAAGGATGTCAAATTCTTGCAAAATGCTCCTTAATACACTCTTATTTTTGTACATTTTAAAAGACCATTAAATAAACAATCTGACTTAGAATGATAGAGTTGGAAGAGACCTCATGGGCCATCCAGTCCAACCCCCTGCCAAGAAGCAAGAAAATGGCATTCAAAGCAACCCCAACAGATGGCCATCCAGCCTCTGTTTAAAAGCCTCCAAAGAAGGAGCCTCCACCATACTCTGGGGCAGAGAGTTCCACTGCTGAACAGTTCTGACAGTCAGGAAGTTCTTCCTCATGTTCAGATGGAATCTCCTTTCTTGTAGTTTGAAGCCATTGTTCTGCATCCTAGTCTCCAGGGAAGCAGAAAACAAGCTTGCTCCCTCCTCCTTATGACTTCCTCTCACATATTTATACATGGCTATTATGAATTTAAAAGTACTATTAGATTACTGCAGTCCAAAAGAGCCAGGAGGAACCCCAATTGGGGAAAGCTATAATGAATGTTGGCTGAAGGTAGATTGTCTCCTAGGAGCATATTATGAGAATGGTCTTCAGTCAGACCTTCATCTGCTTTCTTTCCTACCTGCTCCACCCATCCCAAAAGTTCTTGGCTCTCACTGCTGCCACGTCAGAATATGCCAGTACAAGTCACAATTGGCAAGTTTCTTCCTTCTGCAAACTGTATAGACCAGCATATTGTCGAAGGTTTTCATGGCTGGAATCACTGGCTTGTTGTGCGTTTTCTGGGCTGTATGGCCATGTTCCAGAAGTATTCTCTCCTGACATTTCGCCTGCATCTGTGGCACACATCCTCAGATGTTGTGAGGTCTGTTGAAAACTAGGAAAATAGGGTTTATACATCTGTGGAATATCCAGAGTTGGAGAAAGAACTCTTGTCTGTTTGAGGTAGGTGTGAATGTTGTAATTGGCTACTTTGATTAGCTTTTAATGGCCTAGCAGTTTCAAGGTCTCACTTCTTACTGCCTGGGGGAATCCTTTGTTGGGAGGTAAATCAGGGACAGCTAATCACATCCCAAGAAAGGATTCCCCCAGGCAGTAGGAAGTCAGACCTTGAAACTGCTTGGTCCTTAAATACTAATCAAGGTGGCTAATTAAAACATTTACACCTACCTCAAACAGACAAGAGTTCTTTTTCTCCTACCCTGAACATTCTTCAGATATATAAACTCAATTTTCCTAGTTTCCAACAGATCTCACAGCCTCTGAGGATGCCTGCCAAAGGTGCAGGTGAAATGTCAGGAGAGAATGCTTCTGGAACATGGCCATACAGCCTGTAAAGCTCACAACAACCCACTATATAGATCGGCATTTCCCAATGAGAAACTGAAGTACCAGAAATTTGGGACAATTCGATTCAGCTTTCTGAAATTTAAAAAGAGATCCAAACTGAATGCTCCGTACACTACTCTGCCTTTCCCAATATAACTGATGTAAATGGATGCATTCCTCTTCTGTTCCACACCATCCCACCTTGGGGCAGGAGGGTTAGGTGCATCATATTTCTGAGAAAGTTAAAAGTTCTAGAAAGTTTCTAGACAAAAATCCTTCTAAAGTCACAAATGGATCAGTTTGTACCGTCCGATTATTGTCCACATATTCAGGAAGAATCAGTAAAGATAGCAATGGGCTCATAGAGAATGCAGTTGGAAGAACAGTTGCAAGGAATTTAATATTTAATGGAATGAGGAAATCTCCCCCTCAGCAAAAGGGATTTGAGGATAGTGATGGTAAAGTTTAATTTTTCTGCTCCTTTGCGTCCTCTCCACATAGTATAGACAGATTAGTGTAGTGGAGGCCCCGTCTACACTGCCATTATAATACATATTGAGCAGTATTATATAACAGCATTGAACTGGATGCTATGAATTTATACTGACCATATAATGCAGCTCAATCTCTATTATAATGGCAGTGTAGCTGGAGCCAGAGAAGGAAGACAGCAGGGAAAGTAGCAGGGGAATTCCATTCCAAAGATCTGAGTCTTAACTTAGATTAGGGCTAACGTCACATCCAGGCTGCGGATAACAAAACACAGACCACGGATACTGAGTTCCAAAAAAGGGATACCAGCATATTGGTGGACCGCCTGTGCACGTGGCAAGACAAATAAGCTAACCCAATGTTCGCCAATCAGGAAATCTCACCAAGTTGAAGAAGAAACCACCAAGGTAATTTTATTTCGATCCAGCTGGAAAGGATGACAGCTTGCGGTAAGCTGTTAAAGGAAGCTGAGATACCATACATAGCAAAAACAAGCATTTTTATACAGTCAAATCTTTTGTATTTCCCGCTTACGCCCTAGCTGGAGTCAGCTTCGCTGTGATTGACAGAGTCATGCTGATGTCACGTCCAGCTGGGGAGGATTCCCTTGAAGATGTGGGACTGTGGGACCCGTCCACCAATCAGAGACCTTCCCCGCTTATGAAGCAGATTTCTCCTCTCCAATGGCTGACGGGCCAGATTTCCAAGGAGACAAAGGAATACTGATTTCTGAATGGATTGCCGTTGTCCCAGCCTAGGGACAGCCTAGGGAGGGGGCTTCAACCTGGTGAGGTTGTTTTTCTGTCCTGCCCTATCTGGTTTATATTATACTCTCTGGGCACGGACCCTTTAACCATGGTCCTATTTGAAATCACTACATTACTGGAGAGATACAGAGAGGCGGGTTCTCAAACCAGAGATTATCAGGACACTACACCAGAAGCATCGTTGGAGCAGAGGTTGGTGGGCTTGAAACAGAAGTGAAACACCAGGTGCAACCTTCCATGTTCACAGGGAGGTATAATCTACAATCTGAAGATGATACAGAGTTGGGATGAGACTCCTTTGGAGTTCATTGAGGAGAGCCAACAATACTTCAACTCCAAATGCTGGAAGATGGGAGCGTAGCAAGAGAAAGTGTCTGGAAATGTCATCCATGGCAGAAATTAGAATTGATGTAATCATCTAAACTAGTACTAAATATCTTGTTGCTGTGGAGCCCCCTCCTGACCAAGTTCAACAACAACATGGACACTCAACATTTCTAGCTCTGCGACATGGGACCAAGATCTGAAATTTAAATGATTCCAGCTGGCTTCTTTACGTACATACTGTTGAGCAATGAGTGATTAAGCATACTGAAAATATAGAAGAATTTTCTTGGAAATACAGATCCAATGTTTCTCTTCTAATTAATCTTAGTGTTTCCTGAATAAAGATGTATAAAGCTTGAGACCAATCTAACCTGTACTCCCCATACTTTGAGTCTTCACCCAGGCCTGAAGGATTTGCCTGACTCCTGTCCCTCTTATTTATTCATGAACTTCTGGGATTATCCAGTTTAACAAATGGGACTGAACCATTACCAAATTTCCTTATACTCTCAGAACCTCGACCATCAGGGACTTGAACTCTCATGGCTGCTACTGATCCTGAGAAAGGCTAAGATTCTCACTCAGGGGCATAAAACCATGATTTGGACTTCACATGACTCACAGACTCAAACAATGGATTCAAGTTATATGAAAAGGAAGTCGGACTGAATATTACAAAAAATTGCCTAACTGTAAGAGATGTGAAGGAGCTCCCAATGGCACAGTGAGTTAAAATACTGAGCTGCTAAACTTGTTGACCGAAAGGTCACAGGCTTGAATCCGGGGAGCAGCGTGAGCTTCTGCTGTCAGCCCCAGTTTCTGTCAACCTAGCAGTTCGAAAACATGCAAATGTGAGTAGACTAATAGATACCGCTCCAGTGGGAAGGTAACATTGCTCCAGGCAGTCATGTTGGCCACATGACCTTGGAGGTGTCTACAGACAACGCTGGCTCTTCGGCTTAGAAATGGAGATGAGCACCAACCCCCAGAGCTGGGCACGACTGGACTTAATGTCAGGGGGAAACCTTTACCTACCTTTACCTAGGAGATGTGAAAGACCTTGAAGTGCTTCTTGCAGTTGAAAGTTGGGGAATATGTGGTCAACCAAATCCCAGGCCGCAACTCCCACCATCCATTACCAATGGCTTTGTTGATAAGGGAGTTATAGTCCAGCAAGATCCTTTGGGGTGGCTATCATGTCAAAAAAATGTGCTTGTGACACAGCCCACAGCTATCATGGGAATCAAACAGAATATCCTAATTACTTATGGTTTCTGGATCCACCTTACAGTGAGGAGCAATGAAAATAGGAAGTTAGCAAGAATGATAAACAAAGACATCCAATTTGAATTATATGGTTTTTCATTCCATGCCAGAAGTTTAACAGATGAGAAGAAAGTGAAGCTAATCATTCAGATGTTCTACAATTTACTCATAACACATCAATGCAGGTTTGAGTATATGCTATTGTCTTCCACCTTCGGCTTCTCAATATCACACAATAACTGTTCAGATATTTTCACATTAAAAAAATAGAACTCTCCATTCTGCTTCTTAATAGTTACTCCATTTATTTTTATTTATTTATTTATTTATTTCTTGCATTTATTGACCGCCCCTCTCAGCCCGAGGGCGACTCGGGGCGGTGAACAGCAACAAAGAAAGACAGTGTACAGTGAAACACGACAAAACAGACCAGACAAATACAACATAACATATACTTATACTAAAAATCCGCTTCGTCAAGTCCTGGGGTCATAGCCGAATTTCGTAATCCTAGTTCATTCCAGTGTCATTCCAAGATACACTCAGTTGAAGGCCTGTTCGAAGAGCCATGTTTTCAGGCCCCTACGAAAGGCCATCAAGGAGGGCGCCTGTCTAACTTCAGCAGGGAGGGTGTTCCACAGCCGGGGGGCCACCACCGAGAAGGCCCGCTCCCTCGTCCCCGCCAGGCGTGCCTGTGAGGCAGGCGGGACCGAGAGAAGGGCCTCCCCGGATGATCTCAAGACCCTCGTGGGCTCGTAGGCCGAGATGCGGTCTGCAAGGTATTTTGGGCCGGAACCGTTTAGGGCTTTGTAGGATAACACCAGCACCTTAAATTGGGCCCGGTAGCAAATCGGCAGCCAGTGGAGCTGGGACAGCAGGGGCGTTGTGTGCTCTCTGCGTCCTGCTCCCGTTAACAACATGGCTGCCGCGCGCTGGACTAGTTGAAGCTTCCGGGCCGTCTTCAAGGGCAGCCCCACGTAGAGAGCGTTGCAGTAGTCGAGGCGGGATGTGACCAAAGCGTGTACCACCGTGGCCAAGTCAGACTTCCCAAGATACGGGCGCAGCTGGCGCACGAGCCTAAGCTGTGCAAATGCTCCCCTGGTCACCGCTGAAACCTGGGGCTCCAGGCTCAGCGATGAGTCCAGGGTCACACCCAAGCTGCGAACCTGTGCCTTCAAGGGGAGTGCGACCCCGTCCAGCACAGGCTGTAACCCTATACCCTGTTCGGCCTTGCGACTGACCAGGAGTACCTCTGTCTTGTCTGGATTTAGTTTCAGTTTGTTCGCCCTCATCCAGACCATTACAGCGGCCAGGCACCGGTTCAGGACTTCGACGGCCTCCTTAGTAGCAGGTGGAAAGGAGTGACAGAGTTGGACGTCATCTGCGTACAGGTGACACCGCACCCCGAAACTCCGGATGATCTCACCCAGCGGCTTCATGTAGATGTTAAACAGCAAGGGGGACAAGATGGAACCCTGAGGAACGCCACAGGTCAACGGCTGTGGCGTTGAACAGGAGTCCCCCAGTAACACCTTCTGAGTACGACCCTCCAGAAATGACCGGAGCCACTGCAGAGCAGTGCCCCCAAGACCCATCCCTGCAAGGCGCCCCAGAAGAATACCGTGGTCGACGGTATCGAAGGCCGCTGAGAGGTCCAGGAGCACCAACAGGGACACACTCCCCCTGTCTAGCTCCCGGCGCAGATCATCCACTAAGGCGACCAAGACCGTCTCGGTACCATGTCCCGGTCTGAAACCAGACTGTGCCGGATCCAGATAATCCGTGTCTCTCAAGAATACCTGGAGTTGTGAGGCCACCACGCTTTCCATGACTTTGCCCAAGAAGGGAAGATTGGAAACAGGCCGAAAGTTGTCCAATTTTGTGGGGTCAAGTGATGGTTTCTTCAACAGCGGCTTTATAACAGCCTGTTTTAGGCTCGCTGGAATCTTGCCTTCCCGAAGGGAGGCATTAACCACCACCGTTACCCACTCGGCCAATCCCCCTCTGGCCTCCTTCAGAAGCCAGGATGGGCAGGGGTCTAGGATGGACGTAGTGGGTCTCATTCCTCCAAGTATCTTGTCCACATCCTCGGGTTTCACAAACTGAAAAGAATCCAACAAAATCGGACAAGCAGGTGCTTGTGTCACATCCACGGAGACTGCATCTAATGTGGCGTCCAGCCCAGAACGGATCAAAGCGACTTTGTCTGCAAAGAACCGAGCAAATGCTTCACAGCGCGCTGCCGAGTTGTCAGGGCTCCCACCTGAGGTAGGGGGAGTTAAAAGACCTCTGACAACCCGGAACAACTCCGCCGGACGGTTTTTTGCAGACGCAATAGTGGCCGCAAAGAAAGTTTTCTTTGCGGCTTTTATTGCCGCGGCATATGCCCTTAGAAAGGACACAAACCGTGTTCGGTTTGACTCGTTTGGGTCCGATCGCCACACGCTCTCTAGAACCCTCTTCCTTTGCTTCATCGCTGCCAGCTCCTCAGTAAACCAAGGGGCTAGTTTAGCTCGGTTACTTGAGAGGGGACGTTCCGGAGCGATCTTGTCAACAGCCCTGGTCATCTCCCCATTCCAGAGAGCGACCAAGGCCTCGACATGATCACCTACCGCGGTGGCGGGAAACTCCCCAAGAGCCGTCAGGAATCCATTCGGATCCATTAGCCTCCTGGGGCGGACCATCTTAATGGGTCCTCCACCCTTGCGGAGGTTAGGGGGCGCAGTGAGCCTAAATCTAATCAGGAAGTGGTCGGTCCACGGCAACGGAGAGATGGACAGCTCCTCCACACCGCCACCCTGCTCCCATCCCTGGCAGAAAACCAAGTCCAATGTGTGTCCAGCACAGTGGGTGGGGCTAGTTATTTGTTGGGACAGCCCCATGGTTGCCACGGCGGACATGAAGTCCTGAGCCGCACCTGTGAGGGTTGCCTCGGCGTGGATGTTGAAGTCCCCCAGCACAAGAAGCCGTTGGGACTCCACCGCCAGGCTCGAGACCACCCCCGCTAGCTCAGGTAGGGAGACTGTAGTGCAGCGAGGTGGACGGTACACTAACAGAATCCCTATTCTGTCCCGGTCACCCACCCTCAGGTGGACGCATTCAAAATTTGTGGTCTGCGGGATGGGGCTCCTGGTTAGATGGATGGTATCTCTATAGACCACTGCGACCCCGCCTCCCCGTCCTCCGGCTCTTGGTTGGTGTTGCACGGAGAAACCTGGAGGACAAAGCTGGGAGAGATTTACGCCCCCTGCTTCATCCAACCAGGTCTCCGTGATGCACGCCAGATCTGCCCGCTCCTCCAGGATTAAGTCCTGAATCCAAGTTGTTTTTCCATTGACAGACCTGGCGTTCAACAACACCACCTTCAAGCCAGAGGGCCCGCTCACCTGGTTACACCAAATTACCTTAGGAGACCTATTGGGAATGGTTAATTTGGAAAAGCGGTCCGAATTAGGCCGAATTCGAGGTCTCCTTCTCCCGCATCTCCTCCTTCCCACCACGACCTCTATGGGGGCCCCTCGGCTAATGGAACACCTCCCCCCCTCCATGCCGCAATTCTGAGCCTCTGTTGGAAACCATCTTACAGTGACATATGCAAATATAACTCAACCTTGCACCTGTGTAAATCTTTTTTTAATTGATGTAAAAGTTGGTATTCCTTTTCACACTCTTGCAGTAACCAAAGTCACTCCCATATGGATTTGCCAAAGTGCTGCTGGAGGTCCCAACTCAAGACAGTCTGTGGCAACTGGAAGGGGGTTCAGAGAAGCATCTCACAATCTCACTGTAGCCTGAAGCAAAATGTACACATAATCCACTTAGACCTCTAGATCAGTGTTTCTCAACCTTCCTAATGCCACGACCTCTTAGTAAGGTTCCTCATGTTGTGGTGACCCCCAACCATAAAATTACTTTCATTGCTACTTCATAACTGTAATTTTCTACTGTTATGAATCGTAATGCAATTATCTGATATGCAGCATGTATTTTCATTTACTGGACCAAATGTGGTACAAATACCCAATCATCCCAACTTTGAATACTGGTGGGGTGGGGGGAGGGGATTGATTTTGTCATTTGGGAGTTGTAGTTGCTGAGATTTATAGTTATTTGTTGTAACATGCACAGATATCTATAACAACAATTACAAAAACTGTAGATTGCCAGTCACAATTTCTATATTCTAAGAATTTCTACATTGAATGTAACACGAGAACATTCACACGATTAATTAAAGACTGTTTACAGGAATTGAATCCAAAAACTATAAATGCTGATAGGAAATCAAAACAGAACTGATAGCCACCTATAAGAATTGAATTACAACATCATAACACTTGATGAAGACATTGCGAAACAAGGGAAACAACCCGGGAGACCTTGTTGTGTGTCACTGTCATTGATGTTGTTTATGGAAGAAGATCTTTCGACAACATAGAAAGTGTTATTTTGTGCCACTGCGCCGGATATTGTTTAACTGTTGTTTTGGAAGCTCTAAGCTCATTGTGTTGACGAAATATTGATAAACCATGTGTCATTGTTTTTGATGTTGTTTATGAAAGAAGATCTTTCAATAATATAGGAAGTGTTATTTTGTGTCACTGTGCCTGACATTATGTAATTGTGATTTTGGAAGCGCTAGTTTTACTATGTTAACAAAGTATTGAAAAATTATCTTCCAATTATAAACAGTCTTTAATTAATCGTGTGAATGTTCTCATGTTACATTCAATGTAGAAATTCTTAGAATATAGAAATTGTGACTGGCAATCTACAGTTTTTGTAATTGAGATTTATAGTTAACCTACAATCAAAGAGCATTCGAACTCCACCAACGATGGAATTGAACTAAATTTGGTACACAGAACTCCCATGATCATCAGAAAATACTGGAAGGGTTTGGTGGGCATTGGCCTTGAGTTTTGGAGTTGTAGTTCACCTACATCCAGAAAACACTGTGGACTCAAACAACAATAGATATGGACCAAACTTGGCACAAATACTCAATATGCCCAAATGTGAACACTGGTGGAGTTTGGGGAAATAAACCTTGACATTTGGAAGTTGTAGTTGCTGGGATTTATAGTTCACCTACAATCAAAGTGCATTCTAGATCCCACCAACAATAGAATTGGGCCAAACTTCTCACACAAAATCCCCATGACCAACAGAAAATGCTTTGTTTTCTGGTGTTCTTTGGTGACCCCTCTGACACCCCCTGACCCGACCCCTAGGTTGAGAAACGCTGCTATTGCCTGAAGCAAAATATTCACATCATCCACTTAGACCTCTAGATGACCCCCAAAGACCTAGTTGATGTCTGCAAATATCATCATTTCACATCTGACTACAGGAACACAAACAGATTTTTCAGTATCTCAATGACACTCAAGACCTCCAACACCCATTGAATTGCCACAGAGAAGCTTCAGTGGCTCTAGAGCAGAATTTCTCAAACTGTGCTCCTCCTAGTGTTTTGGACTTCAGCTTCCACAATTCCTAACAGCTGATAGCCTGGCAGGGATTTCTGGAAGCTGAAGTCCAAAACACTTGGAGGAACATAGTTTGAGAAACACTACTTTAGAGTAATTCTGGAAATCAGCAATACACAGCTGACAACTACTTCAGCATGCAAAACTATGACACTAGACTGAGATACATAGGGTTATGGTCCTATAGTATTAGGAAACAGAGCAGCAGATGGAGCATTCAGGGATTCTTCAATCCCACTGGAAGGTCACATTTACATGCTGCATTTTCTCCTGATATACTCGGTCAAAGTATTCACTTTGTGCCACTGTCAGGTGATTCTTCCAGTCCCCGGAGACTCCTGGAACAACAAAAAGAGAAACAGTAAATGCACAGAAGGGCAACCACCACATTAAAATGAATTGCCTTAAAATGGCCATCCTTACCATTGTGCAAAGTAAGATGGCAGGTACTGAAGGACACTTGAGACATTGTACGTATCCAAGTCCTATCTATTCATTTACAGCAACTCATCACATTACCAGCAAATGGCCATCAAGCAAGTCCGAAAACAGTACCATGTGTATCACATGACATTCTCTACAGCAGGGATTCTCAAACTTATTCAGCCAGGAAGCCCTTTTTGAAGCAAAAGTTTCTCACGGAGCCCCAAGAAATGTTTATATATTATAGTATATATTATATGTATTGTGAATATGTCAAGACTCATTGCATGTTAAAATTTGAGAGACAGGCCTGGCCAGTGGCAGATGGGTGGAGAGTGTTTGTGTGAACTAATTGAAACACACATGAACAAATTCCTATTGACATTACACATATCTCATTTGTACTGCAAAAAAAAAAGTGTGTGTCGGGGGTGGGGGGGGGGGCAAGAGAAGAATACAATATTTAAAATAGGGACAATTTTAACCAACATTAACTTAACAGTATTTGACTGGAAGACCCCAGGGGCCATCCAGTCCCAGTCTCTTTTGCCATGGAGGAAAAGCACAATAAAAGCACCCCCAACGGATGACCAACCAGCCTCTGGCATAATAGTAATAGTAATAATAATAATAATAATAATAATAATAGGAGTAGCCCTAGGTGCCACCCAGGCAACCCCTTTATGCTATATAGCAGTGGTTTTCAACCAGTGGGCCACGAGAATGAAAATCCAGTCTGTGAACATCCGTCCTTTTTATTTTATTTTATTTCCGTTCCTTTCCACAGAGCTGACCGGCCCTGCCCTGTTTGGTACTAATGTTGGAGAGTGGGCCCTGGCCAAAATAAGGTGGGGAACCACTGCAATACAGAAAAAGCACAAAGCACCCCGGCAGATGGCAATCCAGCCTCTGTAGTAGTAATAGTAGTAGTAGTAGTAGTAGTAGTAACAGGAACCACCCCAAGGATCACCCAGTACAACCGCCTTCTTCCTGCAGGAAAAGTATAATCAAAGCACCCCTAAGAGATGGCCACCTAGCCTTTGTAATAATAATAATAATAATAATAATAATAATAATAATAATAATAAGTTATTTATTTTGTATCAAAAGCATTGCATAAATTTGTATAAAACTGATAAAAATAGAAGGAGCACAAGTAGCTAAATATCTTTTGACCAAAAACAGGCAACAGCGACCACATTGACTGTAGCCTCAAACAATTCTTCCTCTGTACATGAGGCAGGACATTGCAGACAAGCATACAGATGTTGTCTGTTCTGCTCCACAGTCACACAAAGTGGAGGCTTCTTTTAGGTAGTGCTATTTTGCCAGGTTGCCTTTTGATTTGCCCACTCCACGTCTGAATCTGTTCAGGGACTTCCAAGTTGCCCATTCTTGGCTTGCCCCTGGAAGCAGACCCAAAAGCATTGCTTTTAAACACAACAACAACAACAACAACAACCACAACAACAACAGAAACCCAGGGGGCATCCATTTCAACTCTCTTCTGCCATGCAGGAAAAGCACAATCAAAACACTCTCTGAGGTGGAGGGAGTGATATAGGGTATTGGAAGCAAAGAAGGTGAGGAGAGGGAAGGGTTTGTGCATCAAGGAAAAGAATGTGAGCAGCAAGGGAGCCAGGGGAGAAAGGATCTGTTTTCCCGAAAGACACTGCTGCTGTTGTTTTGGCAGCTCCGGACTTTAATTTCCTTTCATTTCTCAGGAGGAGAAGGAAACAGGAGGAGGCAGGAAGCAACATGGCACTAAGGAGCCTCTGACTATCTTTTGTGGGGCCCCAAGAGCTTCACGGAGCACAATTTGAGAACCTCTGCTCTACACCCATAAGATCAAAGTGCAGTCTTTAGGCTCAATGGAAGACCCTGCCCAGTTGCCAATGTCCATGTAAGATTCAATTGCTGGTCTAGTCATCTTATTTATATGGAAAGAAGGGGATGCCATCTGCTTCTGTAAGTTAGGAAGTAAAATATCAATGGCCACTCTCCAAGTTGAAGCAAATACCCATAAGCTCCCCATTTCACTTAAGCTTTTACCTTTTCTCATGAAGTTTCCTGTGTTGTGATCAAAATATTTATCTGGCACCTGAGAGAAGTTGGACATTTTGTTATCCTTCATCTTATGAAAAGATGCATTTTCCACCACAGAGTCTATCTGCTGGCTGTTCAGGGTTTTTCCAAAGATCTGACCAAGCTTTTTCACACTATCTCGGGGATTCTGGGGAAGACAAGAGTAAGTAAGAAAGACTGGGAATCTTCAGCCTCACACCAGATTCCAACTCAAATATTTGCCCCTTGTTCCATTTTTGCAGGGTGGGTGGTTGACTGAGCATGCTACCTGAATGTTTCTTGCCTTGCCTGCTATTGTTGGACAAACAAGTCAGTTGAACAGGAGAAGAATCCTGGCCTCAAACATTCAATCTGCCATCTTGTCCTAAGCTGTGTCTAGGAAGGACAGTTCCAAGGGATCGCCTAACAGCATAGACATGAGACTGGACATGGAATTTCAGTTTGTAGGACAAGACCTTTTCATCTGTTCAAGAGAGGTACTAACTGCAGGAATATTTAGTATGTATTCATTTATAATTCATGTTACGGTTTGACAATGCATGCAGACCATCTAAAAGATTGGCCCTTTGTATATTCAAAAATGAGCAGTCCAGTCCAGCGGAGTTGATGGTGTAGGGGCATCACTTCATTGCTGGCATCCAGACAATGTGGCCAGTCCAGCAGAGTTGATGATGGAGGACCATTGCTTCAATGCTGGTGGTCTTTGCTTCTTCCAGCATACTGAGATTTGTCCGCTTGTCTTCCCAAGAGATTTGTAGGATTTTTCAGAGGCAACACTGATGGAATTGTTCCAGAAGTTGCATGTGCCATCTGTAGACAGTCCATGTTTCACAGGCATATAACAGGGTTAGGAGGACAATAGCTTTATAAACAAGCACCTTGGTATCCCTACGGATATCCCGATCTTCACTCTCTGCTTCATTTGGAAAAATGCTGCACTTGCAGAGCTCAGATGGTGTTGTATTTCAGTGTCAATGTTGACTTTTGTGGAGAGGTGGCTGCCAATGTAGCGGAAGTGGTCAACATTTTCTAATATTACACCATTAAGCTGTATTTCTGGCATTGCAGAGGGATTGGCTGGTGACTACTGGAAGAGCATTTTGGTTTTCTTGATGTCCAATGAGAGACCAAGCTTCTCGTATGCTTCTACAAAGGTGTAAAAGTAGTTTGTAGGTCTTCTGAATACACACAGACTACATTATCATCGGCATATTGGAGTTCTATAACAGACATTGTTGTGACCTTGTGACCAAAATCATTCCCCAGCTATATCCCTTCAGGAATGGCCCAAACTTGTTGACCTTAATTACTCCAATTACTCAGCCTGTGGATTGCAATTCACCATGATGAGTCTTTTTCTCTTAACACATACACAATACATGGTAGGGATCCCACAAGAAATTCTCCATGCACCTTAATAATTCGGTGGTCAAATGAGATTAATGTTTATTTTAGAAACAAGAGTGATTGCCTTCACTCCGTTAATAGTGTAGCCATCCAAGAAATCCATCTAAAAATATTAGCGAATATATATATCTGTAGTTGAACCTTGTGTACAAGCTAGCAAGCCTTACTGGGAATGGAACACTTCCTATTTCCTACCCGAGAGACATAGAACAGTTTCTCAGACAAAGGAAACAAAAAGATTGGTCATCTTTCTCAAAGAAAGAAGAAGTGACCTCAATACATAGAAGCAAATAAAAAGGCATTCATATACCAATCTAAGACAGGAGAGGATACTGTTTTGCCTCTCACCTGCTCCCATGATCACTTAATAATATTTGCAGTTACAACATTTTGCATGTGCTAAAACTTTAAATTTAACTTTTCTTTAATAATTAAGAAGAGAAAAGGGGAGGTTGTTTATGGACAGAAATTTTTGTGATAGGGAACTAGGATTTTTTCACCAAAATGAATATTGGCAGTACAGTAGATATATGAGCATAGCCAGAATTCCAACCATACATGCAGCAGCTCTTCATAAGTGAAGAAGAAGAAGTTGGGTCTGTCCTTCAACTCCATCCAGCCTCTCACATGGTCAAACCAAGAGCCAAATGGCACTAGAAGAGGAAAGCAGAAACAACGATTGAATGCAAATGCATGAGAGAGTATTGTGGTGTTGGAATGGAACAGGTACAACAATGATGCATCTAGAGCAAACTTGTCCAACAAACTTCAACCTCTGATGGAGTTTCAGGGGGTTAACCTGACATCATGTGAGTTGTAGTTGACCCACAACCTTATGCATGTTGTACAATTAAAAAAATGACTTTTTCAAATAACCCGGGCAACGCTGGGTATCCAAGCTAGTCTATATAAATAAAAATGTAATGTTCGTTTGTGGGATTAACGTAACTCAAAAACCACTACACGAATTGCCACCAAATTTGGACAAAATACACCTACTAGTCCAAGAAGTGACCATCACTAAAAAAAATGGATTTTGTCATTTGGGAGTTGTAGTTGCTGGGATTTATAGTTCACCTACAATCAAATAGCATTCTGAACCCCATCAACAATGAACTTGAACCAAACTTGGTGCATAGGACTCCTACAACCAACAGAAAATTCTGGAAGGGTTTGGTGGGCATTGACCTTGAGTTTTGGAGTTGTAGTTCAACTACATCCAGAGAGCACTGTGGACTCAAACAATGATGGATCTGGACCAAACGTGGCACAAATACTGAATATGTCCAAATGTGAACACTGGTGGAGGTTGGGGAAAATAGACCTTGACATCTGGGAGTTGTAGTTACTAAGATTTATAGTCCACTTACAATCAAAGAGCCTTCTGAACCCAACCAACAATAGAATTGGGCCAAACCTCCCACACAGAACACCCACAACCAACAGAAAATACTGTGTTTTCTGGTGGTCTTTGGCGACCCTTCTGACAACCCCTCATGACCCCCTCCCCAGGGGTCCTGATCCCCAGGTTGAGAAATGCTTCCTCAAAGCCATCCAGTCCAACTCCCTTCACCAGGGCAAGAAAACATAATCAAAGCCCTCCTGAAAAAGAGCCACCCAGCCATAGATATAGATAGATAGATATGATTCAGACACACACATGTATATGACAAATATAATATCATAGATTTGAAAGGGACCCCTAAAGAAGAACAATTATATGTTGCATGTTCCAGAGTAGGCAAACCAGATAATCTCTACATCAACACTGAAAAAGAAACAGCAAGAAATACTGTTTACCCACGACATTACATATATTAGAAACCAACACTTTCTCGTTACTTTATTTTCCAGATCACCAGACTGGGCCACAGCAACGTGTGGCAGGGGACAGCTAGTATTAATAAAATACCCAGAGGCCAACTATTGCAACATAACATGGAGCTGCCATAGGTATTAGGATTCTCCTGACCTGGTATTTCTATCACTAAATTCCATTTCATTTCTGCCCTAGTCAATGCATTAGCAATTTGTCCCACAAATCAACAGATTCTTGCATTCCATCCATTAAGATATAACAATAACACAAGAGTCACGACTGTGTTCTCAAGGTCTCAAGACCTTATTTCTGATTCTGGCTAAAAGAAAGTAAGTACAATAGTCATTAATTGCCGGTCTGCTGCCGTCTATGCTGAAAATGTCAGTTGATGGGTTCTTTCCATACCATCTCCTTTCAGAAATGTCTCCAAGAACTCTTCTATTGTCCCAGGATCCTGGAATCCTTTAAAAGATTTGGAAAAGTGGTAATGTGAGACCAGAACATCTTTGGGGTTGCGCATGACATAGATAATCTGTAAGAAACAAAAGGATTGCTTTCAAGAGGGGGACATAGCCAGCATCCAACATCTTTATTTTCATATTATTATTTCATATTCTCCTAGAATCACATCAAGGAGCCTCCCACATGCTTTTCTACATGATGTATCATGGTGCTGCAGAGTCAGCCCATATCTCTGCTGTACTCCATGGGTGCTTCGACCCTATTGAATTGACACTACTTGAACTGCCATGGCTCAATGCTACAAAATCCTGGGAGGTCTCATTCACCAGAATTCTTTAAGAGAGAAGGTGAAATACCTTGTAAAAATACACCCCATGACAACATATAAAAGTTTACATTATGACTTCTCCTACCTTGGCCTTGGAATTGAGAAAGGACTTGGGGAAAATCTGGAATTGTAGGTGAGAAGACAGACGTCTGGGCGGAGAATCTGCCAAAGCTTTTTTCAGGCCATCTTCAGTCTCAATCCATGGTGACCGATCCCACACCGGTAAACTGCGTACCCATGATGGGTCCCCATCATGTTGGATCAACCCCAAGATCTCCAACATCCAGTTGGTACCTAGGCAGGAGTCCATTGATTATGAAGCGGCCTCTTTTTCCCCAGGACTCTTCATTTCTGCAATACACCCACCCATCAATTTTCCTATTTCCCTTCCCTACCACTGTCCAATGGTAATTTTCGCCATTTTCAAATCTGGAGACAAATCAGAAGAACCAGAATTGGTCTTTGTAAGGAGCTGGTAATTAGATCTGTGAGTTCCTATGAGATCAGGATGGCACTTGTTCAAGTTGATACCCAAATATGAATATTCCTTTGGGTTGGGGTCAAGTGAAGATCTTCAAAAGGATTTTACTTTTCTTTTTAAAATTCAAGGAGCTTTAATAAAAAACATGACTGCAAGTTTTGCTTGAATAAAATTAGGTGTAGAAAGATATAGTGACGTGTAGAGGATAAATTGTTTTCAAAAGTTGTTGTTGAACATGTTCCTGCTCTCCTTCAACCAACAGACCAAGAACTTCCTATTTAAACAGATGGATTGTTTTTAATCTGGTTGGGGCAGTGCAATAAGGAGATTTATACATGCTTTTCATTGTTTTAAATTAATGTTTTGTTTACAAGGATTTCATTTAATGTTGTTTATAGAGATTGAATATCCCTTATCCAAAATGCTTGGGGTCAAAAGTCTCTTAGATTTTTGATTTCTTTCAGATTTTGAAATGTGCTTACACACAGTGTGAGTTATCATGGAGATGGAACCCAAGTCCAAATACAAAATACATACTTTTATACTTTACACCAGGGGTCCTCAAACCTTTTAAACAGAGGGCCGGGTAACAATCCCTGAAACTGTTGGAGGGCTGGATTATAATTTGAAGGGAAAAAAACCTGAATGAATTCCTATGCACACTGCACATATCTTATTTGTAGTGCAAAAAAAAACACTTAAAAACAATAATTAAAATGAAGGACAATTTAAACAAATATAAACTTATTAGTATTTCAGTGGGAAGTATGGGCCTGCTTTTGGCTGATGAGACAGGATTGTTGTTGTTGTGTGCTTTCAAGTTGTTTCAGACTTATGTTAATGAGGGCCGGGTAAATTACCTTGGAGGGCCGTATCCGGCCCCGGGTCTTAGTTTGGGGACCCCTGCTTTACACTTTTACCCTGAAGCAGGCCCGTAGCCAGGATTTACACGGTAGTACACGCTCTGGTCACATCCCGCCTTGACTACTGCAACGCTCTCTACGTGGGGCTGCCCTTGAAGACGGCCCGGAAGCTCCAGCTAGTCCAGCGCGTGGCAGCCATGTTACTAACAGGAGCAGGACGCAGGGAGCACACAATGCCCTTGTTGTCCCAGCTCCACTGGCTGCCGATCTGCTACCGGGCCCAATTCAAGGTGCTGGTGTTGGCCTACAAAGCCCTAAACGGTTCCGGCCCAAAATACCTATCTGACCGCATCTCGACCTATGAGCCCACGAGGACCTTGAGATCGTCTGGGGAGGCCCTTCTCTCGATCCCGCCTGCCTCACAGGCACGCCTGGCGGGGACGAGGGATAGGGCCTTCTCGGTGGTGGCCCCCCGGCTGTGGAACACCCTCCCTGTAGACATCAGACAGGCGCCCTCCCTTATGACATTCCGCAAGAGCCTAAAGACGTGGTTGTTTGAGAAGGCGTTTGACTAAGTGCTATAACAAATTGGCAATGATGAGTGGAACGGAATATGGATAACATGATTGGATTGTGATTCTATGATGAGACGTCGCGAATGATTTAGTGTAATGGTATTATTAATAGTGATGTTGTTATTGTTGTTTATGATATTGCTTTCATTGTAAATTGTCTTTTTATATGTTGTACACCGCCGTGAGTCGTCCTAGGGCTGAGAATGGCGGTCAACAAATGCAGTAAATAAATAAATAAAATAAATAAATTTTGATTCGGAGGGGGGGGGGCTGAGTTTGATTCGGGGGGGGGGGTGCTGAGTCTGAGAGAAAGAGGGTCTACCCTAGCAAACCTTTTTTATCGTTACCCCAATACCCTCATGCATATGGAATATATTGAGCATGGTGATCAAATCATGATATGAATAAACATAACAGTTGAAATAATGTACCAGTAAGGCATTCTCGTGCACCACCATGAGAATTGGGGGGGGGGGGGGGCTGAAGCCCCTGAAGGTAATTTTATACATGTCTGCCCTGAAGGTAATTTTATACAAAATATTTAAACTCTGTACATGAATTCTGTGTACATTGAATCATCAGAAAGCTAAGGTGTCATTCTCTTAACCACCAATATGGATGATTTTGGAGTATTTTGAATTGTGGAGTTCCGGGTAAGTGATGCTCAATCTGTACTTTTGTATTCCTGACTCTTTTAGCTATGTTGTTTTAACTTTTGTTGTGAACTACTTTGGGTCCCATGATGGAGAAAAAGGAGGATCTAAATTAAAGAAAGAAAGAAATTATTAAACAAAATTATAACGTATTAAACATGCACTTTCCTTCTGGTGCATCTGGAATGTAGCAGCTGTAAAATGAGAGTTTTCAAGTGCCCAGTTTAAAGGACTGACTTAATTTAGGAAGCCAGTGTTTGGATGCTCAAAAGGCCAGATTAAATTGTTAAGTCAAACAAGGTGTCAGAGTGTGGACACCTTTGATAGTCTAGGACAGTGGTTCTCAACCTGGGGTCCCCAGATGTTTTTGGCCAACAACTCCCAGAAATCCCAGCCAGTTTGCCAGCTATTAGGATTTCTGGGAGTTGAAGGCCAAAAACATCTGGGGACCCCAGGTTGAGAACCACTGGTCTAGGACTTTGAGAGCAGTGTGGTACAATGCTGTGTTTTTTGAGTGGCCTTATAGCTAACGCTCTGATAGCTGAGATCCTCTAACTTTATCCTAAAGAGATCCAAAACAATCCCTGTTTCTCCTTCACATTTAAATTAAGTTAAAATTGCCATCCTGCCCTTAAACCTGTCATCGGTGATGGACTGGATGAGAGCTAATAAGTTGAAGGTAAATCCAGAAAAAAACCCAGTTACTCCTGGTCAGTCAGAAGGTGGATAAGGGTGTGGGATTACAGCCTGTGCTGAATGGGGCCACACTCTCCCTGAAGACACAGGTTCGCAGTCTGGAGATGCTCCTGGACTCATTGCTGACCCTGGAACCCCAAACCTTGAGATGCCAGGTCTGGCCATGGTAGTCCATGCCTTGGTTACTTCCCATTTGGACTACTGCAACACTCTCTAGGTGGGGCTACCTTTTAAGATAGTTCAGAAACTGCAACTAGTTTAGAGATCGTGGGTCAGGTTACTAACTCGAGTACCATATCGTTAGAGGACGATTCCCATGCTGTGGCAGCTCCACTGGCTGCCAATTTGCTTCCAGGCTAAATACAAAATGCTGGTCATTGCTTATAAAGCCCTAAATAGTTCAGGGCCTGACTATTTGAAAAACCACATCTCCATATCCAAACTGGCTCAAGCACTGCAATCTGCGGAGGAGGCCCTTCTCTCGATCCCATTCGCATCTCAAGCATGGCTGGTGGGAATGAGAGAAGAGACCTTCTCCATGATCACTCCCCACTTCTGGAACTCCCTCCCAAAAGAATTAAAAACTGCCCTCTCCTCACCTTTAAAAAGTTGCTAAAAACACACCTATGCACTCTGGTATATGGAGAGGAGGAAGACTAATATGTCTCTATATTTATTACTGTCTAGATATGCTAAATCCTATCTAGATACTGGAACTGAGCTCAGTCTGTTGGCTGTTGGAACATTCCTACTATTTAATGAAGTCATTGTTGTTTAAAATGTTTCATCCTGTTAAATTTATACTATATGATTATGTCAGTTTGGGTTATTTAAATCTGATTTTTTTTGGTTAATTCTAATTCCATTTGGTATTAAGTTTTATATTGCTCGATGCATTGTGTTTTGCTGTAATTTGTTTATATGTTCTTTATAGGCATTGAATGTTTTCCATATGTGTTGGAAACTACCCTGAGCCTCCTCAGAGAGATAGGGAGGTCTACAAATAAAGTGTTATTATTTATTTATTATTATTAAGCTACACACATTATCATGTAAAGAAGCCCCGATAAGAATGTTAGTTCCAGAGTCCGCAATTACATAACTACACCACTGACCTGACTTTGGATAGGTGACAGTCACGATATCATCATCCAATATCTGGAATTCATTTTCCAAATAATTCAGTATTTTCACAGAAGATGATATGGTGGGGAACAAGATCCCCTTATAGTTAAAATATAACATATCTGATGTGGAAAAGCTGTATACACAGGAGAGAGAAAGAGAAGGTTTGTCATGCAGCAGCCTTAAGCCAGTTTCAGATAGGTTCCCTTCCTCATCACTTGCAATAGGTTAGAAATAGAAACTAGAAAGTTATTTACAGAAGGAATTAATTATAGAATATTTTTGACAAGTTTTTAAGAAATGCTTTCCATAATGTAGTAGCATTTTTGCTTCTTACTTTTGCACTGCTTTTTAGTAACCAAGCAAATATCTTAAACATGACGGGGTAAAGTTGTATTCAAAATTCCTCTTCAAATGTCTAAAAATGCCATTTTGGAGCTCTGAAAAGATCTTAATATGCAAAGTTCTAAATACATAGAACAGTTATAATATCAGATATCAAACTAAAAGTTGATAAACAGTTTCCTTCCCATCATTAAAATGATAAACCTGTGGTCAATGCAGGATCTCTCTAAATTAAAGGAAAACATTATATAAGGATAGAAGGAATTAGACAGCAGTCCTGGTGGAAACTTCCACTTACACACACCACACACATTGCTTGGGAACAGCTCTGATACTATGAGTTTGGGACTGACGTTCATGGAGCTATTTCACAAAACCGAAAATATAGCAAAGACATTCCTTAACCTACTATCATAGTATGTCCCAATACTTTGGGACCCCAAAGGATTCCCGACTCACCTCAAAACTCAGTGTGTCGTCCCACGCTTTGCTATCAACTGCTTATGATCTTTGCTCTCTCTCTTGCTTTGCTGTGTTGCAGGAGCATGCCAGCTGCCCTTTAACATGAATTAAAGCAAGGCATCACATGCCCATAAATGTACAACTCAAACAATAGTGTGTGTGTGAGGGGGGGGGGGGGCAATTCAGACAGAAAGTGACAGAGGGTCAAAGTTGCCTAAATAAAATGGAAAACGTTCAGGAAGAAGAGGAAGCAATTAACATATTCATGAAGATTACATGAATAAAAAGATAAAAATTCTGCTTGTACAGCTGTGTGAAGCTGTTCCATGCAGAATGCAGTTTCTCAGTATGGATGGTGCCTTTAAAGCAGTAATTCTCAGTCTTTTTTTGACCAGGAATCACTTTGACCATAGACCAAAAGGGTTACGATTCGGGTTTTGGTGAACTTTAGATTTGGTTTGGTTATTTGGGGTGTTGATTCAGAAAACTGCATTGGAGAGACCACATCAGGTCTAGTTTCTGATACAGAACATATGCCCTCCAGTAGTCACCATCTGCTCGCCCACAGAAAACCATAATTAATAAGCCTTGGCACTATAAGAGGGTTTCGTGAGACCAGTCGCTCTCGTTGCAATGTTGTAGTAACGGGTGAGGCAGCAGACCATATTTTAGTTCTTGCAGACCACTGGTGAAGCAGTTTGTTTCATCATCATCTATATTCTGCCATTTCTCCAAAATGATACTTAAAGTGGCTTACAAATAAAAAAAACCAGATACACTATAGTTAAAACACACAAAGGTCAACATAAAAATGGAATTATACTTTAAAAAATGATTTTATTAATTTACAAACTAAATAGAAGATAGAAAATGTTACAGTTAAAAATTTTAAGTTAAAAGGTTGAATTAGATGGGGAAAAGTATGGAAAGTCTATTGGGGTATCTAAAAATACTTACCTAAAACTATGTAGGGTCGATTTGGGATATGAAGAAAAGTAGAAAGAGAAAAAAATGACTTTGAATCTTATCATCTGTAGCATAAATTATCCAAACATAATTCCTTATGATTCTGCTGTCCCCTCTTCATTTCTTCTGATCAGAGAACGGTTATTCTTTTTGTCTTCACTTTAGTTCTATTATCAATCCTATTTTCTTGTGTCATATGTTATTTCACTGGTGTCCAGTTGTTGTTGTTGTTGTTTATTCATTCAGTAGCATCCGACTCTTCGTAACTTCATGGACCAGCCCACGCCAGAGCTCCCTGTAGGCCGTGGCCACCCCCATAACCTTCAAGGTCAATCCAGTAACTTCAAGGATACCATCCATCCATCTTGCCCTTGGTCTGCCCCTCTTCCTTTTCCCTTCCATTTTCCCTCCCATCGTTTTGTCCAAGCTTTCCTGTCTCCTCATTATGTGGCCAAAGGCCTTCATCTTTGCCTCTAATATACTTCCCTCCAATGAGCAGTCGGGCATTATTTCCTGGAGAGTGGACTGGCTGGATCTTCTTGGGGTCCAAGGCACTCTCAGAATTTTGCTCTACACCACAGTTCAAAAGCATTTATCTTCCTTGGCTCAGCCTTCCTTATGGTCCAACTCTCACATCCATAGGTTACTATGGGGAATACCATTGCTTTGACTATGTGGATCTTCATTGCCAGTGTGATGTCTCTACACTTCAATATTTTATCGAGATTGGTCATTGCTCTCCTCCCAAGAAGTAAACATCTTCTATTTCCTGGCTGCAGTTTACGTCTGTAGTAATCTTTGCACCTAGAAATACAAAGCCTGTCACTTCCTCCACGTTTTCTCCCTCTATTTGCCAGGTATCAATGGGTCTGGTTGCCATAATCTTTAAAGCACTCCATCAGTGCTCAGCTCCTGGACAAGAGACTGAGTCAAGCTGTTTCGCAGTCTTTCACACAGGATGAGGAGTATTTTATTACTATTTATAGGACAGCAATTATTTCCAAAATTTGCTTCTGTGTCAGTTAGCATATTATTGCTTTTGGTTTTTTAAATGTTTTTATTGTAAACACAGGGAGAATAATATCAAAATCAGTCACCATCTCAAAATACATACAGACTGTTGTAACATTGCTGATTCCACATTTATCTCCCACCTGTGTCTTTCAATATTTCTCCCCTCCTTCCTCCTCTCCCCCACTCTCCAGGAACAGTACTTTCCTTCATTCAAATATTATTTTAATTGATCAATCATGTTGAGAATATGGTTCAATTCTGTATATTTTCCTTTTCCTTTGACTTTATCTTCCCCATTTCAGATTCCAGTTCTTCTTGATTCGACCAGATGTGTATTTAGTTCTCCTTTCAAGGATGTAGTCCTGGAACATGAAGTCTGCTAGATATTTTTAAAAAATTAACTTTCAATTTTCTATGCCTTTCCAACCCAAGGCCACAGTTGCTTGGGTGGCGGCTGTCATGTATTATATAATTTCCACCCTATTAATTCTTCCATTGCTTTCTTTACCTTGTTATAAAAAAATTGTACTTTGTCACATTCCCACCACATATGCATATAGGTGCCAATTTCACCACATCTGTGCCAATACAACTTTGTGGTTGATTTAGTTATATGAGCTAGTTTAATTGGGGTTCTATACCATTTAGTCAGTATTTTCCTTTGTGTTTCTCTAGTCATTATGTACTTGATTTTTTGGGAGAGAATGTGTGACCCAACCAAGGTTTTCCTGGTAGAGGTGGGATTCAAGTCCTAACCTCATGTACTCCATTTCTATAAACTGGCATGTACAGGTATGGAAATCGCTGGCTGTTTTTTGTGTGTGTGTGTCAGGAGCGACTTGAGAAACTGCAAGTCGCTTCTGGTGTGAGAGAATTGGCTGTCTGCAAGGACGTTGCCCAGGGGACGCCCGGATGATTTGATGTTTTACCATCCTTGTGGGAGGCTTCTCTCGTGTCCCCGCATGAGGAGCTGAAGTTGATAGAGGGAGCTCATCCGCCTCTCCCCAGATTCGAACCTGCAACCTGTCGGTCTTCAGTCCTGCCAGCACAGGGGTTTAACCCACTGCGCCACCGGGGACTCCTGTCTGTGATCCTATAGATCCTATATGATGTCTACAAAGCATAAAACTTTGCAAGTGTACTTTGGGGACTTCTTATCTGTCCCTTTCCCACCTCCCACAAAAGACAGCTTCTTAGTTCTTGCATGCACTCCTTTAAGAGGCCAGGGAAGAGTAGGATGCACCCAAATAGCACCCAAAGGCACATCTAAAGCTATGAGAAAGCACCAGCCACCACACCTACCAACTCTGGAGATGTATGAGGTCAACAGCTGCTTTGCCTTCCAGCTGCAGAACTGCAGGCAGACACTGCCCGGACGAACTCTCCATTCTCTTCCTCTAGCTACTAAATAATACATGGAATACAAGCATACTCTGTATTGCATTGTACAATGAGATGTGAGATGTGTTCCAGGATTTGAGTGTAAAGTCTGTAGACAGTCTATGCTTGCAAAACGTGGACTGTCTACAGACATCACACTCAAATCTTGGAATGATTCAATCAGTGTTGCCTCCGAAAAATCCTGCGAATTTCTCAGGAAGACAGGCAGACAAATGTCCGCATGCTGGAAGAAGCAAAGACCACTAGCATTGAAACGATGCTCCTACACCATCAACTCCACTGGACTGGCCACATTGTCCAAATGCCCGATCGCCATCTCCCAAAATGGTTACTCTACTCCCAACTCAAGAACAGGAAACATAATGTTAGTGGACAGGAAAAGAGATTTAAAGATGGGCTTAAACCCAACCTTAAAAACTGTGGCATAGACACTGAGAACTGGGAAGCCCTGGTCCTTGAGCACTCTAACTGGAGGTCAGTTGTGATCAGCAGTGCTGCAGAATTTGAAGAGGCATGAATGGAGGGTGAAAGGGAAAATGTACCAAGAGAAAGACGCATCAAGCCAACCCTGACCGGACCGCCTTCCACTTGGAAACCAATGTCCTAACTGTGGGAGAACATGCGGATCAAGAATAGGGCTCTGCAGCCACCTATGGACCCACCACCAAGACACTACACTTGGAGAACCATCATCCTCGGGCTACAAGGGATCGCCTAAGTAAGTAAGCAAATAAGCATAAATACAATGAGATATTAAAAGACTCCATGTGAAAGTCAAAGCACGTACTGCTTATGTAACATTTGGTTATATTAGTCCATGTAAGTAACAGGATTCCAATTAATGTTCTTTTAGTAAGCTGACTTGTGCCAAGTTCATTCTGTCCACTATTGTTAACTTGCAGCAACTCTCCAGAATTTCAAGGTGTTACCATCCAAGAGCTCTTGGTATTCCCTGATAATTTCCCTTAATTTCTCAAAACAGATAAGTTAGACCTGCTCTGTGGCACTGCTCTTGTAGTGAAACACCCCTTCTTCCGGCAACGCAATAGTGGACACCTTTGAAAACTCCATCTATAATCAAAACAAGTTTAATTTATTGAAATCATCAAAATTATGCAAATATATACAATCTGAGTGCACTGATCCATGGTCACATAAGACAGCAGAGAGCCAATACAGTAATCTATTTACACAACAAAGTGACATAATAAAAGGAATGTTCTGGGGTGCTTCCTAACCCCAGGTAGATATTGACCGCTGCCATATCTGGGGGGAAAGGAACATTTAGTATGTTTGGTCAGCAAACATCAAACATATCTGATTAGCCCAGCCAAGAACACATGACTTTTTCAGGAAATCAATAGGTGGAAAAGTTTGTGCAAGTGTACATAAATATGCTTTAGGACAATCTAAATGGTTGTTCATATGGTTGGGATTTGCAAAAACATCTACTTATATCTGCCTTGTCTTCATATATATTTCCAGTCTACCATTTCACTCTGAATAGTGCTTCACAGATGGGGGAACTGCCTTGTAAAATTCCGATGGCACCTCAATATACTCCTACCCTGAGGCATAATGAAAAATTTAAATGGGGGGTTAGATTCGGTATTTAAAAACTCTAAAATCATAACAGTAAATAAAAACAGAGGAGCTCCAGACAAGAAATAATCAAGGATACCTAATCACCTCTCAATAAAGGATGTCCCCAGGCAGTATGAAGTCACACCTTGAAAACTTCTGGGTCATTAAATGCTAATCAAGGTGATCAATTGAAACATTCACACCTATGTTGTTGTAGGATGTGTGAGGATGCTTGCCACAGATGCAGGCAAAACGTCCGGAGATAATGCTTCTAGAACAGTAGTTCTCAACCTGGGGTCCCCAAATGTTTTTGGCCTTCAACTCCCAGAAATCCTAACAGCTGGTAAACTGGCTAGGATTTCTGGGAGTTGTAGGCCAAAAACATCTGGGGACCCACAGGTTGAGAACCACTGGTCTAGAACATGGCCATATAGCCCGAAAAACCTATAACAACCCAGTACAGTGGTTCTCAACCTGTGGGTCCCCAGGTGTTTACCAGCTGTTAGGATTTCTGGGATTTGAAGTCCAAAACATCTGGGGACCCATAGGTTGAGAACCACTGACCCAGTGATTCCAGCCATGAAAGCTTTTGACAATACATATTCACACCTACCTCCCAACAGACAAGAGTTCTTTCTCCCACTCTGCACATTCCACAGATATATAAACCCCATTTTCCTAGTTTCCAACAGACCTCATAACCTCTGAGGATGCCTGCTATAGATGCAGGTGAAACGTCAGGAGAGAATGCTCCTGGAACATGTCCATACGGTCCAAAAAACTTACAGCAACCCAGTGATTCGAGCCATGAAATCCTTCAACAACAGTACATATTTATCTACTCATATTTGCATGTTTTTGGACTGCTAGGTTGGCAGGAACTGGAGCTGACAGTTGGGAGCTCACCCCATCTCACAGGTATGAACTGCAAACCTTCAGGTCAGGAGTTCAGCCAAGTTCAGGTTGGCACCTCCAGAAGCCAGAAATGAAAGGAGAAGCCTCTGCCTTTGTTTGTGTTTGTGCGTCTCATTGTATATGATTGTACAGACATTGAATGTTTGTCTTTGTATGTAAACGCTGAGAGCAGAAACGCTGTAATCTGCTCTGAGTCCCCTAGGGGAGAAGGGCGGAGTATAAATAAAGTGTATTATTACTCCCCATCCCCATCTTAGATTGGGGCATCTGACGATTTGATCTGAGTTGTTGCTCCCTTTTTCAGACTTGAAGACAACACACAAACAACAGCTCCTGAACGCACAAGTCATAGCAGCACACAAGCAAAACTCCTGAAGGCTCCATTGAAACACTAAAAGATTAAAAATAATCCCCACCCAATGAACTTAAAATACTATGGTTGAATGAAAAGTAATGCTTCCACCTTCGTTACTTGGATTTGGATGGGAATATTTTAATAAATCAAATGCAGAAATAACCCTTAGGATGTGCTCTTTAACTACCACTATTTACTTTTCCACATAATCACCAGACAATTGGATACATTCCTGCCAACGATGAACAAGTTTTCTGAAGCCGTCACGGAAGAAGTCTTTGCGTTTTCATTTCAGGCATCAGCATTCTGGGTATCCATCGTGCACAGATCTTCCGATAGCCAAGCAAAGCATTAATGTGACCCACACGTTCTTGTGAAATGCCTATTATGCTTGAAATTTGGGGTGACACCTACTGCTGTCAAGAATTCAATTACTGCACGTTGCTTAAGTCGCATGGACCGGCCGTCTGTGCAGGGTTCCATACTTTGCATTTTAACAACATAACCGTTCAATGCCAAGGCTTCCCACCAAAATGGAACTGTAGAGGAGAGTCTACTGTACAAGCTAGTACCTGCCGCATACCGGTACTACCATCTGTTGAGAAGTTACTAAAGTGGAGGCATTACTTTTTATTCAACCCTCGTAGTAGCTATCCTAGAGGTAAGATTAAACAGGTACATGTAAATAACTTATCACATCTCCTTCTGCTTCATTTTGCCTATTCAGAGGAAAACACGATCCTAACAATTATTGGGTGTGTTGTCGGAGGCTTTCATGGCCAGAATAACTGGGTTGCTGTTAGTTTTCCGAGCTGTATGGCCATGGCCAAGAAGCTAGTTGGGATGGCAAGAGGATTTTTGGAATTCTACCCCCAAAATGTAGTGTTTCCAAGCTCTGGAAATGTATCTATAGGAATAATCTCCCCTGACCATTGCCTTTCGACCCACCAGAATCAAAAGCGGAACACTTTGGAGCATGGATCCAACATTAGTTCCAACAGGATCCACTTTTATTTGTCACTGTAGGCTCAAACAGTTCCATCACATGGTGTTCTAGATCTATTTCCTAACAAGCATCCTTAACATACTTCATGATTTCCTTTTCCAACTGTTATCCTCTCCAGATTGTGAATCTCTTCCTTTAGGCCATTACTCATGATATGAAATACCTTATTCTATTCTCTATCTCTACCTCTTTTTTAAAAAACACCTACACAAAAAAGGGTGCAGAGAAAAAAGGATGGAGAGGCCACTTCAGCAGCCTCCCTTAGGTTAGTGCCAATTATCTTCTTACAGCCAATCATCTACAGATAGAGCCCTCAGTAGCGCAATGGGTTAAACTCTTGTGCCAGCAGGACTGAAGACCAACAGGTCAGAGGTTCGAATCTGGGGAGAGCGTGGATGTGCTCCCTCTGTCACCTCCAGCTCCCCATGCAGGGACATGAGAGAAGCCTCCCACTAGGATGGTAAAACATCAAAACATCCGGGGATCCCCTGAGCAACACCTTTGCAGATGGCCAATTCTCTCACACCAGAAGCGACTTGCAGTTTCTCAAGTCATTCCTGACATGAAAAAAAATCTACAGATATTTGGAAAATGAGACCCAGTAGTCATAAACCCTGAAAACAAATCTTTGGGTGATGAGAATCACTTTTGTGAGGGTTTCCTTCTTTTCTTAGAAGGATTGTCAAGAGTTTCTGGGGATGTATACATTAATCTAATCTGAGGATGCCTGCCATAGATGCAGGCAAAATGTCAGGAGAGAATGCTTCTAGAACATGGCCACACAGCCTGAAAAACCTACAACAACCCAGCTTCCAATCTGTGTCTTCACTTTCAAAAAGGGAACTGCAATGGCGTATTTTTATAACCCAATATTGTTCAGAACCTTAATTCCAAGTGCACTTGTCATGCAATCTGAGAGTGAGCTAGACCAATCTTTGAATCCACAACAGCCTCATATTAACCAACCCAAAGTGTCCTGAGATGCAGGGTGGAAATTCATTCATAGTTGAGCAGTTAAAGGATGAGAAGCACCATTCGTGAGACAAAAATACAGCAGCAGAAGTTTCCTATCAGTAGAGTGAGAGATACTGCAAAGGCTGGCAAAGCACGATGACTGCCAGTTGGCAAGGACTCCCTTGGTTCATTTCTGTAACACTGAGCCAGTCCAAAGTACAGTCCAACAGGTGCCTGTGTTTGTTCCCTTGCAAATGTTGTTTTCTCTGGTTTGGCTTTTTTTTTCTTTTTAAAGCAGCAACATCTCACTGAAAGGGAAGGAGGCTGGAGCAGCCGTGGCTCATTGTCACACTTTCTGTGGCTTCAGTACTGGATCACCATCCCGCTGGAGTGGGAGTGAGACTGCAGGAAGAAAACAAGAGATGGATAGCTTGAGAATTCTCTCATTGGCCACAGAATTCGGTTGAGAGGATGGAAGAGAATGAATGGCACTGAGAAAGAGGGTTACCAATCGCCATTATGCCCTTCCACCACAATGTACTAGTTCAGTGTTTCTCAACCTTCCTCATGCTGCAACCCCTAAATACAGGTCCTCATGTTGTGGTGACCTCCAACCATAAAATTATTTTCGTTGCTACTTCATATGTCATCAGTTGGGGACCAACTGCTGCTCTGAGCCAGAGTGAAGAGGGGGGGGGGGGGCACCGTGTCTCCTGTGCTATGCTAATAACATAATATAGCATAATTTAATATAAGATATTGTATATACATATATTATTTATAATATTATAATATAATGCAATATAATACTACTAATAATATGATATTATAATTATATATTTATATTACATGTAATATTACTAATAATATTACAATATAATGGTAAAGTACAATATAATAATATTTAATACTAATATTGTACTATATTACATATAAAAGTACAATACTATAACGGCACTCCATGCAGTGATGCCGACCACATGATCTTGGAGGTGTCTATGGACAACGCTGGATCTTCGGCTTAGAAATGGAGATGAGCACCACACCCCAGAGTCAGACATGACTGGACTTAATGTCAGGGGACAACCTTTACCTTTACCTTATTGTACTATGCTAATAATATAACATATAATATATTGTGTGTGTGTGTGTGTGTGTGTGTATGCCGCCCTTCTCACCCTGAAGGGGACTTAGAGCATCTTACAAGATATATATAGGGTGAAAAGGGCGGCATATAAATGTTATAAATAAATAAATAACTGTGATTTTGCTACTGTTACAAATCGTAATGTAAATATCCGATATGCAGGATGTCTTTTCATTCACTGAACCAAATTTTGCACTTATACCCGATACGCCAAAATTTGAATGCTGGTGGGGTTGGGGGAGAATTGATTTTGTCATTTGGGAGTTGTGGTTGCTGGGATTTATAGTTCACCTACAATCAAAGAGCATTCTGAACTCCACCAATGATGGAAATGAACCAAACTTGGCACACAGGACTCTCATGACCAACAGAAAATACTGGAAGGGTTTGGTGGGCATTGACCTTGAGTTTGGGAGTTGTAGTTCACCTACATCCAGAGAGCACTGTGGACTCAAACAATGATGGATCTGACCAAACTTAGCACGAATATGCAATCTGTCCAAATGTGAACACTGGTGGAGTTTGGGGAAAATAGATCTTGATATTTGGGAGTTGTAGTTGCTGGTATTTATAGTTCACCTACAATCAAAGAGCATTCTGAACCTCATCAACAATAGAATTGGGTCAGACGTCCCATACAGAACCCACATAACCAACAGAAAATACTGTGTTTTCTGATGGTCTTTGGCTACCTCTCTGACACCCCCTCGCGATCCCCCCTCCCCCCCCCCCCCCCCCGCCCCGGAGTCCCAACTCCCAGGTTGAGAAATGCTGTATAACTTATTAATTATTATTTACAGTATTTATATCCCACCCTTCTCAACCCTGAAGGGGACTCAGGGCAGCCTTTCAAAGGCAATAATTCGATTTCATATACACAACAGACATAAAATAAACATATACATAAAAGTGAATTTAAAATCCTATAAAGATTAAAACACATTATTAAAATCACGCAATCTGAGATCATAGTCAAAAATCCATTCCAATTGTCACTGCACATTTTCCATCATCACTTATTGCACTGCACTATTCGCCAAAGGCTTGGTCCCAAAGCCATGTTTTCAATGCTTTCCGATGTCAGGAAGGAGGAAGCTGACATGATTTTGCTGGGGAGGGAGTTCCATAACCAAGGGGCCACTACTGAGAAGGCTCTGTCTCTCATCCCCACCAGCCATGCGAAAGGGTAGCAGGGCTTCCCCAGATGATCTTAACCTCTAAGTTGGTTCATAGAGGGAGGTGTGTTCAGACAGATAAGTTGTGCCAAAACCATTTAGGGCTTTTTAGGCTAAAGCCAGAATTTTGAATTGTGCTCAGTAGCAGATGGGCAGCCACCAAACAGCTTTCAAACTAGACCACAGCTTGGAAAAGTTACTTTTTCAGATTACAGCTTCCAGAACCCATGCTAGATTATACAGTCCGAAAGCTGTAGTCCAAAATGGCAATATTTTAAAGATCAGGGATGGAGTCCTTCTAATCAGCGGCTCCAGGGAAAATTAAAACAGTGGGCTCCATAGAGCCTTTCAGGGGTATTGTGTGTAGGTTGAATGGCAGATAACTTGAGCCATCAAGAGCTGTCAACTAATGCTATTTCTCTTTCAAATGGATTGATGTCAGGGCAAAACATGGCAGTAACAGTTATCATAAGAGTTGCAACAACAAGAACAATCTGTTAAATAGATAACATACAGAAGTTAACAGATTATTCGGGGAAATATACTATACAGCCACATACTTCACAGTGTCAGGTAATACCCTGGTCAGAAACTAGGCTCTTTATCATAAGAGGAGCTCCCAGTGGCACAGTGGGTTAAACCCCTGTGCCAGCAGGACTGCTGACCGAAAAGTTGGCAGTTCAAATCCTGGGAGCAGGGAGCTCCCATCTGTCAGCTCCAGCTTCTCATGCGAGGACATGAGAGAAACCTCCCAGAGGATGGTAAAATCTGGGTATCCCCTGGGCAACGTCCTTGCAGATGGCCAATTCTCTCACATCAGAAGTGACTTGCAGTTTCTCAAATTGCTCCTGACATGAAAAAAACCCATAAAGCATCACCACTAAACCTTCATGGCAATCAAATTCTCAAAGCCAGGGATGTATGCATCTGCCCAGAGCCACCCAATCTCCCCCAGCCTTGCCTGTTTTGTTTCCTGAACACTAGCCAAAAACCTGCCCATGAGATAAAGTGACCAATCATCCTCCCATGTCAGCCACTTTCCTTACCTGATTAAATGAGCCCAGGTCCACAAAAGTCAATACCAGTATATATTTACTCATGGAAAAGGTACCACGTGGTTTCCTTGCTGGAACTGAGCTACACAGCTCCCCTTTTAGAAAAAACCATACCTACATTCTCTTTACCTTCATGGCATGGATGATCCAGCCTTGGAAGTCATTGACCTTGGTGTAAACACCGGGCTTATTGGGCAGGGCACATCCTGTACCCCAGCTCACAATGCCACAGAGCCGCCAACGTGAACTTTGGGAGATGCTATCTTCACACACAAAAGGTCCGCCACTGTCACCCTGTCACATGAAAAAAAGGAGAAGTTTCAGTCTCCCCTAGTGCCACTGTCTCCTCTAGACCAGCCCAACTATTTATTTATTTACCAGACTTTTATCCCACACTTTTCAGTCCACAGGCGACTCAGGGCGGCATACAGACTGGCAACAATTAGATGCTGAACACACATAACTACATCATTTAAAACAGGTTAAATCACATAATAAAATTCATATAAAAACAATTTTAAATTATAAAAATCAATGATTTCTGGATATTAAATCCGTAATCATTTGCATTGCTAAGCCATTCTATATTTCCTCACATAACTGAGTTTGTCTGGTTACAATGAGGTTCCAAAAGCTTGCTCAAAGAGCCAAGTTTTCACTTTTTTCCTAAAAGTCAGGAGAGAGGGGGTCGATCTAATATCCTCAGGGAGGGAGTTCCACAGCTGAGGGGCCACCACTGAGAAGGCCCTGTCTCTTGTCCCTGCCAAGTGCGCCTGTGAGGCAGGCGGGATCGAGAGCAGGGCCTCCCCAGATGATCTTAAATTCCTGGAAGGTTCGTAAGGGGAGACACGTTCGGATAGGTAAGTTGGGCTGGAACTGTTTAGGGCTTTATAGGCTAAAGCCAGCACTTTCAATTGTGCCCAGTAGCAAACTGGCAGCCAGTGGAGCTGGCGCAACAGCAGAGTTGGATGCTCCCTGAGTGCTGCTCCTGTTAGTAGCCTGGCTGCCACCCACTGGATCATTTGAAGCTTCCAAACAGTTTTCAAAGACAACCCCACATAGAGCACATTGCAGTAGTCTATATGGGATGTAACCAGAGTGTGGACTACAGTGGCCAAGTCAGACTTCCCAAGGTACAGGCACTATGGCAGACATACCACCCACCTGGCAGGCATCTGTGCCCCCAGCAGCAAAGCCAGCACAGAACATCCGTGGCCTGATCTGATTGTTGTAGTACTCAGGACTGTTGCAGACACTGCTACTAATGATGGGCACGCTGGCCTCTTGCAGCACATCCGACTGTTGGCCTGTGTAAGAGGAAAGACTGGGGATTATAAGAAGTTCTAACAGGTCTATTAATCCAACAGGTTCAGAACTGCAAGAACAGGCTGAAGATAAATTGAGATGATTTAATAAGTAAATAATCAAGCAAACAAATAGGGATACCCATCCCCCAGAGGTTTAGCAAGTAATCCAAGGCATGGGACCTATTTTGTGAGCTCAAATTCATCACTCTGGAGAGCTCCTGAGACTCACCACTCCACTGACACCAGAGTCACCAGACACCAGCTATGTCACCTATTCTGTCATTAAAAAAAACTTGATGAAGTGGAGAAGCATCAAGAATAGATTTGTGTAAGTTAGCTTTAGCTTCAGGTTTTGTACTAAAAACTATAGTAATATGTGACAGAGCTCAAAGATAACATTGAACAAGACAATACATTGAACAAGATCATAATTATACATTTTTACAAAAGAGCTTAGGCAATGTGTAACATCATTGCTTTTTTCTATGTAACAACTTATGTTTCATCTTCCTTCTTCCAAAAACTTGAAATGAAATGGGGAAATCTTTGGCCATTTCAGCATTAAGAGATTTTTTAAGTAAACCACCTAGAAAGCAACATGCTATTAACTCAGGCATGGGCAAATTTTGGCCCTCCGGGTGTTTTGGACTTCAACTCCCACAATTCCTAACAGCCAATACTTGTACTATTGACTATTATAAAGTCTTTGACTGTGTAGATCATAATAAATTGTGGCAAGTTCTTGGTGGTATGGGCATACCAAGCCACCTTATCTCTCTCCTGAGGAATCTGTATAAGGACCAAGTAGCAACAGTAAGAACTGACCATGGAACAACAGACTGGTTCGAGATTGGCAAAGGTGTATGGCAGGGTTGTATACTCTCCCCCAACCTATTCAACTTGTATGCAGAACACATCATGTGATGTGCGGGGCTTGATGAATGCAAGGCAACAGTCTTGGACAGCAATAGCTCCCATTTAAGTTGGAATCAGGTGTAAAACAGGAATGTGTTATTGTCCCAACCTTATTCTCCATCTTCATTGCTATGATTCTGCACCCTGATAGTGGGAACCTTCCCACCTGAGTGGAAATCATCTATCAGACAGATGGCAAGCTATTTAACCTCAGCAGACCGAAAGCCAAAACCAAGGTCACAACAACATGTTATAGAACTCTAATATGCTGATTGATAATGTGATCTGTGCTTGTTCAGAAGAACACCCATAAGCCACTCTAAATGACTTTGCAGAAGCATATGAAAATCTTGGCCTCTCACTGAACATAGAGTAAACAGCTCTTTCAATAGATGCCAGCCAATCCCTCTGCAGTGCCAAAAATACAGCTTAATGGTGTAATATTAGAAAATGATGACCACTTCCACTACCTTGGCTTCACAAAAACCAGCATTGACACTGAAATACAACATTGTCTGTGAGTGCAGAACTCTTCTGAATGAAGCAGAAAGTGTTTGAGTATCAGGACATTTGTAGGAAGACCAAGATGCTTGTTTATAAAGCTATTGTCCTCCCAACCCTATTATAGGCCTTAGAAACATGGACCATCTATAGATGTCACACTCAACTCCTAGGATGATTCTATCAGCGTTGCCTCCAAAAAAAATCTGTAAATCTCTTGGGAAGACAGACAGACAAATGTCAGCATTCTGGAAGAAGCAAAGACCACCAGCATTGAAGCAATGCTCCTACACCATCAACTCCTCCACTAGACAGGCCACGCTATCTGAATACCTGATCACTGTCTCTGAAAGCAGTTACTCTACTCTACTCCCAACTGAAGAACAGAAAATGGAAGGTTGGTTGACAAGAAAAGAGATTTAAAGATGGGCTTACAGCCAACCTAAAAAACTGTGGCACAGACACTGAGAACTGGGAAGCCCTGAACTTTGAGCTCTCTAGCTGGAGGTCAGCCATTGCCAACAATGCTGTGGAATTCAAAGAGGCACAAATGTAGGGCAAAAGAGAGAAATGTGTCAAGAGGAATGTGGATCTAGCCAACCCTGACCAGGACAACCTGGAAACCAATGTCCTCACTGTGGAAGAACATGTGGGTCAAGAATAGGTCTCCACAGTCACCTACAGACTCACCACAAAGACCTTATGCTTGGAAGGCCATCCTACTTGGACACGAGTGATAGTTGATGATGACTAACTGAATAGTATGAACACATTCAATAACATTAATGAGTAACATGATTAACAATAATGTTCCAAGTTCTGGTAAATTTATGCCTAGACCAAAATTGAGTTTGGAGGCCTTTCGTTCCTAAGCTTCCATTTTTTTTGAAACTGGCTGGATCCCAGAGTTTAACAAGGGGAGTCGATTCCACATGCCTAAACTCTTCCCTCTCTTGCAGCTTTTCCTGTGTTATCCAGCAGTGGCTCCCTACTGCCAATCCAAGATGGTTCATGGCAGAAAAAATAGGCATACTATTTCATTCCATACACATGTGCTGATCAGACTGGCAGTAGAATATTACTTCAGCACAAGCTGAGAGGACAAGCTCTTCAATTGCCTGTGTACAGGCAGGCCACATGACATTGAATTTTCTCCTTTAGCACTTTGTCACTACGTCTTAGCAATCATCTCTCTCTCTGCCTTACTTTAACTTGAGAGATCAGCCCTCTCAGGTGGCGAGAGCTCTCCCATCACCTAATACTAGAAACTATTAGCAGGAAACAACAAGGACTGAATATGGGATTTTCTGGAAATGATGGTCCATCTCCACAAAAACTGTAGGATCTTCACTTAGCAGGAAATAGGAGCTTATCATAGCATATCATGGGAGTCAAGAGCTGTGAGCTCAAAACTCAGTAACCTTACCAAAGTGGCGCTCCATGCAGTCATGCCGTCCACATGACCTTGGAGGTATCTACAGACAACACTAGCTCTTTGGCTTAGAAATATGGATGAGCACCAACCCTCAGATTCAGACATGACTGGACTTAATGCCAGGGGAAAACCTTTACCTTTACCTACCATAGCCCAAGATAAATGTAGGGGACTTCAGGCTAACATTCAACAAGCTGAGCTACTTTCGGCAACGTATTTGAATAATAAGTATGCTACCCTTCTTCAAAGCTGATAGTGAATTCCACAAGAATCATCTGTGATTAAGAAAATTATGAAATATTTGAATACCATTCATGCTCGTGAGCAACATAATGCCAGGTCCAGCATGCTCAAAGGGAATGCTGCAAGTGGAACTTGTACCCCCCCCCCCCCCCCGCCATGCCTGCAACTTGAAATGTACATATTACATGGATGAATACATGGATTGTGGGATGGACAGAGGCAGACTGACAGACACATTTATGCGCAGAAAAATATACCAGAGCTGGTCACTGATAATAATAAAGTAAACTTGAACTATACAAAAACAAGCCAAACATTGCAACCTACATACATTGGAAAACAATAATCAAACCTTGCATGTATTGTTTTGCTTTCTTATTGTTCTGGCCACAAATTAGATCTAAAATAATGAAGGTTATTCATACCCAACCTCCTGTCTTGTAGTACTGTTTAGAGCTCCCTTTGCATATTTTGGTAAGCTTGACCCAAATAAGCCAACTTTGCTTTTAGGAATGGAAAATTATCTTTATAATTACTATTTGAAGAAAGATGTCTGGGTCTTTTGCGTGAATTGAACCACTCAGGAAAAATTCTGTATTCGCACAACTAGACTGTGGAACACACCTAGTCCCAACCATCATAGTTAGCAAGACTTGCTGACATATTTCATGTGTAAGTAAACAGCAGCTAGTGCTTACCATAATACTGTGTGTTGCCCCAGCCAGTAACAGTACAGCTCTTACCATCGACCAGAGGTTGTCCCAGTGCTGGAAGGCAAACAGGCTGGATAAATTCTGTGGAAAGATAATATTGCCATCAGAGCAACTATTCTCTGTTCCTTAGTCTCTAGGTTGCTCACATATCACTGGAGGCTATCAAATTAGAAAAGGCTAATAACAGTGAGACAGCTATCAGGGAGGAGCCCCCGGTGGCATAGTGGGTTAAACCCCTGTGCCAGCAGGACTGAAGACCAACAGGTCACAGGTTTGAATCCGGGGAGAGGCGGATGAGCTCCCTCTATCAGCTCCAGCTCCTCATGCGGGGACATGAGAGAAGCCTCCCACAAGGATGATAAAAACATCAAATCATCCTGGCATCCCCTGGGCAACGTCCTTGCAGACGGCCAATTCTCTCACACCAGAAGCGACTTGCAGTTTCTCAAGTTGCTCCTGACACGACAAAAAAATAGCTATCAGGGAGAACCTCCAGTGGTACAATGGGTTAAACCCTTGTGCCAGCAGATCTGCTGACTGACAAGTCAGCAGTTCAAATCCGGGGAGAGCGGGTTGAGCTCCCTCTGTCAGCTCCAGCTCCAGCTCCCTATGCAGGGACATGAGAGAAGCCTCCCACAAGGATGGTAAACATCAAAACATCCGGGCATCACCTCGGCAACATCCTTGCAGATGGTCAATTCTCTCACACCAAAAGCAACTTGCAGTTTCTCAATGTAAGTTTTTTTTTCTGACACAAAAAAAAGCTATCAGGGGAGGCAAAATGTAGCTATTTTACTCTATTATTATTATTGTTATTATTACATTTACATTATTTATTATTTTACTCTATTATTATTATTACATTTATTATTTTACTCAATTATTACTGTTGTTATTATAGGAGCCCCGGGTGGCGCAATGGGTTAAATCCTTGTGCCAGTAGGACTGAAGACCGAGAGGTCGGAGGTTCGAATCTGGGGAGAACGCGGATGAGCTCTCTGTGTCAGCTCTGGCTCCCCATGTGGGGACATGAGAGAAGCCTCCCTCAAGGATGGTAAAACATCAAAACATCCAGGTGTCCCTTGGGCAACATCCTTGAAGATGGTCAATTCTCTCACACCAGAAGCAATTTGCTGTTTCTAAAGTCGCTCCTGACACACACACACAAAAGCTATCAGTGGAGGCAGAATGAGATTGTTGTCCTCAAATAAAAATTATGCCACCCTACATGAAATATTTTTTTCAATATCCTAATTCTATTTCTGCAAAAAGGGTGACAATGGAAAGAATTAACTTTTATAACTTATACTTGTCATATTCATGTTCCCTTGTAAATTTGACTGCCCAACATTTTCGGATGCTGAAACTATATTTCTAAGTTCTCAACTGAAGTTTTTAAAGTAACATCAATACTAGAAATGTAAAGACCAAAATATATATTGGGGGCATATTTCTTATGGGGGTAATGCCCATCTCCTCCACCATATTTACACCCCTAACAAGTGTGGAAAAAGGAAGTTTAGCAGTTTCAATTTGCATTTTATCTATCTGGAAAGTGATTCCGATTAGAGCAAAAGGGAGAAGACAATAAGGTAACAGTGACAATGGTGAATGAGGTGAGTCTACTTAGAGAGGGCAATTTGTTTCTCCAGATCTACAACTTGAAAAAGTACCTTTTTGAACTTCTAAATTTCTTGTTTGGACCATAATTTCTAGATCAGAACAAGGTCATTTGTCCAAGCTCTTGCCAAATTTGGAGGCAGCCCTGAGCTTACAGGTTTTCTTGACAATTCTCCCAGGCCTTCCCCCATTGTCTTCAATGACGCCAACAATCTTCTCACCATTGAAGGAAAGGGGTGCCGCCAAGTGCATCAGGGCAATGTCGTTGCTGTTTTCCTCACTGTTGGGATCCTGGAAGGGGTGGTAGCCACCGTGGTACACAATGCTCGTCACACCCACCTGCAGCCCCTTAGCAGAGGACTGGGAAACAGCGCCCACAAAGACCCGCCACCGGCTCACCACTCGATTCCTCCTGCAGAGAGATGGGACAACTCAAAATGGTATTGTGGCAGAACAGCCGGGGTCAACCCTGTCCCTAGGCATAATGAAGCAGCTGTTGCAGGCAGCATGGCAGAAAGGTATTGGAGAGACAGAAAAAGATATTTAAAGATGGGCTCAAGGCCAACCTTAAAAATTGTGTCATAGACACTGATAACTGGGAAGTTCTGGCCCTTGGGCGCTCTAGCTGGAGGTCAGCTGTGACCAGCAGTGCTGTGGAATTTAAAGAGGCATGAATTGAGAGCAAGAGTGAGAAAGATGTCAAGAGGAAGGCACTTCAAGCCAACCCCAAACAGAACCGCCTTCCACCTGGAAACTGATGCCCTCACTGCGGGAGAACATAGAGGTCAAGAATAGGGTTCCAAAGTCACCTACGGACCCACCGCCAGGACACCGAACTTGGAGGACAAACTTTCTCAGACAATGAGGGATCGCCTAAGTAAGCAAGTAAGTAAGTAAGTAAGTACATTTCAAGTGTTAGTGCTGTTGGGCACCATTTTTATACTTTGAGTTGGGCAACAAAATATCTTGAGACAATCCTAGGGTCAGTTGTACAACACATAATAGTTTTAACAACCACCTGAAGGGAAGAAGAAAGGAAGCGAATAAATCATCTTGGATCTGGATTTCTTACTTCCTGGCAGTCCTCACATTATTTCTCAGAATAGCCTATAAGTTGTATTGCCTGGGGCACACAGCATTTGACTGGTACTTACTCTGGAAAGCAGTGCGCTGCTGTGATAACCCATTCGGAAGAGATGACAGAGCCACCACAAAGATGCGTCCCATCGTAGCGGAGACTGACTTGCCATGGCCATTTCCCCAAGCTGGCATCTTGGCCTCCCACAATCCTGTCCATAGACAATTTTCGCCGTCCACAATCTACAAAAAGTAAGTTAGACATTTGTTCTGCAAGAAACAAATCTGGGACAGAAATGTTCCAAAGTTTCAATGATGTCTCTAAAATCTTGGTAGCTTCCCAATGTCTTTCCAAAACAATCATGTGATCATGTTGTTGCACATATGTCCACAAACACAGTTCCACATCCTTACACTGTCTAGAAGCTGTTACGCCCTAGGGAGGGAGGAGGAGGTGGTTAACCATAGAAAAGCAGCTAGATTGTTTTGGGGGGAAGAAACAGAGGCATACTTTCAAATACAATCATCTGCCTTTTCCTTCACTCAGCATCTTAGGGCATGCAAATCTTCATGTCTGAATTGCCGAAAGTAGAGGGAGATGTTGGAGTGAAGTGTGAGGGCAAGTGAACTGTCCCCTAATGTAAACTGAATGCATGTGTGGATATGAATTACACATGAATTATCCCCAGTGGTGCAGTGGGTTAAACTGCTGAGCTGCTGAACTTGATGACCGAAAGGTTAGCGGTTCGAATCCGAGCAGGGTGAGCTCCCACTATTAGCCCCAGCATCTGCCAACATTGCAGTTCGAAAACATGTAAATGTGAGGAGATCAATAGGTACCACTACTGCGAGAAGGTAACAGTACTCCATGCAGTCATGCTGGCCACATGACCTTGGAGGTGTCTACAGACAACGCCAGCTCTTTGGCTTAGAAATGGAGATGAACAACACCACCCCCCCCCCCAGAGTTGGACACGATTAGAGTTAATGTCAAGGGGAAACCTTTACCTTTACCAATGTCAGTAACAGGATGCCAGTAACTAGGCAAAATTTAAATGTGGCTACCTGATTTTGACAAGATAGGTGCCCAACTTAAGAGAGGGCAGTCCTCTGCTTGAGCAGTTGTTAGCAAAGGCAGCTTTTAGCTACGGTCTCAGCCGAAAAGTTCCCTTGGGCTTTAGTCTAAATCTTAAGGAGTTACCAAAGCTGTTACGCCCTAGGGAGGGAGGAGGAGGAGGTTCACCATGGGAAAGCAGCTAGATTGTTTTGTGGGGCAGAATGGAGGCATTCCATTCTGCCCCACAAGGTGCTGAGTCTATTTGGGAGGATTCTAGTTCAATAACTAACTCCTTCAAAGATCAGAACAAAAATCCAGAATGAATTCATCATCTCACCAACATGGAAGCCACCAGCCAACATTAATTGTTAGATTACATCGGCTTTTTGGAAGTGTCTTTCCTTTGATGGGCTGTTCAATCTATGCCCAGTTTAAATATAAATACTGTAAGAAGGAATAGCAAAGCCTTTGAAGGTATTAATCTACTAATAGCATCTGGGTCCCTTTAATATTACACAATTATAGTGCTGGTTTCATTTCATCTGCTATGGTCACATCCTATGGAATCTCTCAATGTGCAGGAAGGATATTTAAAACTGTCCATCAGAGAGCTCTAGTGTCTGCCCAAACTACAAATTTGAGGATACCATAAGATGCCAAAGTGGACTATAGTGATAAAACTGCTTAATGAAATTTTGTAAGCTGGCCCGGGTCCCTATGGGAGATGGCGGCGGGGTATATATAAATAAAGTTGTATTATTATTGTATTATTAATGTAAAAAAGTCCCTGGACAGCATACACACAGAGGTGACTGGACTGGGCATTTTTTCCAGTGTATACTGCAAATTGATTGAGGTTATACTCCTATAACCTAAATCAGGTTCAAGATATTTGGGATATTTAGGTTATTTAGGGTATTCATAAAGGTTGCACATGCAACCTTTATGAATATCTGAGGCCCCTCTTCTCTTCTTTTGTACTTTTGCACCTATTCTTTACTTCATTGATCAGTCCCCATGCCAGATGCAGTTGGTAGAAGCACTGCTATAGGACAAAGAAAAGAGATATGGGGATGGCAAAACCAAAACTTGCACTTAGGCCCATCAGGGACTTTCAGGTGCCCATACCTTGACAGAGTGTGGCCAGGAAGCGGCCTGTTGGACACTCACTGTAAAAAGACAAAAAAGAGAATATTTAGTGGGACAGAAAGGCAACAACATCAAGGATGTATGGATTCCAAATTCCTTACCAGTCAAGTTTTCTATTGGACAGAGAATTCACATTTCCAAACATAACAGCTTTTTATTTTGTATTTTCACCTTTAATCATTCAACATCTCACTTTCTTCCATACAGGCATGCCAGATAGTATAAATGGAATTCAGGCTCTAGTGGAACCTATAACTAGTTCATTTCAGCACTTAAACACTTGTAAACCATATTCAAAGACCAGAATGGAACTATACAGAATACAGTGTTCCCTCACTTATTGAGGGTGTTACGTTCCAGGACCACACGCGAAAAGTGAAAATCTGTGAAGTAGAAGAGCTACACACACACACACACACACACATCACATATTCTGAGGGTGAGGCAGAAGCTAGGAGAGATTTAAAGACACCGCAAAAAAGCGAGTCTACAAAAAGCAAACCGCGAATTAGTGAGGGAACACTGTACACTTGAAATTGGACATACGCTTCCTGTTAACTCTAAATATTGCCTTGAGGTCACTAGGACCCCTCCAAGGATGTTTTGTGGCTTTTGAGGCCTACAGAATCCACACATCAATCTGGTGAATTGCTGCTCCTGGAAGTCTCCAGATGCAACAATTTAATTTCCTTTCCTGTGTAACGTCAAATAATATCCATTTTTGAACACCAAAACCAGACTTCTTGCCACTTTGTATTTACATTGACATTTATTTTTATCATGTTGGAACAACACTTGGAAACTAAGGTTAGTAGAGAACCCAGAATCTCCCTCACAACAGCCATCATTGACTCATAGGCTGAACAGGAAGATTATGGACTGAGCAGGAAGAGTGCTTCACCCTAAACTTTTGGGATGAAAAGTTATGCAATCTCCCCCCCTCCCCCCCAAATCTCCATTAAGGGAGCATCCAGACTGCCTTGGCAATGGTGCCTGTTCCTTAACCACTAACTAATGCTAGCAGTCAAAAACATGCAAATGTGAGTAGATCAATAGGTACCGCTCCGGCTGGAAGGTAACAGCACTCCATGCAGTCATGCTGGCCACATGACCTTGGAGGTGTCTATGGATAACACCAGCTTTTAGCGTAGAAATGGAGATGAGCACCGTCTCCCAGAGTCAGACATGACTGGACTTAATGTCAAGGGGAAACCTTTACCTTTACCTAATGCTTTTCCAGAGATGATAGATGATATTCTAATAATATATAAAGCTTGATGTTTGGGAAAGCTGGTCTAGAGACCCTGAAGAGAGGAGGTGCAGTCCATTTTGAACCTTACCAAACAACAAGGGCCTCACTGAGCATTCGTGCATAAGGCAATCGAGACCCATCCACACAGAAGTAACCGGATGTCCCATTGGCCCCTGCGCTGTCAGCAGCCAGCACTGAATGGGAGAGGGACCTGCAGTGGAGGCAAACACAGAGAGAATCAATTGCTCATGCAGCCACACAGCATTATTACAGCAATCTCGGTGCTTTCGGGAGTGTTAGCTTTGATCCAAAAGTGGGAGTGCTCTATAAAAGTCTTCTATCAGATTCAGATAAGATCTTCCTTTATTTCCCAAAGAAGTAATGATAGAACGGCTCTAAAAATATATGTTTTAGAATTGATTGATTCATGGCCTATTGCGCTACACAACTATGGCACGATGATTCGACTACATATGGAATGCAGGGATTTGTAGTTTGGTTAGGCGCCAAAGCTCTCTAACTGTGCATGCAAGCATCCCATTCCAAAACTGCAAATTCTATTATTCCATAGGATGTTGCTATAGCAGTTCCAGTGGAATTATAACTCCCCAATTCTTTGTATGAAAAGAACCTAGGTGCTAAGAATGGATTGGTAACTTTAAGGCCTTTGCTGTGCCTTCTTATGGTTATTATTTATCCTTAAACTGGGGCTAGGATTGTCCAAATAATTATTACTGGAAGCAGGCCCGTAGCCAGGATTTTGGTTCGGGGGGAGCTGAGTTTGATTCGGGGGGGAGGGCTGAGTCTGAGTGAAAGAGGGTCTACAGTAGTAAACCTTTTGTATCGTTACCCCAATACCCCCATGCATATGGGATATATTGAGCATGGTGATCAGATCATGATATGAATAAACATAACAGTTTAAATAATGTACCAGTAAGGCCTTCTCGTGGACCACCCTGAGAATTTGGAGGTCCCCCCCCCCCCCCCCCCCCCCGCTACATGCCTGACTGGAAGGTACTGCTCTTATTGTCAGAAAGTCGCCTGCATAATCTTGTCCTCCCTGACTGTCTGCATTGCCATAAATTTACCAGATAATCTACCGCATATACTCAAAAGATTAGCCCGGTTTTTGAACCCTTCTTTTGAGCTGAAAAAGCCTCCCTCTGCTTATAATAGGATCAAGGCCAGGCATCCAGGCAGGGAAGCCTGGAAGCCATTGCTTGCAATGTATGATATATTTCTCTCTCCTCTTCACCTCCCTTGGCACCTCCCTTGGCACTGTGTTTTCTTTTCCAGTCAAAAGGGAGGGAAGGAGGGAAAAGAAATCTATTTCATGTCTTCCTTGTTTGTATGGCTCTCTTTCAAACCCACCCAATTTCCTGGCTTTGTGTGTGTGTGTCTAAATGTTTTACCTTTATATGTGTATTTTTTCCCTTGTAAGTTTTCCTCTCATATATTTGCATGCCTTTGCAAATCCTATATACATATAGCTATCTATAGATTTCCAGATATCTGTATATCTGCGTATATATATATATATATATATATATATATATATATACACACATACATACATACATACACATACACACACACACACACACACACATATTATTTTATATAGGAATTTTCCCCTCACATGTTTGCAAGTCTTTGCAAATTCTATATAGATACAATTATCTATATATAGAGAGATGTCTAGATAGATATACAGTATATGAATATAGATATATAGGGCTTGCAAATATTGCAGGGGGGAATGCACATATATAGAGAGAGGATTTACAAATGTTTCAGGGGGAAATGCATATGTGAAATTTGTATATATAATTGTTGATCCATATCTAGTTCTGCATTGTTTATATAGGCATTGAATGTTTGCCTATTACTATGTTGGAAGACACCCTGAGTCCCCATGGGGAGATAGGGCAGGATACAAATGAAACTCTATTATTATTATTATTGTTATTATTATTAGTAGTAGTAGTAGTAGTAGTAATAGGAGTAGTATTTGAAACACAACAAGATGATAATGATGATGATGATGATTATTATTATTATTATTAGAAACACAACAAGACTAGTACACAGCAAACAAGATCACTATGTTGAATGTTGTATTGGATCACATGTCGAACACTTCACAAGTGTCTAGGACTGTGTGATGTATCTGTGAATAATTCGTGCAGATCCAAGTAGGGAGGAAGGGGCTTTTGCAGCTGACAGATGGTAATTTTGTCAGTGCTGGTTGTGTTTAAGTGCAGGCCAAGGTCTTTAGCACTGCACCAAGTGTGCCGATTACTATTATTATTACGTTTTTGTTGTTACCATATTGTTTTGATGACTACTTTTCCACTTACAGAGCTAGTTTACTGTTTTTCTTTGAAATACGGTAAATATTCAAAATATTTAACCTACTGATGCCTTAATTAATATAATTTTATTGGTATCTATTTTTATTTTGACATTTCCCAGTAGCTGCTGCATTTCCCATCCCCAGCTTATACTGGAGTCAATAAGTTTTCCCAGTTTTTGTGATAAAATTAGATGCCTCCGCTTATATTTGTGTTGGCTTATACTCGAGTATATACGGTAATGTTAACCTGTGATCCCAATTCACTTTCAGAATTCTTGAAGACCTTTTTTCCAAATAGGGCCAAATAGAGTAAGCCAAATAGTCACCTTATTTTAGTCTATAACTCTTACTCTCAATAACTAAGGGAGCATCCAGACTAATTGAAATGTCTCACATTTTGTCCCTATTCTTTCCAATTTTATACTAGTTAAAATAAAGTAACCTGGGGAGCTGGTATAAAAAGTACCTAATCATACCAGGAGTTGAGAGAAAGTATTCTACAATAAACAAAATGCATATGGATCTCCAGACTAAAATGGGAAAGAACAGGAACAAAATCTGGGACTTTCTGGTCTTTTTAATCAGCCTGGAATGTGCCTTAGGTTATAAGAAAAATACAAATACAGTAGAGTCTCGCTTATCCAACATAACCGGGCTGGCACAACATTGGATAAGTGAAAATGTTGGATAATAAGGAGGGATTAAGAAAAAGCCTATTAAATGTCAAATTACTATATGAGTTTACAAATAAAGCACAAAAAATAATGTTTTACAACAAATCGACAGAAAAAGCAGTTCAATACACAGTAACATTATGTAGTAATTACTGTATTTACAAAATTAGCACCCAAACATCACAATGTATTAAAACAGCTGTGGATCCGGGAGGCAGAATGAGTTGGATAATACAGAACATTGGATGAGCGAAGGTTGGATAAGCAAGACTCTGCTGTAGTTGCAAAACATTATTTAAAAAATAAGAAATCACTAAATGATGATGACAAGAGGACATTGGGATGCCTATTTAGGAAACCTTGGGGCCCTGGCTTCAAAGCACGTGGTTCCTCAGCCTTGCTTGAGAGCTAATTATGCCTAGACAAATAATCTTATGCATGCAAAACATATACTCTGAATCAGTGAACAACAGCTCTTTTGACCCAATTAGTGGCACAATGCAAATCCTCTGGGATAATCATACGATGATTTAATTTTACATTGCAAACTGGTTCAGATGCATGTGAACTCCACATGATCTTTGGAGCAATCATTCACTGGCATAAAACAGACTTAAACATTACCATTTAGTTCAACTTGACCCAAGCTGGGTCAGATACATGAAGAAAACAACATGTGCAGCTCCACCCATTCATAAGCTTGGCCAACTATCTCCGGATGATTCAGCCCAGAATAACTCGACCCATCCCTGGATTTTCCTTGTCTCTTTGTGTATACCATCTCTGAAGCTTTATGCGTTAGCCAAACTTGGAAAGTTTACACTTACACAGTCAGTAAATAAAGTTATAATTTCAAGAAAGGCAAGTACAGAATTGTCCCTCCACATTAGCACTTTTGACTTTCCAGACTTGTTGATTTAAAATGTTATCTCTAAGAATCTCTAGAGCCTCCATTGCAGGTAAGGGCAAATCAAGGCCCGGAGGCTGGATGCAGTCCCTTGGGCTCTTTTCTCAGGCCCTCCTCTCTCTCACCATCCTATCTTTCCTTCCTTTTTCTCTTTTCTCCCACCTTCCCTCTCTCCCTCCCTTACTTCCCTTTTCCCCTCACTCCTTCCCTTCCACATTTTTGCCCTTCCTTCCCTCCCTCACTACCTCTGTCTCCTCCTTCCTTCCCGTTTATCTTTCCTTCCTTCTCTCTCCTTCCTCCTTACCTCCCTCTCTTCCCTCACTCTTTCTCCTTTCATCCTTCCCTTCCACCTTTTCATCCTTTCTTCCCTCTTCCCCCCCTCCCTTGTTGTCCTTCCTTCCTTCCCGTTTATCTTTCCTTCCTTCTCTCTCCCTCCTTACCTCCCTCTCTTCCCTCCCTCTTTCTCCTTTCATCCTTCCGTTCCACCTTTTCATCCTTTCTTCCTTATTTCCTCCCTCTCTCCCTCGTTGTCCTTCCTTCCTTCCGTCCGTCTGTCTTTTTTCTCTTTTCTTCCTTCTCTATTCTCTTTATCCTTCCCTTCCTTCCTACCATCCTTCTCTTCCTCCTTTTCTTCCTTCCTTCTTTTTCCTTCCTCCTTCCCCTCCATCCTTCCTTCCTTCCTTCTTTCCTCCCTCCGTCCCCCTCTCCCTCTTTCTCCTTCCATCCTTCCCTTCCTTTCTTTCATCCTTCTTTCCTTCTATCTTTTCTTCCTCCTTCCCTTCCTTCCTTCCTTCCTTCCTTCCTTCCTTCCTTCCTTCCTTCCTTCCATCCATCAGCAGAAAGCTAGTCCTCCTAGCAGGGAGAGTGAGCATGTGGCCCCCAAGTTAGAAAGTTTGCCCGTGCCTGCTCCATTGTGATTCTATGGCCAACTATCTCTAGTCATGTTGGAGAACCTAGAGATTTCTAGAGAGAACATCTCTCCAGGAGAGTCTAGGTCCTCCAATGCAAATCTATGATCTGTTTCCAGCAGAAATTAGCCACAGAGTCATGTTAGAAGACCTAGAGGTGTCCTTCAAATGAAAAATTGTGATTTCTTTATTTGCAGTTTTGCACTTTCCCGGGGTCCTGTGCCCTTAACCACAGTGAATGTGGAAGGCTGATTGCAGTCAGTTGTTGTTTTAGGTATCTATTTTTAACACTGCCCTATTAATTCTATGCTTCTCGACAGTAAATAAAATAGTCCCATTTTGCATTGCTTTTTGTGAGATAAAAATGTAATAGCCACCAACCTTTTGATTGTGGCATACAATGTATTCTCTGTCCAGGAACAGTACAAGGGAGCATTTGAAGCACCATATATACTCGAGTATAAGCCGAGTTTTTCAGCCCTTTTTTCAAGTTGAAAAAAGTTGACTCGGTTTATACTTGAGTCAAGGTTATTTATTATTTTACCGGGTTATTATTATTATTATTATTATTATTATTATTATTATGTGTATTACATTTATTTTTGTACTATGTTTATTATTATTACTTCTTTGCATTGCTCTATTATTATTATTATTATTACATTTATTATTTGTTATTTTACTCTATTATTGTTGTTATTACATTTACATTATTTTACTTTATTATTATTGTTATTACATTTACATTATTTTACTCTATTATTATTATTACATTTATAAATGTACTCTATTATTACTGTTATTAGTACATTTCCATTATTTTACTCTGCTATTATTATTACATTCATTATTTTACTCTCTTTATTATTATTATTGGAAGGATACATAAACACAATTACATTGAAGAAGGTTAGAACATTAATTTAATCAGAGTTGGACAGTTAAATTGCTGTTTTATGTAAATATTCAAAAACATTTAACCTCAACTAATGTACTTTTATTGGTAACTGTTTTTATTTTGAAATTTACCAGTAGCTGCTCCATTTCCCACTCTCTGATTATACTCGAGTCAATAAGTTTTCTCATTTTTTTGTGGTAAAATTAGGTGCCTTGGCTTATATTCGGGTCAGCTTTTACTTGAGTATATATGGTATGTAGGATTTGTTTCCAAATATTTATGGAGTCACACTCTGTAACCATAAAAATAACTTTCAATGCTACCATTACATCACCGAAGGAGGGATATTATCCCTTGTTAAATTACCATCCTAATGTGGCACAGTAATACCTAGATTTTGTAGCCATTAAGTCCAGAACTTCTCTTTAAATACCTGACAAATCCCATCTCTTCACAACTTAGGGATGCCACCTGGGCATTGTGTGAGGAAGAGCAAAGGAGCCTCCATTTCCCTTCATTCTCATCATAGACGGTGAGGCGCAGGTCTCCAGGGCTCACTTGAACTGAAGAGACCAAAGAAAAGCATTAAAATGGTCTAGTTATCCCTCACCAAGCCTTCACTGAAGCATCGCCTTGGACTGAACCTGAACCACTTCTTGGAAATCTTTCAGCTTGTATGCTATTCATTAATGCTTAGATCATAGGCCAGTCACATATGAAAAATAAATGACATATAAAAGTACAATACTATAACAGTGCTCCATGAAGTCATGCTAGCCACATGACCTTGGAGGTATCTATGGACAACGCTGGCTCTTCGGCTTACAAATGGAGATGAGCACCAATCCCAAGTCAGACGTGACTGGACTTAATGTCAGTGGAAAACCTTTACCTTTTACCTACTATAAAAGTACTAAATAAAACAATTGGTATAAATATCTTGCCTATTCGAACCCAATGCCAATAAAATACAGTATAGTGCATCAAATATAAACAACAAATTTAGATTAGACAAAACTCCGTTAGCTAAGGGCATCCCCATGGCAATCAACCGCAATATCAGCATTTCATGTAACTTAATCTATATATGTAATATATTCATACAAATGCCCCAAGTGCTGCAGCGGGTTAAACCACTGAGTTGCTAAACTTGCTGACTGAAAGGTCAGCAGTTTGAATCCGGGGAGAAGGGTGAACTCCCACTGTTTGCCCCAGCTTCTACCAAACCTAGCAGTTCAAAAACATGCAAATGTGAGTAGATCAATAGGTACCACTTCTCCGGGAAGGTAATGGCGCTCCATGCAGTCATGCTAACCACATGACCTTAGAAGTGTCTACGGACAATGCTGGCTCTTTGGCTTTGAAATGGAGATGAGCACCACCCCCCAGACTCCGACACAACTAGACTTAATGTCAAAGGGAAACCTTTACCTTACATACAAACACCCCTTACTAAAATTTGCATTAGCTTTGGTCCAAACTACCAAAAAATAATTTGCACTAGGAGAATAAACTCAGAATGTCTGGACAGATGTGTCTTTTTCACACATGAGAATAAAATGGTGTGAAACATTTTCCTATTTGAAGTTATTGTTAGCATTTACTTCGCATGCACTTCAAGTTTTTTCTGCAGAAATGTACTCCAGAAATGTATCTCCAGAAATGTACAAGTTTTCTGAAGAAATATTTGGGCTTTGTAAATATGAAACCTTCATTTGCTCTGATGCTGCCACAAACACTCACCACCATATAGACTTTCCTTTTCGCTTCCCAGCAAAGTAACCACTGCAAAAGAGTAGAGATATAAGGATGAAATTATGACAGAATTCCGTCACAGAATAGATGCAAGAACACAATCAGCAAGGGCAACGTAGATATGTGCGGATTCCCAGTAGTACCTTCACCGTGACTCTGAAAGTACCCCTGCTCTTTAGGATTTAGAAGCTCACCAGTAATCATTTAATGAGTAGTTTGATGCTAACTTTTCCCCTCTTTCTTCCTGGCAAAAGGCTATATACCTTTTCAAAATACAGCCTGGGGACAATTTCTGCAGTCCTCCATGCAGAAATAATTTTGGATAAAGTTTTTTCCTGCTTGCAAAGTCCATAGAGGGGAAGGATTCCAGAGTTGAGAACCTCCTTTTTTTTTGTTGGAAATAGCAACCATCTCAATCCTCCACTAGTTATTTGTTATATATATATAATTGCTTCCTGTATTGTATGTGTTTATTGGTTTGCAATTTTACTTAACCCCTTTCTTGTGGGGAGGGCTGCAGACCATGTGATCAGGTCTGGACATGTTCAGGACTAAGACTTCAGTTTATTTTGCTTTAGATTTCAGTGGAGATAGAAGCCATTAGACTCTTAGAGAGAGTAGAAGCAAGCAGATGCCTTTACGTGTCAATGTGTGTGTTTACATCAGCAACAGTTATACAGTTTAGACTTCAGTAAGATGTATACTTAAAGACTCCTTTGGACTATGGACTATTGTTTCTAAGATGTCCTGTGTTACCTACACAGAGAAACTACTACTTAAAATCCTATTTTTTAAGCAAAGTGCCTGTACACTGTATACATGAAGTTTTGTGAGTAAACTTCGGAAAGAAGAGTGCTTATTTTGTCTCTTGAGAGCATGATTTAAAGGCAAATGTATTTTATGGGAGAGTCAGGCCCATAGCCAGGATTTCGTTTCGGGGGGGGGGGGGGGGCTGAATTTTTTTTCAGGGGGGGTTTCGGGGGGGCTGAGTTTCGGGGGGGGGGGGCTGAGTCTGAGTGAAAGAGGATCTAGCCTAGCAAACCTTTTGTATCATTACCCCAATACCCCCATGCATATGGGATATATTGAGTATGGTGATCAGATCATGATATGAATAAACATAACAATTTAAATAATGCACCAATAAGGCCTTTTTGCGAACCACCATGAAAATTTCGGGGGGGGGGGAGCTGAAGCCCGCCGAGCCCCCCCCCCCCCCCCCCCCAGCTACATGCCTGGGGAGAGTAGATGTTTTGGGTAACTAAAGGAACACTTCTAAAACTCTGCTGAATATATGTTTTTGTGCACTGGCATGTCTTTGTCCCTGGCAGTTCAAAGACATCAGTTTAACAGCTGAGAGACATAGTTGCCTTGCATGAATGCTAGTGAGCATCACTTTTCAAAAGGTTGTGATTTCCCACAAGGTCATGCCTTTCCTTGCCCAGTGGTTTTCCAAAAAGGTTATGAATCCCATTTCCCAAATGGTTATGGAGATTCACATGTTCCAAAAGTTTTAATGTGCATCAGGATCTGTGAACGCTGACTCTCACCTGCAGCCCAGATTCCAGCTCCAATTCCAGCCAGGAACAGAAAGCCAGTGGCAATCACAGCCACTACTTTAAGTGGAGTCCAATGGCATGCTTTAAGGCCTCCTGCAAGACAAAACAAAGGTGAACACTCCAAACAGGGGGATTTCTAATGGGGCTGCAAGAACTCGCTAGAAAATATTTGTAAAGGAACAGAAAAGAGGAGAAGGCTCTTTGCAGCACTTTTGCTAAGATATTTAAGGTGGTGGGGAAAGTGTGGTGGGGAAAGTGGAGTGGGGGGGGGGGAGAGAAGAAGAAGGAAAACTAATCAATTAAAAGAATATGGAGTTAGCTTTTAAGGACAGTCAAATGATGAGTTAAAAAAAATCCTTGGTTTAAAAAAAAAGGAGCACAGAAACCCCTTCCGGAGTATAGCATGAACCCAGAAAGCGCTGCTATACCAGTGCACAATAAGCAAGACTACACTGGCAAAGTTTGACTTTTTGACTCCCTTGCTTAACATTACCTGTCATTGCACTGTTGTGTAACCAAAGAGTCCTTTTGTTCACTTTGGCAGGAGCAGTAATGCAACCCAATTTACAGGAGCAGAATTTCAGTCATTCCAGACATTTACAACTGCCCTCGTATTTCCACCACTTCCCACTATTCTCAAGCAAGATCGGCTCAGCAGACCACTGAACTGAGGGTCAACTATAAAGTTGTTTCTCTCGGGGCACCTTGAGGATCAAGTTAAATGGTAGGCAAGTACATACTGAGCGTACAATAGACTATATAATAGAAATGCTTGTGATTTTCTCCTTAACTGAGCCTCTATGAGTCATTCCAGCTGGCACAGCTCTTCGTTTCTGTTCTTTAAGTGTTTGGTTAGTATGAGTTCTCATATTCATTGCATCGCAGGTTCAAATCCAGGGAGAGTGTGGATGAGCTTCCTCTGTCAGCTCCAGCTCCTCATGCGGACATGGGAGAAGCCTCCCACAAGGATAGTAAAACATCAAAACATCCAGGTATTCCTTGGGCAACATCCTTGCAGACGGCCAATTCTCTCACACCAGAAGCAACTTGTAGTTTCTCAAGTCACTCCTGACACGAAAAAAAAAATCTTGACTGATCCTTGTGTGGAAATGTTGCATATACAGTAATAGAAGAAAGAAAGGTTTTTTTTAAAAAAAAAAGTCAAAGAGAGGCTGTTCCAATAGTCAGTCTTCCCATCATTAAAAAGTTGTTGTTGGGGTTTTTTTTGAGGAACACATATTGTAGGTCCAATGAGCCTTCAAACAGATTCCAGGAGAAAATCCAAAATCATATAATCATGGCCTGATTATCAAGGGTGGAATTGATGCAGACCAGTGGAGGAAAACTGTAGTTTGCATCATTTTCTTCCCCATTCATTTGCTGAATTTCTTGATATTTCTGTTGTTATCAACCTAAGTAAAAATGTAAAGGATCTGGCTTTTAGTGTCACTGAAGTAGGATGACTGAAATGGGTTCAAACTTAATTTTCTGGGTGGTCTATGGAGATGCTAAAAAAAATGCCACATGGAAGAGCAGAAAGCAAAAACATTAGTGCAACAGGGTCAGTAGCATCAAAACAATTCCAGCTTTCGCGAAGATGGTTGTTTGTTTGCTATTCAGTCAAGTTCATCTTATAATGATCCTCCAAGATCATTATAAGGTCATTGATTTCCCCTCATTTCCCAAAATGGGGAGTGGGAGGGGGGATGTATCACTCCAAAAGATGCCAAAGGAGAAAGGTGCCAGATTAGGTGGAACTGTATTAGAAACACAGTACATTCTACCAAACTGAGCAACACAGTGTCCTGGTGACTCTGCCCATTTTATCTGCTGTCCAATTGTTGATGAGCAACTTCAAGACCCCTTGTTGTCTCATTGTTGTTCTTTATCTGCTACGGGCATGTTAATAGGGCAATTGAATCCACTCTGAATTTTCACCCAAACATTTTAAGAAGCTGTCCAAAGTGCTGGTTCTATTTGGGGTTTAGGGTTCAGCACCCTGGATAGCTCATTTAGACTTCAGAGCAAACCCATAACAGCAGTAGTTCTCAACCTGTGGCTCCCCAGATATTTTGGCCTTCAACTCCCAGAAATCCTAACAGCTGGTAAACTGGCTGGGATTTCTGGGAGTTGTAGGTCAAAACACCTGGAGACCCACAGGTTGAGAACCACTGCATAACAGATTTACTCCCCCATTTGTGTAAAGTCCATAGTTCAAGCAATGGAGGCATTCCATAGCAAGGTGAAGTGCCCTTTCTGTATCGATCATGGAATGAAGCTGTCTTTATCTTTATATGGGAATTAGACATGCTAACAACCATTTACATGAATTTACATGAAGAATGTCTTCAATCATGGTTTATCCTCTCTCAAATAGGGCTACCTTAGTTTTCCCTGTAGAATGCGTCCTTCCATAAAGAAAAGTGTATCCTCAAGAAAGACAAGGAGTAAATCATGTAATTGGCAAATTTCGTCACTGCATTTTCCAGGCCAACCAACAATGTTAATGTTTAAGTTCTGTTCTGTCTCTAAAGAGGGGGAGGAGTTGGAGTGGAAGGGTCATAGATGCAGAAGGGGAAGGATTGGGAAGTTCTAGGGCCTTTTTCAAAAGGACAACTCACCGTCCTTTTCAGCCATTTCAGAAGAGGTTAATCATCAATCCTGCCACACCGTCCCTTCAGAAATCCTGCCTTTCCAGGCCAGGAGGCCTTCAGAAAAAGTCTGGGAACCCCTAAAGACAAAACAGGAAGAAGCATAACTGTCCAGAAACTGTATTGCCCAATACAGCCAGTGCCAGAGTGTGGCTTGGCTGAGCACTTGCCACAGCCACTAAGACCAGCAAAGGGATCACCATCCTGATAGTGCTAATATTCCCAGTCTCCATAAAAACACAGTCTAAGACATTGTTTCTCAACCTTCCTAATGCCATAACCCCTTAATACATTTTCTCATCTTGTGGTGACCTCCAACTATAACATTATTTTCATTGCTACTTCATAACTGTAATTTTGCTACTGTTATGAATCGTAATGTAAATATCTAATATGCAGGATGTATTTTCATTCACTGGACCAAATTTGGCACAAATATCCAATATGTCCAAATTTGAATACTGGTGGGGTTGGGGGATTATTGATTTTGTCATTTGGGAGTTGTCGTTACTGGAATTTATTGTTAACCGACAATCAAAGAGCATTCTGAACTACACCAACAATGGAATTTAACCAAACTTGGCACACAGAACTCCCATGACCAAGAGAAAATACTGGAAGGGTTTGGTGGGCATTGACCTAAATTTTGAAGTTGTAGTTCACCTACATCAAGAGAGCACTGTGGACTCAAACAATGATGGATCTGGACTAAACTTGGCATGAATACGCAATATGCCCTTATGTGAACACTGATGGAGTTTGGGAAAATAGACCTTGACATTTGGAAGTTGTAATTGATGGGATATATAGTTCACCTGCAACACAGCAGGAGCAGGGCTTTTGGTAGGAGGATTCACCATCTGTTTCCAAAAAGGAAGAGAAGGACAAGTGGAATGATCTTCAACCTTCTCTGCCAAATGGGGTTCCTAAGACCATCAGAAATATATGTGGCAACCCCTCTGAAACCCCCTCGTGACTCCCCCCAGGGGTCCCAACCCCCAGGTTGAGAAACGCTGGTCAAACTTTTCAGTTTGTGTGATGGCCCTTTCTAGATTATGAGGCCATGACCCAGGGCCCCAAAAATGCTGCAGTCAGCACTACCAGCTTGTCCTTTTTGGAGTTAGGGTCACATATAAAAGAGACTGAATGATGCAGTGGAAAAAGTTGAAAAGTCATGAGAAACTACTTTGGAATAGGTTCCATTCCATAAATTCCATTAAAGCTTGGAAACATTGCTTTTTTGATTGTTGTGCATCTTCAAGATGTTTCTGACTTATGGTGACCCTCAAGTGAACATGACATTTGCTTGGCAATATTTTTTTAGCAGAGGTTTCCCTTTTACTTCCTCTTAAGATGAGAGAGTTTGATTTTCCAAAAATCAAACAAAGATTTTTTTTTGGCCAAGTGCACATTCAAACACTGGCCTCCAGAGTTGTAGTCCAATATTCAAACCACTACGTCATACTGGCTCTCTTAAATGCCTTGATCCCAAAATTAGGATAGCCAAATTCTGCTCCTGCTGGAATCAATAGGTTATGTTTCTGGCCGGAGATCATATAACTGGATAGCGAATGTCTTCCATATATAAGATGCAAAACTCAGAAGACACTAGGTCAGATTTTATTTTAACCATGTCACACTGACTTAGTGTATCACCAATTGCAGCATGAAGATACTGCTACTCAGAAGAGCAAGGTAAGGGATCCTGCCATCATGTTACTGGACTCTCCTCCTGCATCTGCTCCAAGTTGAACAGGAGTTCTGCCAGTATAGAATTAAGTCCAACACTCATAGAGCTCTTGTTCAACTCAAGGCAGCTTCAGTGAGAAAAGCAATAAAATCAAGCATGGATTTTGCACATCCTCAAAGAAGCCGATTCATTGGCTGCTCCTACTAATCTACTTCAAGGAGCTGCTCTAATGATCCCAAAGGTGATTCTTACAACTCACTTTAGAGAGACCATATATACAATTATTTTTGGCTCATTGTTATGCCACATGCATACATTTTGCACCAGATATATAATCCATTTTTGGTGATTCTCCTAAAATGCATCTAACACGTACAACAATGGTGAAAAGTGAGTTAGGCTAAACAAGTGCTCAAAATACCTTGTTACATAAAGCTATGAAAAAGATAGTGTTCCCACCTATTGATTCCATACACAGAAGCTAACGAGACAGGTAATTTAATCTGATTACAGCAATCATTTGATAGTGTCTTCCACTATATATGAATAATTCAGCAGTGTTGGTCTTTGAAATCAGAAGGAGCATAGAAGCTACCCTCTGAGATGGTTCCAACTGCCTATTGATAGGGCTGGCTCCACAATCCAAGGCTTCCCAGTTGCTTTCATGCCTCCGTGGACCTTTAAACCCAAGTCTAACACATAATATTAGCAAAACATGCTTACTGTTGAAACGCACTACCTCTAAATATGTTTAGAATTAAGCATTAATCAATGATGTCAGAGGGTGAAGATGATTTTACAAATGAGGATCCATCAACCAATAGGGGAAAGAAATGATGCTGCCTAGAGTGATGTTCGTTGGAGTCAATGTGGCTGAACACTCAGATGTTGAAATATTTTAATTTTCCACACCCATTTACCTACCTACCTACCTTCCTTTCTTTTTATCCCACCTTTCTTCCAACTTTTTTCCACAAGACCAGTCTCTCTCGTTGCAACAGTGTAGTAATGGTGAGACTGCAGACTATATTTTAGTTCTTGCAGTTACCAGCCAATCACTCTCCAATCCCTCTCTATCTCCAATCGCTCACCAGCCAACCCTTCTTCAGTTCTTTAGTGACCAGCCAATCCCTCTCCAATGCCAGAAATACAGCTGAATGGTGTAACATTAGAAAATGTTGACCATTTCCGCTACCTTGGCAGCCACCTCTCCACAGCATTGACGCTGAAATACAACACCACCTGAGCTCTGCGAGTACAGCATTTTTCTGAATGAAGCACAGAGTGTTTGAGGACCAGGACATCCGTAGGGATGCCAAGGTGCTTGTTTATAAAGCTATTGTCCTCCCATACCTGCTATATGTTGTGAAATGTAGACTATCTACAGACGTCACATGCAACTCCTAGAACAATTCCATCAGCGCTGCCTCCGAAAAATCCTGCAAATCTCTTGGGAAGACAGACGGACAAATGTCAGCATGCTGGAAGAAGCAAAGACCACCAGCATTGAAGTGATGGCCCTCCGCCATCAACTCCGCTGGACCTGCCACATTGTCCGAATACCCAATCACCGTCTCCAAATGCAATTGCTCTACTCTGAACTCAAGAATGGAAAACGGGATATTGGTGGGCAGGAAAGGAGATTTAAAGATGGGCTCAAAGCCAACCTTAAAGTAAGTAAGGTGAGGCTGCAGACCATATTTTAGTTCTTGCAGACCACTGGTGGTCCACAGAACCCAGATTGGGAAGCACTGCTATATTGGAATGAAGTGCTTTTTTAGAACAGAGAGAGAGAGAGAACCAGAAACAGCCCTATGTGGAGGACTAATCATGAATGTCTGTTGCCATTTACTGAATGTCTGTTGGCCCAGTGAAAATTGAAAATGCGGATGAGGAATTAGAATAGAAATCAGCCCCCTCCCCCGCCCCCCAACAATGCAATATTTTGCTTCTTGTCCCATTTGTATCTCTATAATAAACTCTTTCCTCAAAACATATTTCTTGCATTAACATTTTAGACTTTCAGGGGAGGACCAAAAAGAACTCGCCTGCACAGTTTAGGTGAAGGAGGTATGGACACAGTAGTTGAAAGTCTGCTGCAAATTGCCAGACCAGGTCTGACATAACTAAACGTAAATCTCTCTTCATCCATGAAACTGGTAAGATGGTTCTCTCTGTTTAACCTTCTTCAAAGTATTGTGAGAAAAATCAGGTACCCAACCCCAACTTTCTTCAAGGAAAGACTGAACAGGTCTGACCACTTAATAAATACCAGTGATCTAATTCAGGATGGAGGAAATGAGGAGTAGTAAAAACTGCAATGAAATCTCTTGGAATTATCCACAATATTAGCTTAATTGTGGACTCCACAAACTTGAAAAACAGTACATTGAAAAACAGTGTATATTGCTTATTGTTTTTGCATTTTACTATGTTGTTGATTGCGTTTTGGTTTCTATTTTATTGTATTTTATTTCATTGTCATTTGTTCTTTGGGCTTGGCCTCATTTAAGCTGCCCCGAGTCCCCGTTGGGGGAGATGGTGGTGGGGTATAAATAAAGATGATGATGATGATTATTATTATTATTATTAAATAAAGCAAATATCCCCAAACCTAAGGAGTCACCCCATAATCTAAATGCTGGGCAGTCATTTATTTTCAAGGTATACTCCAACTTGTATATGGAGCCATACTACCAGTACTTACTTACTTAGGTGATCCTTTGTTGGCCAAATAGGATAGTCTTCCAGGATCAGTGTTCTGGTGGGTCCGTAGGTGACAGTGGAGCCCTATTCTTGATCTGCATCTTCTCCTGCAGTGAGGGCATTGGTTTCCAGGTGGAAGGCGGTACCAGTCGGGGTTGGCTTGACGTGCCTTCCTCTTGGCATGTTTCTCTCTTTTGCCCTCCATTCATGCCTCTTCAAATTCTGCAGCACTGCTGGTCACAGCTGACCTACAGCTGGAGCGCTCAAGGGCCAGGGCTTCCCAGTTCTCAGTGTCTATGCCAGAGTTTTTAAGGTTGGCAAGATACTATCAGTAAAGGTAGTGTGGCTCTATATACAAGTTGATGAGGAATGTGAATGGAAGGGTGGTAGTATTTTAACTATTTTAACAGAATTTAAATTGCCTTGGTTAGAAATCAATATACTTTCTTGTGCTTTTAGTATTTTGAAATTCCCCAAAAGAAAAATAAGAGAGAGAACAAGAGTCCTATTTCTGGGCTTTCCATGAGGGTCTGGTTGGCCACTGAGAGAGCAGGTCTTTGGTCTCATACAGCACCGGTCATTTCATGTGTTCTTAATGGCGCTCCATGCAGCCATGCTGGCCACATGACCTCGGAGGTGTCTATGGACAACGCCAGCTCTTTGGCTTAGAAATGGAGATGAGTACCAACTCCCAGAGTCAGACACGACTGGACTTCATGTCAGGGGGAAACCTACCTTTACCTTAACACACCAGGGACATACTACAAAAACTTTCCTCCTTGTTCTCAACTCAGACTAATGAGTCACTTTGCAAACAAGACCATCCGATTTCAAAGGTAAGTTCAATTTCCAGGAAGCAGCTCCTGGCACAATAAGCTGTTTTCTAAATCCTACGCCATAAACTTCCTTGTCAGAAAGGGGAGTATAGTGCAGAAGCCAAGACACAAAGTTACACATCTTCTTACCCCAGTCCAAAGTTTAGCAGTGGAATCTGCTTTGCAAGGAAGGGTGTTATCACAGAAACTTTTGGGTGCAACCATCCTGTGCCAAATTCATGAACACGTGGAAGACTCAAGGTAAGCACAGTAGATAGATGAATGGGGCCAGTGAAAAGAACGTGCATTCTTCAGCAGAATGAGCCTGTCAAGCCCCAAATACAGCAAGGTCGACTTACCACACTTTGAGAAACACACTATCATTGAATCTGAGGACTCTTCCCCAAAGAAAACTTCATTAAGTTGAAATCCTAAAACTGTCAAACTTCACTATTTAACATAGGAGCCTGTGGGGCTGCCATCCTAACCTACTGTTGTCCCAAGAAATATTAAATTGATCAAGGCTGTGGATCCAATCCTGGCTCTTGAAGATAAGAAGAGATCAGAGCAATAGTACCATATAAACTCGAGTATAAACCGACACAAATAAAAGCGGAGGCATCTAATTTTACCACAAAAACTGGGAAAATGTATTGACTCAAGTATAAGCCGAGGGTGGGAAATGCAGCAGCTACTGGTAAATTTCAAAATTAAACATAGATACCAATAAAATTACATTAACCGAGGCATCCATAGTTTAAATGTTTTTGAATATTTACATACAACTGTAATTTAAGATAGGACTGTCCAACTCTGATTAAACTATTATTCTAACCTTCTTCAATGTAAACGTGCTTACATATCCTTCCAATAATAATAAAGTAAAATATTAAATGTAATAATAGAAGTAATAATAGAGTAAAATGATAAATGTAATAACAATAATAATAGAGTAAAATAATAAATGTTATAATAAAATAGAGTAAAATAATAAATATAATAATAGAGTAAAATAATGTAAATATTATAATACTAAATGGAATAAAATAATAAATGTAATAGTAATAATAATAACAACAACAATAACAGAGTAAAATAATGAATAACCTTGACTCAAGTTAGGCTGAAAAAGCCTAAAAAGGGGCTGAAAAGCTCGCCTTATTCTCAAGCATATATGGTACGTTTCTGCTAGTCATTCTTCAAACCTGAGCGGAAACATCATCAGGCATCCCATCCTCCATCATCCTTAATTTGTCTGTCCTCTTGAATATTGTAACTTGCTCCCAAAAGCTAAGTCAACAACCTTTGCAAGATCAACATATAGGTGGTAGGAAATATAACACTGAGAACAAGTGTAATGTAGTTGATTGTAAAGTGTTTGCTGTGTTTTTCAGTGTTTTTATGAGTGATGGTCACTCGTTGGCCTGATTTGTGTATTGTGTCCACATTTGGTGTCAACTCGTCCAGTGGTTTTTGAGTTATGTTAATCCCACAAACAAACATTACATTTTTATTTATATAGATTGACTCATATACTCCAGTTCAAAGCTGCTACTATAGACTATCTGCTTTTATAATCAGATAATATAATATACCCTCCACTCATAAAGGCAAGAGTATTCAATCTGGAGGTCAATGGAATGGGGATGGAATTCTCTTTGCCTCTGGCAGACAGTCCAAGCCAACTTGAACTAGAAAAAGGTAAAGGTTTCCCCTTGACATTGAGTTTAGTTGTGTCCAACTCTGGGGGTTGGTGCTCATCTTCATTTCTAAGACGAAGAGCCGGTGTTCTCCGTAGATGCCTCCAAGAACATGGGGCTGATGACTGCATGAGGCACCATTACCTTCCCACAGAAGCAGTACCTTTTGATCTACTCACATTTGCACGTTTTCAAACTACTAGTTTGGCAGAAGCTGGGCCTACCAGCAGGGGCTCACCCCTCTCCCTGAATTCAAACCGCCAACCTTTCAGTCAGTAAATTCAGCAGCTCAGCAGTTTAACCCGCTGTTCCACCAGGGAACAATTACCTTCCAAAGCACAAATTCAAAATTCAGAATTCAAAATGATCTTAACAGATGACAGAGATGGGCCAAAACTAACAAAGTGAGGTACAACAGAGACAAATGCAAGATACTCCACTTAGACAGAAAAAAATGAAATGCAGAGATACATATTGGGGTGCCTGTCTCGACAGCAGGACATGTGAAAAAGATCGTGGACCACCAGTTAAACATGAGTCAACAATGTCATGTGGTGACAAAAAAAGCCAATGGGATTTTGGACTGCATAAATAAGGAGTATAGTGTCTAGATCCAGGGAAGTCATGCTGCCCCTCTATTCTGCCTTGGTCAGACCACACCTGGAATAACACTGTGTCTAATTCTGGGCACCACAATTGATGAGAAATTTTGACAAGTTAGAATGTGTCCAGAGGAGGGTAACAAATGATCAAGGGCCTGGAGAACAAGCCCTATGAGGAGTGGCTTAAAGAACTGGAAGAGAAGGCTGAGAGGAGACATGATGAAGGCTATGTATAAAGATGTGAGGGGAAGTCATAGAGAGGAGGGAGCAAACTTGTTTTCTGCTGCCCTGGAGACTAGGAAATGGAACAATGGCTTCAAACTACAGGAAAGGAGATTCCACCTGAACATTAGGAAGAACTTCCTAACTCTGAGAGGTAATATAATAATAATAATAATAATAATAATAACTTCCTAACTCTGAGAGGTGTTCAGCAGTGGAACTCTCTGCTCCAGAGTGTGGTGGAGTCTCCTTCTTTGGAGGCTTTTAAACAGAGGCTGGATAGCAATCTGTCGGGGGTGCTTTGAATGCAATTTTCCTTCTTGGCAGAAGCGGGGTTGAACTGAATGGCCCACGAGGTGTCTTCCAACTCTATGATTCTATGGAAATTGGAATCAAATCAGAATACATGCCATCTCTGAGTTACAAGCTTCTGATTGACCGACTCTTAGTTAAGAATGGAGGTAAGACAACAAGAAGTGAGAGAAATATTCCTGCTTCTTGGCAGGGGGTTGGTCTGGATGGCCCATGAGGTCTCTTCCAACTCTATGATTCTATGATTCTATGAAACCTAGCAGTTTGAAAACATGCAAAGGCGTTCGATGCAGTCATGCTGGCTACATGACCTTGGAGGTGTCTACAGACAATGCCGGCTCTTCAGCTTAGAAATGGAGATGAGCACCGATAGAATCATAGAATCAAAGAGTTGGAAGAGACCTCATGGGCCATCCAGTCTAATCCCCTGCCAAGAAGCAGGAATATTACATTCAAAGCACCCCCGACAGATGGCCATCCAGCCTCTGATTAAAAGCTTCCAAAGAAGGAGCCTCCACCACACTCCGGGGCAGAAAGTTCCACTACTGAACAACTCTCACAGTCAGGAAGTTCTTCCTAATGTTGAGATGGAATCTCCTTTCCTGTAGTTTGAAGCCATTGTTCCATTGTGTCCTAGTCTCCAAGGAAGCAGAAAACAAGTTCGCTCCTTCCTCCCTGTGACTTCCTCTCACATATTTATACATGGCTATCATGTCTCCTCTCAGCCTTCTCTTCTTCAGGCTAAACATGCCCAGCTCTTTAAGCTGCTCCTCATGGGGCTTGTTCCCCAGACGCTTGATCATTTTAGTCGCCCTCCTCTGGACACATTCCAGCTTGTCAGAGGAGGGCAACTAAAATGATCAAGGGTTGGACACGACTGGCCTTAATGTCAGGGGAAAACCTTTACCTTATCTATAAATCAGGCATATTATTTAGCATTTGTGCCAAGTTTGGTCCAGATCCATCATTGTTTGAATCCACAGTGCTCTCTGGATACAGGTGAACTACAACTCCCAAATTCAAGGTCAATGCCCACCAAACCCTTCCAGTATTTTCTGCTGGTCATGGCAGTTTTGTGTTGGTGGAGTTCAGAATACTCTTTTAATTTAGGTTCCAGCAACTACAACTCCCAAACGACAAAATCAATCCCCCTCAACCCCCCAACCCCCTAGTATTCAAATTTGGGCATATTGGGTATTTTTGTGATGAGGTCCTATAGATAGAGGTGAAAGATAGAGGTTGAAGAAAGAGCTAATCTCTTTGATCAAAGACTCCAAAAAGGTTTGTTCCTCCGAAGTTTGGAGGCTGGCAGTGCTTACCTGGCTTGGCCCCAATCTAGGGGGGTCCTATGGGGCTATGGCTGGCCGAGGCGCTCTCCTTCCAGCCCTGGGGGGCTCTCCATGGCCCTCTGCAAAAGGCAGAAGGAAGGGGCCGGAAGAAGGGGAAAAGCCAGGGAAGCAGACCTGCAAGCGGTGGCTGCTTCACCTGGGAAGGAGGAGGGGAGAGGAGAGGAGGGAGGGCACAGAGAAAGAGGGGCGGAAGGGGGCTGGGAGCCAAGGGCAGGCCTTGCAGACAATCCCTTTGGAAGGCTTCAGCAAACCAGAATCCCCAGCCAGGAGGGCCCCATCCATCAGAGTTTCTGGGAATTATCAGAGCAGTTGGTACCAGAAGCAGAAATTACCTGGAAAGGAGAAGAATTGCTTCCCATACTATGAAAAAACTATGGCCTATTTCATTAGTTATTATTAGTGGGTTGCTCTGAGTCTTTTTAGACTCTATGGCCAGGTTCCAGTAGCACTCTCTCCTGACGTTTCACCTCCATCTGTGGCAAGCATCCTCAGAGGCAGAGGCGGCCCTAGGTAATTTTCAATGGTAAGCAAACAGTATTTTGCCCCCCCCCCCCCAAACCAATCTTTGATATATATTTTCTGTTTGTCGTGGGAGTTCTGTGTGCCATATTTGATTCAATTCCATCATTGGTGGAGTTCAGAATGCTCTTTGATTGTAGGTGAACTATACATCCCAGTAACTACACTTGCTGCACTTGCTCCCTTGCCTGGCCCGCTTTGGGTCTGGAGGCGTGCCTGAAGACCCCGGCGTGTGCACCAAAAGTCACCTCTTCTCCTGATTTTCTCCTCAGACATTGGGACCGAGAGAGAGAGAGGGAGACAGAGACAGAGGTGGAGATGCCCACCTTTCCTGAAGGTAGGCGCAAAAACAAAGGAGGCATCTCCTCCAAGGCCATGAGCATCATGAACTCCTTCGTCAACGACATCTTTGAACGCATCTCCGGTGAGGCCTCCCGCCTGGCGCACTACAACAAGCACGAGATCCAGACCGCCGTCCGCCTCCTGCTTCCCGGGGAGCTGGCCAAGCACGCCGTCTCCGAGGGCACCAAGGCCGTCACCAAGCCTCTCTCTTGGTCCCAATGGCTCTCTCTCTTGGTCCCAATGGCTGAAGAGAAAGTCAGGAGAAGAGGCGACTTTTGGTGCGCACGCTGGGGTCTTCAGACACGCCTCTGGACCCGAAGCGGGCCAGGTGCGGCGGCTCTGCCCCTTGGCCCACCCGCGGATTGGGGAGAGGAGAGGAGGAACGCCGGGGGATCGGGAAAGGGAGCTGGTCATGGGGAAGGAATCGAACGTGGAGAACGATTGAGCGCCGGCTCTGCTCGCGCACCCGGTGACCGGGTGGAGCAGGAACGAGAGGGACCAGGCGAGGCGAGAAAGCTGAGGCTCCCCCCGGACTGCTAGGGCTGTTGTGAGCTGAGGGGGCGCTCCTCAAGTGGCAGTCGAAGGGCATTTACAGAGGCGCCTCTGCGCCCCTGGCAAAAAAAAGTGTTCTGCGACTGCCTACTTCGTGTAATGGACGGGCCGCCCCTGCTCAGAGGTCTGTTGGAGGTATTTATTTATCCCAGGGGTCCTCAAACTAAGGCCCGGGGGACGGATACGGCCCTCTAAGGTCATTTAGCCAGCCCTCGTTCAGAGTCAACCTAAGTCTGAAATGATTTGCAAGCACACAACAACAACAACAACAACAACAACAACAACAACAACATTCGTATCTCATCAGCCAAAAGCAGGCCCACACTTCCCACTGAAATACTAATAAGTTTATATTTGTTAAAATTGTTCTTCATTTTAATTATTATATTGTTGTTAGGGTTTTTTGCACTACAAATAAGATATGTGCAGTGTGCATAGGAATTCATGGTTTTTTTCAAATTATAATCCGGCCCTCCAACAGTTTGAGGGACTGTGGCCTGGCCCTCTGTTTAAAAAGTTTGAGGACCCCTGATTTATCGTGTCAGGAGCAAACTAAAAAGTTGTATTGCATTTTTAAACAAACAAACAAACGAAACACAAAGGTTGCAAGCTTGGTAGTTGATTAAATGTCCTTTGACCAGTAGCTGGCCACATGGAGTGCCTCTGGTGTTACAATAAGAAGGTCCTCCATTGTGCATGTAGCACGGCTCAGGTTGCATTGCAGCAGGTGGTCAGTGGTTTGCTTTTCTCGCATGTCATGGATCTCACTTTGTAGCCCCATTTCTTAAGATTGGCTCTGCATCTCGTGGTGCCAGAGCGCAGTCTGTTCAGCACCTTCCAAGTTGCCCAGTTTTCTGTGTGCCCAGGGGGGAGTCTCTCATTTGGTATCAGCCATTGATTGAGGTTCTGGGTTTGAGCCTGCCACTTTTGGACTCTCGCTTGCTGAGGTGTTCCAGTGAGTGTCTCTGTAGATCTTAGAAAGCTATTTCTTATTTAAGTCGTTGACATGCTGGCTGATACCCAAACGGGATGAGCTGGAGATGTCACTGCCTTGGTCCTTTCACTATTGGCTACTAATTCCTGGCTGATATCAGGTGGTGCAATACCGGCTAAACAGTGTAATTTCTCCAGTGGTGTAGGGCACAGACACCCCGTGATAATGTGGCATGTCTCATTAAGAGCCACATCTACTGTTTTAGTGTGGTGAGATGTGTTCCACACTGGGCATGCATGCTCAGCAGCAGAGTAGCATAGCGCAAGGGCAGATGTCTTCACTGTGTCTGATTGTGATCCCCAGGTTGTACCAGTCAGCTTTCGAGGTAAAACAAGTGGAATGTATGTATTTATGCATCTGTGGAATATCCAGGGTGGGAGGAAGAACCCTTGTCTGAAGGTTGCAATTAGCAAGCTTGATTAGCATTTAGTCAAGGTAAAGGTTTCCCTCGGACATGAAGTCCAGTCGTATCCGACTCTGGGGGATGGTCTCATCTCCATTTCTACACCGAAAAGGCGGTCTTATCCATAGACACCTCCAAGGTCATGTGGCCAGCATGACTGCGTGGAGCGCCGTTACCTTCCTGCTGGAGTGGTACCTATTGATCTACTCACATTTGAATGTTTTTGAACTTCTAGGTCAGCAGAAGCTGGGGCTAACAGTGGGAGCTCACCCCGCTCCCCGGATTCAAACTGCTGACCTTTTAGTCAGCAAGTTCAGCAGCTCCGTGGTTTAACCCACTGTGCCATCGGGGTTCCATTATATTTATAGAAATATATTCTATATGCCCATAATAGATCTGGAAATGATGTTGATAAAACACATTGCAGATTAGATCTTGAAAGCAAGAAGGGTCTGTCTGTTTTCCCCATCCTAAAATCCTTGAGTTGTTCTTACCCATCTGTGTCATGTTTTGGTGCTATTTGCTAAAACTTCCCCCTTCCCTTCACTGCTCTGTTGGCAGGGTTCCTTTCTCAATGAGCCCATTGTCCACAGCTCATGCTGCACCTGCAAGTCAGGAGCTTCTCAAGAGGGAAGGCGGAGGAAGTGATGACAACACATCTCCAGCTTCGCTCTCTGCCTCTCTCCGTTTTTAAAATAAAATACCAACAACTTCATCTTCCAGGCATGGATGCTTGCCAAGACCTGTTTTTGCAATACCCACTGGGTTCCTTTCTCAGCAAAATTACAAAAAGTCTCAGTAAAAGATAAAGGTTTTCCCCTGACATTAAGTCCAGTCGTATCTGACTCTGCAGGTTGGTGCTCATCTCCATTTCTAAGAGCCGGCATTGTCCGTAGACAGCTCCAAGGTCATGTGGCCATCATGACTGCATGGAGTGCCGTTACCTTTCCACCTGAGCGGATCTATTAATCTACTCACATTTGCATATTTTTGAACTGCTAGGTTGGCAAAAGCTGGGGCTGACAGTGGAAGCTCACGCCGCTCCCCAGATTCAAACCTGTGATCTTTTGGTCAACAAGCTCAGCCACTCAGCCGTTTAACCCACTGTGCCACCGGGGGCTCCCACAAAAAGTCTTATGGCACTGTAAAGGGCAACATATTTTCTTTAGCATAAACTTTTATGGAGTCAACCGGTGGTGCAGCAGGTTAAACCGCTGAGCTGCTGAACTTGCTGACTGAAAGGTCACAGGTTTGAATCTGGGGAGCAGGGTGAGCTCCCGCTGTTAGTCCCACCTTCTGCCAACCTAGCAGTTCAAAAACATGCAAATGTGAGTAGATCAATAGGTACCACTCTGGCGGGAAGGTAATGGCAGTCATGTCGGCCACACAACCTTGGAGGTGTCTATGGACAATGCCACTCTTTGGCTTAGAAATGGAGTTGAGCGCAACCCCCAGAGTCGAACACGACTGGACTTAATATCAGGGGAAAACCTTTACTGACCAAACTTTCATAAGCCACAGGCTGCAATCCACACAGGCTTAGGCCAAATATAACATAGCCCCTTGATGGATTGTCACCTTGTCGTGGTAAAGGGGCTTGCGTGTTCCAATGAACTTGTGGGCATAACCATCAGAGTCATTCACAGGGCAAGTTGCAGACCGAACACAATCCCAAGACCTCAACGGCAGAACAAGCAGAAGATAATATGGTGCATGTTATAATGGCTGTGAAGGTGGAAGAAGGATGCAACAGATTGATATGCCACCATCGTCATGTTAACCACACCACTGGTTGGGACCCTCATTCTGTGAAGACTGTGTTGATCAGCTATGCAACATTCACCACACATTAAGAAACCTCACGTACAGGCGTCTTCCAAGAATTTGTAAGACCATCATACTCAGACAATGAGGGATAATCTAAATAAGTAAATATAACATGTTAGTTTTTAAGGTGCTACTATAAACCCTATTTCATTTTAAATAATGCAGTAACTTTCCCCATATTCTAGCAAGGAGGAATGGGAGAAACCAGGAAGAATAAGAAGGTAAACAACTGAGCTGGGTTTACATCAGCTAAGAACATTCATCTTAATTTCCTGGAGTATGAAATCATTCTGAAATTCAACCTGGTTAGCTATTGTCATGTGTTGTCAAGTCAACTTTAAATAATAATAATAATAATAATAATAATAATAATAATAAGAAGAAGAAGAAGAAGAACCAGCAACCTTCATCAAGACTTATTATTAAAAGTCCTGCTCAGATTTTACTAACGGAGTTGTTGCTGCCTTGATGAAAGGCCCATCTACACTGTCCACTTAATGCAAGGCTGGTCCAGAGTAGCAGCATTTCTATCTCGTCTTGACAGTGGGAGTCTTGATGAGCTACCTTTAACTCTATCACTTTTTTGTCACTGTAGTGACAACCACCGAGCTCTTCGCCATTGCAGGATGCCTTTGCCAATGTTAACAACTCTGCCTACGTGACTTGGAGAGGGGCGGGGTAAAGAGTAGCATGAGTGACTTTGATGACATTAACAGGATGGTGGCACTGACCCATGTGAATAAGGAACCAATTCCAAATAAGAACCGGTCCTGCTATTTACAGCACCACAAAGCACGCAGCTGCCCTGATTTTTCCTAAAGTGGGTCAAAAACCATGTTCATTCGTTTTACCCCATGCCGAGAGTAGGAAAAAACCTGCTCGGACACCCAGGAGGAACCTCTCAGTCACTTTGGAGTTTTGGCCGAAGTGGTCTAGCCATCTATAAAATACTTTTACTACTGTGTTGCATTTCACAGTGAGTCTTATTTTCTCATGATGCTCTTAAACATTGGATAGATAAACAAGACTTGGACACATATGGCCAAGCAATATCAGTGCAGTCAAGATGACAAAGCTATAAATGAGGAAAGACAGAGACATTTGGAGAGGCTGCAACAGTTTGCTTTTGTCTAGACCAGTGGTTCCCAGGCTGTGGTCCCTAAAAACCAAAATATGGTCTGCGGACTCATCATTACTACACCGTTGCAACAAGAGTGACCGATCTCGTGAAACCCTCTTATAGTGCCTGCCAAGGCAACAGGAATGTTGGTAGGGGAGAAGCTGACTACCCATGAAAGCACGACAAGACTCCTGACTACTGCTTCTCCTCTTCCTCCTTCCCTCCCCCTGAGCGGAACAATTCTATGTGATGCCTGGAAGCAGGGCACCTTGGTGTCTTCATTTTTAGGTCTGTTCCTGGGGTTATGTGGTGTGCTGATTCAAAAAATTGCATTGGATAGACCACATCTGCTCTAGATAATTAAATATGGTTTTCTGTGGGCAAACAGATGACAACTACTGGATGGCATATGTTCTGTATCAGAAACTAAAGCCGATGTGGTCTATCCAATGCAATTTTCTGAATCAGCACCCCAAATAACCAAACCGAATCTAAAGTTGACCAAAAACCGATTCATATCCCTTTTGGTACTAATGTTGGAGAGTGGTCCCTGGTCAAAGTGATCCCTGGTCAAAAAAAGCCACTGGTATGGACCTAGTGGGAATGGCACACTTTTGCCCCTTCCTATCTTCTCCCTCCTACTGAATGCAAGCTACTTTTGCACTTTGAGCTTAGTATGTAGCAACAGAAGTAAACTGGACAAAGTGGGAAAGTGTGAGGAGGGGGGAAGAAACAGGGATATTAAAAAGAACAGCGGAAAAGTATGAATCACAACTCTCCAAGCCAAATTGGGGCAGTTGAAGGATATAAGCTGAAGTACAATTCGTTCTGATTTATGTTTCCCTTGTGTCTGTGATTTCCTGGGGAAAGTAATTTAATAATAATAAAAAAAAAGAACTTTCATCCGGAGCTGAACACAGAACAAGCGGTGAAGATGCTGCCAAAACAAACAGGTCATTTAGTTTTGAGTAGGGACACACAGCAGGAGTGGGGGAAAGAGAGGGGAGTCAGCAGATCACCTGTCCGTCAGGAGAGGCTTATATATAAGAGAGGGAGAGATGCTTTGGCTGCACATACTGGGTTACTGATTACCTCTGTGGCACCTTTCTGAGCAGAACTGGGGACAAGGGAGGCAAAGACCATCCAGGAGGTGGGCAAAGAAGCAGCGGTTCCCACCAACTTCCCTATTCCATCGTCACTAATGTGTAAAAGCACAAATATACCTGAGCTTGTGGTCAAAATGAAAATTTTCTTCCAGAGGTAGGAGACTTCCTCTCACCCTATGCTCAAAAACTCAGCTTTTGTAAAGGCTTGTAGTTTGTCTAAGTGAGCAAAGTACACAGCTACCCAGCCAACTATGAAGGAGCAGGGAACATAGGGCACCAGAAAGAGTTACTTTCAAAATGCAATTCTTTTTTACTTGCACATTTATGTCCTTTCCATCTATGCAGGTCTTCAGGACTGTAAATTCTAATTAGAACAAACATGCAGCCATTACCAATAATTGTCAACTAACTAGGGAAAAAACATTTATAGATAAGGTTCAAATTCAAAACAATCCATTTTAAAGGTGCTTCGCCTATGCCTATTTAAAATAACAATGTTGTTAAGATTTAAGAAAGACTAGCAAAGGTATAACAATAAACAATTCATTCTATGAGTCACGACAGATGTATGGAGCCACCTTGGATGTAAAATAAGTGTGTATTAATGAACATACCCTCCAACATTTCACAAATGAATACTGGGCCACTAGGGTTGACTGTTCAACGTAGATTTTAACCCTGTCTGGAAGTGGCCTAGCATTGCCTTCACCAGTTGTATCTTTCACCCTTCAGCAAAGGATATGTCCAAACCGCTTTGGATACTGGGGACATACTCTCCAACTGTCCCAATATGGCAAGAACAATCCCGGTCACTTTTTGACATGGTATGTGTGTTCCTCACTCATAATGTTTGCCATCTTGACCAAATAGTAGAATGTGGTCAAGATGGCAAATTTATGACGGAGGATTAATTGGGACTGTTCCTGCCATATCAGTACAGTTGGAGAGCATCCTTTGCTTAAGGGTGAAAGGTACAACTGGTGAGTGTATCCTTTGCTGAAGGGTGGACATATCCTTTGCTGAAGGGTGAAAGATACGACTGGTGAAAACAATGTTAGGCCACATCCAGACAACGGTCAAACCCGTGGGTTTTTGTCGCCACAAGCTGCCCAAAACCCAGCCACCCAGAAATCCCCCTCCAAAAAAAATAACCTCAAAAGAAAGAAAAACCTGCCAGGCCACCATAAAGGTCCTCCTTCAGTTCTCCTAACATGATGCACCAGGAGATTGGGGGAGGGAGTGATTTTCCTCTTCACCCATATACCCCATCTCCAGGTGCATCATTTCTATGCACGGGAAGACTAAAGGAATGCTTTGATGGTAGCCTGGTAAATTTTTCTTTCTTTTAAGGGGTTATTTTGGGAGAAGGGATGGGTACCTTCTTGAGTTTTCAGGTTAATTTGATGCAGTTCCCGGACCCAATCTACACTGGTTCTACACCTGGTAAGACCCAGAACTTACTTAAGATCTGGTTCTTACCAGGTGTCTAATTAATTCAGAACAAAGCATAGAAGCTTTGCCTTGTTCCAAATTAATTCACTTTTACCCGAGGCATCAGCTAAAAGTGTGACAGTTCCCGCATTTTGGGGCCTGTCTGGAAGGGCCCTCAGATGAAAGAGATCTTTGTTCTGATTCTACGTGTCCTTTTAATGTTCTTACATTTTTATTCTTATTTAGCCCTATGGCAACAGAGTAGAACTTTGTTATAAACTACAACTCTCCCCCCTCCTATAGACATATGTTCCACTTGAAAGTGTCTTTATTCCACAGCAATTAATTACCTGCAGTATTTGCTTCTGTGATTTTCATGCATCTGACACAATGGCCTACAGTCCACAAAATGTGTTGTCGGAGGCTTTCATGGTCAGAATCACTGGGTTATTGTGAGTTTTCCGGGCTGTATGGCCATGTTCCAGAGGCATTCCATCCTGACGTTTTGCCCACATCTATGGCAGGCATTCTCAGAGGTTGTGAGGTCTGTTGGAAACTAGGCAAGTGAGATTTATATATCTGTGGAATGTCCAGGGTGGGAGAAAGAACTCTTGTCTGCTTGAGACAAGTATGTATGTTGCAATTAGCCAACTTGATTAGCATTTAATGGCCTTGTAGCATCAAAGCCTGGTTGATTGCTACCTGGGGGATCCTTTGTTGGGAGGTGTTAGCTGGCCCTGATTGATTATTGTCTGGAATTCCCCTGTTTTTTTAGTGTTGCTTTTTATTTACTGTCCTGATTTTAAATATTTTTTAAAATACTGGTAGCTAGATTTTGCTCATTTTCATGGTTTCCTCCTTTCTGTTGAAATTGTCTACATGCTTGTGGATTTCAATGGCTTCTCTGCGTAGTCTGACATGGGAAAAACAGGGGCCAGCTAACACCTTCCAACAAAGGACCATCCAGGTAGCAATCAGCCAGGCTTTGAAGCTACAAGGCCATTAAATGATAGTCAAGATGGCCAATGATGACATTCATGCTTGCCTCAAGCAGACAAGAGTTCTTTCTCCCACCCTCGACATTCCACAGATATATAAACCCCACTTGCTTAGTTTGTAACAGACCTCACAACCTCTGGGGATGCCTGCTATAGATGTGGGTGAAATGTCAGGAGAGAATGCTTCTGGAACATGGCCATACAGCTCAGAAAACTCACAGCAACCCAATCCACAAAATGCTATGCTGCAATAGATTTAGGGGTTTATTAAGATGCCACTGGACCCTAGAGCTTCATAGGACAGACTGTCCTGAGCTGTCAACTGTCTATCCTTGCCTTGACCTTTCTCCAAGAAGTAGGAAGTAACTCTAGCTTTGCTTAGGAAGTAGTGCTCTTCGGAAGCTGTCAAGAATTTCAGATGCCTTAGACTGAATGGCTTTCATTAGATGCTGTCCTTCAGGGATCATATTTCTGTTTGGTTTTTTTTAAAAAAAAAATCTCCCTAACAAAGCCTAATTGTTACTTTATTCCCTTGGCAGTTAATGAAAGAAAGTACTTTCCCTCTCTCTGTCATCATCTGTTTGAAACACACACAAACATGCATAAGGCTTTTAAGGCTGCAGTGGAAGTTTGCGCTCAATTAAATTTCTTGGGACCAATATTCACAAATTAAATCCAGGAAACTCTGAAGACTTTGGTTTCTCAGATCTTTTGCTCTTGGACCAATTACTGGACAAAGGAATTTCAAATACATTCCAAAAAGGATGTGCTAAACAAGAATTTGTTGAAAGTTTTAAGTACAGCCATCCAGGCCCATAGCCAGGATTTCGGGGGTTTTTTTTGGGGGGGGGCTGAATTTTTTTCAGGGGAGGTTTCGGGGGGGCTGAGTTTCGGGGTGGGGGCTGAGTCTGAGTGAAAGAGGGTCTAGCCTAGCAAACCTTTTGTATCGTTACCCCAATATCCCCATGCATATGGGATATATTGAGTATGGTGATCAGATCATGATATGAATAAACATAACAGTTTAAGTAATGCACCAGTAAGGCCTTTTCACGAACCACCATGAGAATTTCGGGGGGAGGGGGCTGAAGCCCCCCGACCCCCCCCCCCCCCCCAGCTGGGATTAAGGACATAAAATCCCATGAAAGTGAAAAAACCACAAATAAGGAATTGCTATTTTTATTTTATTTCATTTTATTTTATTTAGGAGCCCCCGGTGGTGCAGTGGGTTAAACCGCTGAGCTTCCGAACTTGCTGATCGAAAGGTCGCAGGTTCAAATCCGGGGAATGGTGTGAGCTCCCTCTGTTATTCCCAGCTTCTGCCAACCTAGCAGTTCAAAACCATGCAAATGTGAGTAGATCAATAGGTACCACTCCGGCGGGAAAGTAACAGCGCTTCATGCAGTCATGCCGGTCACATGACCTTGGAGGTGTCTACCGACAACGCTGGCTCTTTGGCTTAGAAATTGAGATGAGCACCACCACCCCAGAGTCGGATACGACTGGACCTATTGTCAGGGAAAAACCTTTTACCTATTTTTTTTTAATTACACAAGAGAACACCTCTTTGAAAATCTAGGTCTTCCAGCATAACTTTATGGTCAATTTCTCCTGGAAAATTAACAGAATTGCATTGCAGGACCAAGATATTCTTAGAGTGGTATTCACTCTAGGAAACCCCATATCTTTCAGAATGGCTAGATTAAATTGACCATAGAGATGTTATCAAAAATTAGACACCCATACATTCGTTAAAAATCAGACAATTTGATTTTCTGGATGTGTTTTCTCATGTTATCTCTCATAGTTGAGGTCTACCTATGATGTCTCTCATCTTTTTAAGTAGAAGAATTTGTACATTAAAATCTGACTAAATATTTTTCCTCCATTGTATGTGAAAGGATGCCATAAGGAAGAGAGAGAGCTGCCCTGGAAACTAGGACTTGGAGCAATGGGTTCACATAACAGGAAAGGAGATTCCATCTCAACAACAGGAAGAACTTCTTGACCATAAGAGCTACTCAGCAGTGGAACTCTCTGCATCAGAGTGTGGTGGAAGCTCCTTCCATGGAAGCTTTTAAACAGAGGCAGGTTGGACATCTGTCAGGGATACTTTGATTGTGCTTTTCCTGCATGGAAGGGGGTTGGACTGAAGGGGAACAGCATGTTCAACATGCTACTTTATCACACTAGAGAATAAATCCACTTTAAATCCGGTTTCTGCCTCCTGCAGAATTCTGGGGTTTGTAGTTTAGTGAGGCTGTTAAAGGCTCCTCCCTAAACTACAAACCCCAGAATTCTGCAGGAGGCAGCAACTGGATTTTAAGTGGATTCATTCTCTACTGTGATGGAGTCACAATGACTTTGTCACACTAGAGAATAAATCCACTTAAAATGGTCTCTTCCATCTCTATTATTGGTCTCTTCCAACTCTATTATTGTATGAGTCTATGATTTTGACAATAGCTGATGTCTCCTCGTGCCCTGTATTGTTATTCAGGCTATGCTATAAATGCTATAACTGCAATATAGTATTGTGAACTGAAAGCAACGGTGGGACTTGGTAGATGTTATGGCCACAGTTATTGTTTGTTGTCTGTTTGCCTTCCTGCTCAGTTTCAGGGCCCATTCCAGTGAAGGAGCAGCCTAATAAAGAAAAGATGCCATTTCAGTTCTACCTCCAATATCAGCTAAGGCATGTGTATCTTTTTTTGTTTGTCTGTCTTTAAAAAAAAACCAACTGCATGGATTTTATTTGCTCCCCTTTCCTAGCTTCACCTTAGATGAGGCTTTCCCCATGTTGAGTTTATTTGGTCACAATGGGAGTGGGGGGGATGACTGTGGCATAATGAGGGATAGGCAAATGGTGAGCTTTCTGAGCTTGACCTGTTTCTGCAAATACAAAAGCATTCTGCGGGTGGTAAGCCAGCATTCACTTCATGGGTTTGGAGGGAGGAGCACTGGTCCAGGGAGCTTCCTTGGATTTGGGTGGAAATGAGTACTAGAGCTGTGTGTCTTCTGCATACAGATGACACAGAACTCAAAAATTCTGGATGACCTCACCTAGCGTTTTCATGTAGATTGGTTACCTCAAGATTAGACTTCTGTAATGCACTCTACGTAGGGTTGTACTTGAAGACGGTTCGGAAACTACAGCTGATGCAAAGGTCGGCGACCAGATTGTTAACTGGAGCAAGTTACAGAGAGCAGTCAGCCCTCCTGTTTAAACAGCTCCATTGGCTGCCGATAAGTTTCTGGTCCCAATACAAGGTGCAGATTATCACCTATAAAGCTCTAAATGGTTCAGGACCTGCCTATCTGCGCGACCGCCTCCTCCCTTACGAGCCCATGCAGTCCTTAAAATCTTCCAGGGATGCTCTTCTCTCGCTCCCACCCCTGTCTCGGGCACGACTGGTGGGGACAAGAGAGAGGGCATTCTCGGTGGTGGCCCCCCATCTCTGAAACTCCCTCCCCAGGGAGATTAGGCTGGCACCCTCCCTAGCCACATTCCGTAAGGAATTAAAGACGTGGATGTTTCATCGTGCTTTCGATTGACGACTCCTATGACAAATGACCTGTATCATGACTTGAATTGTCATTCAATCTGATGTCCTATACTATATTAACTGATCCTGTTAATTTAATCTGTTTTATTTTAATTTTATTTTCTCTCTGCCAGTCTGTCCTTTGTTGTTGTTGTTCTGTAATTCCAACAATCAAATTCTCCCAATCTGATAAACAGATGCAACCTGGGCAAGAAGAGCAAGAAAGACTTTCATCACCAGTCATCACACCTGCAACAAACTTCATCCAATCTCTTCTTCCTACTGGCATGATCTGACACTCAATAGAAAATGGTTGGTACCATCCTCCAAAGAGTGTGAAAGCTTTCAGTCATGGGACAAATATAACCTAGGTCTCTAGAGAGCCTGTCCAACCATGAGGCAAAATGAGGCAGTTGTCTCAAGTGTCAAATCCCAAATACTGTGACTCAAAGACTCCTGTTCTCTTGGGTTGTCTGTTTACATTTATTTGATAGCAGTCTTCTCATGGATGCACATTTTAAAATAGCTGATATTATGACATTTGGTACATTACTCAGTTTGTTCATTTCATTTATTTGATTTTTGCAGTCTGTTATTATGTATTTCCTGATGCTCATCTGCTTTCTGCAAAGACACCCCATATATGCATGTACTGCTTGTGATTTGGAGTTAATCTATACTACAGAATTAATGCAGTTTGACACTACTTTACTTTCCGTGGCTCAGTGCCATGGAATCCTGGGAATTGTACTTTTACAAGGTCTTTAGCCATCTCTGCCAAAGAGTGTTGATGTCTCACCAAACTAGAAATCCCAGGATTCCAAAGCATTGAGTCATGGCACCTAAAGTAGTGTCAAAATACATTCATTCTTCAGTCTTTAGTTCTGCTTTGCCCTTATATGTATCAGAATTTTGAATTGATCACTTTGATTCATATAACGATTAGCTTTCCATTTATAAGATGGGACCATATAATTATAGAGTCAGAAGGGATCCCAAAAGTGCCAATCTGGTGCCAGAATCCATCATTGAAGTACCCTGCATTGATCCCTGTATAGTAATTTCTATTTGTTTCTGTTTGCTACTACAAGTTGAGCATGGGCAATCCATGGTTCTAAATGGTTCTAAAGTACTTACAAAACTGCTGGTGCTTTGCTTCTAAAGTGTTGCTAAAGTTCTGGTGGTGAAAATTTCAGAACTCTAACAAAACTTTCAAAATGTAATTGTTATTGGCTATTTTTAAGACAGAACCAATTAGGAACTGCCATTTATAATGAAATGTTGAAAGTTTTGTTAGAGTTCTGAAATGTTCATGACCAGAACTTTAGCAACACTTTAGAAGCAAAACACAAGCACCCCTAGTTTTGCAAGTACTTTAGAACCATTTATAACAGTGGTTCTCAACCTGGGGTCCCCAGATGTTTTTGGCCTACAACTCCCAGAAATCTGAGCCAGTTTATCAGCTGTTAGGATTTCTGGGAGTTGAAGGCCAAAAACATCGGGGAACCCCAGGTTGAGAACCACTGTTTTAGAACCATGGATTTCCCATGCCTAGTAGCTTTTGTTAGCTAGCTTAGCTGTGCTAACAGATGTAAATTTCTAAAACAACCACTAGGTGGCAAGCTACATACATTTTTCACAACCCCAAATTTAGTAAGGGGACCGCAAATTGGGTCCCAACCCAAGAGGAAGTGGAATCTGAAATGGGGGAGATGGATAGAGAGTAAAGGGAAATGGAAAATGCAAAGAACTGAACCGTAGTCAATCAATCAATCAATCAATCAATCAAACAAAGGAAGCTATTTTCTATGCAAGCATTAAAGGCACAGGAGTCCACTTTGGCTTGCATTTTGGCAACTATAGCCCTGGGTTAGTATGATGCCTCTTGAAAAGCTATAAACAAGGGACCCAGGGAAAGGGGGAAGAAGGGAAGACCAACCCTCCTAGAATATAGATGAATGGCATTTTTTCTTCCAATTAGTACCAGCTATACAGAGATCATCGTGGATTTGGCAGTGACAGCAGTGACACATCCAGCTCTATCCAGGGCGGCAGCGCTGAGAGCCAAAACAACATCCTCCGCTCAGCTAGCAGTTCACCACACATGTTGGATGCATTGCTGGCTGAATTGACGCTCCCAGAGAAAACTCCAGCCCACAAGTCACCTCGGACTCGGCCCGGCCGCAGCAGCGCAGTCGTCCCAGTGGATCTCAACATGAGCGATGGGGAGACAAGTGTCTCAGACAGTGGCTCAGAATCCCCAGTATGTGTGGAAATGCCACCACAGCCCTTCATTCATGAGCACACCAGCAGCAGCTTCAGTGCTCAGGTTGGTATAGTAAGTAAAAGCATGGGAATTTTGAGTTTTGGGAAGTATCTCCCAGAAGACCAAGGTAGCATGCTGACTGAGCTTTTCTGGGAGATATAATGCTCCAAACATGCACAAGCCTTACTGATTGCTCATTCAGGTTCATCCACACTATTCGGTATGCCAAGGCCTCCTGGAACCAAACAGAGTATTAATGCTCAAGTGTTTCTCAATGCTATAACTCCTTAATAACGTTTCTCATGTCGTGGTTTTCCCCAACCATAAAATTATTTTTGTTGCTACTTCATAATTATAATTTTGTTACCTTTTTGTTACTTTTATGAATCGTAATGTAAATATCTGATATGCAGGATGTATTTTCATTCACTGGACCAAATTTGGCACAAATACCAGATGCGCCCAAATTTGAATACTGGTGAGGTTGGGGGAGGGGGATTGATTTTGTCATTCGAGAGTTGTAGTTGCTGGGATGTATAGTTCACCTACAATCAAAGAGCATTCTGAACTCCGCCAACAATGGAATTGAACCAAATTTGGCACACAGAACTCCCATGACCAACAGAAAATACTGGAAGGGTTTGGTGGGCATTAACCTTGAGTTTTAGAGTTGTAGTTCACCTACATCCAGAGAGCACTGTGGACTCAATGATAGATCTGGGCCAAACTTGACACGAATACTCAGTATACCCAAATGTGAACACCGGTGGAGTTTGGAGAAACTAGACCTTGACATTTGGGAGTTGTAGTTGCTGGGATTTATAGTTCACCTACAATCAAAGAGCATTCTCAACCCCACCAGTGATAGAATTGGGCCAAACTTCCCACACAGAACCCCCACCCTTGAAGGGACTTGCTGGCATGAGTCTGCCTCCAGCCCTGCACGCTCTCCTCATTCAGACATGTGCTAAGCATGCCTGCTCTCCCCTCCCCACTTGGAGTCTCAGAAACAACCCTCTCCTTAGCTGAGAGGCTGGCCAATCTCAGCAGAAGGAGGGCTTTTAGTGAGAGGATTTGCTGTCTGTTTCCAAAAAAGAAGAGAAGGACAGGTTGAGAGATTGTCAGCCTTCTCTGGCCTAAGACCATCAGAAATATATGTTTTCTGATGCTCTTTGGTGACTCCTTTGAAACCCCCTTGCAACTCGCGCAGGGGTCCAAACCCCCATGTTGAGAAACGGTGGTCTACAACCCGTATGCAGAAATCTTACTTTCAGCATTAAAGATACTGAAACCTTTAATGCTGAAGGCAGCATGCGGGGGGGGGGGGGATCTGGATGGCATTGTCCCAAAAAGTGATATTTTTGCCTCTGCCTACTGCACATTCATATCATTGCCTCAACGATAGGCATTTCTTTGACTCAATTGCTCCTTCATATAGTCAATGAATGAGGGGACACTATAGTATCTGAGCAGGAACAGAACTTTGACAATGCGTTTGAGTTGGGAACATACATTACTTGTACTCTTGCCTGTCCAACAAGAATATGTGTGCCAGCCAAAGTCCTCAACTGTGGCATAGCAATGAATTTTGAACTGCAGGTGTTCATGAAAGTCCCCATAACCACCTCTCAAAGGGCAGTTAGAAATTTCAAGCAGATGTGCTGATGCAAATACTATTTCTGGCATTTCCATATGCAGCAGGAAGACATCTTTTGTAAATGTAATGGATTTTAAGTCAAACTACTGCAAAATGTGGGGTATTACATTGTTTCCATGATATTAGAAGCCTACTGAGATGTCTACATGTAATTTCAATGGAAGAGGGGAGCCTGATGAGGAAAGGATATGATATTACCATTTGTGGCACAATGGCTTAAACCAGTGGTTCTCAACCTGTAAGTCTCCAGGTGTTTTGGCCTACAACTCCCAGAAATACCAGCCAGTTTACCAGCTGTTAGGATTTCTGGGAGTTGAAGGCCAAAACATCTTGGGACCCACAGGTTGAGAAGCACTGGCTTCACACTGCTGACTGAATGGTTGGTGGTTCGAATCTGGGGAGCAGGATGAGCTCCCGTTTGTTAGCTCAAGCTTCTCATGCAGGGATACGAGAGAAGCCTCCCACAGGATGGTAAAACATCAGAGCGTCTTTGCAGATGGCCAATTCTGTCATACCAGAAATGACTTGCAGTTTCTCAAGTCGCTCCTGACATGAAAAAAACCCATTAGTTCCAATAAAAAAGCCCCATCCTTTTTGTCCTTACAAACCCGACTTCACTAGAGCATTGATGTTCTGTAATATCATAATGTGATAGAAGTTCCTTGTTAGTATTTCACCCTCTTAGGTCATAGAAAGCTATTGGTTTGGACTACAAAGTTGAGGATTGTCAAAGATGTAGTCCAAAGCAGTTCCTTTTCCCAGGCTCTGCATCATATCTGTCTATTCATTCATTCCTGCTGTGCTCTCAGGTCCTTGTTGTGAGAATAATCATTTTACATTATTTTCCAGAGAGAAACAGTTTTGTTAATGAAGTAAGTCAGTATATTTCCTCTGTGGCCTTTTGGCATGATGCTAACCATCTTTTCCTTGCAGATCTCTTGGACAGGACCACAAAACCGCGAGCTTATTTCCTTCTATGAGCTTGAACTGCAGGAGGCCCGACTGGATGGCCAAGGCAAGAATATCCACTGGTTTTGCTCACGGACTGAAGAGCACCTGGAGAACCTGATTCCTGACACTAAGTACGTGATCCGGGTGAGGGCTCTCAATGTGGCAGGTGCTGGGAAGTGGAGTGCACCTTATACGGTAAGCACCAACCTGGGAATGCATGATGTGCCTTCCAGTTACCCATGAATTTCATATGGTTTTATTAGGCAAGGAATATTGAGATAGAGGTTGTATTTTGCCAGTTTCTTCTGAAATATACGCTACAGTGTCTAGTATTCATTGCTGGTCTCCACTGAAGTGCTGGCAGAGCTGACCTCACTTAGCCGTCAAGATCAAAGAGGACCTGATGCTTTTAGTGTATTTAGGATTATTGTAGGGCTTAGGGATACTTTATTTACTATTTGTTTTCAATATTTCACATTTCCTTCAGCAACATCATGTGTTCTTTATTCTCTTTATCATCACAAGGATAATATGAGGTAAGTCTGTTGGTCCTGGGATTTCTACCTCCTTCATTTACACTTGCAGCCCGCAAGATGGACACCTCAGGACTTCCGTCGGACATTTTAGCGGTTTTTAAAGATGCAAATCATTATATAAGTTCTGTTCCTGGGTTGTATAAGCTTCAGAGCCATCTGTGCAGACAGGGTGTTATTCTGGGTTATACATGTCTGTTCCTGATTGCTCTTACTGTGAAAAGATGTACAACGTTGACTAGGGGCCACAACTTTGTCCTGGCCAGAAAAAACATGCCCTCCACATATTTCATGAAGTTTCTGGCACACAAACAAAGTTTTTGCCTTCTACTCAACTGTCACCTTCTTTTTAGGAACAAACCCAGATAAAAAAAACTCATATGATTTCCGAGTGCAGGGACATACAAACATTCAAAGATGCGGATTTCTGGTTCAGAACCTGGATATTCCCACATCTGAAAATCTCATGGTTTTTGTTGTTTGTAGTGATTGCTTCCATGTTTACAGGGAATGGCTTTTGGCCACCCTCCAGTTTGCCGCGGGAGCTCCTAGGGTAAAGGTAATGTCTGGACAGGACCTCAGTGAAGACTTTAATTGGGATCTCTCCTAGGTTCTAATCTGGTACGCCAAACACACTCTCTCACACAGCAGAGATTAGATTTCCAAGAATATACTTGTTACAGATGGATCATTTAGAGTTTATTTCTAGAATACTGATCGTAAAAGAAAGTCTCAACTATAGCAGAGGTAAAGGTTTTCCCCTGACATTAAGTCCAGTCGTGTCCGACTCTGGGGGTTGGTGCTCGTCTCCATTTCTAAACTGAAGAGCCGGCATTGTTCATATACACCTCCAACATCATGTGGCCAACATGACTGCATGGAGCACCGTTACCTTTCTGCTGGAGAGGTACCTATTGATCTACTCACAATTTGCATGTTTTTGAACTGCTAGGTTGGCAGAAGCTGGGTCTAACAGCGAGAGCTCACGCCACTTCTCAGATTCGAACCTGTGACCTTTCGGTCAACAAGTTCAGCAGCACAGCCATTTAACTCACTGTGCCACTGGGGGCTCATTGTGCAACTATAGATCAATGCAAAAGCTATAACTGAGCATAAATTAAATTTATCACAAGCTGAAAAGGTTTTCCATGTTCTCCAAATGTCATACCTGTCCTTCCAAATGTGTATGTCTTGGGTCTTTTTTTTAATGTACACATTATCATTTTATATGCAAGATAATCTAAAGGTGATTGATGCAAATAACTCTACTGGCTATTTTTGTGCCAAATTTGATAATTTCATTCCCTTTTATAAACTGCATTAGTGCTTATAAACCATCAGACTCTAATAACACTAGTAAATTCAAAATGTGCAAACTCCATGATTTGCTGTTTAATTGGAATTGCAAATATTTCCTTATGAAGTTTTTCCTTCGAGTATAAGAGTAGAAGCAAAATATGCATTCATCCTTCTGCCTCTTTAGGCATCCATTTCTCTGGCTCCCAAAACAGCATGCAAGATCCTCATAATAACCCTGTGAAGTATATTGAGTCAGATGAGGTCATCCACCACCTCGTCATATGTTTGGTGGTCAGCGGCGGCAGCGCTCTGCTCCGCCACAGGGTGTGGGGAATCTGGTGCCCCGCACCACCCAGATTCAAGGGAGGACGATCATATAGGGGAAAGTTCTCCCATGTTGCCCTGCAGACAGCATATGCCGGCTCCACCCTCCTTTGGCCATGAAGCCAGCAGAACATCATGTGATGGGAGCTGGACAGCTCCATAGGTAACCTGGGCTAAAATCAGCACATACCACTAATTTTAGCCCAGTATGATGAGAACTTCATTGGGATTTGAATCCAAGGCTCGCTAGATAGCTCTACTCCAGAACTCTAACCATAACTTCTTTGGGAGAATCAGGTTGGCCAAAATTATCAGTGACAGCACTTCAAGAGGCAAGCTCACCCATGGTTTACATCTACCCCTTCTATATTTGCAATGTAAAGCACCCGTTTAAGTTTTCTGCAACTTATCAAGTCTCCAGGTTGCTACTTTGCATTTTCTCCCTAATAACAAGAGCTGGCTTTTCCTTCTTGCAGTTCAGCACAATGCCTCCAGTGCCAGGCATGCCTCTGGATCCATGTCCTGTCACTGTCACCGTGCGACGAAGCAGGAAGTCCCAGAAGAAAACTATATTTGTTTCAGCACCTTAAGAGGACCTGTAACATGGCAATAAAAGTCAGCAACTTCCATTGGCTCCTGTATTTATGAGCTGTGACTGCTCTTGAGTATCACAATGGATGTCTTGCACAGATCACATCCAGTATAGCTGAACAGCAGAGCTTGTAATGCCAGTTTGGAGGATTCTGGGAGATTTAGTCTTAAAAAGACTGGCATTCCGGTTGGTAATAATTAGAATGTCACAAGGCCAATTTAGGACACTATTACACTTTTATAGTTATTGCTCCATCACCATGACTGACCAAAACCTACCCCTTAACCAGGGGTCAGGAACCTTCGGCCCTCCAGGTGTGGTGGACTTCAACTCCCACAATTCCTTGGGCCAAGGTAAGCCTTTGGGGCGAATGCTGAGCCTCAAGGAATTGTGGGAGTTGAAGTCCACCACACCTGGAGGGCCGAAGGTTCCCCATGCCTGCCTTAAGCTATTCAGCCCACATCCTCAGATGAGAAGAGTCTCCAAATCACCATAAAACAAGATGGTAAGCAATGGTGGTGTCAGCCCTTTTGTAGTAGCAGGACATGGAACAACAGACAATGGCAGGGAGCATGATGGAGTCATGTCTCTACTGCCTATTGCACCATTTCCCACTCCTGGGAAAGAGCCAGATTGATATATTGTCTCTCACCACACAGTTTCTAGAGCTCCAGAAACTCCTCTGTTGTGGGGGGACAAAAGGTTTAAAAGTAATTTTGGAGGGAAGCAATAACACTGGCAGACATAACTATGACATCACACTACCTTGACATGGCTATATCTTTTGATGTAGGATTTTGACCAATTTTTCCAAATGGGAAGCTGCAGCTAGAACTAGACACTAGGGCTCTGCAGAGAGCAATTTTTCAAAATGGGCTCTGGCTGTTTCGTTTGGTTTTCCAGCCGCAACAGACTGTGTGGCTGCTGACCATGGTTACTTTTGGTTTTAGCTACACGTTGACTGTGGAGAGGCAGCCACACACCCGCGTGGGGGTTTTCCTGTGAGCCCTGCTTGTTTATTTATTTATTTATTTATTTTATTTTATTTTATTTCTATACCGCTTTTCTCAGCCCTTAGGCGACTCAAAGCAGTTTGTTGAGCCAATCAGAGCAGAAGAAATCCATGATGTGCCTTTTAGTCAAGCTGAGCCTCCATTTTTCTGTTGCGAGCAGGCTTCTGAGAAAGACAGATTGTGCTCCAGTCTGCTGGTAATCTAAATTCTCAGTGATGCAAGCTTCAAATGTGGGGTAGCTACCATAAAATGAGGAGCGCACACACACACACACACTCACAAAATGGCTAATACTCCTTCAGGTGGTGTGGCTCTCACCTAAATAAGTGTTTTAAAAGGGTGCCTTGACGCAGCTTCATTAAAAGGGTGTTGAAGGCAAATCATCCCAGAAAAGGTGGTTGATGCCTTAACCCAGGTCTTACTGAAAGATATGAGGAGAAACTATCCCAGAAAAAGCAGTTTCTTCAGACTGATGCCCTAAAAATGATGGAAAGGGGAGCCTGGGAAGTTCTTCCATTGCCACCCATGGGCTGAATCTTCCTGGAGCAAAAAATGGAACTTTGGGCTGCCAGATCAAAAAATTGAATTTTTCCTGCTTGAATTCGGAAGGCTCCTGAAAAACGGATTGGAGGAGGGGTGGGGGGGTACCAAAATCTGGACACTGAAAAACTGCATGGGTTTTAGCCAAATTGCACACACCTACTGGGCACTTGGCAAAACATGAGGGCAGTTGATTTAAACTAAAGATCTTTGTGCTGCCAGATCGAAAAATGGAATTTTTCCTTCTCAAATTCGGAAGGCTTCTGAAAAATGGAGGGGGGGGACCAAAATCTGGACACTGAAAACTGCATAGGGTTTAGACAAATTGCATACCCATGGCTAAACAGGAGGGCAGTTGATATAAACTAAAGCTTTGTTTGATTAATCTAGATCACTGCTTCTTAAACTTTGGGTCCTGGCCTTAAATGGGGTCCCCCTAAGCTCAGTGTTGGGATCATGAAACATTTGGCAACAGTAAAAGATTTCTGAATGCCACGCATTTACATGAATCTGTTAGCACCGTTTACAGTGTTTACAGTGAACTCTGCAGAAATTGCTTCAGGTGTGCACCACGAAAAGGAAAATCAATCTGTTTAGCAAGTCTTGTAAATGCTGACTTATTTTCTTTAAATGTTTTGATTTTTATACCTATTATATATATTTGTATACCTGAAGTCACATAAACATTTCTCAGATCAAAAGGGGTCATGAGTGGAAAAAGTTTCAAAAGCCCTAATTTAGACTTGCAGAACTCTATCAACAAAGAGAACTGTTGCAATGAAGGGGTTGTCTTAAGTAACAACAACTATGAAGATAAAGGTTCACTTCCACATGTTTCAAGAGTTTATGATGATATTAGGATTAGATGTGCTTTCAGACAGCATTATGTAGGTTTGCGAAAACCGTGGAAGGTAAAATAATTAGATGACCTGCTTGCAAAAAGGTGCAATAACTTTGAGATATTTTAAGGATGGGAGGTTATAAACATGACACTGTAAGGTGTGAGCGATATAATCCTGTGACTGGAAAGGTAGGGAATGTGTTTTTTATCTCACCATGTCTAGGGAAACAGGATCATAAACTGGATAAGGATGTCAAGCCATTCCCCCCATCCCCGTTAAATTTTATTTTAGTCCTCAAAATTCTTGCATTGTAAAGTAACTTAAAACTTTGAGATGCAGGTGAAACATCAGGAGAGAATGCTTCTGAAACATTGCCATACAGCCCAGATAACTCACAACAACCCAGTGATTCAGGCCATGAAAGCCTTCAACAATACATTGAACATCTTTATGGGGAAAAACTGTTCCAAGACATGGAAATTGGAAAAACTAAGGCCTAGTTTCCAACAGACCTCACAACCTCTGAGGATGCCTACCATAGATGCAGGTGAAACGTCAGGAGAGAATGCTTCTGAAACATAGCCATACAGCCCAGATAACTCACAACAACCCAGAGATTCAGGCCATGAAAGCCTTCAACAATACATTGAACATCTTTATGGGGAGAAACGGTTCCAAGACATGGAAATTGGAAAAACTAAGGCCTAGTTTCCAACAGACCTCACAACCTCTGAGGATGCCTACCATAGATGCAGGGGAAATGTCAGGAGAGAATGCTTCTGGACCATGGCCATACAGCCCTGAAAACTCACAGCAACCCAGTGATTTTGGCCATGAAAGCCTTCAACAATACATAGTTTCAATATAGTTTAGGCATACAAAGAAAAGGGACAAAACTACCAAGGAATTGAAACTCAGCATATGGAAGAATTCTAGATGAGAATGACTGACATTATCTCAGTTTCTGCAACGGTAAGAATCTGAGAAGTGAAGAAAAAATTCATTTAGGAGGAAGAATTCTGATTGGGGCAAAAACCCTTCATTTCCCCCCATAACTGTGCTCTTGTTAGACTTCCAGATTCCCAAAGGACACACAAAGAGCCAGATAACCAACTGTAGTGTAAGTGGGATAAGAACGTGCAACACAGTCTTATGAAGGATTATGTTTTTCTAAGTTTGGCTGAATATGATTTATGACAGTTGCCCTATTGCGTGCAAAAGGAGGGGCCTTCATGTATATGATGTATTTGCTAATTTAAGATATGTTTTGAATAAAAATGGTTTTAGAAAAGGATCTCCCACGTCCAACGCTCTTTCTCTCACACCTGCACCTGGTGTATGTATCTTCATCTAGAAGTCCCTTCTCCCATGGGAGGGAAAGGAAAAATCTCTGGAAAAGAAAAGAAGAAAAACAACCTCCTGCTAAACTGTATTAAACCTGGAACCCAGTAACAGATGCTAATAGAAATCCGGCCTCTTCTCTCCTACGCAAAACTAAAAAGGGTTTCTGATGTCAGAATGGGGCACCTGTGATGGCCAGGAGCTTACATGCCACCTTATTGCACTTATTACAGTTTTTATGGGCAGCCACCGTAAATTAAGTGGGAATCACGACTTCTGGGGGGTTTTTTTCTGGTCATCACTTGTGTCAATCGCACACCCCCTTCCCCATCACAAAACTACAGAACAATTGTGAAGTTGGGCAGGTCTGTAATCATGGGAAGAAATTGTGATTTTAACCAAAAGAGTGCTAAGAACCCATTATTTTGGCTCAAAACAACATGTGATTGGGTCCATGATTGTATCTGTTCTGTTTAGGAGCTTGCCATGGTGAGAAAAGGCATTCCGGTGGGTGGTCCTTAGCAGCGAACTGTCATCTCTCTTTTCTGAAGTGCATAACAACTCCTTCCCTTCACAAATTTAGTTTGACACCCATGCATATGTATTTTGTATTTAAAACAACTAAGATGCACTGGAGTGGGGAAACACATTTGTATAGATCAGCATTTCTCAACCTGGGGGCTGGGACACTTGGAGGAGTTACAAGGGGTTGCCAAAGACCATCAGAAAACACATTATTTTTTGTTGGCCATAGGTATTCTGTGTGGGAAGTTTGGGCTAATTCTATTGTTGGTGGTGTGCAGAATGCTCTTTAATTGTAGGTGAACTATAAATCCCAACAACTCCCAAATGTCAAAGTCTATTTTCGCCATACTCCATTAGTGTTCACATTTGGGCATATTCAGTATTCATGCCAAATTTGGTCCAGATCCATCATTGTTTGAGTCCACAGTGCTCTCTGGATGTAGGTGAACTACAACTCCAAAACTCAAGGTCAATGCCCACCAAAGCCTTCCAGTATTTTCTGTTGATCATGAGAGTTCTGTGTGCCAAGTTTCATTCAATTCTATCATTGGTGGTGTTCAGAATGCTTTTTGATTGTAGGTAAAGGTTGTCCCCTGACATTAAGTCCAGTCATGTCTGACTCTGGGGTGTGGTGCTCATCTCCATTTCTAAGCCAAAGAGCTGGTGTTGCCCATAGACACCTCCAAGGTCATGTGGCCAGCATAACTGCATGGAGTGCCGTTACCTTCCCGCCGGAGCAGTACCTATTGATCTACTCACATTTGCATATTTTTGAACTGCTAGGTTGGCAGAATCTAGGGCTGACAGCGGAAGCTCACGCCACTCCCGGGAATTGAACCTGCAACCTTTCGGTCAACAGGCTCAGCAGCTCAGCGCTTTAACACTCTTTGATTGTAGGTGAACTCTAAATCCCAGCAACGACAACTCCCAAATGACAAAATCAATCCCCCTCCAATCCCACCAGTATTCAAATTTGGGTGTATCAGGTATTTGTGCCAAATTTGGCCCAGTGAATGAAAATACATCCTGCATATCAGATATTTACAGTCCGATTCATAACAGTAGCAAAATTACCGTTATGAAGTAGCAATGAAAATAATGTTATGGTTGGGCGTCACCATAACATGAGGAGCTGTATTAAGGGGTCACGACATTAGGAAGGTTGAGAAACACTGGTATAGATGTAATCTAGAACATGTAGGAAAAATGTAAACAAAATGTTCTGCGTGTGTGTGCATTCAAGGGGCTTTACCAGCTGCCCACTTACCAAGAAAGGAATCCATCAAGGGGATAATGCTGGCCAGAAAACCCAACTCTTGTCAACAGAGGGCCCTTCCACACAGCCCTATATCCCAGAATATCTATCTATCTATCTATCTATCTATCTATCTATCTTTCTATTTACTGTATTTGTATACCACCCTTCTCAGCCCTCAGGCGACTCAAGACAGAAAATCTCACATTATCTGAGTTTGGATTCAAAGCTAGCCAAACTTTGAGTTTGGATTCAATGTTTGGATAACTTTGAACTGGGTTATCTGCTTTTAACCCAGTTCAAAGCAGATATTGTGGGATTTTCTGCCTTGATATTCTGGAATATAGGGCTATGTGGAAGGGCCCAAAGATTCAATCCCTTGAGGGAATTTGGGTATGAGAGGCTGCCAGATTCCAACAACATACAGATAAAATCTGGTTGGCAAAGCAGCAGGAGGTACTGAGCACCAGATCCTCAGCCTGCTCCTTGGTGGGAACTTCGGCTTCACCACTGATAATTCATAGTTGTATTAGTTAATAAACAAAGGTAGATTTTAACTGGAATTGTGAGGTTGTCAGTTAACCACATTGTTTTCTTTTTGTGTTATAATGGCACGTTTTCTCTGCCTTGCTTACTGCCAAGGAATCTGGCACTGCGGTTTTGCTGGCATTGTGAAGCCTGATCAGTCTCAGATCTGACCAAAGGAATGTTAATGTTCTTTTAATGTCTGCAGATGATGCCATGAATGGGCAATTCAATTGACTTTTGAGGGGTGGTGTTTAAGACAAATATTTACCCAGTAGCGTGCAAGAGAAATCCTTTGGCAGGCTGGACACCAGACACACACATACAGGTTCAGAGCTTGCTTCCCAGCAGAATCCTCAAGTGCCATTGAAACATTGCAGTTCTGCAATTAGCAGGAAGTGGAATTAAAACACATTCCCCGCAGCACTTAATATGGTGTTACATTAACCAGCAATGACCTTCCCAGGGGACAAAGTCTTTCTACGAAATCTCTTCTGTTCAGCGAAAGACCATTCTAATACTGAGTTTATGTTCAATCTATTTTGTTAGCTGCCCAGTGTGGCTTCGGGTGGTATAAACAGTGCTGAATTATCCTTTAATTGCTCTGAATTGAGTTAGCTCCATCACTGGGAGGGGGAATTTAAATCTCCCTTCTTCCTGCTGCTACTTCTAATAATAATAACAACAGATAATTTAAGAGCATTGGGAGGGATAGCCAATAATCCAGAAGACAGGAGCAGCATTCAAAACGATCTTAACAGATTAGAGAGATGGCCCAAAACTAACAAAATGAAGTTCAACAGTGACAAATGCAAGATACTCCACTTAGGCAGAAAAAATGAAATGCAAAGATACAGAATGGGGAACGTGTGGCTCGAGAGTACGTGTGAAAAGATCTTGGAGTCCTCGTGGACAAGTTAAACATGAGCCAACAATGTGAGGCAGCGGCAAAAAAAGCCAATGGGATTTTGGCCTGCATCAGTAGGAGTCTAGTGTCTAGATCCAGGGAAGTCATGCTCCCCCCACCCTCTATTCTGCCTTAGTTAAACCACACCTGGAATATTGTGTCCAATTCTGGGCACCACACTTGAAGAGAGATATTGACAAGCTGGAATGTGTCTAGAGGAGGGCAACTAAAACGATCAAGGATCTGCAGAACAAGCCCTATGAGGAGTGGCTTAAAGAGCTGGGCAAGTTTAGCCTGAAGGAGAAAAGGCTGAGAGGAGACATGATAGTCTTGTATAAATATGTGAGAGGAAGTCATAGGGAGGAGGGAGCGAACTTGTTTTCTGCTGCCCCGGAGAGCAGGACGCAGAGCAATGGCTTCAAACTACAAGAAAGGAGATTCCATTTGAACATTAGGAAGAACTTCCTGACTGTAAGAGCTGTTCAGCAGTGGAACTCTCTGCCTGGGAGTGTGGTAGAGGCTCCTTCTTTGGAAGCTTTTAAACAGAGGCTGGATGGCCATCTGTTGGGGGGTACTTTGAATGCGATTGTCCTGCTTCTTGGCAGGGGGTTGGACTGGATGGCCCATGAGGTCTCTTCCAAATCTATGATTCTATGATTCATTGCAAGGACATTTTTTTAGCTTGCAGCATTTCACACTGTTCAATTGATTAGTATACAATTGAGTATTTCTAGCAACTAGTGTCTTAGAAGGAAGCCTGAGCCTTTAGCTAGAAACAGGATCAATCTTCTTGTCCCTCCAGTAGCTTTTAAAGTATCTGATGATAACATGTTGTGATGGGCTTTTTCTTTCTAACCAATCACTTTCCAGCTTCTCTTTTCTAACTCATGAGTGCAATTTGATGAGTTGCCACATGATGGTATCAGAAAACAGTGTAAACTCTCAGCAGATTAACATACCTGACAGCAGACAGCATTCTACTGGGTCATACTGTGTATAAGATCCCTTGCACAGGAAGAGTTTCTATTTTGGCCATTTTCTATTTAGTGAAGGTATTTTGGTTCGTAGCTGTGAAAGGCTTACACAAGTGGAATCGTTTGATATAGGCATAGCCTCCATTATTGCAGTCATCCTTACATGTTTTGACTTTTGCAAATTTGATTATTCAATTTGATTATAATTGATATGTGTTTTCTGTAGGAATTTCCAGGGCCTCGTCTACACTGACACTATAATGCAGCTTCAATCTAATATGCAACAACTATCAGTGCAAGGATGATGTGAGCTGCTGAACTTGCTGACCGAAAGGTCAGTGGTTGAACAGTATTTCCTATGCAGACTCACTCTGGCCGGATCCAAACAGGCCTTTATCCCAGGAGAATCCTCGTTTGAAAAATGCGGATTTTTCTGGGGGCCTGTCCACACCGACACCAGAAAGTGCGCACTTTCTGGGGTGGATGTCCTGACATTCTCTTGGGACTAGCCAGAGAGAACGTCTGGAGGCCCTACCCCCTTCCCCCAAGCCCCCAGGCCCCTTAGAAAAGTAATAAAAATTTACATGGCCTCCATTACAAGTCTTGGCTGGCTCTCCCAGTGCATAGAAATGACGTTCCAGGAGAGTGGGATGTGTGTGTGTGTTTTCTTCCCTCCTCCCCCCACCCCACTCTCCTGGTACATCATTTCTATGCACTAGGAGAGCCGTCCAAGGCTTGCAATGGAGGCCACGTAATTTTTTATTACTTTTCTAAGAAGTCTGGGGGCTTGGGGGAAGGAAGTGGGTATTCCCACAGTTTACCGGGCTTATTTAGTTCGGTAAATTGTGGGAATACTGTCTGGACTGTATTTCCAGACCCGGAAATAGTGGATTTTTCCCGCGCCTTTCAAGAAGGCGGGGAATAAATCCACTATCAAATTAATTCTCTACAAACCAGGGTTTTCCTGGTTTGTAGCAAATTAATTTGGGACTGTACAAAATGTCGTCTGGACAGCCTCTCCTTTATTGCAGTAGATACCAAAGGTCCTGTCTGGATGGGTCCTAAGAAAAGATGCCTGGGTATCACAAAGGATCTATTATAACTACTACTATTGGTTATCATTTGTGGCCGAGTATAATTGTCTTCCACAGGTAGAGTCTGAGACATGGTCTGGATCCACATGGCTTATCACATTGAGGATATAAGTTTCTAGGTGGAAGGAAGTCACTTCAAGGGTTTGCTTGATGTGCCTTCCTCTCTGCACATTTTCCCCTTTCACCCTCTGATCAAATTGAGGCTGTATAAATGAACAAAAACTCATCTGTGGGTGCGAAATGGGGAGGGTCACTCCTTCAAGAGGAAAGGGCTGGGGTTCTTTGCCGCTTTTCCTTGCTGCCGAAGCCTACATCCCATCATTTCCTACTCCTCTGTCTGATCTACTGTCCTTGTGTTGCCTTTCTTATATGCACGTTGCATTTCTAACAGAACTAAAACTGCAAGCCAAAAAGATGAAATTAAATCAGGACCTGATTAAGATGTACTGGGAACCGAAGCTCTATCAAATTGAAGAGGCACCACAGACAGCATCACACTAACGCACACACAACTTAAAATTTAATAATGGTGAAAGTTATGATTTGTTTTATACTGCAAGGGTGGTCATCATCTGAGGCTTAAAATGGTAGCTTGCTTTGCTTTTGCGTATATCTAGCCCCAACTTTAACCATTGATCGCAAACAAATGACACCACCGACTCTGTCCAAAAGAGTGAAATTCAATCATCTTTATTTATGAACGAACCCTAGTCTATTGTGTTGGCAGCTGGTCCCTAGGAGACCAGCCCCGGAGGTCTGAGGAGAGGGGATGGCACAGTATTCTCCAAAGAGATGAGGTGGTGCTGGATCCAGAAAGGAAATCTGAGAGGAAGGGGAAAGCTTGAAATGAGACTGAGCCAAACCTAGGGCCAAAATCTTAAGCAACTTCTGACATGATGCTATCAAGGGCAGAAGAATCATGAACATCAGGGGCGTGGAGTGAAAGGAGCAACCTCTGGATCCAAGCACCTACTCCCTTCCAATCAGATGCATTTTGCAGTGTCTTCCTTTCACCAGTGGTCTTGAACAAATCTTCCATTGGATTGACAGCCTTGAGGAAAAACTTCCTGGGACAGTTTCTCAGGAATATCTCAGTTCATATCTATGTCAGTGCTAAATATTTCATCCATCAAAGGCATTCCTACATGGCGACAGGGAGTCTCCATCTCAGTGTCCCCTTCTGGTGCTCAGACCATAGGAACAACTAGGTGACAACCATCTTGAACACCTTTCTCAGCTTGTCTACCACTGGTTGCAGCCACACTAGGAGGACATGGCATGTAGGGGAGAACAAAGGGGCAGATTAGGGGCCTCCTCTCCTCAGACCCATAGAAAGTGCTGGTAGCGAAGTAACCAAAAACAACTCGAAGCGCAAGAAACGTACAAAAAATCAGAAAGCGCAAGTGCAGGTGCCTGTAAATTAAAGAGGTCTCAGGCTGGCATGTGGGGACCCCAAGGGTGGGGTGGGGGAAAGACCCCCAAGCTTTTGCAGCGCGTCAGAAAGCCACCATGCCACTTCCCCATCATGCATTGTGGCAGGAACGACTCTTGCTCCCCGGAGAAAGGTGCAAAGGAGAGCAAGGGGCCTGCCAGAACAAACCACCTTCCCCTTTTGGAAGACAGGTGTCTGTCTCTGGGTGGCTGGGTCGAATATAGAGCTCTGTTATTAAAAATAGCATGCTTTGTTAAGGAAAAAAAGGCCGTGCAGTGGGGGGAGGGACTGTTTGGCTCCAGTTCAGCTCTTCTCAGGGGCTGCCGAGGCCTCTGCTGAGTCACACGCTCCCTCTCCTCCGCTCCTTCTCAAAGCCTCATCCCTGGAACAAGAGACAAGAAGGCAGCATTAGAACCCCATCGCCACAGCATCACAATCTCCCGGAATCAAGCCAACCAGTTGTCTCCAGTCTAACCAGGGTTCTGCAGTGCCAGGGCTGTCATCACTTAATATCACCGCCCCATAAAGCCCATGCTTAACCCCGGAAGGGTGAACTATCCGCCTCAAGAGCTACTGTGCTTCCACCTACTTGCACTCACTGCAAGGAGATTCTCTTCTGAGAGAACACTAAAAGAAGAAGAAAAAGAAATTGAATAACTTTTCTATTTGCCTCACCTTCACATTTCATGTGCCCCAGGTATTTTTTTTTCTCATGTCAGCAGCGACTTGAGAAACTGCAAGTCACTTCTGGTGTGGGAGAATTGGCCATCTGCAAGGATGTTGCCCAGGGGATGCCCAGATGTGTTACTATCCTGTGGGAGGCTTCTCTCAAGTCCCCACATGAGAAGCTGGAGCTGACAGATGGGAGCTCACCCTGCTCTCTGGAGAGAGAAACCGGTACCTGAGCCAAGCCTTGCTCTTGGCCACTGCAGTGATGCAGTATCGATGGACTGTGTTGAAGTAGTAGAAGTCCAGACACAATTTGACTCAGAAGTGATCATACAGGGGATGACCTGTGTGATCATTTCTGAGTCAATCACACAACCCACACTCAGAGGACACCCAGATGTGCTACCATCCTGTGGGAGGCTTCTCTCATGTCCCCGCTTGAGAAGCTGGAGCTGACAGATGGGAGCTCACCCCTCCCTCTGGAGAGGGAAACCAGGACCTCAGTCGGGCCTTGCTCTTGGCCACTGCAGTGATGGACTGTGTAGAAGTAGTAGAAGTCCTGGTAGGGGATGCCCTGTGTGATCACTTCTGAATCAATCACACAACCCCCACTCAGGAGACACCCAGATCTGTTACCATCCTGTGGGAGGCTTCTCTCATGTCCCCACATGAGAAGTTGGAGCTGACAGATGGAAGCTCACCCTGCTCCCCGGATTCGAACCACCAACCTTTCGGTCAGCAGTCCTGCCAGCACAAGGATTTAACTCACTGCTCCACTGGGACCCCAAGTAAATGAAGAGGCAGAAGTTATGGAGATGTTGGATTTAAAACTGCATACTCCTGTACCTTTAATCATTGTGTATTAAAGGTCCGGAAGCTCTCTCTAACAACCTCAGTCATGGTGACCAAAGGAGGAGAGTCTTACACCATGTCTTCAGGTCCCCTAAAACCGAAAGCTGGCGGTGACCTTAGGGTGGCTTTAAATAATGGTTAAGGTTCAATGAGTGCCCAATCTTATGGCATTGTACAGGACAGAGTTACACGTACCATCTTCCTTCTGACACAGCTATTAAATGTATGTGCCTATGCTTCTGGGATGCAAATGACCCTACCTTTTGTCCATTGTGGAGATCACAGAGTCATTCCTGCTATTAATCTAAATGGAGACCAGTAATAGAACAGAACAATGAACTGGGTGGCTGTGAGTTTTCCGGGCTGTATAGCCATGTTCCAGAAGCAATCTCTCTTGATGTTTGGCCTGCATCTATGGCAGGCATCCTCAGAGGATGCCTGCCATAGATGCAGGTGTAACGTCATGAGAAAATGCTTCTGGAACATGGCCACAGGTAAAGCTTTTCCCCTGACATTAAGTCCAGTAGTGTCCGATTCTGGGCGTTGGTGCTCATCTCCATTTCTAAGCTGAAGAGCCGGTGTTGTCCATAGACACTTCCTAGGTCATGTGGCTGGCATGACTGCATGGAGCACCATTACCTTCATGCCGGAGAAGTACCTATTGACCTATGCACATTTGCAAGTTTTCAAACTTCTAGGTTGGCAGAAGCTGGGGCTAAGAGCGGGAATTCGCCCTGCTCCCTGGATTTGAACTAACTATCTTTCGGTCAGCAAGTTCAGCAGCTCACCGGTTTAACCCACTGCGCCACTGGGGGCTCCATACAGCCTGGAAAACTCACAACAACCCAATGATTCCAGCCATGAAAGCCTTTGACAATAAACAGAACAATGAACGTTTTCCTTCAAAACGCTGCCAAAATCATTGCCAATGCTGCCATTTGTTGGGGAGCAAAGAAAGAACAGCATGTAAATGCAACCCAAAGAGCGGTTTCCCTCTTTTTCTGTATCAAAAAAGGTTAACACATTCAAATTATAAACAAGACAACCTTGGTTTCCAAGGATATTTTATCGTGCTTGTCTCTAAACCCTGAGATGGGCAACTTTTGGCCATCAGCCTAATTTCAAATTGTGTCTGGAAACTATCCGAGTTGCTGAACCCTTTTTACGGAGTGGGATTCAGCATCTTAGAGGTGCTTTAAATCTTAGCGTTGAGGGGGGAAGCAATGTACAAACAAATATAAAATAAGGATGGTAGCAATAACAATAAAGTTCAAATGAAAATCTAGAGTGGATTTATTGCTCTGCTGTCATAGAAGCCATTAGCTGTTGCAGTTCAGAGTGATCTAGCTACATGATCTCTCTCCCTGCCTATCCCCGGCCACAGCTTTCCCAGTCACACTGGCTGATTCTCCTTCCTAACAAACATATTCCTGAAGTGGTGGAAGTGGTCTGACACATCTGGATTATACCAGGTTGGGAATGCTGATCTGTGTGATTGATTTCTCCTCCTGTTCTCTTCTTCAAAAATGACATCTTCCTTCAATCTCTATATATTCCCCAAGAACAACAAGATTGGAGTGCATATCATTGAATTTGCTTCATCTTCCTCCCACTGGAGCATTGCAGCACATCCTAATACCTGGGAGTTACTCTGGATCATGCTCTGACTTACAAGAAGCACTGTTTGAATATCAAGCAAAAAGTGGGTGCTAGAAATAATATTGTACGAAAGCTGACTGCCACAACCTGGGGATCACAACCAGACACAGTGAAGACATCTTGCGCTTTGCTACTCTGCTGCTGAATATGCATGCCCAGTGTGGAACACATCTATCCACATTAAAACAGTGGATGTGGCTCTTAATGAGACATGCCGCACTATCACAGGATGTCTATGCCCAACACCACTAGAGAAATTATTCTGTTTAGGCGGTATTGCACCACCTGACATCCACCAGGAAGTAGCAGCCCATAATGAAAAGACCAAGGCAGTGACATCTCCGACCAATCTTTTATTCAGATATCAGCCAGCACGCCAATACCTTAAATCAAGAAATAGCTTCCTAAGATCTACAGAAATACTTGCAGGAACACCTCAGCAAGCGAGAGTCCAAAAGTGGCATGCTAAAACCAGGAACCTCAATTCATGGCTGATACCAAATGAGAGACTCCCCCCTTGGCACACAGAAGACTGGGTGACTTAGAAGGTGCTGAACAGACTGCACTCTGGCACGAAGAGATGCAGAGCCAACCTTAAGAAATAGGGCCACAAAGTAGAGTCTATGTGAGTGTGGAGAAGAGCAAACCACAGACCACCTATTACAATGCAATCTGAGCCCTCCCACAGGCACAATGGAGGACCTTCTTATAGCAACACCAGAGGCACTCCAAGTAGCCAGCTACTGGTCAAAGGATGTTTAGTATAATGTCAAGTTTTTAATTTTGTTTGTGTTTTTAAATACATTACAATTGTACCCTCAATTTGCTTCTGGCACAATAAATAAAAAAAAATCTCCTTTCTGAATTCCTTGGTCTCTCCCAGATTTTCATCCCCACTCTTGTCCTCTTCCCACTTTCTAAATTTTGACTGGAAAACTTATGAGGAAGAGGGATATCTTCTGCTTATGTTGCACTCTGCAAATAAGAACAGCAACAATAATACCTGTCAACCAGGAATCTCTGTGCCTGCCGACAGCCCTGCATGGACTATTCAGCTACTTGCACCCCTGTGCAGTTTTCTTTACTTTCTGATGTGATGGCCAAGTACTCGGAGCTGTGGACACAGAGAAAAATGGAAACAGGTGACAAGTGGGCTCTGAACTGACCAGCTTCACCCCAAATATAACAAACTTGATTCTGGCCTTTAAGTCCCATCTCTTCCCACTATGCCTAGCTGGAGTTTGAAAATACTAGCTTGAAAATTCCATTAATATTGTGGGGGGAAATAATAATTTTCAATACTTTTTGAACACTATGTCATCAACACTGCATTTACTACTAATATGTTAAATATTTTTAAGACCAGTAGAAGATGGTTACAAATAACCCAAAGGCTATTTTATTTGTTACTCCCCAAAGTAACAAATAAAATTAACCAAAAAAGGGTTACTTAGAAAACGCTTGTTGTTGACATTTAGAGTAAAACAATGAAAGTTTGTATCATTGCTTAAACAGTTAATGGATTACAAGTACAATTTTAATTAAATTGTTTCTAAGCTATGTATCAAACTACGTTTTAGTAGGTTTGTGTCTTGGTTTGTTTTCTTTTCTTTGTGTTGCCACTTGTAGTTGTTTTTGTTGTGTTGCCATCTCTTAGCCCAGCTAAACATCTCCCAGGAGGAAAGAAAAGGGAGGGAGGGAGGGAGGAAAGCGGGAAGGAAGGAAGGAAGGGGGAGTAGGGAAAGAGAAAGGAGGGTGTAAGGAAAGAAGGGAAGGAGTAAGGAAAGAGAGAAGGAAGGATAGGATTGCAAGAGGGAGGAGGGCCTGAAAAAAGACCCCAAGGGGCCACATCTTACCCCTGGGCCTGGGTTTCCCCATACCTGGGCTAAATACTTGGCTTTGGGAGCAAGCATTTGGCCCAGCAATATAATTGGAATTGTGCAATACAATTGGAATTGGCTTTGGATTGATGAATATGATTATCTGATTATCTGGCTTTGGATATCACCACAATAATCATCTAATGTTTATATATGTTGTTTTAAGTTTGGTTTAATTGCTTTTAATTGCTGTTGTTCAGGCATGGAATAATGGCACTCATGTAAGCCGCCCTGAGTCCTCTTTGAAGTGAGAAGGGTGAGATATAAATGTCGTAAAAATAAATAAATAACAAATGCCTGGATTGAGAAATGTGCTGCCCATAGATTCTGAAAACACATTTCCCCCATAAAACAAAGCATGCATTTCATGTGTACATTGTTTTAGCACAAAAACAGAGTCTTTGAAACAATATTTCTCTGCTGCCAATATTTAGCAGCATCCTGACATCTTTGGATGGTGGGGCTATAGTGGTCACATCAGATGAATAGATGGAATAGATGACATGCTACTTGCAGTCCATATATTGTTCACACCTACATTGAGGCAGTCTCAGAATTTAAAATGGCAGGCAATGTATGATCAATCAGGTTAGACTGCAGTGTTGCCAACTTTTGTTGAACGGCAGGTCTACTGATGTCAGGAGTGGACAAAGAAACTGAAATTGCTGCTCCTCTCCCCTTCCTTTTGAACCTCTTGGTGGCTTGTGCTCCCTGAATTGACACCCCGGTGGCCTGCCCCCATCCTGCCCCCACATCTTACGCATTCTCCTGCGCTGCTGCCTCCGTTGCTGCAGCAATCTTCTTGTAGCAGTACACCATCTCTGCCACCAGCCAGATAGTCAGGACTACAATGAGGACGTACATCATGATCTCAGACACGATGGATGCCATGTCCCGGTTGGCTAGGGAAGGGAGGACAGGAATGAGGATGGGGAACCCAAAAATGCACACCCTATTCTCAGGCTGGATGAACACTGCCATATAATCTAGTTCAAAGCAGATAACCTGAATTTCATATGTTGATGGGGCCTCCACTGCATTTCCTCTGTCTTTCCTTTTACAGGATAGGCACCAACTTTTAAGTTTGCTGTTCTCTTATGGAAATGGATCTTTTTTGCTGGACAACTTGATTGTGCAGATAGTCTGTCCTACCATCAAGCAGGCCATATTAAAGAGGAAGCAATGTTTCCTAAACTTATACCTTCTCCCTCTCCCCAAAGACTGCAGCTCCCAGAAGAACTCAACATTAAAACATCTCAGAATTTTTATCCAGCATCATCTAGTGATCCAAATCTGAGGACACTGGTTTAACGTATTAGATATTGGAAATTCCATAACCTATTGGAAATAAGTGCACCATAACCTTATCGAACAGGCAAAAATGGTGTCACATCCGTTTGGCAAATGTGAATCTCCATGAACATGTGGAGACCACCTTTTGAAAACCACTAGTCAAGAAAAGCATGACTTTATTAGAAGTCATCTCAGAACAAGTGATATTCACAAGCATTAATGTAATGGCACACAGGTAACTCTGTTAAACTGAAGAACCATGTCTTTAAACTGCCAAGGATAAAGACATGCCACTATAAAAATATATTTCGTTAGCAGGGGATGGTTGTTTCTTTGAAGTAGAATTTGAGGTTGCACTTGCCCAAAATATATACACTCCCTTGAAACCTCTTAGTTAAAATATGCACTCAAAAAACAAAGTCTCCTTTGAAAAATAACGTATCTTGTTTACTCATAAACAACTTGTATACATTCAGCATACAGTCCATAGTCCAATATCATTAAGTGCAGTTGTAGTACAAACTGTATAACTGTAGTCACTGAAGTCTGAAAGGAGACAAACTGCATTCCCCCTCCATTGAGATTTAAAAGTATACTGTATAACAAAAATGGAGTCTTGTGCTTGAAGCCCCTCCCACACCAAAGAGATACAGTCAAACTGGAAAACCAAAATGGTCATAAAATATAGGTTAACCATTCTATACATTTACAAACAATTAGTGGAGGCTGGGAAAGTTGCTATTTCCAACACTGTATGGTATAGCTGATGCTGGGAGACAAGGAACATTAATCACATGTTGATGTGATTTTACCTGTATTTTATGTATTGTGGCACTTGTATGTGCTTCTGTAAGCCTCCTTTTTGGGGGATGGTGGTGGGGTATAAATAAAGTATTATTATTATTATTATTATTATTATAAACACAACAAGAAGAGTCCACAACAGACAAGATCACTCTGCTGGCTGTTGTATTGGATCACACGTCAGACTCTTCCCAAGTGTCTAGGACTGTGTGATGTATCGGCGAATAATGCATGCAGATCCTAGTAAGATGGCCTTCTGCAGCTGGCAGATGGTAATTTTGTCAGCGCCGATTGTGTTTAAGTGCAGGCCAAGGTCTTTAGGCACTGCACCCAGTGATGATGATGATGATTATTATGCCACAGGCTACAGCAAGGCACTGTTTGTACCATGTATCTGAAGCACACAATTATAACACCATAACTCCGACTCTAACTCCCACGGCAACGCCCTATATGATCAAGGCTCATCCCTTTAGTGAGCTACTAGTGCTCTCTGGCTCTAAATGCCCCTCCCTAAACCATAAATCCCAGGATGTTGCCATGGCAATTACAGTGAAATCATGCTGCTGGTGCATACCAAATGATTTTGACCACAGTGGTCATAACCTGAGTGTGCTAACTAGAGGTTATAATAAGAGTCGCAGTCTAAAACATCTGCAAAAACCCTGCATCTGCATTCCTTTAGTGCCTTGCTGAATTCTAGAGACTTTGGCTGGATCTACACTGCCATATAATCCAGATTAGCTGCTTTGAACCGGATTATATGAGTCTACATTTCCATATAATCTAGTTCAAAGTAGATAATTTGGATTTCACATGGCAATGAAGGGGCCTAAGAGAAAGGTGTGTTAATTTCAAACCGTAAGATGGAACAAGTCCGGTATCAGGTATCCCTTTTTACAGGAATAGACAGAACCAAAATAATTTCAGATGTATATCAAAGCATGTCCAGAATCCTCCACCAGATACAATTAGCTGCCACTAAAAAATCAATTAAAACCTAAATTGATTAATTTGCAAATTAATCCAACACAAACTTGAGGGCTTCTAATGGACATCTAGTTATTCACTACGGTAGCAAGATGCTGGATGATACAGACCACGGATGAGAATCATAATGTTTCTATGCATCACTGGATTGCAAGTCTCAGCATCCCTACTCAGCACAGTTAATAGTGAAGACTATTGGACATTACAATAAGGCAAAATCTGGAAGACATATTTTACATTGGTCCACTACCTGCCAAGCCCATATTCCTCTCTTCCCATTCCAGCTCTTTCATCCACAGCTCCATTGTTTTCACACTTACCTTTCTCTACCACATCAAGGTGGACGGTTTTGTTGACCATGACATTGTGTGTATGGTCATTTGCGAAAAGGAGTGTGCGGTTGACACTGCAGATATAGTCTCCCTCCTGGTCGAAGGTCACATTCAGCAGCATAATGGAAAGCTCCTGCAAATCTGGCGTGTGTTTAGTGCCTTCCCAGGCAACCAGCTCTTCAAAGCGGGGGTCCAACACTTTGAGTTTATTATAGGCATCGTAGTGGAGGATCTGGTGCAGAGACAGGATGAGACTGAAGTTAAAGCTAGGAAAAACAGACCTACAACCACTTGTTAAATCTAGACAAAAGCTGGAGCTACACTGCCATATAATCTAGAGTATGACAGTGTAGGGTTTTGTTTTTGTTTTTTTGTCATGTCAGGAGCAACTTGAGAAACTGCAAGTCACTTCTGATGTGAGAGAATTGGCCGTTTGCAAGGACGTTGCCCAGGGGAGGCCCGGATGTTTTATTTTTAATGTTTTACCATCCTTGTGGGAGGCTTCTCTCATGTCCCCGCATAGAAAGCTGGAGCTGACAGAAGGTGCTCATCCACGCTCCCCCAGATTCGAACCTGCAACCTGTCGGTCTTCAGTCCTTCAGTTTAACCCACTTCAGTTTAACCCACTGCGCCACCAACAGTAGGTGGAATCAGAGGAGAGTCATTGTTCCAGCAAAAACCATTTATGTAAGGTCAATACTTATGTGTCGTTGATTCAAGGAGTCTCAGTCTGGATCTACACTGCCATATAATCCAGTATCCGGGAATGTTAAATTGCCTTTTTGTCTGTCTATATATGTTGCATGTCTAACTGGTATTGAATGTTTGCCATGTGTGTTGTACTCCGCCCTGAATCCCCTGTGGGGAGAGAAAGGTGGAATATAAATACTGTAAATAAATAAATATCTGATCCCAGATTGAATGGGAGTATATGGCAGTGTAGAATCCTATAATACAGTTCAATATAAGGAGCTGTGGTGGCACAATGGGGTAAATCCTTGTGCCGACTGAACTGCTGACCTAAAGGTCAGATGCTCAAATCCGTGAGACAGGGTGAGCTCCCATCTGTCAGCTCCAGCTTCCCATACAAGGACATGAGAGAAGCCTCCCACAGGATGGCAACACAACAAGGCCTCCCCTGGGTAATGTCTCTGCAGACAACCAGTTCTCTTACACAAGAAGCGACTTGCAATTTCTCAAGTCGCTTCTGACACGATTAAAAAAATACAGTTCAATGTAATTCAATCTGCATTATATAGCAGTGTAAATTGGGCCTCTGTAACCCCCCCCCCTCCTCTGTCTCTCTCTCTTTTCAGGTGCTTCCTAAATGGTTACTCATTTATGCAGTTAGCAAAAAATAGTCCCAGGAACAGCTGTCTGGAACACACAGTACCTGGGAACTGGTAAGCTGCAAGGCCATTTTTAAAGGAATGTAATAGAGCTGTTCATGCAGAGTGCTGGGAGAGGCTTGTTTTCTCCAGGGATGGCTTTAACTGTGGGAGTGGTAAAAATGCAATCAGGTGCTTATTCATCCTACTCATTAATTAGATCTACAATGAGTAACCCCCAGTACTAATTTCCTGAAGCCCTAAATGAGCAATGCATTTGCACCTTTTTATTCAGAATGATAATTCGATTGGCCATTAAAATTAATTCTTCAAAGCACGTATAGGAGTCTAGTGTCTAGATCCAGGGAAATGATGTTACCCCTCTATTCTGCCTTGACCACACATGGAATCACACTGTCCAATTCTGGGCACTGCAATTGAAGGGAGATGTTGACAAGCTGGAACATATCCCTTCAATTGTGACTAAAATGATCAAGGGTCTGGAGAATAAACACTATGAGGAGTGGCTTAAAGAAATGGGCATGTTTAGCCTGCAGAAGAGAAGGCTGAGAGGAGAGCAACTAAAATGAGAACAAGCCCTATGAGGAGTGGCTTAAAGAGCTGTGCATGTTTAGCTTGCAGAAGAGAAGTCTGAGAGGAGACATAATGAGAGCCCTGTATAAATGTGAGGGAAAGTCATAGGGAGGAGAGAGCAAGCTTGTTTTCTGCTGCCCTGGAGACTAGGATGCAGAACAATGGCTTCAAACTACAGGAAAGGAGATTCCACCTGAACATTAGTTCCTAACGGTGAAACTGTTCAGCAGTGGAACTCTCTGCCCCAGACTGCGATAGAGGATCCTTCTTTGGAGGCTTTTAAACAGAGGCTGGATGGCCATCTGTTGGTGGTGCTTTATTGTGATTTTCCTGCTTCTTGTCAGAGGGTTGGAGTGGATGGCCCATGAGGTCTCTTCCAACTCTATGATTCTATGATCTATTGACCTTATCACACTACCAAATTAATCCACTTTAAATCGGGTTTCTGCCTCCTGCAGAATTCTGGGGTTTGTAGTTTAAGGAGGAGCCTTTAACAGCCTCACTAAACTACAAACCCCAGAATTCTGCAGGAGTCAGAAACCAGATTTAAAGTGGATTCATTCTCTAGTATGATGAGGTCTTGAGTCTCATTTGCACTACAGCTCCCAGAATCCCTCAGCTACAGCCATACAGGCTGAGGGACTCACAAAGTGGTAATAAAAAAAACCTTTCTAAGGCTTGGAGAAGACTCAAAAACACAATTAATATGTACACACAGCTTTTTTTTAAGTGGGTAGTAGTCTCAGTTACATAGTTTATGTATTGGCAGCAGCTTCTTGCATGCCTATATTATATGCATCTTGCAAATAAGCTAAGGGGAAGATTGATATTCTTTAACCATCAGCACCAGATGGCAGTGGAATGAGGGTTCAAAGTACTTTGATTCTTTGATCAGCAGGGATGATGACCTCACTTGCAACCACTATTTTCTTAGGAATATACCACGAGGGCCACTCATCAGCTATTAGGGCCAAAGCATGATGGAACTGTGCCTGGATGAAGTTAGAATGGAAGGAAATCCACCCATCAGCTGCTGGGCAAGGACAGGATAAAGCTGTGACTGGCCACTGCCTCATGGTGTTTCTGCACAAATTATGCAATGCAGTTCAAAGTTGATTTAAGGGCAGGGTGTCCACAAAACACATCCTCCCAATGCACACTGTAAAGCATTTCAAAAAAGCACATTTTAAAAACTCAGAAAGTCTGGAATAGGCTAAATATTATTTTGTGTGTGTATGTGTGTGTGTCAGGAGCGACTTGAGAAACTGCAAGTCGCTTCTGGTGTGAGAGAATTGGCTGTTTGCAAGGACGTTGCTCAAGGGCCATCTGGATGTTTCCCATCCTGCGGGAGGCTTCTCTTATGTCCCTGCCTGGGCAGCTGGAGCTGACAGAGGGTACTCATCCATGCTCTTCTCGGATTTGAACCTCCAAGCTTTTGGTCTTCAGTCCTGCCGGCACAAGGGTTCAACCCACTGCACCACCGGGGGCCAAATAATTATTTTATTTATTTATTTACCGTATGTCTATCCCGTCACTTCTCAACCCCCAAAGGGGGACTCAGGATAGCTTACAATGGCACCGTTACAATGCCACTACATAACAATTACAATAATAAAACAACAATTGAACATAAGTCATAGTTAAAAACAATACATAAGCAATCATTAAAACCATAAAACAATCTCATCAGCCGTATCGCCGCTCCAGTCAATGTCCTTCTAAAGTGCTGCTTGCATCTATTGTCCGAAATGATTTTAATTTCTTTTGGAAAGCCAGGAGGGAGGGAGCAGATCTTACATCAGTCAGAAGTGTGTTCCATAGGTTGGGAGCCACCGCCAAGAAGGCTCGGTCTCTCGTCCCCGCCAGCTGCTAAATGCTACTGTGGAGCAATTCTGATCCCTGCCTCTTTCAGACACTATCTGAATGTAGGGGTGCAACCCGCCATCTTCTGGTTGCCCACTCCTCTCTTGGGAGAAGAATAGCCAGAGGGCTCAGGAGTCCTGGCTCCTAATAATGCTATCCCCTATCATCTACTGCTTGAGGTAGACAACGCAGAGTCTATCACATCTGAGATGCCAAGACAAGAAAGGTCATTACTTCCCACCCACTACCCCTACTCTCTGCACACCACTGCTTGCTTCCCCTTTACCACAGCACGCACATGGTCAAACTCTTCTGTCCCCTGCTGCTTGAAGTACCAGTCGGTGAAGGCCTCGGCCTCTGTCTCACTGCGCTTCTTACATGAGATGCACCGAATTCTGAAAGTTTCACCAGCCACGGCTTCGGTTTCTGACTCTACTTCCACGCAGCCACCGTGGCACAATGTCACTGTGAAGAGGAAGAAAGAAAGAAGTTATATGATAAGTACCAAATGGTAAAGAAAGTAAAGGTAAAGGCTTCCTTTAATATTAAGTCTAATCCTGTCCGGCTCTGGAGGATGGTGTTCATCTCCATTTCTAGGCTGAAGAGCTGGCATTGTCTGTAGACACCTCCTAGGTCATGTGGCCAGCATGACTGAATGGAGCGCCATGACATTCCTGCTGAAGCGGTACCTACTGATCTACTCACACTTGCATGTTTTCGAATTACTAGGTTGACAGAAGCTGGACCTGACAGCAGGAGCTCACCCCACTCCCCAAAAAATCACCTTTAATGTCCAGCCTCTGCCATATCAGCCTGCCAACTTTTGTATTGAGACAGTTATCTTTTTCTTTCTATTCCTTGTATTGCCAGTTGGCAAAGACTTTCTCATTAAATAGTTATCCAACTTTTGTTGGTATGAGTTGAAGCATGTGCAATAAGCCAGCTGTTTTTTACAACAACAACAACAACCCTTGGTGGGATCATAAACCTGCAGATATCGTGGAAAATGAACACGCAAAAATACTATGCGACTTTCGAATCCAAACCGACAAAGTTTTAGAACACAATACACCAGACATTACAATTCTGGAAAAGAAAAAAGTTTGGATTATTGATGTCGCCATACCAAGTGACAGTCGCATTGAGGAAAAACAACAGGAAAAAAACCTCAGTCGTTATCAAGACCTCAAAAACTAACTGCAAAGGCTCTGGCATAAACCAGTACAGGTGGTCCCAATGCTCATTGGCACACTGAGTGCTGTGCCAAAAGATCTCAGCCGGCATTTGGAAACAAACATTGGCAAAATCACGATCTGTCAACTGCAAAAGGCCACCTTACTTGGATCTGTGCGCATCATTTGAAAATACATTACACAGTCCTAGACGCTTGGGAAGTGTTCGACTTGTGATTTTTTGATACGAAACCCAGCATATAGATCTCGTTTGCTGTGACATACTGTGTTTTTGTGTCAGTATAATAATAACAACAACAACTTTATTTTTATACCCTGCCTCCATCTCCCCAAAGGGACTTGGGGTGGCTTACAAAGGGACAAGCCCAAAAATACAGATTAAAACACACACAATAAAATAAAATCAGCAACACATCAGAAAAAAACCTCTATGTAAGTTCAAATTAATGCAACGACAAAGGTAACCCCCACAATTTTTTATTATTATTATTATTATTATTATTATTATTAACTTTATTTGTACCCCGCTAACATCTCCCGAAGGACTCGATGCGGCTTACACAGGCCGAAGCCTCAGAACACAATACAGTAGAACATAACACAACAATAAACAAAGCAAATCAAATAATTAAGCAAAATAACAGCAACAGTGACAATACATCAAGACACTTTAAAACTGGGCCGGCCGGCGCAATGGGGTTAAAAGTGCTGAAATGGCAGGAGGAACGTAGGATTAAATAGTGCGGTGTGCAGTAATATTGATTGTACTAAAGTGCTTCTAGGACTTGGGATGGGGGATTCCTAATCTGAAAAGGCACATCGGAACAGCCAAGTTTTTAGGTTCCTTCTGAAAACTGCTAAAGTAGGGGCCTGTCGAAGATCTTTTGGAAGGGCATTCCAGAGTCGGGGGGCTGCCACAGAGAAGGAATTTCTCACTGACGGCTCTGTACTTGGAGCTTGCTTAACCTATGGTTGGCTAGTGAAGAAGCCCAAAGTCAGGTCAGCATTCCCAGAGGTCTAGGGAGGGGTGGAAGAGTTATGGACCTGAAGTGGTCTAGTGCATTCTAGTGAACCAGTGATACTGCAAAAAGGAGGAAGGGGAAATTGTGATGGTTATTGCCTATAAAGCTCTATACAGCTCAAGTTCAGGTTGTGTGAAGAACTAAATTCTCCTATATGAACCTAACCATTTTAAAGATCTCCTAGTTCAGTGGCTCCCAACCTTTTTTTTTTTTTTTTTTTTTTTTGACAAGGGACCACTATGACAAGGGACGGCTCTCCAACATTAGTACCAAAAGGATTACAAATCGGTTTTTGGACAACTTTAGATTCAGTTTGGTTATTTGGGGTGCTGATTCAGAAAATTGCATTGGATAGACCACATCAGCTCTAGTTTCTGATACAGAACATATGCCATCCAGTAGTCACCATCTGCTCTCCCACCAGAAGCGGCCCTAGGTAATTTTCAACGGTAAGCAAACAGTATCCCCCAACCAATCACTAATATATATTTTCTGTTTGTCATGGGAGTTCTGTGTGCCATATTTGGTTCAATTCCATCATTGGTGGGGTTCAGAATGCTCTTTGATTGTAGGTGAACTATACATCCCAGTAACTACAACTTGCATATGTCAAGGTCTATTTTCTCCCAAGAGCACCTCAAGAGCGCCCCTGGGCAAAATCAACTATACTGCAAATGCTTACTTTGCGTAATGGGTTGAGCCGCCCATTTCTCTCACAGAAAACCATATTTAATAAGCCTCGGCACTATAAGAGGGTTTCGTGAGACCAGTCATTCCCGTTGCAACGGTGTAGTCACGGTAAGGTCACAGACCATACTTTAGTTCTTGTGGACCACTGGTGTTCCATGGACCACAGGTTAGGAACTACTGTTCCAGTTAGACCCCTCTAAAGATATCCTTAAAAATACATCTAGCAAAAATCCAGAAGAGAGCCTTTTTGGTGACTGTTCCCAGATTTTGGAATTTCTTATCTAGATAGGTCAAACTGGTTTCCTCCATCTTATTCCTTTATAGACAGATAAAGTCTTTTCTGATTCAGCACTCCTTTGAGGGCTGACTGCTCCTGGTAAAAGGGCTTTTCAGAATGCAGTATTTTTTCTATTTCATTCTAAAACCCATGTGCTTAATTGCTTTTTGGAACCACGGTGGCGCAGTGGGTTAAACCCTTGTGCCAGCAGGACTGAAGACTGACAGGTCGCAAGTTTGAATCCGGGGAGAGCACGGATGAGCTCCCTCTGTCAGCTCCAGCTTCCCATTGCAGGGACATGAGAGAAGCCTCCCATAAGGATGGTAAAACATCAAAAACATCTGGGCATCCCCAGGGCAACTTCCTTGCAGACGGCCAATTCTCTCACACCAGAAGCAACTTGCAGTTCCTCAAATCGCTCCTAACATGAAAAAAAGCTTTTTATTTTATTGGTGGTTTTGTTATGTTTTTAACTGTTGTATGGAGCATTTGTTTTAACCTACAGCTGGTATAATTTTTGCCAGGCACTTCAAGTCCCAGACAGGAAAAAGGGCAGAATATAAATAAATAAATAAATAAATAAATAAATAAATAAATAAATAAATAAATAAAATAGGGCTCTCAGATTAAGATAGGAAAATGGCAGGTCATCATGGGCACTGTTTCCTGGAGCAACTGTTTCCTGGTATGGGCCAGATGGGAGACAGCCTGCCAGTAAAGCCCATAGTACTAATTGTGGCACTGCTGTCATTGCTGCTTGCAATGACAGCTGGCTGCAGGCCCATGTGAGGAACATGTGGCTTCTATGGGAGTTATTTATTTATTGTGTCAGAAGCAAATTGAGGGTACAAATATAATACAGTTAAAAACACAAACAAAGTTAAACTTGGCTTTATACTAAATGTCCTTTGACCAGAAGCTGGCCACTTGGAGTGCCTCTGGTGTTGCTGTGAGAAAGTCCCCCATTGTGCATGTGGCAGAGCTCAAACTGCATTATAGTTGGTGGTCTTTGGTTTGCTCTTCTCCACACTTGCATGTCATGGACTCCACTTTGCAGCCCCATTTCTTAAGGTTGGCTCAGCATCTCGTAGTGCCAGAGCACAGCCTGTTCAGTGCCTTCCAGGTCGTTCAGTCTTCTGTGTGCCCAGGTGGGAGTCTCACATTCGTTATCAGCCACTGTTTGAAATTCCAGGTTTTTGCCTGCCACTTTTGGTCTCTCACTTGCTGAGGTGTTTCTGCGAGTGTCTCTGTAGATCTTAGAAAACTATTTCTTGATTTAAGCCGTTGGCATGCTGGTTGATATCTGAACAGAGGATGGCTGGAGATGTTAATGCCTTGTTCCTTTCATTACAGGCTGCTATTTCCCGGTGGATGTCAGGTGGTGCAATACTGGCTAAACAGTATAATTTCTCCAGTGGCATTCATCCGGAGAGGCCCTGCTCACGATCCCACATGCGTCGCAGGCGCATCTGGTGGGGACGCGAGACAGGGCCTTTTCTGTGGTAGCCCCCCGACTCTGGAACTCCCTCCCTAAAGATATCAGACAGGCCCCTACCTTGGCAGTCTTTAGGAAGAACTTGAAGACCTGGCTGTTCCAATGTGCCTTTCCAGAATAGGAAAACTCCAGTAACATGTCCCAGAAGCACTTTATTAGAGTTTAAGATTGCCCGCACACTGCACTTACCCTAAAATCCGATATAGCACCTGTCACATCAGCACTTTTAACCTGTACCCATTACATTGGCCTGGCCCTGTTTTTGGTGTTTTTGGTGTATTGTTTTATTGTTTTGTTGTTTGATATTGCTTTAATTGCTTTGATTGGCTTTAAGTTGTGTATTTTGTTATGCTATGTTTTTATTGAGGCCTTGGCTTGTGTAAGCCGCATCGAGTCCTTCGGGAGATGCTAGCGGGGTACAAATAAAGTTAATAATAAATAATAATAGTAGACATCCTGGGAGAATGCGGCATGTCTCATTAAGAGCCACATCCACTGGTGAGATGTATTCCACCCTGGGCATGCATATCCAGCAGCAGAGTAGCAAAGCGCAAGGGCAAATGTCTTCACTGTGTCTGGTTGTGATCCCCAGGTTGTACCAGTCAGCTTTTGTATGATATTATTTCTAACACCCACTTTTTGCTTGATATTCAAGCAGTGCTTCTAATAAGTCGGAGCACGATCCAGAGTAACTCCCAGGTATTTTGGTGTGCTGCAATGCTCCAGTGGGATTTGTTTCCAGGTAATCCTGAAAGCTTGAGATACTTGTCTGTTCTTAAGGTGAAACGCACATGTCTACATTTTAGATGGATTAGGAATCAGCTGGTTTTCCCTATAATATGCATGACTGAATAATAATAGGGAATGACTGAATGCAATGAGAAAAATAATAATCTTTTGCAAAAGCCTCAACACCTTGATTGTCAGGTTGTAAAATAAGGTTCATATCCCTAATGTTTCAGGAACGCATATATCCTATAATTCAAGTTAATTCAACCAGAATCAAAATTTCCCCATCAACAATTTAACCATAGCTCTATATTCCGATTAATACAAAGATGAGCCATAAAGTCTAACAACAACTAATAACAAAGAACAATTCTAGGCCTGAGACAAAGTCTGGATCTACACTGGCATATAATACAGTTTGAAATGCATTGAACTGCATTATATGGGTCTACACCAAGTATGGGCAAACATTGGCTATGGATTGGGTTGGATTTGTAGTGGTCGAGTTACTCAGACATGAAAAACAGTCACTGGGACAGATTGGCGTTGGCAGGTGTCACCATTTTCTGTCTCTCTTGCTGATCGATGCTGGAAGGATCCTCCTCAAGGCCACTGCTTCACCATCTGCGGGAAGCAAGTGCTACTTCTCACCCGCTCCCTAACTGAGCCCAGGCTCTTGTTTCAAAGGGGGGGAAAAAGAAAAGGTTTTATATCTTCTTAGATCTGCCAGTGTTGCTTCTGCCACTTTCCCAGATAAGCACCCGCTCCCAGAAGAGCCCTGCTGGTGACAGCATTGCTTGCTCCGAGGTTGGAAGAAGACACCCAGCATGTGATCACAAATGGCCCTTTTTTAAGGCTGAAAAAGCCCCCCTTGGCTTATAGTCGAGTTAAGGTTATCTATTGTTTTGCTCTGTTATTTGAAACACAACAAGATTAGTGCACAACAAACAAGATCACTCTGCTGGATGTTGTATTGGATCACACATCGGACACTTCCCAAGTGTCTAGGACTGTGTGATGTATCGGTGAATAATGATCCAAGTAGGGTGGCCTTTTGCAGCTGGCAGATGGTAATTTTGTCAGCGTTGATTGTGTTTAAGTGCAGGCCAAGGTCTTTAGGCACTGCACCTAGTGTGCCGATCACCACTGGGACCACTTTTACTGGTTTGTGCCAGAATCTTTGCAGTTCGATCTTTAAATCCTCATATCATGTCAGTTTTCCAGTTGTTTCTCTTCAATCCTGCTGTCGCCTGGGATTGCAACATCGACCATCCACACTCTGTTTTTTAACACAATCGTGAAGTCAGGAGTCTTGTGCTCCAAAACTGTCAGTCTGAATTCAGAAGTCACAGAGTAGTTTGACATGTTCCTTTTCTTTAACTTTTTCTGGCTTGTTATCCCACCAGTTCTTTGTCGCAGGCAGAAGGTATTTGTGGCCCAAGTTCCAATTAATCATCTGAGCAACAGTGTTATGCCTCTGTTTATAGTCTGTCTGCGCAATCTTCTTGCATGCAGCTGAGGATGTGATCTATGGCTTCATCTGCTTCCTTGAAGAATCTACATTTGGGATCTGTTGTAGACTTTTCAATTCTGGCTCTGATGGCATTTGTTTTAATGGCTTGTTCTTGGGCTGCCAGAATCAGGCCCTCCGTCTCCTTTTTCAAAGTTTCATTTGTGAACCACAGCCATGTTTTTTCTTTGTTAATTTGGCTCTCAATTTTTCTCAGGAACTGTCCATGGAGAGCCTTCTTTTGCCAGTTTTCTCTTCTGCTCTGCATTGTGTTTTTACAATATTCACTTTTTTCTTTTGCACTTTAAGCAGATTATTATTATTATTATTATTATTGCACTTACATTATTTTACTCTATTATTATTACATTTATTATTTTACTCTATTTATTATTGCATTTATTATTTTACTCTTTCTTCTTATTATTATTATATATATTATTTTACGGTATTTACTATTGTTATTATTACATTTATTATTTTACTCTATTATTACTGTTACTATTATATTTTCACTATTTTACTCTATTATTTTTATTTTATTACATTTATTATTTTACTCGATTATTATTGGAAGGATACGTCAGCACGTTTACATTGAAGAAGGTTAGAATAATGGCTTAATCAGAGTTGGACAGTCTTATCTTAAATTACAGTTGTATGTAAATATTCTAAAACATTTAACCTACTGATGCCTCAATTAAGTTAATTGTATTGGTATCTATTTTTATTTTTATAATTTACCAGTAGCTGCTGCATTTCCCACCCTCGGCTTCAAATGTATTGAAAAGTCAATACATTTTCCCAGTTTTTTGTGGTAAAATTATGTGCCTCAGTTTATATTTGAGTCAGCTTATACTTGAGTATATACAGTACCTTAAAAGAGTCCTCCTTCCTACTTAAAAAAATACATCTGGATGCAAAATGTGTGGTTCAAAAATGTGTCATTTGAAAAATGAGGAGGGGATTTGGATCTGCAGTTGGAAAGATGAGCTGGTAAATTAAGACATATGTTTTGCATTGGACGCAGGCGACTGGAATGGAAAGTTCTAAGAGCATGAGGTTGCAGAAGCCCGGCGGAAGTGCCAAAAGCATTCAAGGATTACTGTAAACATAGACAAGGATCACTTTCAACACAACTTAATGTCAGAATTATATACAGCAGAGAAGTTTTAAACTTATGAGCCTTTTTCAATGGGAAAAAGGAGACCATTTAACAATTTCTTTTAAAATACTCTGTGGCAAGAGCTGGGAAAAAAGCCACAGAGTGGAAAGGCTATCTACTAGGGCTGGGCGGTTTCGTTCGTTAATTTCGTAATTCGTTAATAATTCGTATTTAAAGTAGCTTACGATCCGATATTGAACCATTCAGGAGCAACTAAAAATCGAAACGAATTTTTAAAATTTATTTCGTATTGTTTCGTAATTGTTTTGTAATTGTTTTGAAATCGTTTCGAAATCGTTTCGTTATTATTTCCGCATGTCTGGTGCAAGTTTTATAGTTGTTGTTTGTTTTATCAGTGATAAAAAAAATAAATTATCACACCAACAGTCAACAACAGAGGGAGAGGGAAGCTTCAGAAGTTCCCCCTGTCCCATTTGGAGGGTTTTTTAGCGTATTGCGCAATCGCGTCCGCCATTAACGAATCGATTCGTTATTGTTTCGAAATTGTTTTGTAATTTCCGAAATTTCGTGAGTATCGAACTTTTTTAAAGAAAAATTTCGGAATTCTTTTAAAAAATGAAACGCAAAACCCCCCTAAAAACGAATTGAGTTTAGAAACAAATTTTTCCGTGGTTGCCCAGCCCTACTATCTACTGTTATCTATCAATCAATCAATCAATCTGGGGAGCTCCTGGTGGCACAGTGGGTTAAAACACTGAGCTGCTGATCAAAAGGTTGCAGGTTCGAATCCAGGAAGCGGCATGAGCTCCTGCTGTTAGCCCCAGCTTCTGGAAAGGTAATGGCTCTCCATGCAGTCATGCTAGCCGCATGACCTTGGAGGTGTCAATGAACAACGCTGGCTCTTCGGCTTAGAAACAGAGATGAACACCATTCCCCAGAGTCGGAAATGACTGGACTTAATCTCAGGGGAAAACCTTTAACTCTATCTATCGATCTATCGATCTATCGATCTATCTATCTTCTATATATATATAAATGTTCTGTTCGTTTTGAGTGACATCATAACTCAAAAACCACTGGAGTAATTGCCACCAAATTTGGTCACAAGACACCTATTAACCCAAGGGTGACCATCACTAAAAAAATGATTTTGTCATTTGGGAGTTGTAGTTGCTGGGATTTATAGTTAAACTAAAATCAAAAAGCATTCTGAACTCCACCAATGATTAAATTGAACCAAACTTGGCACGCAGAACTCTCATGACCAGCAGAAAACACTAGAAGGGTTTGGTGAACACTAACCTTGAGTTTTGGAGTTGTAGTTCACCTACATCCAGAGAGCACTGTGGACTCAAACAATGGAGGATCTAGACCAAACTTGGCACAAATACTCCATATGCCCAAATATGAACACAGATGGAGTTTGGGGCAAATAGATCTAGACATTTGGGAGTTGTAGTTACTGGGATTCATAGTTCACCTACAATCAAAGAGCATTCTGAACCCCACCAACGATAGAATTGGGGCAAACTTCCCACACAGAACCCCCATGACAAACAAAAATACTGTGTTTTCTGGCGGTCTTTGGCAACCCTTCTGACACCCCCCTTGTGACTCCCCCCAGGGGTCTCGATCCCCAGGTTGAGAAATGCTGCCTTCAGGCCCTCCAGTCCAACTCTTAATCAAAGCCCTCCTGACAAAGAGCCACCCAGATAGATAGATAGATAGATAGATAGATAGATAGATAGATACACACACACAGACACACACACAGACACACACGTCTATGACAGATATAGTATCATAGATTTGAAAGGGACCCCTAAAGAAGGACAATTATATGTTGCATATTCCAGAGAAAGCAAACCAAACAATCTCTACATCAACACTGACAAAAAAAATACTGTTTACCCACAAGCATAAAGAAATTACATATATTAGAAACCAACACTTTCTCATTACTTTATTTTCCAGATCACCAGACTGGGCCACAGCAATGTGTGGCAGGGGATGGCTAATCTGTCTGTCTATCTATCTATCTATCTATCTATCTATCTATCTATCTATCTATCCATCCATCCATCCATCCATCTCTATCTATCTATCTATCTATCTATCTATCTAGTGTCGTGTGTGTATATGTATATGTGTGTGTGTGTGTGTGTGTATGTGTGTGTGTGTTGAGATATATACACACACACATATACATACACACACATATTAACACTATATATGGGGGTCATATCATATCAGCAACCAAGATCAACTGCATATAGGCAAGAGTAACTAGTAGGTAAGAGTGATAGAGGTGTAATGCAATAGTGTGGTTATCAAAAATGGAAGTACAAAAATTAGACATGCGATGTCACTGCCTGTGTCCTAGCAGGTTATGTTGTTTCTTTCCCTTCCCCCTTCTGAAGCTTTTCTTCCGTCAGCAATCACAGCTTGCAAGCCTGAAGGACAGGGACTTTGCTGACCGCAGCACACACAATGCCCAAGCCGCAGCATTTTACGCACCGCCGTCTCTCTTGCAAAGACTTCAGCACAGATCAATGAGCGGACCATCCTAGGTGACAGTTAGCAAGATATGCAGTTCAGACTCTGGCCTTTCATAGCAAGGACTTAAGGACAACATTCTTAAATAGCCAGACTCCTAGGATGAGTTTAGAATTGTCTCTGTGAAACCAGATGTTTGTGGAGGTTTGATCCAATTGTAGGTATTTAAGGGCATCAGGGGAGAAAAGTGAGTGAGATGTCTTCAATTGGCCATCTTCCAGGTTTAGCACAGCAGGCTAAACTGCTGTGCTGCAGAACAATCCTGCCAATCAAAAGGTCAGTAGTTCAATCCCAGGTCAGGGTGAGCACCCATCATTAGCCCCAGCTCACCTGCCCACCTAGAAGGTTGAAAACAGAAATGTGAGTAGATAAAATAGGTACCACTTTTAGTGGGGAGGTAGTAAAGGCATCCTTAAGGAAATTGATCGAAGGAAAGCTCCTCAGCATAGAAGATGGATGCTGGAGTTGAGCACAGCATCCAAGATGCTAGAAATAAGATGGGAAAAACTACCTTCATCTCTGTTTGTGTTGTCTATCTTTGTTAACTGTATAATCGACATTAATAATCGACCAGCCTGGGTCAAAGTGAGCTCCCAACCATTAATAGTCTAGCTTGCTGTCGACCTGTGCAGCCTGAAAGACAGTTGCATCTGTCAGGTAGGAAATTTAGGTACCACTTTATGTGGGGAGGCTAATTTAACTAATTTACAACACCATAAAAAAACCTTCCAGCAGCATGCAGAAGAATGAGGAAGTACTCCATCAATGGACTCGGTGTTACAAGTGGACGGTGAAGCGGCAGCTCCCCCTGTGGCTGGAATCAAGCATACCCTCATGAAGCTGGAAAAGTTGGAATATTAAATTGCCTCTATGATTGTCTATATATGTTGTATGGCATTGAATGTTTGCCATGTGTATGTACATTGTTATCCACCCGGAGACCCCTGTGGGGTGAGAAGAGCAAAATATAAATACTGTAAATAATAATAATAATAATAATAATAATAATAGCCATATGTGTGTTCTTTAAGCCACTTTGGGTCCCCTTCAGGGCGAGAAGGGCGGGATATAAATACTGTAAAATAAATAAATAAATAAATTCCTCCCTACCCTCAGGGATCCCATTGCTTCCTTTGTTATCTCTCCAGGACAACTTAACAACTTAAAATACACCACTCATGAAAAGAGGGTACCACCATGCAAAGCCATAATATTAATATTAATTAATTAATATTAATTAATATAATATGCAAAGACAAAAAAGGCATAATATTAGAATTGAAAAATGGATGCCCTGAGCACATTCTGAGCCTGAGAGTTTGTTTTCACTGTCAAAAAAGAAAATAAACACAGAACCCTTTCAGCAGCCTCATTTAGTTGGGAAACCTTCACTTGCTGTTGCTATAATTGAACGACGGAGAGTGCAAAAAACCCTTGCCTGAGTGGAAAACCCTTGGAAGATCTATTAAAAGATCCCAATGCACCTTCTGCTCACCCCATTCTACTACAATCCCAGTTTAGTGGAGGAGATGCAAAATAAGATGCTAGTTTTGTTGTTGTTGCTGCTGCTGTAGTATGCTTTCAGGTTGCTCCTAAGGCAAATCTATCTATGGCAAAAAAAATTGATCAGAGGTTATTTGCCTTTCCTGAACCTGAGAGCGTATGACTTACGTATGTGTATTAGAGAAATGGGCCAAAACTAACAAAGGAAGAAAACTAACTTAGGAAGAAAAAATGAAATGCAAAGATAAAGAATGGGGGACGCCTGGCTCGAGAGCACTACGTGTGAAAAAGATCTTGGAGTCCTTATGGATAGGAAGGCGAACATGAGCCAACAATGTCATGTGGCAGCTAAACAAACCAGTGGGATTTTGGCCTGCATAAATAGAAGTACGTACAGTGTCTAGATCCAGGGAAGTCATGCTACCCCTCTATTCTGCATTGGTCAGACTACACCTGGAATCACACTGTGTCCTATTCTGGGCACCACAATTGAAGGGAGATGTTGACAAGCTGGAATGTGTACAGAGGAGGGTGACTAAAATGATCAAGGGTCTGGAGAACAGCCCTATGAGGAGCGGCCTAAAGAGCTGGGCATGTTTAGCCTGTAGAAGAGAAGGCTGAGAGGAGACATGAGGAGGACCATGTATAAATATGTGAGAGGAAGTCATAGGGAGGAGGGATCAAGCTTGTTTTCTGCTGCCCTGGAGACTAGGATACGGAACAATGGCTTCAAACTACAGGAAAGGAGATTCCACCTGAACATGAGGAAGAACTTCCTCACTGTGAGAGCTGTTCAGCAGTGGAACTCTCTGTCTGGGAGTGTGGAGGAGGCTCTTTTTTTTGGAGGCTTTTAAACAGAGGTTGGATGGCCATCTGTTGGGGGTGCTTTGAATGCGATTTTCCTCCTTCTTGGCAGGGGGTTAGACTGAATGGCTCATAAGGTCTCTTCCAACTCTATGTTTCTATGATTCTATGCTCAAGGCCATCCAATGTGCCCCCACAACTGAGGATTTGAACCTTTGTTTCTCACAGTCCTAATTCAGTATTCAAAACACTGCACCACATTGCTTCTGATATGCTGATATAACATCCCTAACAATTACCTAACAATTAAATCCAACATATGCTAAAATGTGTCCAGTGGAAGAGACTATTGTACCAACTGATGAAAATGCCCCCCACCATTATGTACGTAGTTCTAAATAAACCAATTCCTCCTAAGCCCCAAAGTTTGCCTCCTGGAACAAATAGCTGAAGTCAAAACACTGGGCCAACCCAAAACAAGATGGACCCAACCCTCAGACCAAGCTCACCCTTGCTGTATTCACAAACACCCCAAAGACATGAAACTCACTGTGTGACTTCAGCTTGGTCATTCTCTCTATCAAACTGATATGAGAGTAAAATGGGACGAAACAGAGCCATATATTCTGCCTTGCGCTTTTTGGAGATTATACAAATACAATTCATAAATACTTCATCATACTCAGTTGAGCTTCCTTCCCACCATATTTTTTTGTGTGTGTCAGAGCGCCTTGAGAAACTGAAAGTCGCTTCTGGTGTGAGAGAATTAACCGTCTGCAAGGATGTTGCCCAGAGAACACACGGATGTTTTGATGTTTTAGCATCCATATGGGAGGCTTCTCTCATGTCCCTGGATGGGGAGCTGGAGCTGACAGAGGGAGCTCATCCATGCTCTCCCCGGATTCGAACCTAGGATGTGTCGGTCTTCAGTCCCGCCGACACAAGGGTTTAACCCACTGTGCCTCCAGGGGCTCCTTATGTGCCTCTAATGTGACAGGCCCAGGAATAAAATAGAGAATACACTGAGAATATGGAATAGGGTAGAGTATAGGGGCCCTTTGTTGACGCAGTGGGTTAAACTGCTGAGCTGCTGAACTTGCTGATCGAAAGGTTGGCGGTTCGAATCCAGGGAGTGGGGTGAGCCCCCACTGTTAGTCCCAGCTTCTACCAACATAGCAGTTCGAAAACATGCAAATGTGAGTAGATCAATAGGTACCATTTCTGCAGGAAGGTAATGGCTCTCCATACAGTCATGCCAGCCACATGACCTTGGAGGTGTCTACGGACAACACTGGCTCTTGGGCTTTGAAATGGAGTTGAGAAGCACCCCCCAGAGTTGGACACGATTAGACTTAATGTCAAGGGAAACCTTTACCTTTACTTTTTATACATTGAGATATTCGCTGAAAACTCACAGCTAAAAATAAATCAAAAGCCCTAAACTATAATTAAAGCATTCCTTCCCATTGCATTGAGACTCTGCTCTGGAAATGCAGGGTGTTTTGGAAGGATCCTGCATAGAATTGTCAAGCTCAGAAGATCTCAAGAGACGAAACCATCCTTCCTGAGCCCTGCCATTTAGGCATGAATCTGGAATCAACTCCACAGTACAGTGAAAGCACTGCAAATTTAATGATCAGAAATGGCCTCACCATTAGTTCTAAGTAGCACTATGAGGCATACAATCACCAAATGCACAGCTCCTACTTTTAGTATGAGCTGAGAGCATACATTCATATATTTTTTAAATTACAAAACATTTTAATTATTTTTTCCTGTGTAACACAATTTCTTTTTAAGGATCTCCCTTTATTTCCATGTTATTTCAGTATTTCAGAGGTTGGAATCTTTTGCTATCATTGAACAGAACATGGAAATGTTTTTTGGACTAGAGCCACTGGAAACTTTAAGCCAGTTTGGCTAGTGTCCATTCTGGTGGTATTTAGAAATCCTAGTCCAAACATGAAACATTTCTAGTAGAAAGATTGATACTCAGCTATTTAACTTTTAGGAGACCTCGATGCTGCAGTAGGTTAAAGCACTGAGCTGCTGAGCTTATTGAACGAAAAGTCGCAGGTTCAAATCCGGGAAGCGGTCTGAGCTTCCACTGTTAGCCCCAGCTTCTGCCAACCTGGCAGTTCGAAAAACATGCAAATGTGAGTAGATCAGGAGGTACCACTCCGGCAGGAAGGTAACGGTTCTCCATGCAGCCCATGCTGGCCACATGACCTTGGAGGTGTCTACGGACAACACCGGCTCTTCGGCTTAGAAACTGAGATGGGCACCAACCCCCAGAGTTGGACACGACTGGACTTAATGTCAGGGGAAAACCTTTACCTTTATTTAACATTTTTGTACAACTTGGAAATCAAGTTCTCCAAATAAGATTTTCTGATCCACTTTTGTAAAATTCTTGGTCAGCATTGCTGTTTTTGCCTTGTTGATTTTAAATCCTGACACCTTTCGGTATTCTTTCAAAATAGGATCCAAACTCACACCTGTGTACAGAGGATCCTCTAAGAAAATCATTAGGAAGCTTTCAATTTAACAACTTTGGCCTTGTATTCTTACTCCTTTAGTGTCTTTTGCCATTGTTATGGCATTGTTCAAAACCACGATCACCAGCAAAAATATCAATAGAGAAAGGGGATAACACTGTCTAGTCTGTGGATTGCTGTGAGTTTTTCGGTCTGTCTGGCCATGTTCCAGAAGCATTATCTCCTGACATTTCACCCAAATTTATGGCAGGCATCCTCAGAGGTTGTGAGGTTTGTTGGAAACTAGGCAAGTGGAGTTTATATATCTGTGGAATGGTGCAATTGGACACCTTGATTAGCATTGAATGGCCTTGCAGCTTCAAAGCCTGGCTGCTTCCTGCCTGGGGGAATCCTTTGTTGGGAGGTGTTAGCTATCTATGATTCTTTCCTGCCTGGAATTTTTGAATATTGCTCTTTATTTACTGTCCTGCTTTTAGAGGGTTTTTTTTTAATACTCTAAAAAAACTCTAAAATCTAAAAGGTGGCCAATTGCAACATTCACACTTGCCTCCAAGAGACAAGCCCTTCCACAGGAACACATCACTAGGATTCTATTGTAGCTACTAGGCCTGGGTAACAACGCAAAAATTTGTTTCTAAAATCGATTTGTATTTGGGGTTTTTTTTTTGTTTCGATATTTAAAATAATTACAAAATTTTCCCTTAAAAAAGTTCGGCATTTACGAAATTTCGTTAATATTTACAAAACATTTTGTAAAGATGGCGCCCTTTTTTTCCAATATTTTTTCAATATTTTTTAAATTTAATTATTAATTTAGTAGAATAGGGAGGAGAAATTATTATTAAGGAGGGAAGGCAGGCACTCACTCTGGCGGGCCCTCAAGCACTGCCGCCGAGTCAGGCCCGGCTCCTCCGAAGCTAAGGTTTCAGTGCGGAATTTGGAGAAGGGGCTCCCCAAAGGCCATCTAGTCCCGCCCTCTGCTATGGTCTCAATGCGAAATTGGGAGAAGGGCTCCCCAAAGGCCATCTAGCCCAGCCCTCCGCTAAGGTTTCAGTGCGGAATTGGGAGAACGAAGCACACCCACCGCAAAGGTGAGGAAAGAGAGACGGGCCGCCTTCCTGCTGAGGGTCGCTCGCCCTCTCGCTCGCTTGCTCAGCCGGCACCTTCCCCGCCCTCTCCTCCTCCTCCTCCTCCTCCTCCTCTTTCAGGCTCTGACTGGCTAAGGAGAGGAGAGAGAGGAGAGCTCCCAGCAAGCATAGCCATCTTACGTATTTCCGAAATGGACGGAAATACAAAAATATCTGGCGCATGCCGTTTTGATATTTAAAAACACTTCCGGGTTTAAAAATAAGTTTTGTAATCGTTTTGTAATTGCTAAAATTAACGAATATTTAACGAATTACAAAATTAACGAACGAAACCGCCCAGGCCTAGTAGCTACAATAACAACAGGGAATCCTGAGACTTGAAGTTTAGGGAAGAGTATTAAGAATGATCAGCCATAGAGCTCGAATGCCTCACCAAACCACAAACCAAAGGATTCCATCAGTGTTGCCATGTACCGTAAGTTAAAGTCATATCATAGTGCTACAATTACAAAGTTTGGAAAGGCCCCGGAATGTGATTCTAGGACAGGCATGAGCAACGTCAGCCTTCCTCCAAGTGTTTTGGACTTCAACTCCACAATTCCTGGGATTTCTGGGAGTTGAAGTCCAAAACACCTGGAGGGCCGAAGTTTGCCAAACCTGCTCTAGAAGTACTAAATCTAGTTGCGTTTTCACAAACTGAAACTGTTTCAATGTATTGTCGAAGGCTTTAATGGCCAGAATCACTGGGTTGTTGTGAGTTTTCCAGACTGTATGGCCATGTTCCAGAAGCATTCTCTCCTGACGTTTCGCCTGCATCTATGGCAGGCATCCACAGAGGTTGTGAGGTCTGTTGGAAACTAGGAAAATTGGGTTTATATATCTGTAGAATGTCCAACAGATCTCACAACCTCTGATGATGCCTCCCATAGATGCAGGCGAAACATCAGGAGAGAATGCTTCTGGAACATGGCCATACACCCCGGAAACACACACAACAACCCAGTGAAACTATTCCATTTTGAAAATCAGCGTATAAATCCATACTTTCAAATGAACAGAAGAAAAAATTAGAACTATGCATTACCACTGGCTAATTCTTACGATGTAATTATTTTAAAGGCAGACATTTAGTATTGTTTTCAGTAGTTTTTCAAGCAAATTTGAATGTGTTTTGAAAATATTTTTATCCTTGTATTATTTTTATTTGTTTGTCATCTGGGAAGGCTTTGTCGACATCAAGGCTATACAAAAATATATTAAACTCAGACAGGTGGCAAAGAGGATGTTTAAAAAGACGGGACATCAGTGACGACATACAGTTTGCATGCTACGGAGAATTCCGCCTTTATTGCTGAATTTCTCCATCTGATTTCTTAGGAATTTCCCTTGACGCATCACCTGAAACTCTGACAATAGCCCAAATAATAAATACATATACTACAGAAAGGTGTGGGTGGCAGCAGCTATTATATCACCCACTATTCTGCTATAGAGATGGTGGTTGGCATGACAAAATAGGCAAGAATTGTAAAAATGCGCAGGGAGGGAAAGTCAAAGCTAGGTCTCCCTAGCATATTCAGAAGGCATACAGTCCTTAAGTGTACAGCTCCTGCTTTTCGTACAACCTGAAACCATACATTCATATTTTCAAACAAAACAATTATAAAACATTTTCATTATTTTGCTGTCGAGGGCTTTCATGGCCAGAATCACTGGATTGCTGTAAGTTTTCCAGGCTGTATAGCCATGTCCCAGAAGCATTCTCTCCTGATGTTTCACCCACATCTATATGGAGCCCCCGGTGGCGCAGTGGGTTAAACCCCTGTGCCGGCAGGACTGAAGACCGACAGGTCGCAGGTTCGAATCCGGGGAGAGACAGATGAGCTCCCTCTATCAGCCCCAGCTCCTCATGCAGGGACATGAGAGAAGCCTCCCACAAAGATGATAAAACATCAAATCATCCAGGCGTCCACTGGGCAACGTCCTTGCAGACAGCCAATTCCCTCACACCAGAAGCAACTTGCAGTTTCTCAGGGGACACCCAGATGTTTTGATGTTTTACTATTCTTATGGGAGGCTTCTCTCATGTCCCCAGATGGGAAGCTGGAGCTGATAGAGGGAGTTCATCCACCTCTCCCCGGATTCGAACCTGCGTCCTGACGGTCTTCAGTCCTGCTGGCACAGGGGTTTAACCCACTGCTCCATAATAATAATAATAATAATAATAATAATACTCAGTTCTTGTGGGTTTTTTCGGACTATATGGCCATGTTCTAGAGGCATTTCTCCTGACATTTCGCCTGCATCTATGGCAAGCATCCTCAGAGGTGAGGTCGAATTGTTGAATTTTTTTTGGGCTATATGGCCATGTTCTAGAGGCATTCTCTCCTGATGTTTCGCCTGCATCTATGGCAAGCATGCTCTGAGGTAGTGAGGTCTGTTGGAACTAGGAAAATGGGTTTATATATCTGTGGAATGACCAGGGTGGGACAAAGAACTCTTGTCTGCTGGAGCTACATATGAATGTTTCAACTGACCACCTTTGATTAGCATTTGATGGCCTGGCAGTTGTTTGGTGTGGCTTTTTTGATGCCTGGGGCAATCTTTTGTTGAGAGGTGATTAGATGTCCTTGATTGTTTCCTCTCTGTTGTTTTGCTGTTGTAATTTTAGAGTTTTTTTTAATGCTGGTAGCCAGATTTTGTTCATTTTCATAGTTTCCTCCTTTTTGTTGAAATTGTCCACATGCTTGTGGATTTCAATGGCTTCTCTGTGTAGTCTGACATGGTGGTTGTGAGTGTGGTCCAGCATTTCTGTGTTCTCAAATAATATGATGTGTCCAGGTTGGTTCAACATTCACACCTAGCAGACAAGAGTTCTTTGTCCCACCCTGGCCATTACACAGATATATAAATCCATTTTCCTAGTTCCAACAGACCACTCTCACAACCACAATGTTAGGCTACACAGAAAAGCCACTGAAATCCACAAGCATGTGGACCATTTCAGCAGAAAGGAGGAAACCATGGAAATGAACAAAATCTGGCTACCAGTATTTTTATAAAAAACCCTCTAAAATCAGGACAGTAAACAAAGAACAGTACTCAGAAAACAGGGGAATTCCAGACAGGGAATAATCAAGGACAGCAAACACCTCCCAAGAAAGGATGCCCCAGGAAGGAAGCAGCCAGACTTTGAAGCTGCAAGGCCATTAAATTCTAATCAAGGTGGCCAATTGCAACATTCACACTTGCCTCAAGCAAACAAGAGTTCTTTCTCCCACCCTGGATATATAAACCCCATTTACCTAGTTTCCAACAGACCTCACAACCTCTGAGGATGCCTGCCATAGATGTGCATGAAACATCAGGAGAGAATGCTTCCAGAATATGGCCATACAGCCTGGAAACCTCACAGCAACCCAGTGATTTCAGCCATGAAAGCCTTTGACAACACAATTATAAAACATTTTCATTATTTCTCTGGTGCCAACACAAACAATTTCTTATAAAGCGTCTCCACTTATCTCAGTATTCCAGAAGTTGGATTTTTTTTGTTACCACTGTAAATGTTTTTGGACTTGAGCCACCAGAATCTTCAAGCTAGCATGGTATTCACAAACTCTAGCACAAAAAAGAAACATTTCTAAAATCTGGTAAAGATAGAGAGCTCCAGCAGCGTGTGGAATCTCTTCCATTAAAATGTGTCCAGATCCTTATAAAGGATCCGGTCTTGTAGACACCAACTACTCTCAAGTGAGTAATTTCCCTCTCCATAACCAGTCCTGGAAGCATTTGTGGGTGGTCAAAAAGGAGGGTTGATCCTTCCTCTCCTTATAGACCACCCACAAATGTACAAGCCTGTGTGAGCTGGCAACACAGAAGCATCTGGGATGGGGGCGGAATTGGACATTTGTGATGAGGCAAGTGACGTAACCGATGTTAGTGGATTTGGATCCAAGAGCCCTTTTATTGGGGCTAACTAACAGAGACGGAGGGCGAAAGCATGCATGACACCTTAAGCCCCTTAGACTAAGGCAGTGTTTCTCAGCCTACCTAATGCCGCGACCCCTTAATACAATTCCTCATGTTGTGATGACCCCCAACGATAAAATTATTTTCATTCCTACTTCATAACTGTAATTTTGCTACTGTTATGAATCGTAATGTAAATATCTGATATGCAGGATGTATTTTCATTCGCTGGACCAAATTCGGCACAAATACCAGATATGCCCAAATTTGAATACTGGTGGGGTTGGGAGGGGGGTTGATTTAGTCATTTGGGAGTTGTAGTTGCTGGGATTTATAGTTCACCTACAATCAAAGAGCATTCTGGACTCCACCAACAATGGAATTGAATCAAACTTGGCACGCAGAATACCCATGACCAACAGAAAATACTGGAAGAGTTTGGTGGGCATTGTCCTTGAGTTTGGGAGTTGTAGTTCACCTATATCCAGAGAACACTGTGGACTCAAACAATGATGGATCTGGACTAAACTTGGCACAAATACTCAATATGCTCAAATGTGAACACTGGTGGAGTTTTGGGGAAATAGACCTTGACATTTGGGAGTTGCAGCAGTGCTGGGATTTATAGTTCACCTACAATCAAAGAGCATTCTGAACCCCACCTATGATGGAATTGAACCAAACTTGGCACACAGAACAGCAATGACCAACAGAAAATACTGGAAGGTTTGGTGGGCACTGACCTAGAGTTTTGGAGTTGTAGTTCACCTACATTCAGGTAGAACAATGTGGACTCAAACAATGACAGATATGGACTAAACTTGGCATGTACATTCAATATTCCCAAATGTGAACACTGGTGGAGTTTGGGGAAAATAGACCTTGACATTTGGGAGTTGTAGTTGATGGGATTTATAGTTCACCAACAATCAAAGAGCATTCTGAACCCCACAAACAATAGAATTGGGCCAAACTTCCCACACAGAACCCCCATGACCAATAGAAAATACTATGTTTTCTGATGGTCTTTGGTGACCCCTCTGACACCCTCTCACGACCCCGCCCCCAAAAGTCCCGACCCCTAGGTTGAGAAACGCTGGCCTAAGATAAGGTAATTTAATGTCATTCAAATTGCATTATATGACTCAACACGGAGTTCAAACTGCATTATGTAGCAGAGTTGAACCAGCCTAGAAACATGTAACATCCTGGTGTTTAGCCCTCCCAATCAACATCAATCTGGTCCCATGTTCATATGTCTTCCAACAGATAATGAAAATTGATTCATTTCAAGAAGCCTGGGGCTCTCTTGATTGAAAAGAGCCCTTTTTGTAACGCTGTGTGCTGCGTCATGTTGTTGATTGGCTTTATCCTGCTGCTTCAATACTCTTTTTTAGATAACATTGTCCCCGGTACACACACACTTCCAAGCGCTCGTCTCTGATGATCTTGCAAGGAGAAATCAAAGGGCAAACATGGATGGGAATATAATAAAAGTGTCTTCCTTGCATGGCTGGTTTGGGGGCTACCTATTTTTTAACTATGTTGCTGCTTCAGAAGTGGATCAGGGAGAGGAACTGTTTTACACAAGGTGCGTGGACATCCTTTGGAATCTAATTACCGTATATACTCGAGTATCAGCCTAGTTTTTCAGCCCTTTTTTAAGGCTGAAAAAGCCCCCCTTGGCTTATAGTCAAATCAAGAGTATTATATTACTCTGTTTTTTGAAACACAACAAGATTAGTACACAGTAAACAAGGTCACTCTGCTGGCTGTTGTATTGGATCACACATTGAACACTTCCCAAGTGTCTAGGACTGTGTGATGTATTGGTAAATAATACGTGCAGATACCAGTAGGGTGGCCTTTTGCCCCTGACAGATGGTAATTTTGTCAGCGCCGATTGTGTTTAAGTGCAGGCCAAGGTCTTTAGGCACTGCACCCAGTACTGGGTACTATGTTATTGTTGTTGGTGTTGTTATTATTATTATTATTATTATTTCATTTATTATTTTACTCTATTATTATTATTATTACATTTATTATTTTACTTTATTGTTGTTTTTATTACATTTAGTATTTTATTCTATTAATTGTTGTTATTGTTGTTGTTATTGTTATTACTATTATTTCATTTATTATTTTACTCTATTATTATTACATTTATTCTTTTACTTTATTATTGTTGTTTTTATTACATTTAGTATTTTATTCTATTTATTATTGTTATTACATTTATTATTTTACTCTATTATTATTACATTTGTTATTTTACTCTATTATTCATTATTATTGCATTTATTATTTTACTCTTATTATTATTAGATTTATTATTATTATTACATTTATTATTTTACTCTATTATTACTATTATTATTACATTTATTATTTTACTCTATTATTACTATTATTATTACATTTATTATTTCACTCTATTATTACTGTTATTATTACATTTATTACTTTACTCTATTATTAGTTATTATTACATTTATTATTTTACTCTATTATTAGTTATTATTGCATTTATTATTTTACTCTTATTATTATTAGATTTATTATTTTACTCTATTATTGTTGTTACATTTATTATTATACTCTATTAGTTATTATTGCATTTATTATTTTACTCTTATTATTATTACATTTATTATTTTACTCTATTATTATTGTTACATTTATTATTATACTCTATTATTAGTTATTATTGTATTTATTATTTTACTCTTATTATTATTACATGCTTTTTGGCAGGGGGTTGGACTAGATGGCCCATGAGGTCTCTTCCAACTCTTTGATTCTATGTTTCTATGTATTATTTACTCTATTACTAGTTATTATTACATTTATTATTTTACTCTATTATTATTCTTATTATATATTTTATTCTATTATTGGTTATTATTACATTTATTATTTTACTCCATTATTTTCATTTTATTGCATTTTTTATTTTACTCTCTTTATTATTATTGGAAGGATACATAAGCACATTTACATTGAAGAAGGTTAGAATAATGGTTTAGTTTAGAGTTGGGCAGTCTTATCTTAAATTACAGTTTTATGTAAATATTCAAAAACATTTAACATATGGATGCCTCAATTAATGTAATATTATTGGTATCTATTTTTATTTTGATATTTCCCAGTAGCTGCTTCATTTCCCACCCTCGGCTTATACTCGAGTCAATACCTTTTCCCAGGGTTTGGGGGTGGGGGGTGGGGGATTAGGTGACTCGGCTTATATTCAGGTTGGCTTATATTCGAGTATGTATGGTACTTTGAAAAATCCATGTTCAAGGACAGCCATATATACAGAGGCATGCATACACCAAACTTTGCCTCACTGTTCATTACCGCAGGCAGATTAGAACCACCTATGGAATTTTCTTCCTTCTCTTGCCAACATACTGTAAGCATAAAGTAGGTGGATTGATCCCTTGAGATCAGAATGAAAGTCCCCAAGAGAACCGATGATGTGAACAGCAGAGATGAAGTATTGCAAGCCTTTTTTCCTAGTCTCTTTGGTATCCTCACAAATGTTTTAGGCCACCCACAAATGTACAGGCATGTGTGAGCTGGCAGATTGGGAGGACTGGGGATGGGAGGAGGGAAATAGGCCATTAGCTGTGAGCCAATGTGACAAAACAGACCAAGGAGTGGATCACGTTTCAAATCTGTGGTCAGCCACAAAGATCCCTGAGCGTACGGCCCTGGGGCCAATCCTTTTCTTTCACCCTAGGCTACCTCAAAAGGTTGTTGTGAGGCCAAAATGATTGAGGGGAGACTATGCATACTACTTCAAGTATCCCAGAAGAAGAGTATAGTATACCAGATGCAGGGCCGAAATAAGGGAACGATGAAAAGGGGGCAGGAGATGCTATAAGGCAGTGATTCTCAACCTTCCGAATGGCATGACCCCGTAACACAGTTCCTCATGTTGTGGTGACCCACAATCATAACATTATTTTCATTGCAACTTCATAACTGTAATTTTGCTACTGTTATGAATCGTAATGTAATATGCAGGATGTATTTCATTCACTGGACCAAATTTGGCACAAATACCCAATACGCCCAAATTTGAATTTGGCCAAACTTCCCACACAAATTTTCTGGCCAGCAGAAAATACTGTGTTTTCTGATGGGCTTTGGCGACTGCTTTGATGCCCCCTTGCGACCACTCCAGGGGTCTTGACCCCCAGGTTGAGGAACACTGATAAAAGAAGAGGAGCAAGGGGGCAGAAGGAATAAAAACACTGAGAAAATGAATAACTAAGAGTCCTGTGGCCCCTTAAAAGCTAATATATAATAAATACATCATAATCGACAATGTGTCGTAATAGCTGAGAATGATTGTCTATATATTTTTTCATGTTAGTAGCAACTTGAGAACCAGCAAGTCACTTCTGGCATGAGAGACTTGCAAAGATGTTGCCCAGGCGACGCTCGGAAGTTTTACCATCCTTGTGGGATGCTTCTGTCATGTCCCCACATGGGAAGTTGGAGCTGACAGATGGGAGCTCACCCCGCCCCCTTGATTTGAACTGCCAACCTTTCGTTCAGCAGTCCTGCCGGCACAAGGGTTTAACCCATTGCGACACCGGGGGCATACCAGAAGCGACTTGCAGTTTCTCAAGTCACTCCTGACATGAAAAAAAACCCAAACATAAATACTGATTGTCTAATAAATACCATCAGGTTATGGTAATAAATGGATTCATCCTTAAGGCACCACAGGACTGCTTGTTGTTTTGGCTGTAACAGACTGCCATGGCTACCTCTCTGGAGAAAAAAGGCAGCACCTGTAAGGAAGAAGTTACCACAGAAGCAAAGCTTGAAAGAAAACAGCTCCCTGGAGAGAGTCTTGGAGGATGAAGAGGAGGACAAAAAGAAAGAATGGCAGGGCAAAATACTCTTGTGCAGCTTCTTTTTATTAAATTTTTATCCTCCCTTTGTCCCTTTGAAGATGCCAGGCCATGTTCACTGCTTCTACAGAATGATACAGAATGGGGGACAATGCCTGGCTCGATAGCAGTACATGTGAAAAAGATCTTGAGTCCTCATGGACAACAAGTTAAACATGAGCCAACAATGTGATGCTGCAGCTAAAAAAGCCAATGGGATTTTGGCCTGCATCAATAGGAGTATAGTGTCTACATCCAGGGAAGTCATGCTACCCCTCTATTCTGCCTTGGTCAGACCACACCTGGAATCACATTGTGTCCAATTCTGGGCACCATCATTGAAGGGAGATGTTGACAAGCTGGAATGTGTCCAGAGGAGGGTGACTAAAATGATCAACTACAAGAGAGGAGATTCATTCTGAACATGAGGAAGAATTTCCTGGCTGTGAAAGCTGTTCAGCAGTGGAACTCCCTGCCCTGGAGTGTGGTAGAGGCTCCTTCTTTTGAGGCTTTTCAACACAGGCTGGATGGCCATCTGTCGGGGGTGCTTTGAATGTGATTTTCCTGCTTCTTGGCAGGGGTTTGGACTAGAAGGCCCACAAGGTCTCTTCCAACTCAATGATTCTATGATTCCTCACGGACAACAAGTTAAACATGAGCCAACAATGTCATGCGGTAGCTTTAAAAAAAACTAATGAGATTTTGGCCTGCAACAATAGAAGTATAGTGTCTAGATCAGTGTTTCTCAACCTGTGGGTCGCGAGGGGGTGTCAGAGGGGTCGCCAAAGACCATCAGAAAACATAGTATTTTCTGTTGGTCATGGGCATTCTGTGTGGAAAGTTTGGTCCAATTCTATCATTGGTGGGGTTCAGAATGCTATATCATTGTGAGTGAACTATAAATCCCAACAACTACAACTCCCACATGGCAAGGTCTATTTTCTCCAAACTCTACCAGTGTTCACATTTGGGCATATTGAGTATTTGTGCCAAGTTTGATCCAAATCCATCATTGCTTGAGTCCACAGTCTGGATATAGGTGAACTACAACTCCAAAAACTCAAGGTCAATGTCCACCAGACCTTCTCAATATTTTCTCTTGGCCATGGGAATTCTGTGGGCCATGTTTGATTCAGTTCCATCATTGATTGAGTTCAGAAGGCTCTTTGATTTGAGGTGAACTATAAATCCCAGCAACTCCAGCATTACCAAATGACAAACTCAATAACCCCCAACCCCATCAGTATTCAAATTTTGGGCGTATCTGGTATTTGTGCCAAATTTGGTCCAGTGACTGAAAATACATCCTGCATATCAGATATTTACATTACGATTCATAACAGTAGCAAAATTACAGTTATGAAGTAGCAACGAAAATAACATGGTTGGGGGTCACCACAACATGAGGACCTGTACTAAGGGGTCACAGCATTAGGAAGGTTGAGAACCACTGGTCTAGATCCTGGGAAGTCATGCTACCCCTCTATTCTGCCTTGGTCAGAGCACACCTGGAATCACACTGTGTCCAATTTTGGGCACTGCAATTCAAGGGAGATGTTGACAAGTTGCAATGTGTACAGAGGAGGGCGACTAAAATAATCAAGGGTCTGGAGAACAAACCTTATGAGGAGCAGCTTAAAAACTGGGCATGATTAGCCTGCAGAAGAGAAGGCTGAGAGGAGACATGATGAGGACCATGGATAAATATGTGAGGGGAAGTCATAGGGAGGAGGGAGCAAGCTTGTTTTCTGCAGCCCTGGAGACGAGGATGCAGAACAATGGCTTCAAACTACAGGAAAAGAGATTGGACCAGAACATTAGGAAGAACTTCCTAACTGTGAGAGCTGTTCAGCAGCTGAACTCTCTGCCTCTGTGGTGGAGGCTCCTTCTTTGGAGGCTTTTAAATAGAGGCTGGATGGCCATCTGTATAGGGTGCTTTGAATGCTATTTTCCTGCTTCTTGGAACTGGGTTGGACTGGCTGGCCCATGAGGTCTCTTCCAACTCTATGATTCTATGATTCTGCCCCTTCTACCACACAGGCTTTATCTATTTTTTACAAAAGGCACGTGCAGCCAAGTCAAGCTATTTATTTCCCTACTCTGTGGCTAAGAGGATTCCAGAGCATCTCACAAATTGTTCATCTGATTGTTTCTCCATCTCCAAATGTGCATATTAGACTATGTCCCCTATTTTCCCCAGATAGTACAATTCTTCTGGTTTGGGGTGATGGAGTTCATAGTCTCATGTCCCCAGAGAAGCCCAGGCTGGGAAAGCATGCAGGTTTGAGTAAGCATTATTTTAATTTTATTTACAGCATTTATATACTGCTTTTCTCACCCCTGGGGGGACTCTGTGGTACTAATACACCTCCTTCATTACTGAGTAGCTGTGAGTTTTCCAGGCTGTATGGCCATGTTCCAGAAGCACTCTCTCCTGACATTTCAACCACATCTATGGCAGGCATCCTCAGAGGTTGAGAGCTCGGTTGGAAACTAGGCAAGTGAGATTTATATATCTGTGGAATGTCCAAGGTGGGAGAAAGAACTCTTGTCTATTTGAAGCAAGTGTGAATGTTGCAATTTACTGCCTTGATTAGCACTGAATAGCTTTCCGTGCTAATCTGGCTGCTTTCTGTCTGAGGGAATCCTTTGTTGGGAGGTGTTAGCTGGCCCTGATTGTTTCCTGTCTGGAATTCCCCTGTTTTCTGAGTGCTGTTCTTTGTTTACTGTCCCGATTTTAGAGTTTTTTATTTAATACTTGTAGCCAGATTTTGTTCATTTTCATGGTTTCCTCCTTTCTGTTGAAAGTGTCCACATGCTTGTGGATTTCAATGGCCTTGCAGCTATAAAGCCTGGCTGGTTGCTCTCTGGGGGGAATCCTTTGTTGGGAGGTCTTAGCTAGCCCTGATTACTTCTTGTAACACTTTTCTTCTAACACTTTTCTAGTGTTCCTCTTTATTTACTGTCCTGATTTTAGAGTTTTTTAATACCCCCTCATTTTGTTCAACGAAACTACCTTTGAGTCCGACTTCAATGGCCAGGTAACAACAGCTGGTCATGTTTGAATGGGACTCCCTTCTGAGGTCATTAAACCTACTCAGATGGCTATTAACTTTGCAGCGGCTGCTGTTCAGCCCACCACAACCACGCAGGAGGCCTGGCTTTGCCTGCAATCTGATGCAGGCTCCTCTGAGATCAACCCTACTGTTTGGAAGCAGGGGAGTTCCAGGATAGCTGCAATTCTTTCCCTGCAGGAGCACAGAGTAAACCCTGACATGCATTTTAGAGGCCTTGGAGCGACTTCTATGGAGCCGAAACAGGAGATACAGAAAAGAACTGAGGAGGGGAAACGGATCTGGGTGTTCCCTCGCTGAAATAAATGCCCTGAAATCCGTAAGTCGACAGGTGACCAGATCAGCCAAATCAACCCTGGCAATCAATGAGGTGACAGATGTTGCAGCCAGATCGCCCTCAAAAGTGTCCATATCAGGCACTGTAGTTATATTTCAGAGGAACTGGAAAAACCATCTCCTCTTTTACAAAACCCTATAGCAATGCTTTTCAACCTTCCTAGTGCCGCGACTCCTTAATACAGTTCCTCATGTTGTGGTGACCCCCAACCATAACATTATTGTCATTTCAACTTTATAACTGTAATTTTGCTACTGTTATGAATCAGAATGTAAATATGCAGGATGCATTTTCATCCACTAGACCAAATTTGGCACAAATACCCAACATGCCCAACAAATACCCAACATGCCCAAATTTGAATCCTGGTGAAGTTGGGAGGGGGACGGTTGATTTTGTCATTTGGGAGTTGTAGTTGCTGGGATTTCAGAATGCTCTTTGATTGTAGGTGAACTATACAATCCTACACCTACAATCAAAGAGCATTCGGAACTCCACCAATGATGGAATTAAACCATCTTGGCACACAGAACTCCCATGACCAACAGAAAATACTGGAAACATTTGGTGGGCATTGAGTTTTGGAGTTGTAGTTCGCCTACATCCAGAACCCATCAAACAATGATGGATCTGGACCAAACTTTGCACAAATATGTCCAGATGTGAACACTGGAGTTTGGGGAAAATAGATCTTGACATTTGGGAGTTGTAATTGCTGGGATGTATAGTTCACCTACAATCAAAGAGCATTCTGAACTCCACCAACAATGGAATTAATAGCAAAGGGCATAGTTGTTGGGATTTATAGTTCACTTACAATCGAAGAGCATTCTGAACTCCACCAACGGTAGAATTGGGCCAAAATTCCCACACAGAAACCAACAGAAAATACTGTGTTTTCTGGCGGGCTTTGGCGACCCCTTTGACGCCCCCTCGCAACCCCAACCCCCCCCCCCCCCCCCCCCGGGGTCTCGAGCCCCAGGGAGCCCCAGGTTGAGAAACACTGCCCTATAGAATTCATGGGATCAGGAAAAAACACCCACAATCACACACACACACACACACACACACACAAACATTCCTTGGAGAGGCCTGTCAATTTTGAGGGAACCCATACACACATGTAAGACACCCGGGGCCTTGAGAGAACAAGGAGATCTGGAGCTGGGTTTCAAACATTCTGGAATGACTGAGTTACTGTGAATTTTCCGAGATGTATGGCCATGTTCCAGAAGTATTCTTTCCTGGAATGAATCTATCTGTGTTCCATAAGCCTTCGAGGCCTTCAGAAAGGGATTCATCAGCAGGTCTCATGGTAACTAAGAAGTGACTTTTCTTTGAGGCCAGGGCCAAGCCAAGACACAGAACAAGACATCAGCCCTGCCACTCCAGAAACAACATCCAAGTGGGCCGATCATGAACTGACTGGGCCACTAGATGCTGCACTGGGCTAGTGAAGGGGAAGGACAAAGGATATGGCCAACCACAGAGCGTAGTCCTCCAATACCTTCCCTTTTTGTGTCGCCTGAGGCTTCTTGAGGCAGGGACCAGACTCTGGCTCCTTCTCAGAACTGAAAGAGACCCCAAGGGTCATCAAGTCCAATCCCTTGCCACCATCTAAACCAGTGGTTCTCAACCTTCCTAATGCTGCAACCCCTTACTACAGTTCCTCATTTTGTGGTGACCCCCAACCATAACATGAATTTTGTTGGTACATCATAGCTGTCATTTTGATACTATTATGAATCATAATATAAATATCTGATATACAGGTTGTATTTTCATTCACTGGACCAAATTTAGCACAATTACCCAATATGCCACATTTTAATACTGGTGGTGTTGGGGGTGGTAGTTTTGTCATATGGGAGTTGTAGTTGCTGGGATTTATAGTTCTCCTATAATCAAAGAGCATTCTGAACTCCTCCAATGGTAGAATTGGGCCAGACTTGGCATACAGTATTCCCATAACCAACAGAAAATACTGGAAGGGTTTGGTGGGCATTGACCTTGAGTTTTGGCATTGTAGTTCACCTACATCCACAGAACACTGTGGACTGAAACAGTAATGGATCCGGATCAAACTTGGCATGGATACACAATATGACCAAATGGTGAAAGCATACCTTGACCAGGCATGTAGCCCCCCCCCCCCCCCCAAATTCTCAGGTGGTCTGCAAGAAGGCCTTACTGGTACATTATTTAAACTGTTATGTTTATTCATATCATGATCTGATCACCATGCTCAATATATCCCATATGCATTGGGATAACGATACAAAAGGTTTGTTAGGGTAGATCCTCTCTCACTCAGACTCACCCCCCTCCCCCCCGAATCAAAATCCTGGCTACGGGCCTGACCTTGACTTTGCAAGTTGTAGTTTCTGGGATTTATAGTTCACCTACAATCAAAGAGCATTCTGAACTCCACCAACGAAAGAATTGGGTCAAACGTCCCACACAGAACCCCTATGGTCAACAAAAAACTCTGTGTTTTCTGATGGTTTTTGGCAACCCCTCTGACAACCCCTCGTGACCCCTTCCCCCCCCCCCCCCCGGGATCCTGACACGCAGGTTGAGAAATGCTGCACAAGATGCTGCACTGGGCCAGTGAAGGCAAAGACGAGGGATATGGCCAACCACAGAGCATTGTCCTGCAATTCCTTGCATTTTTGTGTCACCGGAGGCTTCTTGAGGCAGGGACCAGACTCTGTCTCCTTCCTAGAATAGAAAGAGACCCCAAGGGTCATCCAGTCCAACCCCCTTGCCAGGCAGAAAGACACCATCTAAGCCCTCTGGACAGATTGGCCACCCAGCCTCTGCTTCAAAACCTGGATTGCAAGGTTGCATATTCCACTCTGAAACAGCTCTTACTGTGGGGAAGTTCTTCCTAATGTTTGAATGGGATCTCTTTTCCAGTGGATTGAATCCATGGCTCTCTGTGCTGGTCTCCAGAGCTGCAGAAGACAGTGCGACATTCTTTCCAAGATCGAAACATGAAAGCTTTGGACAACACATGGTTCTGCAGGTTAAACAGAGGCGGCTTCCGCAGCCTTTCCTCAAAGGAGTTGGCTTTCAATGCTTCTATCTCAGGCAGGGGGGAAATTAGGCCTTCCCTCAAGGGTTTTGGACCTCAACTCCCACCATTCCTAACAGCCTCAGGCCTTTTCCTTTTCCATGTAAGGGCCAACACTTACTTAGTAAAGGTAAAGGTTTTCCCCTGACATTAATTCCAGTTGTGTCCAACTCTGGGGGTTGGTGCTCATCTTCATTTCTAAGCTGAAGAGCCAGCGTTGTCCATAGACGCCTCCAAGGTCATGTGGCCAGCATGACTACATGAAATGCTATTACCTTCCCACTGGAACGGTACCTATAGATCTATCCCATTTGCATGTTTTTGAACTGCTAGGTTTGCAGAAGCTGGGGCAGAAGCTGGGGCTAACTGCTAGGTTGGAAGAAGCTGGTGCTAACTCCCATTTGCATGTTTTCAAACTGCTAGGTTGGTAGAAACTGAGGCTAACTCCCATTTGCCTGTTTTGGAACTGCTAGGTTGGAAGAAGCTGGGGCACAAGCTGGGGTTGGTTGGGGCAGAAGCTGGGGCACAACTGCTAGGTTGGAAGAAGCTGGGTCTAACTGCTAGGTTGCATGTTCTCGAACTGCTAGGTTGGTAGAAGCTGGGGCAGAAGCTGGGGCTAACTGCTAGGTTGGAAGAAGCTGGGGCTAACTCCCATTTGCATGTTTTCAAATTACTAGGTTGGCAGAAGCCGGGGCTAAATGCTAGTTTGGAAGAAGCTGGGGCTAACTTCCATTTGCATGTTTTCGAACTACTAGGTTGGCAGAAGCTGGGGCTAACAGAAGCTGGGACTCACGCTGCTCTCCGGACTCAAACCTGCAACCCTTTGGTCAGCAAGTTCAGCAGCTCAGCGATTTAACCCACTGTGCCACCAGCAAGTCTTCCATTGAATACAATGCCGAATTCAGTTGTAATCCTAAAAACAGTCCATCAGAGTCCATTAAAACCGTAACTTTGCCAGCAAGTCGGTCTAGTCCGCAAAGGCCTGATCCAACAGCCAGGATTTCACTTTTTTTTTCAGAAGGACAGAAGAAACGGAGCAGATCTGATTTCTGGGTTTTTGTAGGTTTTTTGAACTATATGGCCATGTTCTAGAAGCAATCTCTCCTCACATTTCACCTGTATCTATGGCAAGCATCCTCAAAGGTTGTGAGGTCTGATTTCGTTTGGGGAGGGAATTCCATAGCCGAGGGGCCACCATGGAGAAGGCCCTGTCTCTCGTCCCCAACCAAGCGTGATTGTGATGGTGGGGGACTGAGAGCAGAGTCTCCCCAGATGATCTTAAGGTCTTAGGTGGCTCATAGCTTTCTGAAGCCCATCAGGTGAAGCTAGATGCTTTGTGCTAGTTTGCCTTTGGCTGTCAGGGGGAAACCGTTACCTTTACAGGAAGTGTTGGCCCCTACATGCCTTAGAGCAGCATTTCTCAACCTGGGGGTGGGGACCCCTGGGGGGTCACGAGGGGGTGTCAGAGGGGTCACCAAAGACCATCAGAAAACACAGTATTTTCTGTTGGATAATGGGGATTCTGTGTGGGAAGTTTAGACTAATCTATCGCTGATGGAGTTCAGAATACTCATTTATTGTAGGTGAACTATAAATCCCAGCAACTACAACTCCCAAATGTCAAGGTCTATTTTCCCCCAACTTCACCAGTGTTCACATTTGGGCATATTGAGTATCCATGCCAAGTTTGGTCCAGATCCCTCATTGTCTGAGTCCACAGTGCTCTCTGGATGTAGGTGAATTACAACTCCCAAACTCAAGGTCAGTGACCACCAAACACATCCAGCATTTTCTGTGGGTCGTGGGAGTTCCGTGTGCCAAGTTTAGTTCAATTCCATCATTGGTGGAGTTCAGAATACTATTTGATTGTAGGTGAACTATAAATCACAGCAACTACAACTCCCAAATGACCAAATCAACCCCGATAATATTCAGATGGGGTTTTTTGTGCCAAATGAAAATATCTCCTGCGTATCAGATATTTACATTACAATTCATCACAGTAGCAAAAATTACAGATATGAAGTAACAATAAAAATAATTCTATGGTTGGGGGGTCACCACAACATGAGGAAGTGCAATAAGGGGTCGAGGCATTCGGAAGGTTGGGAAACACTGCCTTAGAAGGAAAAGGAAAGGGCCTGAGGCTGTTAGAGAATGGTGGGAGTTGGAGTCCTAAACCCTTGAGAGAAGGCCCAAGTTGGCTGGCAATGGGAGACCATTGAGTGGATGGCCTAGAGCAGGATGGCCTAGAGCAGGAATGGACAAACTTTGGCCCTCCAGGTGTGTTGGACTTCAACTCCCACCATTCCTAACAGCCTCAGGCCCTTTCCGCTTAAGCGGCTGAGGGGGAAAGGAAGGGGCCTGAGGCTGTTAGGAATGGCGGGAGTTGAAGAAAGAGTCCTTCTTCCAGAGTGGAATAGGTGACCTTGCAGTCCTGGTCTTGAAGCCCATCTCTTTCAATGGTGGGGCACAGAACTGGGCCCATAACCCCTCTAGATGAGGTCTGAGAGAGAGGAGGGGCTCCCCACTCTCCCCAGGACCCCAAAAAGGGTCCCTTGCGACTCACCCAACGCGAGGCCCAGGAGGAGGGCGAGGGGCTGCGGGCCCGCCATACCGAGGCTTCTTGGGACGTCAACAGGACCGACAGCCGATCCGGGCGGAGGAGGAGGAGGAGGAGGAAGGGATGTATTTATAGCCGGCGGGGCTGAGCAGCTGCCCAAAGGAGAAGAGGCCCCCCCGAGCACTGCCTCGGAATGCCTCGCGGTGCTCGGGAGGGGGCGGGCAAGGGACCGAGGGCCCCGAGGAGACAGAGGAGGAGGAGGAGGAGGAGGAGACGGAGGAGGCAAAGGCGGCCAGGGGTCCGCCGGCCCGAGCCATAAAACTCCGCGGGGGCCCCGGAGTCAGCACAAGCAAGTCCCTAGACGGATCGGGGTCTTCTTCCCAAGCGGCGCGGAGTCAGCCCGAGTCGGGGCTCCGTCGAGGCCCCCTTCGGAGGAAGGAGACCCTCCCGGGACCCATGATGGAGGGAATCGGGGAAGGTGGGGATCAGGGCCGGGCGCTGTCCAGCCCGTCCTCCCTCCTTGCCTCTTGCTCTCCTCCTCCTGTCCTTCCTCCCGCTTCTCTGTGGCCTCCGTCTCCTCTGTTCTGCCCGTCTCTTGCCTCGGTTTGCTTTCCTGCGGCAGAGCCGAGCCTCTCTCCTGGATGGGAAACGCCGGGCTCGGAGGAGGACTCGAAGCGTGCGCCACTCGATGAGGAAGGAAGGAAGGAGGGAGGGAGGGAAAGAGGGAGGAGGAGGAGGAGGAACTTGATGCATTGCAGCAGCAGCCGAGGAGAAGGCAGCAGGAGAAGGAGGGAGGGGAGGAGGCGGAGAACGAGGCAAGGAAGGATGTAAGGAAGCTAGGAAGGAAGGGAACTAGGAAGGAAGGAGGGAAGGAAGGAAGGAAGTAGGAAAAGATGCCAGAAAGGACGGAAGACAGGAAGGAAGAATGTAAGGAAGGAAGGAGGGAGGGAAGGAAGCAAAGAAGGAAGGAAACAAGCAAGGAAAGAAGGAAAGATGCCAGAAAGGAAGGGAGGAAGGAAAGAAGGCAAGAAGGCAAGAAGGACGGGATGAAGGAAGCATGTAAGGAAGGAAGGAGGGAAGGAAGGAAGCAAAGAAGGAAGGAAGCCAGGAGGGAAGGAAACAAGCAAGGAAGCAAGCAAGGAAAGAAGGAAGGATGCAAGGAAGAAGAGAAGGAAGAGAGGAAACAAGGATGCAAGGAAGGAAGGAAGGATGCAAGGAAGCTAGGAAGGAAGGATGAGAGGAAGAAAGACTGTAAGAAAGGAAGGAAGGAAGCAAAGAAGGAAGGAAGCCAGGAAGGAAGGAAACAAGCAAGGAAAGAAGGAAGGATGCAAGGAAGAAGAGAAGGAAGAGAGGAAAGAAGGATGCAAGGAAGGATGCAAGGAAGCTAGGAAGGAAGGATGAGAGGAAGGAAGACTGTAAGAAAGGAAGGAGGGAAGGAAGGAAGGAAGCAAAGAAGGAAGGAAGCTAGGAAGGAAGGAAACAAGAAAGGAAAGAAGGAAGAAAGGATGCAAGGTAGGAGAGAAGGAAGGGAGGAAAGAAGGGTGCAATGAAAGAAGGAAGGAAGGAAGAATGCAAGGAAGGAAGGAAAGAAGGAAGGAAGCACGGAAAGAAGGAAGGATGCTAGGAAGGAAGGAAGGAAGAAAGGATGCCAGAAAGGAAGAGAGGGAGGAAGAATGTAAGGAAGGAAGGAAGCAAAGAAGGATGCAAGGAAGGAACGAAGGAAAGAAGGGAGGAAGAAAACAAGGAAGCAAGGAAGTAAGAAAGGATGCCAGAAAGGAAGAGAGGAAGGACGAATGTAAGGAAGGAAGCAAAGAAGGAATGATGCAAGGAAGGATGGATGGATGCAAGGAGGGATGCATGGAAAGAAGGGAGGGAGGAAGCAAGGTAGGAAACAAACAAAGAAGCAAGCAAGGAATGAAGAAAGGATTCAAGGAAGGAAGGAAAGGATGCAAGGAAGGAAGGGAGCAAAGAAGGAAGGATGCAAGGAAGGATGGATAGATGCAAGGAAGGATACAAGAAGGGATGCAAGGAAGGAAGGACAGGAGGAAAGAAGGATGCAAGGAAGGAAAGAAGGAAGGAAGGAAGGGAAAATGGAAGGAAGGAAGGATGCAAGGAAGGAAAGAAGCAAGGAAGGAAGCCCACGTGTGCCCCTCCCCCAAATCGGTGAGAAGAATGAATGGGAGAAGGAAGAGGGCAAAGAAGAGGCACTTCCAGAAAGGCTGCTCCCTCTTCTCTTCCCCTTTCTCTCTCTTCCTTATGCTCTCTCCCTCTCTGCAGTGGAAGCCTCCTCCTGAATCGTGACCCCCTCTCCTCCCCCCCCCCCCCACCCCACTCCCTTGTTCACAGCTTTCTTTCCTGTCACACCCACGTTTGTCCCTGTCACCAACCGCAGATCCACCACCTTGAGAGGAAAAAAAGAAAAACAAGGACAGAAAAGGAGGCCAATTAGGTATCCCAAGCAAACACGTCTTTGTCCCCAGTTTTAGTCCCTTTGGAGCAGGCATGGGCAAACTTTGACCAGCCAGGTGTTTTGGACTTCAGCTCCCACAATTCCCAGCAGTAGGAAGTTCAAAACACCTGGAGTTTGCCCATGCCTGCTCTGGAGTGTTTTGCGAGGGTGCTGTGGCCTGGAGGCTCCAAACTAGAGAGCTAAACTCTCAATCAGGTCTGAACATGGCAAAGGCCACAGAGTCTCGCTAGACTTGGAAAGGGTCCCCCAAGGGCCATCCAGTCCAACCCCCATTCTGCCCTATAAGGTTTTTTGTTGTTGTTGTGTCGGAAGCAAATTGAGAAACTGCAAGTCGCTTCTGATGTGAGAGAATTGATCATCTGCAAGGACATTGCTCAAGGGACGCCCAAATGTTTTACCATCCTGTGGGAGGCTTCTTTCATGACCCCGCATGAGGAGCTGGAGCTGACAGATGGGTGTTCACTCTGCTACTGGGATTCGAACCACTGACCTTTCGGTCAGCAGTCCTACAGGCACAATGGTTTAACCTATTCATCACCAGGGGCTCGTATAAAGGGTCCCTATAAGGTAAAGGTAAAGGTTTCCCTTTGACGTTAAGACTAGCCGTTTTAGACTCTGGAGGATGTTGCTCATCTCCATTTCTAAGTCAAAGAGCTGGTGTTGTCCGTAGATACCTCCAAGGTCTTGAGGCCAGCATCACTGCATGGAGCACCGTTACATTTCCACTGAAGCAGTGCCTATTGATCTAGTCACATTTGCATGTTTTCGAACTGCTGGGTTGGCAGAAGCTGGAGCTAACAGTGGGAGCTCACCCTGCTCCCCAGATTCAAACCACCAACCTTTTGGTCAGCAAGTTCAGCAGCTCAGTGGTTTAACCTACTGCACCACTGGGGGCTATATTCTGCCCTATAGGAACATGCAGTCACACCTGAAAATATCCCAAGCAGGGAGGTTCAATTACTGTACCATTATCTGGGTGGAGGCCACAAGGGGGTGCTAGAGAGAAGTATAGTCCATTTTATGGGAGTGAAGGATGGGTTGAGGGAGCAAAACCATTTCCCCCCTGTTTTCTGTTATTCCCCCCATTTATGCCCCCGTCTGGAAATAACCCTTGTTTATGGTAAGGGAAGTGCGGAGGGGTAATAACAAGTGAAAATGGGGAAAATTGTTTTCCTACTTCAACTTCCTCCTTGTAAAATGGGCTTTCTCTCTCTAGGCCCCCTGGTGGCCTCCATCCTGATAATGCAGTAATTCCCAACCTGTGGTCTGTGGACCATCAGTGGTCTGCAAGAACTAAAATATGGTCCGCAGCCTCACCATTACTACACAGTTGCAATGAGAGTGACTGGTCTCGCAAAACCCTATTATAGTTAAATATGGTTTTATGTGGGCGAGCAGATGGCAACTACTGGACGGCATATGTTCTGTATCAGAAACTAGGGCTGATGTGGTCTATCCAATGCAATTTTCTGAATCAGGACTCCAAATAACCAAACCGAATCTAAAATTGACCAAAAAACTGATTTGTAACTTTTTAGGTACTTATGTTGGAGAGTGGTCCCTGGTCAAGTGGCCCCTGCTCAAAAAAAGGGATAATGGAACAGTACCCAAATGCTAAACAAACTGGACTTTGTGGGACATCCCCCTCCCACACACACACACACACACACCTACTAGTGAGCATACACAACATCTGAGGTATATGTATTATGTTCCATCCTCTGCCGCTGAGATACTTTCTAAAAACTATTTAAGGCAGTGCTGCTCAAAGTTGTGATCGGCAGATTAATGATGTTATATGATCCATTGACTTCCAGTCCGCAGTGCGCTTCCAGGAAAGAAAGAGTTGTAGTCAATGGATGCAAAGAAGTTACTGATCCCTGGGACATTCGGGGAGGAAATGCCAGATCTGTCGCATCAGATATTTTGAGAAAGAATGATGTGCAATAACAGCTCACCGTAATTTTAAACTCTGATTTCCCTTGCTCTGCTCTTTTGATAGGAAAGATTGGGTTGTTGTGAGTTTTCCAGGCTGTATGGCCATATTCCAGAAGCATTCTCTCCTGACATTTCACCTGCATCTACGGCAGGCATCCTCAGAAGTTGTGAGGTCCTTTGGAAATGAGGAAAATAGGGTTTATATATCTGTGGAAAGTCCAGATAAAGAACTCTTGTCTGATTGAGGCAGGTGTGAATGTTTCAATTGGCCGTCTTGATTAGCATTTAATAGCCTAGCAGTTTCAAGGTCTGGCTTCTTACTGCCTGGGGAAATCCTTTGTTGAGAGGTGATACAACACTGGGATTGTGGCGCAGCTGGCTGGGTGTCAGCTGCATTAAGATCATTACTGACCGAAAGGACATGAGTTCGAAGCCAGCCCAGGTCGGAGTGAGCTTCCGGCCAATAGTGTAGCTTGTTGTCAACCTTTGCAACCCGAAAGACAGTTGCATCTGTCAAGTAGGAAATTAGGTGCCAGCTATGTGTGGGGAGGCTAATTTAACAAATTTACAAGGCCATAAAAAATCTCCAGCAAAAATCAAGCGGGGAATGCGGAAAGTATTTCATCAGTGTCGCAGATGGACGGTGAAGTGACAGCTCCCCTGGTGGCCAGAAAATTGGAATGTTAAATAGCCTCTGACTACCTGTCTATATGTGTTGTGTGTCTATGGCATTGAATGTTTGCCATGTATGTATACATTGTAATCCACTCTTAGTCCTCTGCAGGGTGAGAAGGGCGGAATAGAAATACTGTAAATAAATACAACCCAAAAAAACTCACAACAACCTAGTGATTTCGACCAGGAAAGCCTTCAACAACACATAGGAAAGATTGTTTTACGTCTAGTTGAAACTAGATTAGCCATTCAATGCTAATCAAAGTGGCCAACCGCAACATTCACACTTGCCTCCAACTTGCCTCTTTCTCCCACTCTGGACATTCCCACAGATATATAAGCCTCACTTGCCTAGTTTCCAACAGACCTCACAACCTCTGAGGATGCCTGCCATAGATGTGGGTGAAACATCAGGAGAGAATGCTTCTGGAATATGGCCATACAACCCGGAAAACTGACAGCAACCAAGTAGTTCCAGCCATGAAAGCCTTCAACAACACATTTCTATTATTTCTGGGGAGAAATGGTAGGTGTGTGTATGTTTATATCTCTGGTATGGTCTGAAGCTGTACAGTCTTGTATTCAATTCAGCAAAAACCGTCCAAATGAATAAAGAACTGTGCTGGAACACTGTAAAATGAAATACCTGAAAGCTATGCCTTTTGATGGGATCCCTTTACAATCATGGCACTATGATCCCACTAACAGTCACGGCTGCATCAGATAAAATCATAGGTATGAAATTGGGTCAGGCCCTATATTGCTCTTTGGCTGATAATTTTAAGCACCTCTTCCTAAACTGCAAATCCCAATATTTCACAGGATGGAGCCTTGGCAATTAAAATGGAATCACACCACTATATTTGTACACTGTGAAATGGCCTCTGTCTTTGAAAGGATGACATAGAGCTCAGTAGCTAATCATTTATTTTGCATTCAGAAAGTCCCCAGTGAAAATCTTGGTGATCTCAATTAAAACATGTGGAACCACGTGATGGGAAAGATATTCCTCTGCTTTTGAACTGACTCCTCTTCAGTGACATAATGAGTGATTATTATAAGACTTATCATCTAGAACAGTGTTTCTCAACCTGCAGGTCAGGACCGCTGGAGGGGTTGCAAGGGAGTGTCAGAGAGGTTGCCATAGACCATGAGAAAACACAGTATTTTCCATTGGTCATGGGGTTCTGTGGGAAGTTTGGCCCAATTCTGTCACTGGTGGGGTTCAGAATGCTCTGTGATTGTAGGTGAACTATAAATCCCAGCAACGACAACTCCCAAATGTCAAGGTCTATTTTCCCCAAACTCCAACAGTGTTCACATTTGGGCATAATGAGTATTCGTGCAGATCCATCATTGTTTGAGTCCACAGTGCTCTCTGGATGTAGGTGAACTACAACTCCAAAACTCAAGGACAATGCCCACCAAACCATTCAAGTATTTTCTGTTAGTAATGGGAGTTCTGTGTGCCAAGTTTGGTTCAATTCCATCATTGGTGGAGTTCAGAATGCTCTTTGATTGTAGGTGAACTATAAATCCCAGCAATGACAACTCCCAAATTACAAAATCAATTTTTTGAGTGAAGAACATACATTGGTTCTTCTTCCCTCTCACTTCCTCTCACCTCTGCAGGAGTCTACCGTGTACCATGCAGCTGTGGACAAGTCTACATAGGGACCACCAAACGCAGCGCCCAGACACGCATCAAGGAACATGAAAGGCACTGCAGACTACTCCAACCAGAGAAATTAGCCATAGCAGAGCATCTGATGAACCAACCTGGACACAGCATATTATTTGAGAACACAGAAGTGCTGGACCACTCGCACAACCACCATGTCAGACTACACAGAAAAGCCATTGAAATCCACAAGCATGTGGACAATTTTAACAGAAAGGAGGAAACCATGGAAATGAACAAAATCTGGCTACCAGTATTAAAAAACTCAAAAATTACAGCAGAAAAACAACAGAGGGGAAACAAACAGGCACATGAAATCACCCTCAACAAAAGATTCCCCCCAGGTGCTACCAAGCCATTGAATGCAAATCAAGGTGATCAGCTGAAACATTCACAGCTAGCCCCAGCAAACAAAAGTCCTTTGTCTCATCCTGGTCATTCCACAGATATATAAACCCATTTTTCCTAGTTCCAACAGACCTCATTACCTCTGAGGATGCTTGCCATAGATGCAGGCGAAACGTCAGGAGAAAAATTGCCTCCAGGACATGGCCATATAGCCCGGAAAAACCTACAACAACCCATACATTGGTTTGTTAAGAAAATACTTAAGGCCATCCAGTCCATCCAGTCCAACTCCCTTCACCAGAGCAAGAAAACGTAATGAAAGCCCTCCTGACAAAGAGCCATCCAGCCATAGATATAGATCAAGATATATGATTCACACACACACAGATATAGTCTCATAGATTTGAAAGGGACCCCTAAAGAAGGAGAATGATATGTTGCCTGTTCCAGAATAGGCAAACCAGACAATCTCTACATCAACACTGATAAAGAAACAACAAGAAATACTGCTTACCCACAAGCAAAAAGAAATTACATACATTAGAAACCAACACTTCCACTTTACTTTATTTTCCAGATCACCAGACTGGGCCACAGCAATGCGTGGCAGGGGAGATATATATATATATATATATATATATATATATATATATATATATATATAATCAGCAGAGTTTAAGAAGTGTTCCTTTTAGTTGCCCAAAAACATCTACTCTCCCTTAAAATATATTTGCCTGGAAATCATGCTCTCAAGGGACAAAAATAAGCAGACTTCTTTAAATGTAATACAGTTGGTTTAAAAATGTCATGTATTCAGCATAAGCTTTGCTTATCAACCCAGTTACAATTAGATTTGAAGTAGTTTCTTTGTGTAGGTAACACAGGGCATCTGACTTAGAATCAATAGTCCATAGTCCAAAGCATCTCTCTGTTCTAAGAGTCTAATAGAGTCTCTGTGTAGTCTCTAACCAGACAGTTGACGTCTGAAAGCAAACTTCTCTACAGCTTCCCAAAGCAAACACTGTTCAAATATGGAGTCTGAGTCCTGAGCAAGCCCAGATCTGATCACACGATCTCTAGTCCCTCCTACAACAAAGAGGTTAAAGAAAACTGCTAACCAGTACACACATATACAATACAGCAAGCAATTATATACATAACAAATAACTAGTGAAGGATTGAGAAGGTTGCTGTTTCCAACACCCTCTCTTACTACTACAAATCCTGATTTTTCATGGGACACTGGCATGACAGTTAAAGTAGAATCATTGCACCATAATTGTATGGGGTGAAAAGGTCCTTGGTAGAAAGGGGCACCTTGAACCGATTGAGCAATTTGAATTTCCATCTGCATATGAGACGGAAACCAGCCAAAGGTAGTTCTTTTGGGATGATTGATCAAGTCTACAATGATGTAATCTTGTATATTGAACATCAGTCAATATATTGAACATTCCCTTGCTCTGCATCTCCTCCAGCCCTCCCGACCTGTACCTGCTCCTTCTTTTATTGTGGTCTCCCTACAATCGACCTCCTGCAATTCATTTTTGCAAGGCAAATATATGTATATACACACTAGCCTAGCCTGCAGGCAAATGCAAAGTGGGTAGAAAGAGCTCAGTCCTTCTTTCCTCTTCTACTCTTGTGCCCTGGACATCAGCTTCCACTCTTCTCTGCTTCATCAGGAACAGCAATCGAAGCTTTCAAAGCTCTTTTAAAAATTCCATCAGCATCTTTGGCACAGCTCCGTCATCCTTAAGACACTGTCACTGCTCTGATGAGCCATAAGGACTGCTGGCTGAGTTGAGGAGGCAGGAAAAGACACTTCACTGTTATTAACCATCTTGAGATCCACTGAGACATATGACTATCCCATCAATGAGAGACCACAATGTCACATTGTCATCATTAGCCCTGCTCAGGTGTTGCAGACCTAGGGCTGTGACTTTCTTGGTTAAAGTCTAGAGTAAAGGTAAAGGTCTGACATTAAGTCCAGTTGTGTCCGACTCTGGGGGTTGGTGCTCATCTCCATTTCTAGGCCGAAGAGCCAGTGTTGTCCCTAGACTCCTCCAAGGTCATGTGGCCGGCGTGACTGCATGGAGCGCCGTTACCTTCCTGCTGGAGCGATATCTATTGATCTACTCACATTTGAATGTTTTCAAACTGCTACATTGTCAGAAGCTGGGGCTAACAGTGGAAGCTCACACCGCTGCCCGGATTTGAACCTGCAACCTGTTGATCAGCAAGTTCAGCGGCTCAGCGGTTTAACCAACTGCACCACCAGAGGCTCCTGGTTAAGTCTATTCACGTGTAATGTGATCTTCCTGTTTCCCCTGTTTTTATTTTAACCTGATACCTTTATTTTTATTTATTTGTTTATTTTGAAGTTTAATTCCTTTGTTATAAGTTTACTGTCCATTGTCCTGTATTATTTTGATGTGTTTGCATCCATTTTGAGACATTGAATGTTTGCCTTTTTATATGTAAACCGCCCTGTGTTCCTTCGGAGATATGAAGTTTATTATTAATACTCATTACTAAATGGAGGAGGGTGGCCAAATTGTTTCTAAAATGTTTCTAAAATATTGCAATGGGTCCGTATAATAACTATAACCAAGTAACAGATTTTTAATTATTTTTAATTAAGGAATTGCGAAGTGGGGGAGTTTCTGGGGCTCCTTTCTCTTTAATTTTTAGACCTCTCAGGAAGAAACTTGCTACAGTTATAGAACATATTTACCACTATTACTCCCCCAAGTTTCAGAATGTTTCACTAATCCATTAATATTTGGGGGAATTTTAGAAGTTTCACAAACAACATTTTTTTTCCAAAAGATAACTACAAGAGCTATGTCCTTTAATTTCTCTACAATTACACAGAATAGCCAGGGCATCATTCCCCTCAAGTTTCAGAAAGATTAGCATATCTAATTATTTTTGGGAAATTTAATTTTTTTTGTCAAAAAACTTTTTGAAAAATATTTCTTAGCTGCTATGGCCGGCTGGCTGGAATGGACTTGGTGAACATAACACATTTACCACTGCAAGCCCATCAAGTTTCAGAACATTTGGGTCATCCACTGATTTTAAGGAAATTCTTAAAATTTCTGGAAATAAATCCTTCTTTTAAAAAAACCCTAAAAATATCCCCACAGACCCTTGTGAAAGTGGGAAAATACTTTTTTTTATCTGAGAACAACTCACGTGGTCCACAGAGTTATGTTGAAAGACTAAAGAGATTCCTAGAGAGGTATTTCCTAGGAATCTCCAGGTCCACTAGCAGAACTATGGCTTTAGCTCCTTTTCTCCATCTACGACTTGAGACAGCACAATAGTACTGTATAATGTCATGTGATTCCCAAGATTCCACAACCACTTCAGGATCCACATGACAGATAAAGGAGACACTGAAAAATTAGAACTCCCAGAATTCCATAGCATTGAGTCATGGCAGTTAAATTCGTGTCACTTAGTCACGGACTGTCACGTTGCCAGGGCTCTACCTTATTTAGGTATAGATGAATCAAACTCCCAGTTTTATCAAACGGTTTAATTAAAACAGCACTTACTTACTTGCTGGCTGTTTTTATAGTCCAAAATATAAAACACAAAGATAGCACACAGCTACAGAATAAACAAAAACTGATAGCAAAAATAACTTAGTAGTCAAAAGGGTCCAGTCCAGTGGTCAAATGCTGAGAGTTCAATAAACAAAGTCCAGGGATCAAGAGTCTATACCAGGGGTCCTCAAACTTTTTAAACAGAGGGCCAGGTCATAGTCCTTCAAACTGTTGGAGGGCCAGATTATAATTTGAAAAAAAAGAATGAATTCCTATGCACACTGCACATATCTTACTTGTAGTGCAATTTTTTTTTAAAAAAACAATACAATAATTAAAATAAACAATCTTAATAAATATAATTTTATTAGTATTTCAATGGGAAATGTGGGCCTGCCTTTGGCTGATGAGATAGGATTGTTGTTGTTGTTGTTGTTGTTGTGTGGTTTTGAGTCGTTATAGACTTAGGTTGACCCTGAGCGAGGGCCGGGTAAATGACCTTGGAGGGCCGCATCTGCCCCCCAGGCCTTAGTTTGAGGACCCTTGGTCTATACCATAGTCAAAAGCCAGTCCAAAGGTTCAAGGTTCCAGCATTCCAAGATTACAGGAGACAGGTCAGGATACTGAAAATCCAACAGACCTGGGGGGGAAAACAGCAGCAACCACCACCAAAATACGATACTTTTCTCCCAAAGAACAGTCTCAAGGTTAGCTCCTTAAATCCAGTAACACTCAGCTGCAACCCATCTCCTGCACACCTCCACCCCTAATTGCTTTCACCCATGAACTCCCACTTACAGATTACAAAACCCTCTAGAATTAACCATCAACTGCGGAACATATGAGATGGACCCAGTATTTGTCTCATTCGTTTTTTTTCAAGTTTTCGTTTTGTACCGTTCATTTTGATCGCACAAAACGGTAAACCCCTCCTGTTCGAAAAATTGGTGAAACGAAAGGTAAGTGGGATCGGTAACTATTTGGTCGGCTGATTTTTGGTGCTTGGCTGTAGTCCCTGACAGAATCCCAAAGAAGGGGAAATCTCCTGAAATGAGGTATTTCAACCCGGGGACCCTTGTCGACATTATTTTACTTTCCCAAGGACAGTTCAAGTGTTTAGTTTATTGCTTCAGAGATGCTGCAAATATTTTTTCAATATTTACCAACGGTTTAAAAGATTATACGGAAGAGTGAAGATAAAAACTCTGTCAGGAAGTATCATTGGGACCTGTAACTTGTGGATGTTATTTTCTAAAAGACATTTCAGTTTGTTTAGTTTGTTGTTTCAGAAACGTCATTTATATCCTTTTTATATCTAACAGTAGCTTATTATATCATACGGAAGAGTGAAATTAAAACTCTGACTGAATGAGTAAACTCCAGAGGAAGGGAAGAAACAGAGGCAGGGAGGAAACAGAGTATCATTGTACCTTATGTGTTGTATTTTAAAAAACACACAAAGGATCCCCCAGTCAGCAATCAGTCAGTCTTTGAAGCTGCAAGGCCATTCAATGCTAATTCCAGACAAGAAGTAATCAGGGCCGGCTAAGACCTCCCAAGAAAGGATCCCCTAGGCAGCAATCAGTCAGTCTTTGAAGCTGCAACGCCAGATCTGTCAACAGAAAAACAACTTTTATCCAGGATCTGATCCTGGATGAGCGGGCAGATCTGGCGTGCATCATGGAGACCTGGTTGGATGAAGCGGGAGGTGTAAATTTAACCCAGCTCTGTCCACCAGGGTTCTCCGTGCAGCACCAACCAAGATCTGGAGGGCGGGGAGGCGGGGTTGCGGTGGTCTATAGAAATACCATCCCTCTGACCAGGAGCCCCATCCAGTAGTCAACCAATTATGAATGTGTCCACCTGAGGGTGGGTGACCGGGACAGAATAGGGATTCTGTTAGTGTACCGCCCACCTCGCTGCACTACGGTCTCCCTACCTGAGCTAGCGGGGGTGGTCTCGAGCTTGGCGTTGGAGTCCCAATGGCTCCTTGTGCTGGGGGACTTCAATGTTCACGCCGAGGCTACCCTAGTAGGAGCGGCTCAGGACTTCATGTCTTCCATGGCAACCATGGGGCTGTCCCAATGGGTATCTGGCCCCACTCACAGTGCTGGACACACGTTGGACTTGGTTTTCTGCCAGGGATGGGAGCATGGTGGCAGTATTGAGGAGTTGTCTATCTCTCCGTTGCCATGGACCGACCACCACCTGGTCAGATTTAGGCTCACTGCACCTCTGCAGGGGTGGGGGACCCATTAAGTTGGTCCGCCCCAGGAGGCTTATGGAGGCTTATGGAGCCGGATGGATTCCTGACAGCTCTTGGGGAGTTTCCCACCACCTCGGTTGGTGATCCTGTTGATGCCCTGGTCACTCTCTGGAATGGGGAGATGACTAGGGCAATAGACACGATTGATCCAGAATGTCCCATCTCAAGTAGCCGAGCTAAACCAGCCCCTTGGTTCAACGAGGAGTTGGCAGCGATGAAGCGAAAGAAGAGGGAACTAGAGAGCGTGTGGCGTTCGAATCCGAGCGAGCCAAATCGAACACGGTTTGTGTCCTTTTTAAGGGCATATGCCATGGCAATAAAGGCCGCAAAGAAATCTTTCTTCGCAGCCACTATTGCGTCTGCAAAGAACCGTCCGGCGGAGCTGTTCCGAGTTGTCAGAGGCCTTTTAAACCCCACTCAGGATGGGAGCCCTGACAACTCGGTAGCTCGCTGTGAAGCTTTTGCTCGGTTCTTCGCGGACAAAGTCGCTTTGATTCGTTCTGGGCTGGATGCCATATTAACGGCAGTCTCTGAGGATGTAGCTGGAGCATCTGCTTGCCCGGTTTTGATGGATTCATTTCAATTGGTGAAACCCGAGGATGTGGACAAGATACTTGGAGGAATGAGGCCTACCACATGCATCCTAGACCCCTGTCCATCCTGGCTTTTGAAGCAAGCCAGAGGGGGATTGGCCGAGTGGGTAACGGTGGTGGTTAACGCCTCCCTTCGGGAAGGCAACATTCCAGCGAGCTTAAAACAAGCTATAATAAAACCGCTGTTGAAAAAACCATCACTGGACCCCACTCAATTCGACAACTATCGGCCAGTTTAATCTCCCCTTCTTGGGCAAAGTCCTGGAACGTGTGGTGGCTTCACAACTCCAGGTATTCTTGGACGACACGGATTATCTGGATTCGGCGCAGTCTGGCTTTAGACCGGGACATGGAACCGAGACAGTCTTGGTCGCCTTAGTGGATGATCTACGCCGGGAGCTCGACAGGGGGAGTGTGTCCCTGTTGGTTCTGCTGGACCTCTCAGCGGCCTTCGATACCGTCGACCACGGTATCCTTCTTGGACGCCTCACGGGAATGGGCCTTGGAGGAACTGTTCTGCAGTGGCTCCGGTCCTTCCTAGAGGGTCAAACTCAGAAGGTGTTGTTGGGAGACACCTGTTCTACCTCACAAACATTGTCTTGTGGGGTTCCTCAGGGTTCAATCTTGTCTCCTATGTTGTTTAACATCTACATGAAGCCGTTGGGGGAGACCATCCGGAGTTTCGGGGTACGGTGTCATCTGTACTCAGATGATGTCCAACTCTGTCACTCCTTCCCACCTGCTACTAAGAAGGCTGTCGAGGTCCTGAACCGGTGCTTGGCCGCTATAACGGTCTGGATGAGGGCGAACAAATTGAAACCGAATCCAGGCAAGACAGAGGTACTCCTGGTCAGTCGTAAGGCCGTAAGGCCGAACAGGGTATAGGGTTACAGCCTGTGTTGGACGGGGTTACACTCCCCCTGAAGACGCAGGTTCGCAGCTTGGGTGTGATCCTGGATTCATCGCTGAGCCTGGAACCCCAGGTTTCGGCGGTGACCAGGGGAGCATTCGCACAATTAAAACTTGTGCGCCAGCTGCGCCCGTACCTTGGAAAGTCTGACTTGGCCATGGTAGTCCACGTGCTGGTTACATCCCGTATAGACTACTGCAACGCTCTCTACGTGGGGTTGCCTATGAAGACTGTTCGGAAGCTACAAATGGTCCAACGATCGGCAGCCAGGTTGTTAACAGGAGCGGCACTCAGGGAGCACACCACTCCTCTGTTGCGCCAGCTCCACTGGCTGCCAATTTGCTACCGGGCACAATTCAAAGTGCTGGCTTTAGCCTTTAAAGCCCTAAACGGTTCTGGCCCGACCTATCTGTCCAAACGCATCACCCCCTATGAACCAGTTAGGACATTAAGATCGTCCGGGGAGGCCCTGCTCTCGATCCCGCCAGCCTCACAAGCACGGCTGGTGGGGACGAGAGACAGGGCCTTCTCAGTGGTGGCCCCTCGGCTGTGGAACGCCCTTCTCGCAGACATCAGATCGGCCCCCTCCCTGCTAGCGTTCAGGAGAAGAGTAAAGACCTGGCTCTTTGAACAGGCATTTAATTAAGCAGTGCAACCAATTGATTGATCTTGGAACTTGGAATAATGGACGAGGAAATTTGGATTATGACTTTACTGATGAGACGTGATGGATTGGTTATATGGATGTATTGATGTCATATTGATGTATTGATGTATTGTATATTGATGTAGTTGATGTAGTTGCCTTAGTTACTGTTTTAAATGCGAATGTTGTGCACTTTGTATATTGACCTGGCTGTAAACCGCACTGAGTCGCCTACGGGCTGAGAGAGTGCGGTATACAAATAAAGTAAATAAATAAATAAATAAATTCAATGCTAATTCCAGACAAGAAGTAATCAGGGCCAGCTAAAACCTCCCAACAAAGGATCCCCCAGGCAGCAATCAGTCAGTCTTTGAAGTTGCAAGGCCATTCAATGCTAATTCCAGACAAGGATCCCCCAGGCAGCAATCAGTCAGTCTTTGAAGCTGCAAGGCCATTCAATGCTAATTCCAGACAAGGATCCCCCAGTCAGCAATCAGTCAGTCTTTGAAGCTGCAAAGCCATTCGATGCTAATCAAGATGGCCAATTGGAACATTCACACCAGCCTTAAACAGACACGAGTTCTTTCTCCCATCCTGGGCATTCCACAGATATATAAACCCCACTTGCCTAGTTTCTAACAGACCTTACAACCTTACAAGCGAGACAGGGCCTTTTCTGTGGTGGCCCCCTGACTCTGGAACACCCTCCCCAAAGATCTTAGACAGGCCCCTACATTGGCAGTCTTTAGAAAGAACCTGAAGACTTGGCTGTTCCGATGTACCTTTCCAGAATAGGAATCCTCCAACAAGAAGTCCCAGAAGCACTTTATTAGAAATTAAGATTGCTGGCACACTGCACTTACCCCGTAATCCTTACATACCACTTGTCACGTCAGCACTTTTAATCTGTACCCATTACTCTGGCCTGGCCCAGTTTTATTGCGTCCTGGTGTATTGTTTTATTGCTTGTTGTTTAATATTGCTTTAACTGTTTTTAATTTGCTTTAGGTTGTGTATTGTTATGTTGTGTTTTGAGGCTTTGGCCATTGTAAGCCGCATCGAGTCCTTCAGGAGATGCTAGCGGGGTACAAAAAAAGATAATAATAATAATAATAATAATAATAATAATAATACAACCTCTGAGGATGCCTGCCATAGATGTAGGCGAAAAATCAGGAGAGAATGCTTCTGGAACATGGCCATTCACCCCGGAAAACTCACAGCAACCTAGTGATTCCGGCCATGAAAACCTTCGACAACACAATCCCAAAATAGTCTGTGGTTAATAAACAAATTGACCATGTCCGTTTGCTAATTGCTGCATTCTTGCCTCACTTGTGTGTTGCTCTTCATTAATTTTTGCCATCTTGACCACACTCTGACATTGCTTGGCCACAGGTATCCCACTTTTCATTCGTATGCAATTACAACACTCCATAGGACAAAAAAACCAAAAACAAATCCAAGGAGGCAGATCCCATCATCTCCTGCAAAACACTGGGGCTCACACTGTGGGCCTCTTTTATCCTCTCTTTGGCTAACATCAGAAAATGAAGAAGGGAACCGTTGGAGGAGATACATAATTAAATGCTTTTTTTGTGTGTTTCATAAGCCTTCAGCTCCCCACCGGCTGTCACCACGCACGCACGCACGCACACATCTCCCTAAAAACATCTACAGCCGCTGCAAGATAGTAAATTTTTTAGTAGCTCTCTCAAACCCTTCTCACAGGAAAGGGATGAGAATGTGGTGTCAGGTGGGCTTTCCAATTCCCATTTCTTATCCGCCACTAATTGACACCAGACTCAAGAGCCAAGGCGGAAGGAGGAGGACAATCCAAGGAAGGTGACTTGGAGGAGACAGGGGAGGCAGGGAGGGTTATAACATTGTAGCTGTGACACGGGTACATCACTGCAGTACCAGATGTTGTTGCCTTGTTTTGTGAACCTCTGTCATTACTGGGCGCTCACCTTCCTTCCTTTCCCATATCAAATCATAGAATCCTAGAGTTGGAAGAGACCTCATGGGCCATCCAGTCCAATCCCCTGCCAACAAGCAGGAAAATTGCATTCAAAGCACCCCCGACAGATGGTCATCCAGCCTCTGTTTAAAAGCCTCCAAAGAAGGAGCCTCCACCACACTCCGAGGCAGAGAGTTCCACTGCTGAACGGCTCTCACAGTCAGGAAGTTCTTCCTCATGTTCAGATGGAATCACCTTTCTTGTAGTTTGAAGCCATTGTTCCGCATCCTAGTCTCCAGAGCAGCAGAAAACAAGCTTGCTCCCTCCTCCCTATGACTTCCCCTCACATATTTATCCATCGCCCTCATCAGGTCTCCTCTCAGCCTTCTCTTCTTCAGGCTAAACATGCCCAGCTCTTTAAGCCGCTCCTCATAGGGCTTGTTGATTTTTGGATAGGAGTGAAAGGGAGGAGGAAAGAATAAAGTGGATATATATGAGTGGGACAGAGGTAGTTTTAACTTATTTCGGCATTGAGAGAAGGAGGTAGAAATTTATCATGTCAGGAGTGAAACAAACAGTTGTATTTTAAAAAACACACAAAGTTTGCAAACTTGGCATTCTATTAAATGTCCTTTGATCAGTATCTGGCCACTTGGAGTGCCTCTGGTGTTGCTATAAGAAGGTTCTCCATTGTGCATGTGGGAGGGCTCAGGTTGCATTGTAGTAAGTGGTCTGTGGTTTGCTCTTCTCCGCACTCGCATGTCGTGGATTCCACTTAGTGGCCCCATTTCTTAAGGTTGGCTCTGCATCTTGTGGTGCCAGAGCACAGTCTGTTCAGCGCCTTCCAAGTCGCCCAGTTTTCTGTGTGCCCAGGAGGGAATATCTCATTTGGAATCAGCCATGGATTGAGGTTCTGAGTTTTAGCCTGCCACTTTTGGACTCTCGCTTGCTGAGGTGTTCCAGTAAGTGTCTCTGTAGATCTTAGAAAAATATTTCTTGATTTAAGTCGTTGGCGTGGTGGCTGATATCCAAACAGGGGATGGGCCAGAGATGTTGCTGCTTTGGTCCTTTCACTATTGGTTGCTACTTCCTGGCAGATGTCAGGTGGTGCAATACTGGCCAAACAGTATAATTTCTCCAGTGGTGTAGGACGCAAACACCCCGTGGTAATGCGGCATGTCTCATTAAGAGCCACATCCATTCTTTTAGCGTGGTGAGATGTGTTCCACAATGAGCATGCATACTCAGCAGCAGAGTATCAAACCGCAAGAGCAGATGTCTTCATTGTATCTGGTTGTGATTCCCAGGTTGTGCCAGTCAGCTTTCGTGTGATATTGGAGGTAGAAATGAACCCACATAATAATGTGCATCAGCTCAGATTAAGCTGCGGAGTTCCAGATGCAGTTACAACTCCTTTTGTCTGGAAAAGGGAGAGATTCTGCTTGCATAGATTTTCCAACCAAGATAATTAATTTTGTCAAAGCCTTTCACGGCCGGAATCACTGCCAAATCAGGACAGCTGGAGCATAGTAATTATATAGTGTGAAAGAACTCTAAATCCCATTTTTCTTCGGTCATAGAAGTAAGATAATGAAGATAATGCAGCCAGGGAATTATTTTCCCAATGTTTTCCAATACTCAAAAATAAAATAAAATAAACCTTGGGATGTTGTGTGGCTTCTAGGCTGAATGGCCATATTCTAGCAGCATTTTCTCCTGGCAGTTTGCCTGCATCTATGGCTGGCATCTTCAGAGACATAGTGTTAATGCAAAGTTGTCCTGTTACTATACTCTTAATTGTAATGATATGAAGTTCAAAATAAAATGATATACACAATCTGACTATTATTTAGAAGTAAAAAAAACATGGGAAATGAACAAATACATTTAGGCATGGTTTACAGATATAACAAAGATTATGCTCATGTTTGAATACTTTCCAAAATAGCTCATAAGTTCTCCTATAGTCTCTGTGATAATAATGTTAATTCAATACAGTCCAGTCCCATGTAAAATCCAAATTGTGGTAGAAATTCTTATTGATGCAAGTAGTGATCAGGAACGTGATAAGGTACGGTGACCAGGAACATGGTCAGGAATGACAAGGTTCCCAGGTAGTTTTATCCTTGTTTCAGGAAAAGTTTACCTTCTACAAGTTGCTTGCTTCATGTATTTGGCTGTGGGTTTCTGTAGGTTTTTTGGGCTATATGGCCTTGTTCTAGAAGCATTCTCTCCTGATGTTTCGCCTGCATATATGGCAGGCATCCTCAGAGGTGGTGAGGTTTATTTAAAGAGACAACACAATAGATATGCTATTACAGCATCCAGTAACAATAATGAACAAAAATCTTATTACAACAATTAACAAGAGATAAATACCTGCTTCCTCTCTGGGAGTTATTGGCTCTGCTGCTGACTTCTCAATTGTGAGCCCTAGTGCTGCTGTCTTGTAGTTGCGAGCAGTTACCTCCTAGAGGTTACTCCGTTTTAAGGATGGTGAACTGATTCAAAGACATGCCAGCGACAGATGCAGGGGAAATGTCAGGAGAAAATGCTGCTAGAACACAGCCATGCAGTCCAGAAACCACATAACATCCTTGGATTCAAATTGCCAACTTTTTGGTCATCAAGTTCAGCAGCTCAGTGGTTTACCCACTGCACCACCGGGGGGGGGGGGGGTTCAATTTTTTTTTCATGTCAGGAGCAGCTTGAGAAACTGCATGTCACTTCTCTCATGTCCCTGCATGGGGAGCTGGAGCTGATAGAGGGAGCTCATCCGCACTCTCTCTGGATTCGAACCCGGCACAAGGTTTTAACCCACTGCACCACCAGGGGATCCTATTACAGAATGCTACGAGGGTTGAAGGAAAAGTAATGCCTCCACCTTCGTTACTTGGGTTTTGATGGGAATATTTTAATCAATTAAATGCAGAAATAATCCTTAGAATGTGCTCTTTAACTTGCTTGAAATTTCTCTCTTAGTGATACGACTATCTTCCTGAATAAATCTGTCAGCCAGCCTTTTGCTTGTGAAACTTGGTGGTTGCTGTCACAGGACATCCAACTCTTTGTTTGTCACGCAAGTCAGATGTTCCCACCTCAACATCTTTAAACTTACTCAACGATGCACAGTACTCACATCAACACAATCACAGCTTCCATTCTCTGATGAATCTCCTTTGGGGTGACACCTTCTGCTGTCAAGAATTCAATGATTGCACGTTGCTTAAGTTGCATTGACCGACCGTCTGTGCAGGGTTCCATACTTCGCACTTTAACAACACAACCATTCAATGCTAAGGCTTCCTGCCAAAATGGAACTGTAGAGGAGAGTTTACTGAACAAGCCAGTACCTGCCACATACCAGTACTGCCATCTGTTGAGGAGTTACAAAGGTGGAGGCATTACTTTTCATTCAACCCTCGTATATTCAGAAAATGCAGACCCAATGCTGGGTACATAGGTTAGTTTGATATAAAATGCATAAATAAATGCCCATACTAGTGCCGTGTGTGTGCTAACTGGATTTCATGTTCGAGTAAGTATCTTAGTGTTGCCAAAATCACTAAAGGTGTTTTTTTTTGGGGGGGGGGGGGAAATCTTTATCTTTCAGACATGTATACTCTGCCTTTAAGAAACATTTCCCAGGGTAGCTTTGAAAAATCTAAGCACTCTTATCCATTGAAAGAAATGCAGGCGAACTCAAAACAAACTAAATCGAATCAAAACATTCAAGAAAACGAAAAAGTCTTCAGCTGGTGCCAATATTATATCAACAGGGATGTCACGTGAGCCTTAGTCATGTTAGAACATATTTTATGCCCGGTGTTACATTTGCTTATATTAATCTTGATTGCCATTTTGCTGCCCTCCCTCCCAGTCTGGAGGGAAACCTGTGCAATCTGTATTTATTCTTGCTCCCCTAAAGTGGCACGCGGCTTCTAATTCTGGAGATAAGAATTACCAGAATTGAAAAACGAGAAGCTCCTGTGCCTCTGATGGTTGCTTACCACTCAACCAAGTAACACCTACTGAAATTCTCATGTTCACACAACCATTTAAAGCACAAGAGCTCTCTCCAGCTTCCACTACTGGAGATGACAGAGCGCATCCTGAGTGATTGATGACCTCACTTTCTATTTGATCAAATCTCCTTTTAAAAGGAAGGCATGTAAGAGAGAATTTGCTAAATCTGCCTTCCAGTTCAACCTGAGTGATTTCAGTAATAAAATGGAAAAACTATAGTCTGGGACAATTGAATTACACACAAAACAGACGATTCTGCATGAAAGTGGATACCATAAATGTGTTGTTTGTAGCTGGTATCAGTGGACTTTGAAATGTGTGCTCGTTGTCCTAGATTGTTGTCTTCAAACTCCCCTCCCTCTATTGATCAACTAAAAGTGCACCAGAGGATAAATAGGATACAGTCCCTTAAGTGAAGTGACTTGGGAATCTTCCATTGCTCTCTCTGGCATTCTTACTCTGTAATACTGGAAATGGTGCCAGAAGTTGGAAACAACTCGAAGGCACACAACAACAAAGTACAGGAACATTCGTTGCTCTTTTTCTGCCATACTCTTTTCTAGATGCCCTTACTCTTGGTACAATGTCCAGAGGATGGAAAATTCCCTTTTGCACTATAACTCTTGGAATTCAACTGTTAATATTGCCAGTGGCCATGATGGAGGATTCTGGTAGGATCATTTGGCACGCAGACTTACTGGCAAATGTACCCCCATTGAGAATAACAATGGACTCCCATAAGATGCATATCTTATTTATTGTATCATATTTAGTTATTGTATCATAGGAAACCTGCTACAAAACAGGAACTTTTTTGTTGAGTTCCAGGGCCAAAGAAAGAGATGGCGAAAACAGAAGAACAGCCTGCCTCAAGGGGGCATGCTTGCTCCATCAATGTTCAGCATTTACAGAAATGACCAGCCACTGCCAGAAGGGACAGAGTTTCATCTATGCTGATGATCGTGGCATTACCAGCCAAGCAGGAAGCTTTGAGATGGTTGAACAGAAGCTCTCCAAAGCTCTAGGTGCTCTTACTGCCTATTACAGGGAAAACCAGCTGATCCCTAATCCATCCAACACAGACGTGTGCTTTTCACCTTAAGAACAGACAAGCATCCCAAGCTCTGAGGATTACCTGGGAAGTAATACTACTGGAGCATTGCAGCACACCTAAATACCTGGGAGTCACTCTGGACCATGCTGACCTACAAGAAACACTGCCTGAATATCAAGCAAAAAGTGGGCGCTAGAAACAATATCATACGAAAGCAGACTGGGACAACCTGGGGATTACAACCAGACATAGTGAAGACATCTTCCCTTGCACTATGCTACTCTGCTGCTGAGTATGCATGCCCAGTGTGGAACACATCTCGCCATGCTAAAACAATGGATGTGGCTCTTAATGAGACATGCTGCATTATCACGGGGTGTCTGCGCCCTACACCACTGGAGAAATTACAATGTTTAGCCGGTATTGCACCACCTGACATCCGCCGGGAAGTAGCAGCCAATAGTAAAAGGACCAAGGCAGTGACATCTCCAGCTCATCCCGTTTGGGTATTAGCCAGCACGTCAATGACTGAAATCAAGAAATACTTTTCTAAGATCTACAGAGACACTCGCTGGAACACCTCAGCAAGCGAGAGTCCAAAAGTGGCAGGCTCAAACCCAGAACCTCAATCAATGGCTGATACCAAATGAGAGACTCCCCCCTACAAAGGAAACTGGGCACCTTGGAAGGCGCTGAACAGACTGCACTCTGGTACCACGAGATGCAGAGCCAACCTTAAGAAATGGGGCTACAAAGTGGAATCCACGACATGCAAGTGTGGAGAAGAGCAAACTACAGACCATCTGCTGCTATTCAACCTGAGCCCTGCTACATGCACAATGGAGGACCTTCTTATAGTAACACCAGAGGCACTGCAAGTGGCCAGCTACTGGTCAAAGGACATTTAATCAACTACCAAGCTTGCAAACTTTGTGTTTTGTTTGTTTGTTTGTTTTAAAAAATGCAATACAACTGTTTGGTTTGCTCCTGACACGATAAATAAAATTGCATCAGAAGCGAATCGAGGGTACAGTTGTAATGTATTTAAAAACACAAAGTTTTAAAACTTGGCATTATACTAAATGTCCTTTGACCAGTAGCTAGCCACTTGGAGTGCCTCTGGTGTTGCTATAAGAAGGTCCTCCATTCTGCATGTGGCAGGGCTCAAACTACATTGTAATATGTGGTATGTGGTTTGCTCTTCTCCACACTCACATGTTGTGGACTCCACTTTGTGGCCCCATTTCTTAAGGTTGGCTCTGTATCTCATGGTGCCAGAACACAGTTTGATCAGTGCCTTCCAAGTCGCCCAGTGTTCTCTGATGGTCTTTGGCGATCCCTCTGACATCCCTGTCACAACCCTTCCAGAGGTCCCAACCCCTAGGTTGAGAAACACTGGACTAGGTGGCCCAAGTCTTCCAACTCTATTATTCTGTGATTCTACTTCAATTACAACATGCTCACGAGGAACATAAGTAAAGATGATGATAATCATGCTAACTGGAGCATGGATAAAGAAGCTAGAACACAAAAATACTGGAAGAAGATCCTTCTTCCCCCTTTCCCAAAGGTACACACAGGCATTCCAGTTTCCATCTTCAGGCTTGGTCTTTCTGCACATTCAGATTGCACTTCCTAAATTTCCTGTGCTATTGCTCTCTTGGATATTTGTTGTCTGAACAACCTTACAGGATTGTTGTGAGAACACAGGAAGGAGAAGCAGTCACCTAGGGGCCACTGGTGAAGAGGTTGAATATTCCATGATTTAAGAAATATGGCACAAATGTGTAGATCAGTGGTTCTCAAGCTTCCTAATGTCGTGGCCCCTTAATACAGTTCCTCATGTTGTGGTGACCCCCAACCATAAAATTATTTTCGTTGCTACTTCATAACTGTCATTTTGCTACTGTTATGAATCATAATTTAAATATCTGATATGCAGGATGTATTTTCATTCAGTGGACCAAATTTGGCACAAATATTCAATAGGCCCAAATTTGAATACTGGTGGGGTTGGGAGGATTGATTTTGTCATTTGGGAGTTGTAGCTGCTGAGATTTATAGTTCACTTACCATCAACGAGCATTCTGAACTCCACCAAAGATGGAGTTGAACCAAACTTGGCACACAGAACTCCCATGATCAGCAGAAAACACTGGAAGGGTTCAGTGTGCATTGACCTTGAGTTTTGGAGTTGTAGTTCACCTACCTCCAGAGAGCACTGTGGACTCAAACAATGATGGATCTAGACCAAACTTAACACAAATACTCAATATGCCCAAATGTGATCACTGGTGGAGTTTGAGGAAAATAGACCTTGACATTTGGGAGTTGCAATTGCTGGGATTTACCTACAATCAAAGAGCATTCTGAACCGCACCAACAATAGAATTGAACCAATCTTGGCACACAGAACTCCCATGACCAACAGAAAGTATTGGGTTTGGTGGGCATTGACATTGAGTTTTGGAGTTTTAGTTGATCTACATCCAGAGAGCACTGTGGACTCAAACAATGTGGATCTGAACCAAACTTGGCATGAATACTCAATATGCCCAAATGGGAACACTGATGGAGTTTGGGGAAATAGACCTTCACATTTGGGAGTTGCTGGGATTTACAGCTCACCTACAATCAAAGAGCATTCCAAATCCCACCAACAACAGAACTGGGCCAAGCTTCCCATATGGAACCCCCATGGCCAACATAAAATACTGAATTTTCTGATGGCCTTTGGTGACCTCCCTGACACCCTCTCATGATTCCCCCCAGAGGTCCCGATCCCCAGGTTGAGAAACGCTGGGGGGTTTTGTATGCCTCTTCATAAAAACACACAGATGCAACATGGGTTCAGATCCACAGTCTTTATTCTGCTCCCTAATAAATAAGCCCTGGTACATCTGTGGAATAGAACACACAGGATTGTTAACACTGAACACAGCTAAAAAAATGTAGGGAGAAAAGGGTAGGTAGAAATCTGAGCCTCCAGAACGCCAAGGGACAGAGACCATAGAGCTGGCAGACATACACCCCTCCCCAGGAGGGAGCAGATTTCAATCCCCCCCTCAGGCAGTAATGGAAGGGCCCCACAGACCCAGGCTGGCAGTGAAATCTCCTTTTGAAGTGATAGTATAGTTTGGGGGCACAGTACTCCCTCCATGGAACAATTACAACAAGCATAGCAGTCATTGTTCTACACTCCGGTTTGCTAAGGCATCGCCTTCCCTGCCAAAGTCTGGCAAGATGATGCTAAACAAAGAGGGGCACTCCGACACCCTGCAAACCTCATCTCAGGAAATATAGGAACCATTCTAAACTGCTGGTGCGTGCAAACTGGAATCAATTGTGATTCTTGCCCTAGAGCAACTGGTGGACTTGGGAGTTGACAGATACTGTTGGACTCCAGTTCCCATCAGCCTCAACTGAACCTGAGCTATACTGGGAAAATTCCTTTGACAAACAATATCCAGAACCAGCAGTGGCTCTGTTGCAGGATTCTGGGAAAAGTAATTTTTCCGCACCCTGGATGGGAGCGGCACTTGGATGCGATGTTGTGTAACTTTCCTACCATTTTCCCAATGAACTCCTCCAGAACTCAAAGTGCCTTGGCCCCGTTTCCCTGCGTGGCAATGTCATACTGAGGATCACAGCTAAGCATTTCACTCTCAGAGGTAATGTTGAAAAAGTCCCTTTAATGAAACTGTCAGGCCCACATAAGGAAGAGAAGAGGAGGCCCGAGGGAATCAAGGAAGGAGCCCATGGTGCGATTTGAGCTTTTTACTCAACTGTCTGTACACGAGTGAGTAAAAAAGGACTGGGAGATGGATTTGAGGCCGTTTGCTGTCTACAGCATGAAAGGAAATGGGTTATTACTGTCCCAGCTTTTGGCTGAAGCCTCAACACGAGAGGCAGGTACAAGCACCAGACTCTGTCCCTGGGATCTCTTCCCCTGGACACACACAACGGTTGGAAAGAAAAGAGGATGCTGGAGTAGCAAGTCAGAAACTCTCTGAGGTCCTGCGGGGAATATAAATAGCACTTAAAAGGGGAGGGAGTCAATTGAAGCCACTGCACAGACCCTCAGAGAGAGACAGAGAGAGAAAAACTGAAGGAGATAATGTCCAGGCCATTGGATCCCTGAAGCAGGACCGGAGGAGGGAATCCCTTGCTGTCAGTGGCACACTTCAGGATAAAGTTCAGGGAATGAACTGGCAAGGAGCACAATGTTGTTCCCATTACCCACCCACCCATCAGGTCTGGGTGCCACCGAGCCAGCAGCAGTTTTTGAGGTGGGGTCTGGAATCGTCTCCAAAAGTCCAGTGAAACCCTCAACCGGGGGAGTCATTGGGGTTTCACTCTGGCTCCAAGGGAGGTTCAGCCACCGTGATGCCCTGGTACAGCTTCTCAAGGGAGATCTTCATCTGGTGGAAAAAAGTTGATGATATTAATTATTAATATAATTATTCATTATTATTAATGTTTTAATTGTTTTTATGTTATTGCTCGCATTGAATCGTGCCGTTTGTAAACCACCCTGAGTCGCCCTCGGGCTGAGAATGGCAGTACATAAATATGGTAAATAAATAAATAAATAAATGAATAATTCTCCTGGGATAAAAAAAGGTGTTGTTATTCTCCAGGGATAAAATGGATGCCAAGATTTAAGGGGCATTAGAAGGGCCAAGTTGGGCTTTATGGACTGTTTCCCTCATCATGGAAGCAGGTACAAAGGGAGGGGTTTAGTGAAAATAGTGGTACAGATGATGGATTAGATCAAGGTTCTAGTCCTCACTAAGCCATGAAAATAAGTGGATGAACTTGGACCAATCACTCTTTCTCCATCCATCACAAGAACATAAAACTGCTGCTCTGGGCCAGAGTGAAGAGAGAGGCCAGGGGACAGTTCCATCTTGTCTCCTACATATGTCATCTCCTGGGGACCCCTCCCCCCCAGCACCAACTGCTACTCTGGGCCAGAGTGAAGAGAGAGGGGGGCTAGGGGACAGTTCCATCTTGTCTCCTGCATATGTCATTTCCTGGGGACCCCTCCCCCCCAGCACCAACTGCCACTCTGGGCCAGAGTGAAGAGAGAGGGGACTAGGGAACAGTTCCATCTTGTCTCCTACATATGTCATCTCCTGGGGACCCCTCCCCCCCCAGCACCAACTGCTACTCTGGGCCAGAGTGAAGAGAGAGGGGGGCTAGGGGACAGTTCCATCTTGTCTCCTACATATGTCATCTCCTGGGGACCCCTCCCCCCCAGCACCAACTGCTACTCTGGGCCAGAGTGAAGAGAGAGGGGGGCTAGGGGACAGTTCCATCTTGTCTCCTGCATATGTCATTTCCTGGGGACCCCTCCCCCCCAGCACCAACTGCCACTCTGGGCCAGAGTGAAGAGAGAGGGGGCTAGGGAACAGTTCCATCTTGTCTCCTACATATGTCATCTCCTGGGGACCCCTCCCCCCCAGCACCAACTGCTACTCTGGGCCAGAGTGAAGAGAGAGGGGGCTAGGGAACAGTTCCATCTTGTCTCCTACATATGTCATTTCCTGGGGACCCCTCCCCCCCAGCACCAACTGCCACTCTGGGCCAGAGTGAAGAGAGAGGGGGCTAGGGAACAGTTCCATCTTGTCTCCTACATATGTCATTTCCTGGGGACCCCTCCCCCCCAGCACCAACTGCCACTCTGGGCCAGAGTGAAGAGAGAGGGGACTAGGGAACAGTTCCATCTTGTCTCCTACATATGTCATCTCCTGGGGACCCCTCCCCCCCAGCACCAACTGCTACTCTGGGCCAGAGTGAAGAGAGAGGGGGCTAGGGGACAGTTCCATCTTGTCTCCTACATATGTCATCTCCTGGGGACCCCTCCCCCCCAGCACCAACTGCTACTCTGGGCCAGAGTGAAGAGAGAGGGGGGCTAGGGGACAGTTCCATCTTGTCTCCTGCATATGTCATTTCCTGGGGACCCCTCCCCCCCAGCACCAACTGCCACTCTGGGCCAGAGTGAAGAGAGAGGGGGCTAGGGAACAGTTCCATCTTGTCTCCTACATATGTCATCTCCTGGGGACCCCTCCCCCCCAGCACCAACTGCTACTCTGGGCCAGAGTGAAGAGAGAGGGGGGCTAGGGGACAGTTCCATCTTGTCTCCTGCATATGTCATTTCCTGGGGACCCCTCCCCCCCAGCACCAACTGCCACTCTGGGCCAGAGTGAAGAGAGAGGGGGCTAGGGGACAGTTCCATCTTGTCTCCTACATATGTCATCTCCTGGGACCCCTCCCCCCCAGCACCAACTGCTACTCTGGGCCAGAGTGAAGAGAGAGGGGGCTAGGGGACAGTTCCATCTTGTCTCCTGCATATGTCATCTCCTGGGGACCCCTCCCCCCCAGCACCAACTGCTACTCTGGGCCAGAGTGAAGAGAGAGGGGGCTAGGGGACAGTTCCATCTTGTCTCCTGCATATGTCATTTCCTGGGGACCCCTCCCCCCCAGCACCAACTGCTACTCTGGGCCAGAGTGAAGAGAGAGGGGGCTAGGGGACAGTTCCATCTTGTCTCCTGCCTATGTCATCTCCTGGGGACCCCTCCCCCCCAGCACCAACTGCTACTCTGGGCCAGAGTGAAGAGAGAGGGGGCTAGGAGACAGTTCCATCTTGTCTCCTGCATATGTCATCTCCTGGGGACCCCTCCCCCCCAGCACCAACTGCTACTCTGGGCCAGAGTGAAGAGAGAGGGGGCTAGGGGACAGTTCCATCTTGTCTCCTACATATGTCATCTCCTGGGGACCCCTCCCCCCCCAGCACCAACTGCTACTCTGGGCCAGAGTGAAGAGAGAGGGGGGCTAGGGGACAGTTCCATCTTGTCTCCTACATATGTCATCTCCTGGGGACCCCTCCCCCCCAGCACCAACTGCTACTCTGGGCCAGAGTGAAGAGAGAGGGGGGCTAGGGGACAGTTCCATCTTGTCTCCTACATATGTCATCTCCTGGGGACCCCTCCCCCCCAGCACCAACTGCTACTCTGGGCCAGAGTGAAGAGAGAGGGGGGCTAGGGGACAGTTCCATCTTGTCTTCTGCATATGTCATCAGTTGGGGACCCCTCCCTCCCAGCACCAACTGCTACTCTGGGCCAGAGTGAAGAGAGAGGGGGTCAGAGGACAGTTCCATCTTGTCTCCTGCATATGTCATCTCCTGGGGACCCCTCCCCCCCAGCACCAACTGCTACTCTGGGCCAGAGTGAAGAGAGAGGGGGCTAGGGGACAGTTCCATCTTGTCTCCTACATATGTCATCTCCTGGGGACCCCTCCCCCCCAGCACCAACTGCTACTCTGGGCCAGAGTGAAGAGAGAGGGGGGCTAGGGGACAGTTCCATCTTGTCTCCTACATATGTCATCTCCTGGGGACCCCTCCCCCCCAGCACCAACTGCTACTCTGGGCCAGAGTGAAGAGAGAGGGGGGCTAGGGGACAGTTCCATCTTGTCTCCTACATATGTCATCTCCTGGGGACCCCTCCCCCCCAGCACCAACTGCTACTCTGGGCCAGAGTGAAGAGAGAGGGGGGCTAGGGGACAGTTCCATCTTGTCTTCTGCATATGTCATCAGTTGGGGACCCCTCCCTCCCAGCACCAACTGCTACTCTGGGCCAGAGTGAAGAGAGAGGGGGTCAGAGGACAGTTCCATCTTGTCTCCTGCATATGTCATCTCCTGGGGACCCCTCCCCCCCAGCACCAACTGCCGCTCTGGGCCAGAGTGAAGAGAGATGGGGACAGTTCACCTTGCCTCCTGTGCTATGCTAATAATATAATATAATATAATATAATATAATATAATATAATATAATATAATATAATATTTATAGTATTATAATGTGTTGCAATATAATACTACTACTAATAATATATTATAATTATATATTTATATTACATGTAATATTATAATATAATGGTATAGTACATTATAGTACCGTAATATTTAATACTGATATTATACTATGCTAATAACATAATATATTGTATGCATATATATCTTGTAAGCTGCTCTGAGTCCCCTTCGGGGTGAGAAGAGTGGCATATTAATGTCGTAAATAAATAAACAAGAAAGAGTACATTGCTGTGAGTTTTCTGGGCTGTATGGCCATGTTCCAGAATCATTCTTTTCTGACGTTTCACCCACATTTATAGCAGGTATCCTCAGGGGTTGTGAGGTCTGTTGGAAACTGGGCAAGTGAGGTCTATATACCTGTGGAATGTCCGCTGAGGCAGCTGTAAATGTTGCAACTGGCCACCTTGATTAATGGTCTTGTAGCTTCAAAGCCTGGCTGGTTGTTGGGGGGGGGGGGGTGTTAGCTGGCCTCAATTAATTCTTGTCTGGAATTCCCCTATTTTTTTGATTTTTGCTCTTTGACCAAGAGAAATAACATATCCACCGAATAAGCAGCGAGAGCCCATTCAATTTATAACCCTAGAGCTGCTGGATTTTTCATGAACACTATCAGAGCTTGGAAACACTACTTTATAGTTTCCAGATGCTGTCAATTCCAAGCTCTGCACCTTGCCTGATTCCTCATGGAAATCCCTATCTACTGGCATTACCTCATCCAGCAGCTCTACTGACGCCTTGAGGATCTGTTTCCACTTCTGGACTTCCACACTGTGGAACCGCTTCTGCAGCTCCAGGATCTCAGCCCATTCTGATGCTGTCTGTGGTAGCTTTCTGTCATGGAAAAGCAAGAGAACACAGTGGTCACAGACAACAGGAAATGTCATCCATCTCCCAATCATCACCACCCCTTTTGTGTCCACCATTGCCATCTCTCTTGTGGTGTTTTGAAATGCAATGAACTTGCCTCCCAGAATTGCCATTGCTCCAGTCTTCTGACTATCCATTGAGCTGTTTGATACTACTGATTTTACATGCAACATTTCAGATTGCCAGAGAGGAAACAATCTCCTTCCTAGAATCATAGAGTTGGAAGAGAGCTTGTCCAACTCCCTGCCAAGAAGCAGGAAAATTTCATTCAAAGCACCCCCAGCAGATGGCCATCCAGCCTCTGCTTAAAAGCCTCCAAAGAAGGAGTCTTCACTACACTTTGGGCCAGCGGGTTCCACTGCTGAATAGCTCTCACAATCAGGACGTTCTTTCTAATGTGCCGGTGGAATCTCCTTTCCTGTAGTTTGAAGTTGTTCAACGTCCTTGTTTCCAGGGAAGCAGAAAGCAAGCTTTCTCCCTCCTCCCTATGACTTCCCCATACATATTATTACATGGCTCTCATCAGTCTCCTCTTCTGCAGGCTAAACATGCCCAGTTCTTTAAGCAGCTCCTCATAGGGTTTGTTCTCCAGACCCTTGATTATTTCAGTCGCCCTCCTCTGGACACACTCCAGCTTGTTAACATCTCCTTTAATTTATGGTGCCCAGAATTGGACACAGTATTCAAGATGTGGTCTACTCAAGGCAGAACAGAGGGGTACAATGACTTCCCTAGATCGACTATTCCTGACGTCTATCCCTGAAATCTTGCATTCTCAGGTAGAAACCCAAACTCAAGCATTCAAATCAATGCTTTATGGAAGCAACAAGGAATGTGCAGCTGCCCAAGTGCTCTTAAATTGCAGCTCCCATCAGCCTTCACCAGCACTGTCAAGGAAGCTGTTTCGAAATATCGGATGAGCTACATAATTCTATCTCATACTTTACAAACTATCTTTTCAGGTATCGTCCAAAGTCTCATGTTGTTGTTGTTATTTGTTCAGTCACTTCCAACTCTTTGTGTCTGCATGGACCAGCCCACACCAGAGCTCCCTGTCAGCCGTGGCCACCCCCAGCTCCTTTAATATCAAGCCAGTCACTTCAAGGATACCACCCATCTATCTTGCCCTTGGTCAGCCCCTCTTCCTTTTTCCTTCTATTTTCCCCAGCAGCATTGTCTATTCCAATGAATTCCAGAGAATTACTTTTCAATGTTGTTAAACATTAAGCCCCCAGTGGCACAGCAGATTAAAGCGCTGAGCTGCTGAACTTGCTGACCGAAAGGTTGGCCGTTCGAATCTGAGGAGCAGGGTGAGCTCTCACGGTTTCCCCAGTTTCTGCCAACCTAACAGTTTGAAACCATGCAAATGTCAGTAAATCAACAGGTACCACTTCTGTTGGAAGGTAATGGCGCTCCATGCCGTCATGCTGGCCACATGACCTTGGAGATGTCTACGGACAACGCTGACTATTCGGCTTAGAAATGGAGATGAGCACCATCCTCCAGAGTCAGGCCCAACTAGACTCAATGTCAAGGGGAAATGTTTACCTTTACTTAATCATTTTTAATGACCTGATTAAGATGGTGCCTTCTTTCCACACAAAGACAAATCTTGGTGCTGCTCTCCCACCTTTTGAAGCAGAATATTGACAACATTTTGAGTTGTAATAGAATTCCAGAATGAAATGAATATTTTTTATTATGAATGTAAGAATGAAGATAGAGTAATTTTACTGTTTTGTTGATCTTTTTCCTACTCCTCATCTCTTCCCAGTTTCTCACCCGTTGGAGAGGGCATAAGCCTGCCAGGATTCGAAAGTGCGGGCTGTATGCTCCAGAGACCAGAGCCGGTAGAACAGCATCATGTTGAGGATGACCAAAACCACCAGGCTGCAGAGAAGCAGAAATGGGTTAGAAAGTGAAGCAACCATTGAGGGTGTACCACTTCAGATGGTGAGGGGAATTGCTCACATGCCTGAAGGGCCCTCTATCAACCTTCCACATCTGAAGCCAGTATGGCCCTTGAATAAATTTATCAAAGTCAGGACTGACACCTACTAAGTCCTCAAAGACTGTTTTTAGAAGACAGCAAGTTAGCTGATGCTAATTTGAGTCCTTTCTCAAAATAGCTAAAAGCCTCACCTATAGTTATGGACAATCCTGAAACCAGAGAGTTGACTGAAACAACATGCTGAGACAAAGGAATGCAAGTTAGGATGGAGATGTGGTATGATATATCTGGATGCGGAAGGAGCACTCTTGGTAAGAGACCACTGCAACACAAGCTCTCACAATTCCCAACAGCTGGTAAACTGCCTAGGATTTCTGAGAGTTGAAGTCCTAAACTCCCGGAGGACCAAATGTTGGGACCCATTCCTCTAGACCGGTGGTTCTCAACCTATGGCTCCCCAGATGTTTTGGCCTTCAACTCCCAGAAATCCTAACAGCTGGTAAACTGGCTGGAATTTCTGGGAGTTGTAGCCAAAACACCTGGGGACCCACAGGTTGAGAACTACTGCTCCAGAGACAGGTCTGTATATGTGCTTGGCATGATTCAATGATAATGTCCAAGGTACAACCTTCTTTTTAAACTTTATGCCCTTTAACAACTCTCTCTGCACTTCTTTGTAAACTAATTATAATAAAATGCAGCAACTTCTAGAACTGTAATCTCAGGTACATTAAACACCTTCTTGGGCTGTATATATTATTACTGATCACTGAGCAGAGGAAAAAAGCAAGAGCTAGAGGGTCAGGAACATCCACAGGGTAAATGTATACAACAAGCTCCTGATTTCACTCTATCCCTACCAATATCTGCTTCAGCCTCCATGTAATGTAATGAGAAATATTTTTCAGTTACATTTCTTTTCTCTTTTTTTGCTTAGTAAAAAGTTGAACTTTTGAACTTAATACTGTATTTCTTCAATTCTAAGATGCCATCAATTGTAAGAGGCACCCTAATTTCAGTACCAACAGAGAATATATTTATTTATTTTATTTACGACATTTATATGCCGCCCTTCTCACCCTGAAGGGGACTTAGAGCGGCTTACAAGATATATACCTACAATATATTATATTATTAGGATAGTACAATATCAGTATTATATATTACTATACTGTACTATACCATTATATTGTAATATTATTAGTAATATTATATGTAATATAAAATATATAATTATAATATCATATTATTAGTAGTATTATGTTGCATTACATTATAATATTATAAATATTATATGTATATATAAAATTATATTATATTATATTATATTATATTATTAGTATAGCACAGGAGACAAGGTGGAACTGTCCCCTGGCCCCCCCTCGCTTCACTCTGGCCCAGTACAACAGTTGGTGTTGAGGATTACTCTCTGTTGGTTACACTCCCCCTGAAGACACAGGTTCACAACTTGGGAGTGATCCTGGACTCATCGCCGAGCCTGGAACTTCAGGTTTCAGCGGTGGCTAGAGGAGCATTCGCACAATTAAAACTTGCGCGCCAGCTGCGTCTGAACCTTGAGAAGTCAGACTTGGCCACGATGGTACACTCTCTTGTTACATCTCGAATAGATTACTGCAATGCGCTCTACATGGGGTATATCCTTTCTGTATAAGGATAAAGGCAAAATATAAATAAATTGTCGAAAGACCTCTTCATTTTGCCTATGATGGTCTCCTCCTACTCTTCCAGGTTGTGAGCAGAGGTCTTTTGCTCTTTGATCCTTCAAACTGGAGATGCTGGAGACCTTTTCAAAGCCAAGCATGAATTTTACCTCTGAGCTACACTCCCTCCCCAGCACCTTAAACCTTTTCACATACAGATATCTTGAGTTCAAGGCTTGTGAATCACTCATTTCTCCCTCACTCCCTCCTCATAACATTAAAAGTACAAGGCACAATCACTTATTGGTATATTCAGCACTGACATCTGACATCTCCCTGTGGAATATCAGTGGCATGTAGCTCATCAGATCAGTTTTTAATGAAGGCAAAAATAGGAATTAACACAGGTAAAGATGACAGTGAATATGGAAGACAGAGAAGGAAGTCATGCCATTTAGCTGAAGTGGTCGCAAGCACTCCACTACTGTTAGGAAACTAATAGGTGTGATCCGACATCATGATGTGTGACAACCCTTCCAGATTAGGAGCCCTATACACTTCTAAAGTGATGGCTGATGACACTGAAATTGTGATGTAAATGTAGAGTGGGATATCAGCTGAGCTGAAGGACACAAAAAAACATCCAGTCAAAACAGAACTGTGTGTGGCCTGCCTTTGTGCTGCTTTGGGCTGAAGCTGGTCCTGGATGCATCTGGAGCCTCTTACATAGCTTGCTTTCCTATTCAAGAGAAGCTTCTAGTCCTCAGGGCTCAGACAATATGTTCTGAAAACTTGTGAGCAGTGAAAAGTGAAAGCCGAAGCCACAGAAATGAAGACCGAATGGGGCTAAAGAGGCTATCAATAGGCAGCTTATAATGTACTGCAATATAATACTAAAATAATAATAATAATAATAATAATATACTAATAATATACGAATACGAATATTATATATTATAATTATATCTTTATATTACATGTAATATTACTAATAATATTACAATATAATGGTATAGTACAATATAGTAACATATAATACTGTTATTGTACTATGCTAATAATATAATATATTGTATGTATATATATCTTGTAAGCCGCTCTGAGTCCCCTTCAGTGTGAAAGGGGCGGCATATAAATGTAGCAAATAAATAAATAAATTACATAGGTTCGTGTCTCTAATGAGTGGATTAGAGAAGACAAAAATCAGATAACAATGCAGTTTTCTGTACTTTGCTTACTATTACATTTCAGGCTACCTAGTTATGGAACTGTACAATCTTCGTAGCTTTCCATGGCTGATACCGAATGAGAGACTCCCTCCTGGACACACAGAAGGCTGCGCGACTTGGAAGGCACTGAACAGACTGCGCTCTGGCAGCACGAGATGCAGAGCCAACCTTCAGAAATGGGGCTACCAATTTAATGCATTAAATTAGCTTACACATGAAATTTAAATCCAGTCAACCAAAACAATGCACATGACATTAAAAGGGTAATGAATTGAATGTTGAAAGTTGGAACTCATGTTCTTTAGGGATGTAATGGCAACATGGCATTAGTCCCTTTGCTTTAGACTTCCAATTTCCATGTATTCTATGTATTGGTATTCTGCTGTTATGATTATGATGGCCTTGATACACAGAAAGAAAATCTTTCTGTTGCCATTATGTATTCTGCCTTGTTCTAATTACAGGAAAGGTGGGTTATAAATGGAAATAATGATAAATTGAGTGTGGAATTAACCTCATTGAACTGCTAATATATATTCCTGAAGGTGAACAGATGGATTGATGCTATGAGAGTAAACTTTTTTTTTCTCTGTGATGCACTCCTCACACTTACATAGCAATGTATTCCTTAGATTCATGATTGGCAGCCAGGTTGGACCTTGAGCCCTTTGGCAATGCATAAAATAGTGCATTAAGATTGAGAAAGCAAAGCAGGAAAAAGATTTGGTGTGCAGTTCCAAATTACTTCATGGTCTCTTTGCAGGCCCAAGCTCCAACAAGGCAATTCATATTTGTGGCTATGGACACACAATGTATTATGTAGTTATTTGTTTATATAGGAATTCTGTTTGCTTATCAAACCCCACTGCTCCTCCTTCTTGGGCTCCTTCCTCATAAATAGACTTTTCAAAATTCCTATCTCACCCAGGGTTTTAACGTTTTAACATTTTATCTTGCACATTTGGTCCGCCCTTTGTGTTTGATTTTTATTATGTTGTTTTGCACTGTTTATTTTATTTTGTTAACTTCATGTATTTTGTATCATGTATTGTTTATTTTGCTTATTCTCTGTTGTTTTTATTGATGTGTTGTTGGGCTTGGCCTCATGTAAGCCGCTCCGAGTCGCTTGGGGAGATGGTGGTGGGGTATAAATAAAGTTATTATTATTATTATTATTATTATTATTATTATTATTGTGATGCAAGTTTTCTGTTATTTTGTGTTTAACTTTGCTGTATTATTTTTGGGCTTGTCTTTATGTTAGCCACCCTGAGTCCCCTTTGGGGAGATGGTGGCGGGGTATAAATAAAGATGATGATGATGATAATAATTATTATTATATAATATATAATTATATTATTATTATTATTATTATTAGGAATGTATTTATTGGAGATGGAAATTCATGTGCTTTTTGGTTTATGTCAGTACTGCAAATGTGGTATCTGTTCCACCTGAATAGAACTGAAATCTTTGTTTTATAGTCATTTTTTGTAAATAGAGGGTGAATCATATTGAGATATTAAATAAAAATATGCTTTCCTGGTTTAGAAAGAAAGAAAGACAGACAGACAGACATAAAGAGAGGGGGCTACCAAGTAGAGTCCACGACATGAGCGTGTAAGGAAGAGCAAACTACCGAAAACCTACTACTGCAACCTGAGCCCTGCCAAATGCACAATGGAGGACCGTCTCACAGCGACACCATAGGCACTCCAAGGGGCCAACTACTGGTCAAAGGACATTTAGTATAATGCCAAGTTTGTAACTTTGTTTACATTTTAACTGTACTCTCATTTCACTTCTGACACGATAAATAAATAATAAGCTTTCCATATAGGGCAGAGTACGTCACAGTCTTGAGCACGAAACAACCACTAAGTGAAATGAACAATCAAAATACAGCAAAAAAGGAAAATGGAGATGAACTGTAACACTAGGAAGGAGTAACTAAGGAGACGAACAGAGACAAATAAATAACGACAGAGGCAGAAAAAGGAGCTATTTGTGACTGTGGTAGAGAAAGGGCGATGGCGCATGATTGGCAAAGGCAGGAAAGGGCAGGAAAGGATGGTATGTGTGTAAGCAGCAGGATCAGAGCAGGATGGGGAGCAAGATCAAAAGCGTGCCTGAACCAGAGAAGCAGGGAGCGACCATTTGCATACAGTACCTCACACAGATCCTGTGCGGAGGCAGAAATGGGAGAAGGAGAGAAAGAAAGGCGTGAAGCTTTGCTCCTGTTCCTCACCCCCCAGCAGAACAGAAACAAAAAACAAGCAGGAGGTCCTAGCCTGATGGGTTCCTCTTTCCAACACTTTCTCTACTTTTAAAACAAGGAGTTGTTAGCTGTCTGTACCGTTTGAACAGAAGCTGCACATTCAGAAGAAGCACGGGTGGAGAGTGGTTTTAGAAACAGCAGGAAAATCTTTATATTGAGGTTAATAATTTGTTCACCTAGTACAATCTCTCACACCAAAAGTGACTTGCACCAGAAGCAACTTGCAGCTTCTCAAACCTAGTACAATGGAGCCCCCAGTGGCGCAATGGGTTAGCTCCTTGTGCTGGCTAAACTGCTGACCAAAAGGTTGGCAGTTCAAATCCGGTGAGCAGGGTGAGCTCCTGACTGTCAGGTCCAGCTTCCCACAAGAGAAGACTCCCACAGGATGGTAAAACATCTGGGCGTCCCCTGGGCAACATCCTTGCAGGCGGCCAATTCTCTCACACCTAAAGTGACTTGCAGTTTCTCAAGTCACTCCTGACATGAAAAAAACAAAACCTAGTACTATGTTATCTATTCAGATTGGCAGTGGGCAGACGGCCAATTCTCTCACACCAGAAGTGACTTGCAGTTTCTCAAGTCACTCCTGACATGGAAAAAAAAACTAATACTATGTTATCTACTCAGATTGGCAGTGGGCAGACGGCCAATTCTCTCACACCAGAAGTGACTTGCAGTTTCTCAAGTAACTCCTGACATGAAAAAACCAAAACAAAACCTAGTATTATGTTATCTACTCAGACTGGCAGTGGGTCTCAAGGCTCCTGAAACAATTTTTACTCAAAACCTTCTATGTAATCCAGTGGTTCTCAACCTGGGGTCCCCAGATGTTTTTTGGTCTTCAACTCCCAGAAATCCTAACAGCTAGTAAACTTACCGGGATTTCTGGGAGTTGTAGGCCCAAAACATCTGGGGACCCCAGGTTGAGAACCACTGATCTAATCCTTTCACAACTGGAAGTCTCTGACATACACCTCAACAGAACTATGAACTATCTGGAAATGTCACAGAACTACCACTACACTTTTAATCCCCCCATAAAAATAAAGTGGTGAACTGAGGCCACATGGTATGTGTCAGAAATATTAAAAATTAACTAGATATTTGTAATTACAAAAATGTGAGTCAAGCACTGAAAGGGTTAAATGGATGCAATGACTTAGCAAAAGTTGTAGTTCTATATAAGTAGGTATGTCTGCATCCTAGTAGGTCTCTGTGTTAGTTTGCCTTAGAGGGAGAAAGATCTTAAGTCTATGAGAGAAGGCCCCATAGTGTGAGGCAGGCCTTCGTGTGAGGCAGGCCTTCGTCTATGAGGGAAGGCCTCAAGAGTGTGAGGTAGGCCTTAGTTTATGAGAGAAGGCCTCACAATGTGAAGCAGGCCTTAATCAATGAGAGAAGCCCTCATAGTGTGAGGTAGGCCTTAGTCTATGAGAAGCCCTCATAGTGTGAGGTAAGTCTTAGTCTATGAGAGAAGCCCTCATAGTGTGAGGTAGGTCTTAGTCTATGAGAGAAGCCCTCATAGTGTGAGGTAGGTCTTAGTCTATGAGAAAAGGCCTCACAGTGTGAGGTAGGCCTTAGTCTATGAGAGAAGGCCTCACAGTGTGAGGTAGGCCTTAGTCTATGAGAGAAGGCCTCACAGTGTGAAGTAGGCCTTAGTCTATGAGAGAACGCCCCATAGTGTGAGTTAGGCCCTAGTCTATGGGAGAAGGCCTCACAGTGTGAGGTAGGCCTTAGCCTATGGGAAAAAGCCTCACAGTGTGAGGTAGGCCTTAGTCTATGACAGAAGGCCTCATAGTGTGAGGCAGACCTTATTCTACGAGAGAAGGCCTCATAGTGTGAGTTAGGCCTTAATCTATGAGAGAAGGCCTCACAGTGTGAGGTAGGCCTTAGTCTATGAGAGAAGGCCTCATAGTGTGAGGCAGACCTTATTCTACGAGAGAAGGCCTCATAGTGTGAGTTAGGCCTTAATCTATGAGAGAAGACCTCACAGTGTGAGGTAGGCCTTAGTCTATGAGAGAAGGCCTCATAGTGTGAGGTAGGCCTTAGTCTATGGGAGAAGACCTCACAGTGTGAGGTAGGCCTTAGTCTATGAGAGAAGACCTCACAGTGTGAGGTAGGCCTTAGTCTATGAGAGAAGCCTGTGTGTGAAGCTCCAATGTGAAGGCTGAACTTTGTGTCATGGAAACCTTGTTCTTGCATATAGTGCAACCATATTATTATGATATAAAGAAAAGTTTCCTCTGAAAGAGATAACATTGGTCTGTGTGTTTTTGTTCTTTAATCACTTTGGGCTACTGGTGCTGGGTCACGTTGCTGCTAATAAGTTACTCTGCTGTGCATTTATGGAGAGGGTTTTTCATTAATAAGCCCACTCGCCCAACAGTATGTTTATCTGTGTCAGGCTAGAAATGCAGGAGACAACACAGAAAGACCTTATAGACAGTCACACCATTTATCCATGTATTCTGTTTGGTTGACACGTATAGGGAGCAGCTCTCTAGGGTCTGTAATACAGTTTTCTTCCAGCCATGCCTTGAGATTCTAGGGATTGAACTTACTTAATCTTCTAATTCAACTTATCCATGCCTTGATGCTCCAATCTCCCATGCCCTCCCACTCCCATCCTTCCCTTCAACAAAGCCTGACAATTTGGGACTGAGAGCCGGGAAACACACGCAACACCGTGACATCTGGGCTAAAATTATCTTCAAATACGACAGAGGGGATTAAGTGTTCACTTCCTGTTTCCAATGGCAGCAGCACAGCTAACATATTGTGAAATCTGAGCCTCAAGTCCAGGATAAACTGTGTAGGAGGACAGTAGGTAAATAATGTTGTGTGGGAACCAAAGAGGAGGAATGCAAGTGCCCAACTGAAACTGGTCCAAAATGCATGCAAATGCTGTGGCTTGGCTTCTCTCACCCCAGGACTCTTCAACTCTCCCCAAACTCATTTTTGGACCAGATCTTGCCCAGAATGGCAAGCAAAAGTAATTTGGCTTCACTTCCAGCACTGCTCATTGCCACTCAGTGTCCCATTCGTGCTCTATGGTGGCAAAATAGGGAATGTGTGGGTCCTTCCACAGATTGGAGTCTAACTCTCAACAGTGTTACCAGAAGAGATAGTCCAACAATATCAGAAGGACCAGAGATATCCCACACTGGCTTTGAACTCTCCCCAAACACACCACTCATGCCTCCATAAGATAGTAACTCCCTTACACCAGGCTGATGATGAGGATGACTGTGGATACTGTCTGGCTTTGTCCTTGCTCTGAAAGCTGCTCCGAAAGCCGTGAGGTAAGGCTGCCTGTAAGACAGGAGAGGGAGAGCCAGTCAGAGGTTGATGATACAATAGGTTCTACAACCAAAAATGAAGGGGAGGAGGCAAGTTGGTGCTCTCAACTCACCCTCTTCCCACAGCCAGGAGCATACCTGAGGGTCGAATTGCTCGACTGGTTCCCTCACATTCCGGTAATGGGGGAATTGGGGGCTCAACGTGAGGGGCTCTCCAGCTCAGCGTGCGTTTCCTGCGGCGCAGTCCAGACAAGATCCCTCGTGGTTCTTTACCATGGCAGCTCTCCTCTAGCAGGGCCTTCTCGGCTTGCACCAGTGCCAACTCTGAAACAGCCAAGTGGGAAATGTTGGTTTTGGCTGGGAAAGGGTCACAGAACACAAAAGGTTGTACTTGCCTACACATCAACTTCTCCCCAACACCACCTTGCTCCATTCTTCATGTATGGTCAGATATGTATTTATTTATTATGTATTTATTTAGTATATTTGTATATCACTTTTCTCAGCCCTCGGGCGACTCAAAGTGGTTAACAATAGCAAAACATCATAAAACAGTTATAAACAATTAAAACTGTAGCATAATAAACAATTAATTATACATCAGTAGAACATCTCCTTAGCACCTCATAATTAGTATCAGGATCTAGTCTCATCATCCAATTGTTCCATATTCCTATATTCATTAAACTGCCTATTCAAATGCCTGCTCGAACAACCAGGTCTTCACTTTCCTCCAAAATGCTAACAAGGAGGGGGCCGATCTAATATCTGTAGGAAGGGTGTTCAACAGCCGAGGGGCCACCACTGAGAAGGCCCCGTCTCTCGTCCTTGCCAGATGTACTTGTGACGCAGGTGGGACCGAGAGCAGGGCCTCCCCAGACAATCTTAACATCTTAGCTGATTCATAGGAGGAGATGCATTCAGACAGGTAAGTTGGGCCAGAACCGTTTAGGGCTTTATAGGCTAAAGCCAGCACTTTGAATTGTGCCCGGTAGCAAACTGGCAGCCAGTAGAGCTGGCGCAACAGAGGAGTTGTATGCTTCCTGAGCACCGCTCCAGTTAGTAACCTGGCTGCCGTCCATTGGACCATTTGAAGCTTCTGGACAGTCTTCAAAGGCAACCCCACGTAGAGAGTGTTGCAGTAGTCTATACAGGATTTAACCAGAGCGTGGACTACCATGGCCAAATCAAACTTCCCAAGGTATGGGCGCAGCTGGCACACAAGTTTTAACTGTGTGAATGCTCCCCTGGTCACTGCTGATACCTGGAGTACATATGTACATTCTCCAGAACCATGGATATCAAAATCATACAATTTACTTTTTACCAGGATGGTAATCCACATGAAGGGCAAGGCAGCAAGAAAAAACTGTCCCTCGTGTTGAAATTCAACTCCACACTGCTGAAGTCTCAACTCCTCAATGAGTAACAGTTTTAGTTAGCTTAGTATAGACTAAGTGTTTCCCTTCCCCCATGTCTCTTGTATGAAAGTTTGTTTGCTTATTTATTTACTGTGTTTGTATACCGCCTTTCTCTGCCTGTAGGTGACTCAATGCTGTTAACAGGGCAAAATTCAATGCTTACAATGTCATAATTACAATTAAAAACATAACAGATAATAAAAAACTAAACAAATCAATAAAATATAAATTCATAGTGTCTCCTTCCTAAAAACATTGTCCGGACTCATTTTTCGTTACATTTTTCTATGTCAGTTACTCTGTATTTGTGAACACTTGTTCAAAAAGCCACATCTTGACTAATTTCCGGAATGGTAAAAGGGAGGTGGCCAATCTAATATCTATAGGGAGGGCGTTCCACAGCCGAGGGGCCACCACTGAATTGGAATGGATCTAATTTCTTCTCTCCTCTCTGTTTCTACTCTCATTCTGTTTGGTCATTTAAAATGGAGTCTTTTCTACTGCAAAGCTTTTTGAATCTGACTTCTGTTTCTTACATCTTTAGTATGGAGATTGTGTGCTGTGTGCTTTGAGATCTCTCTCTGCTTGTGTGTCAGGAGAGATGTAGCGATTGAATTTTTCCCTCTCCTTGGGTGTTAGAGTAGCTCAGACCCAGTTCTTGATTATTAAGAAATAATAATATTATTATTGTCAATAAACCTTTTGTGATTTTTAAAAGATTAGATTTTGCATGTTTGCCTCCTAAGCTCTGGATTCTTTACAGCTACATCACATGGCATTTCATGCCCTCCTCGCTAATGAGCTGATGCTCAACTTTTGTATCCTGTTTGTTTTTGGATGCTCTGCTATATATTTTATGGTAGTTTTTCACAAAAACCCTGAACCTCTGACTGTATAACTTTCAGGCAGAGGTGTTATGTCAAGGTTCTGCCCCTCGCTTCACATACCCAAATGCTGGAAATATTCTTCGACACCACTCCATGCATTTTTTTCAATGAGTGTCTTCACAAGGTTCCATGGTTGCTTCCGATACCGGATCTCGGAGGAGACTCTGTCAGAAAGACAAGTTGCTCTGGTCAAGTCAGACCAAGATAATATCACTCCCTCTTCCTCTGTCCCCAAGGAATCCTGAGAAACTGGTCCTCAAGTAAACCCATCTTTTCAAAGAATGGAAAGAGAGACTAGGTTTTGGCTGTCTTTGGTCCAGAACTGAAGGACTTGGAGGGTTATTTCATCTGTCTTTCTATCAGTTCTGTAATCTTGCTCTCCAGACAAAATCAAAAGCAGTCTGGAAAAGTTACTTTTTTAGACCACAACTCCCAGAATCCCTCAGCCCACATTGTAATAATTTTAAAAGCTCTGGTCAACAAGTCTGCTCTGAGCTTTTAGTGATCCTCGCCAACTGTTCATCAGAGCCAAAGTAAGGCTGATAAGCACAATACAAATGTAAGGAAAGGATCTATGGTACTAAACATTTGCTTCTTTTTTTTACACATCAGGAGCGACTTGAGAAACTGCAAGTCGCTTCTGGTGTGAGAGAATTGACCACCTGCAAGGACGTTGCCCAGGGGACACCTGGATGTGTTACTATCCTGTGGTAGACTTCTCTTATGTCCTTGTGTGAGAAGTTGGAGCTGACAGATGAGCTCACGCTGCTCTCTGGATTTGAACTGATGAACTTTCGGTCAGCAGTCCTGCCAGCATAAGGGTTTAACCCATTGCGCCACCAGGGCCTCCTGTTTGCTTATAGGTAGGGTGCATATAGGTAGGGTGACCAGTAATCTGATCCTGGTTGGAACTATCCAAGCATGTTTGATTTCTCAATCACCTTTGTTAATATATTTACTTGCTGCATTCCTTTTGCGTCTGTACTACATTGTTTCTGCAGAAGTGGCTGGTGCTGCATCAGCTTCCATGTCTTCTATAACCACACCATCCCTAACTCAACTCCCTTCAGATAGTTTGCCCTAAAATTTCCCTAAACCTCCAACAGCATGGTTGATAGCTGGATTTGTAATGTAATACAGCAAGCAATGAAACCTTAAATTTTGTCCATGATTCCATACAGTTTCAAAAGTAATTTAGAGCAAAATGTGCAGCATAGATAGACATTGCCTTCTAATATTAGCAACAGATATTATTGTGCCTTTATAAGAAATGTCCTGCTTTAACATAAACAATCATTTTCCCATGGAGTGTGTAATATGGTAGGGAAATGGGGTGTGCCCACTCCCTTCTCTAAGTGTTTTACTTCTTCAAACTGTTCTGGTTGCCTCTCAATGATAGAAAAAAATGAAATCCATAGAGCATTTCAACAACTAACAAGGTTTTACATTACATGCAACAAAAGATCAAGGCTTCCTCCTTGGCTATTAAAACATTACATTATCAAGGGGACGAGCAGAGATATAGAGGGAAATGCTGAAGTTTTCCTGTTACAGCTGCCACAAGTTAATTGGGTGTGTTAGCTACTTCAGCATATAACAATACACTAGGTTTGCAAGCTTTGAGCTTTGCCTTTGGCTTAGCTTGATGGCTCATTAGAGCTGAAGAAACCTTTGGCTGTTGCTGGGAGAGGTTACGCAGCATCCTGAAGCTAAAGACTGAAGCAGTTTGGAATGCCAAGGAAACTGCTTGTTTATGGCAAGATAAGGACATTCTACTGATAACTAAGTAGAGAAACTGTATTATTTTGCCATGTGTTTGCATATTGTCGAGTAAAGAACAAGACTCACCGGAGATATTGTTTGTTGTATATTGGTGAGAACAATTCTTCTGTTTTGCTTTGTGTTTTTGAGCTACAGTGAATAGTACTGTATTTTTGTTTCTACTTAAAGCAACAGACTCATGTGTATTTTTTTAGTTTTTATCACACTGAGAGTAAAAGGGGCTGAGACATTCTGCAGGCCGCTAACTCTATTCTGACAAAAGCCATGTCCCCAAGGAGAATTCAAAAATGTAGATCCTTATCAATAAATCAATTTTGGCATCTTTTGTCTTTCCCTATAATAGATCTTTTACAAAACGAATGGGTCTTAATCACCTGGTCAAAACCAAGTCCCTACTATATACTTTATATCACAAGAAACTGCTCATAATAACACACCTTTACAGGGGAAATCTACCTTCCAACCAACAAGAAAGCAGCACCCTGTGAATCCAAAAGTTTCAAAACTTCACTGCATGAGAGGGAATGAGAGAGAGGAACTAGTACCTGAGCCGGGCCTTGCTCTTGGCAACTGCAGTGATGCAGTATCGATGGACTGTGTAGAAGTAATCCTGGTAGGGAATGCCCTGTGTGATCACTTCTGAGTCGATCACACAACCCCCACTCTTGGAACTGGCACGGAAGAGAGTCTGGCCATCGGTTATGGAGGAAGGAAAGAGAAGAAAAAGGTGACAAGTGTGAATTTATTTACTATTTATATCCTGCCTTTTTCTACCCTGAAGGGGACTCAAGGTGGCTTACATATAGGCAATTATTCAGTGTATTGTTGAAGGCTTCCATGGCTGGAACCACTGGGTTGTTGTAGGTTTTTCGGGCTATATGGCCATGTTCTAGAAGCATTCTCTCAACCTCTGAGGATGCCTGCCATAGATGCAGGCGAAACATCAGGAGAGAATGCTTCTAGAACATGGCCATATAGCCCAAAAAAAAACCCTACAACAATCCAATTATTCAATGCCTTAAAACACATACAATTCCAATAACATTAAGATAAATTCAATTAAATTTAAATTAATGCATATTAAGCATTTAAAAACATTTCATTCAATACTAAAATCACACCATCCATAGCCATAATCCAAGCAATTCCATGGTACCAACATTCATATCTACACACACTCACTACTGGCTAATGAGTGTGCCAGCACTTTGTCTACTATACCCATCACTGCTCCATCCCATCTTTTGGTGCACTCTCCCAAGTCAACGGCAAGGGAGCCAAAGTCCAAAGCATTTTGGGTGTGAGCAACAATGTGGGGAAGGGAAATCTAAGCAGAGATTGCACATTATACACCTGGAGCTCTACATCTCTCTCCCGAGGTAGCTCTCCCACCTTATGGCCCAGGCCTACACAACATGAGGTGCATGGGTTGAATGCAACCTTCATAAGGATTTGGTGCAGCCCTCAGAGGCTCTGAGCCTAAGATGTAGAGAGGGAAGTCACAGTAAGAGCTACAGCACACTACAGCTACACCACACTGCACACCGCACTTTTATTATAATCCCACACCCCTCCGACACATCAGCACTTTTAACCCTGTACCCTACTTCGGCCGACTCAGTTTTTAATAATGTCTTGTCGTGTTCTATTGTCATTGTTTTTGCTTGACTGTTTTATTTGCTATGTATTGTATTGTTGTATTGTTTTTGGGCTTCGGCCTGCTGTAAGCCACATCGAATCCTTCGGGAGATGCTAGCGGGGTACAAATAAAGTTATAATAATAATAATAATAATAATAATACAGCGGTCAATACTCCCTTCTCTAAGTGTTTTACTTCTACACGTTTCCTGTCTCTATGCACCAAAGTTATCAAACTAATCTGTGACAAAGGGGATGCCACTGATCGATCCAGTCAGGATGCTGGAAGTCCTGTTTTGTTTTTTTCATATTAGGGGCGACTTGAGAAACTGCAAGTCACTTTTGGTGTGAGAGAATTGGCTGTCTGCAAGGATGTTGCCCAGGGGACGCCCGGACGTTTTGATGTTTGGCCATCTCTGTGGGAGACTTCTCTCATGTCCTCTCATGGGGAGCTGGAGCTGACAGAGGGAGCTCATCTGCTCTCTCCTCTGATTCGAACCTCCAACCTGTCGGTCTTCAGTCCTGCTGGCACAAGGGTTTAACCCATTGCGCCACAAGTGGCTCCCTGGTCTCAGTTGGAAACGTGGCCTGGAGAAGCTGTTGGACTCAAATTGGAGGACTGGTGAGCGAGGATGAAATTTTAAGGCATGCTGAACTTTTATTAAGAGAGGTTAGAATCTTGGACTCCAGGCTACGTTAAAATGTAACATTGAATGGCGAATGAATTTTATTTATACCCTGCCACTATCTCCCAAAGGGAACTTGGGGCGGTTTACAATGCACTCAATAATACAACCATATAACACAACAAGAACACAGCAAAATAACACAATAACAGTAAGATGCCCGCCCCCTCCCAGACCCCGTTAAAATACTCAACAAAACGCAGCAGTTGCTATAGATATAAAGAATACACTGTACTTAACATCAATCTCACAAAAGTGCTAGAGTGACACAAATTACTAGATCCTCAAGAGTACCAGCTAGAGTTCTAAACATGGTCAAAAGCCTGTTTAAAAAACCACGTTTTCAGATTTGTCCTGAAAACTTGAAGGGTAAGGGCCAACCTAATCTCTCTGGGGTTCATAGAAGGAGATGCGGTCTCGAACATAGGTTGGATCATATATAGGGCTTTATAGGTAATAACCTGCACTTTGAATTGGCCCTGGAAACTTGTTGGCACCCAATGGAGCATTAGACCGGATGTTTTAGAGGGGAAAGGATGCAGTGAAGAAGAAGGGCCTTAGTTCTTGCCTCCGCAACTCTTCCTTTCTCTTTGCTTCTGTTGTCTCCATCTCATTTATTTATTTAATTACTATTACTATATTTCCACCCCGTTCTAACTCACCCCAAAGGGGACTCAGAGCATCTTACAATTTTGGCAATCATTCAACAACAACAACAACAACAACTTTATTTGTATAACACCCTATCTCACTGAAGGGACCCAACGCGGTTTCCAACATATAAGACACATGTTCAATTGGCAGAAAGAAAACCATACAGACAATTACATCAAAATAAACACATTCAACAATATAACACAATCTAATTTATCGAACAAAATGACAACAACTAAAAGCACCATAAAATACCAAAATCCTGTTAAACACACTAAAAAAATATTAAAAACCCATTTCATTGTAGCTCCATCAGTAGAGTTTCAACAAACCAATGCCACATTGCAATACAAATATACAAATACAACACATTAAGCAATAAAATCAAATAAAACATATAAATACAATTAATATTCTGGAGCCATTCCACACCATTTGCTTGTGAGACAGAAACTTGACTATGCCACTCTTACTCTTTTTTTTTTTTTTTTGCCTCTTTGCCTCTGACTTGCCTCTGTCATCTCCTCCTCTGATGGGAAAACCACCAACTTCCTACTGTTTGTTTTCCTCACTTGTGAAGGAGAAGCATAATTTCACCATGATGTTGTGGGATCTTCGTAGCGAAACTAAAGTTCTCTCTTGCAAAATAGGTAAATGGGTTGGCAATCTTTCCGTCCATAGGAGAAAGAGATGACAAAGACAACCCAGAGGCAAAGAAAAAGGAAGAGCAGCAGAGGCAAGCACTGCGTCTTTCCGTCAGAAAAGGACTGCAACTCACTATCATGCTGAGGGGAGGTAGGGGAATGGAGGCTAATCTGCTTTGCTGCTGGCTCTCAGTGAAAAGCACCCTTCCATAAACCCAGAGTGATGTGTTAAAAGTCTATCTGCAGCCTGAAGGGTTTTGCCTGTTTAATTTCGGCTCCTTACTACTGCCAAGTTGTGCAAGCCTGCTATAGGAATTGTACAGAGAAATGGACCAAGACATCGAGTCTTGCTTTGATTTCTTTTGCAACTCTTTAGAGAAAGGAGGGGGTGATAAATGAGGTTGTCACTAACTTATAAATGTATTTGACATCAACAGGATTGCATCCCTAATGTTACAAGGAATCCGTTAGCAGAAAACCCATCTTGATCCAGTGAAGTCCCCATAAAATGCTGCCGTAGCCATACACGCCCCCCATCCCGCTCCATCCCTATCTTGCATTTCACAATTGCACACTCATACCTGGGTCTCTACCACTGCAGCAACCTTGGGACCCAATGGGTTGCTGATGGGGATGGTGTAGGAAATGACACGGCTTTGGTGGCACTTGTTGTCTCCAGTCCATGACGTCAGTGCCACATCTGGGAGCACAGAAGAGGAGATTATTAAGAGCAGAAATGGCTTGATTTCATTTGAACAGTAAACTTCAGCATGCGAAACAAATCAATATGCATTTCCATGCCAAGAACAAGCAGAAAAATATGAACACTGACAAAATGAACCAGCATACAGGAAATATTAGGATGGGGAAAACCCCTTCCAAAATTATAATATAGAACAGTGTTTCCCAACTTTCCTAATGCCGTGACCCCTTAATACAGTTCCTCATGTTGTGGTTTCCCCCAACCATACGTTTATTTTCGTCGCTACTTCATAAGCATGATTTTGCTACTGTTATGAATCATAACGTAAATATCTGATATTCAGGTTGTATTTTCATTCACTGGACCAAATTTGGCACAAATATCCAATACGCCCAAATTTGAATACTGGTGGGGTTGGGCGGAATTGATTTTATCATTTGGGAGTTGTAGTTGCTCATATTTATAGTTCACCTACAATCAAAGAGCATTCTGAACTACACCAAGAATTGAACCAAACTTGGCACATAGAATTCCCATGACCAACAGACAATACTGGAAGGGTTTGGTGGGCACTGAACTTCAATTTTGGAGTTGTAGTTCAACTACATCCAGAGAGCAATGTGAACTCAAATAATGACAGATCTGGACCAAACTTGGCATGAATATTCAATATGCCCAAAATGTGAACACTGGTGGACTTTGGGGAAAAAAATACCTTAACATTTGGGAGCTTTAGTTGCTGGGATTTATAGTTCTCCTTCAATCAAAGAGAATTCTGATCCCAACAATGCTAGAATTGGGCCAAACTTTCCACAAAGAACCCCCATGCCTTGGTCTCGCTGGAGCGAGCTTCCCTTCAGCCTCACATGCTCTCCCTCACCCGCATGTGCACACCACGCCGAGCATGCCTGCTCTCCCATCCCCACTTGGGGTCTCAGAAACAGCCCTCCCCTTGGCTGAGAGGTCAGCCGGCTAATCACAGAGGAGGCTTTTGGTAGGAGGATTTACCATCTGTTTCCAAAAAGGAAGAAAAGGGCAGGTGGAAAGATCTTCCACCTTCTCTTCCAAAGGGCTTCCTAAGATCATCAGAAATATATGTTTTCTGACGATCTCTGGCGACCTCTATGAAACCCCCTTGTGACCCACATAGGGGTCCCGACCCCCAGGTTGAGAAACACTGATACAGAAGAAGAAAATCATGTGGTACCACCTTGGTCTTTCTATTGCAAAAACAAATAATGTCCACATTTACATATAGTTACTGAAGCTATGAAAATATTTTAAAGCAACACAAAACTGCAAATCATGCAGTGCATAATTTTTCAAGCAGCCATCCTGGTATGCTTGACCTTAACTTAAATTTTTATTTCAGTTGGTTGCATTTATATCCCACCTTTCCACCAAGGTGTTCAAGATGGCATACAGAACTCCCCTCATCCCCATTTTATCCACACCACTCTGTGAGTTTGTTCAGGATGAAAAAGAGTGTCCTCCTAAGGCAGTGGTTCCCAAACCTTTTTTGACCAGGGACCACTCTCCAACATTAGTATCAAAAGGGTTATGTATCGGTTTTTGGTAGACTTGGGATCTCCCAAGAACTAGATTGACAGCCTAGGTCCAATACACTGGCTCTCCTTACCTGTGAATTTGCGCTGATCCAAAAAGCTGTGAATGAACTGAGAATCACTGAAGAGCATCTGCTGAAGCTTCTCTGCTCCAACGTGATAAACAGTGTTAATCAGCAGTCGGCCTGGAAGGTCCGAAAAGAAGGCATCCACCTCGGCTTGAGAAGGAGGAAAGGCAGATGATTGAGGTGCAGGCTCTCTAGATTCCAGTCCAAGATTTGGAACGGAGGTCCGCTTAATGGTTAGAGCAGGACTGGGGTGGCTCTCACCTTCATCCTGCGTGGAGGTGGAGGAATTGCTCATGTCCGTGGGGAGTTCCTCACTGGGAACGGGTTCCCCCTCCAGGGGGGACACTGGCGTCCCTCGTGATAAGTCATCCTGGGGGGGTTCTGTCACTGAGGTCACTGTGTGGCTGGACGAGGCATCCACTTGGCTGTCGGTGTTCTCTTCTGGGTCCTCTGCCAGCTTGAGGGAAATGCACAGTCAGCATTAAGTACGCATTCAAGCTGAAAGGATGGGAGAGAAGATCTGCCTCCCTGGCAAGTTTCGGCAATACTTTCTAAGCATTCCCTGGAGATTCGAGTGTTTAGAATGGCTAGTGGATATCTAATATTCAAACTCTGAAGAGCTACAGCCAATATCTAATAGTATTTTGACAGCAACCATATCGTAGAAGATTTGATAGACAACACGTAACAAATATTAGAAATTTAAATTATCTGGATCAAGGGCTCAGAAAATTGACTTTTTGGACTACAAAGCATTCTTTTGTCACAGTTCAAAAATGTAACTCTTTCTCCAAGCTTTGATCTACCTTTCCTTGACTTATCTCTCAGTTTCCTTTCATGCTATTGTCTAAATTGCAATTTCATCCTCTCTCTGGGAGCTTTCCAACTGCAACCTATGCTGGTCTTCATCCAATCTTGATCACTTCCTCCTTTCCTCTCCTCCTTAGATTTTAGAACTCAAGGAATTATTCTCAATCAATACAAGAAGCAGAAAGCACAATAACCCTGTTTCCAGTTTACTTATGCTGCACTTGTACTTATACTGCACCCGCTGTTTGTATTTCTGCTTTGGGGCCCATCCAGTACCTTTATCCCAGGAGCTCCCTGTTCAAAATGGAGGGTGGCCAAATGATGCCTCCAGTAAAAGAGGAGTAATTTGAGACAAAACAGGAAAACCCTTGTTAAACACTCCCTTGTTAAAGTGGCCTGGGAGAACCACAAAACAGCAAAAATGTCCCATATACCCTCAAATGCCCTTTATTTATTATTTATTACATTTATATCCCGTCCTTCTCACCTCAAAGGGAACTCAGAGTGGCTTACAAGTTATATGTACATACAATATATATTATTAGCATAGCACAAGAGTATTATATATTACTATATTGCACTATACCGCTATACTGCTATACTAGTAATATTACATGTAAAATAAAATATATAATTATTTTATTATTATATTGTATCATTATTAGTAGTAGTAGTAGTAGTATATAATACTAATAATAATACAATAAAACAATATAATTTAGGGTGTATAAGGACTTTATTTCTATATTTTGTGGTTCTCTCCCAGACCACTTGAGGCCCAGGAAAGGCTCTTTTTTAACAACAGAAAATGACCCAATGTTCAAAGGTTTGGAAACCAAGCCCTATGAGAAACAGCTGAAAGAGATTGATGTGCTTAGCTTGGAGAAAAGATAGCTGAGAGGGGACATGATAGCCATTTTAAAATATGTGAAAGGATGTTACATCGAGAAAACAGTAAGTTTTCTGTTTTAGACATTTACATGAATCTGTTAGCAACAACTTGCAATGTTACAGTAAACTCTGTAGAAGATGCTTCAGCTGTGCTTCATAAAAACTAGCCTTGCAAATGCTGATTCACTATGAGCAAATGTTTGATTTTTATATTTACTTTTAAATTCCTATATATCTGGGGTCACACAGAAATTTCTTGGGCCAAAAGGGGTCGCGAGTGGAAAAGTTTAAGAAGCCCTGGTCTAATGCACTAACTTCAAATCCCTTTTTCTGAACCCCACAGCTGTCCTCACCGAAGTGGTTCCATCGCTGCTGCTGGCCAGTGAATTGATGCTTGGGGCAGCATCCCTTTTGTCCAGCAAGGGGCTGCTGTCCAGACGGAGATCTGAGGTGCAACGGGAAGTCAAGTCAGTCAGGTCAATAACATCTCCAATCTCTTTCGGGCTTCTATTGGAAAACAAGAGGCAGAGCACAGATGACACATGACTAGATAAAGAGACAACATGAGAAGATACAACAATATATTATTACAGCAGCAAGACGACTACGTGCCCAAAAGTGGAAACATTTTGAGATTTTGTCCGTGGAAGATCAGATTATAAAAATGTTTGAAACTAGCAAAAATTGACAAATCAATTACAGTATATACTTGAGTATAAGCCGACCCAAATATAAGCCAAGGCACCTAACTCTACCACAAACAACCCTGGGAAAACGTATTGACTCAAGTATAAGCTGAGGGTGGGAAATGCAGCAGCTACTGGTAGATTTCAAACTAAAAATAGATACCAATAAAATTACATTAATTGAGGCATCAGTAGGTTTAATGTTTTTGAATATTTACATAGAACTGTATTCTAAGATAAAACTATCCAACTCTGAATAAACCATTATTCTGAACTTCTTCAATGTAAATGTGCTTATATATCTTTCCAATAATAATAAAGAGGGTAAAGTAATAAACGTAAGAACAACAACAATAGTGTAAAGTAATGGAAATGTAATAATAATAGTAATAACAGAGTAAAATAATACATATAATAATAACAATAACAATAATAGAGTAAAATAATAAATGTAATCACAATAAAAACAGAGTAAAATAAAAATGTAATAATAATAAATAGAGTAAAATAATACATGTAATAAAAAACAATAATGGAGTAAAATAAGGTAGATGTAATAATAATAATAATAATAATAATAATAATAATAAAGTAAAATAATAAATATAATAAAAATAATAATAACAGAGTAAAATAATACATAACTTTTACTTGAGTATAAGCTGAGGGGGTCTTTTTCAGCCTTAAAAAGGGCTGAAAAACTCGGCTTATACTCGAGAATATACGATATTTTATTAACAGACATCGTTAACAAGTTCTTATAAAAGTGCAGTTCTTATGGGAAAGAGAATAAAAGGTAATACATGACACATTTGGAGAATTAATGGTCTGTGTCATACATTGTAAGTAGAAGTACACAGTAGGCTTTTTATTTTTTGCATGTTAGGTGGAAGAATAGTTTTGTACTAAATGTAAGTCAATGATAAGAAATGTCTAAGTAAAGCCTGTGAGGGATTAGGATGCTTATGGGGTCATGAGCACTCACCCTAAGCCATTGATCTCATCAACAGGAGAGACGTAATCATCATCCTCACTGGTGAGGCCCAGTTCAGATCCATAGCATTGGTGGACAATGTGCCAAAGCTCTCGGGGGGACAGGGTCTGAAGGAAGAACATGGAGTTAGGACGAAAAAGCCAAGGTGGTGTACAGGATTTGAAGAGCTTAAATAATCAATGCAAAATCACAGTCCTGACAATACTGCACAGAGACATACATCCCTATCTAGACAACAGTTTTCAACACCAAACTTCTATTTCAGACTATAGATTTGCACACACACACACACACTTCAGAGTCGGACCCTCACTGAATAAACCTGAAACATGACTTAGGTGCCATATCCTTGCTTTATCCATCCATTCCTACCTTCTCCAGGAGCGCGTTCTGCCAAAGGCGAAAGATTAGCATGAAACAACGGTCACGGGCCCCAAAGGATGTGAAGAAATGCTGGGAAAGGCAAGAGAGAAAAGAGCGTGAAATAGAATCCAAAACAGATATTATAATGGGGATTACCAGCTTCCGTCTTCGATCAACAATAGCTGTGTAAAGGTACAGAAAAGGGGAACAATAATACAAAGATGAGAATGAACACTATTTCTAAAAATCCTGGGTTTTTTTTAAAGAAATCTGATTATTATTTTCTCTCTCTCAGATAATTTCATATGTGTTCTAGATATAATACCTTATTTATTACTTTTTATTCCTTGAATATTCACAAATAATTACGAAAAAATGAATGAAAATAAAACGGTTTTTAGAAAAGGCTTCTCGTTTTGAGGCATGTGTCTAAAAATGCATAGAGAATCAAGAGGATAATTTATTTATTATTTTATTTACATTTATATACCGCCCCTCTCAGCCCAAGGGTGACTCGACCATTCGATGCCGGTGCAGTTACAACAAATTAAAACATTGATAAATACTTTAAAATACTAACAGCAATATAAAAACATAAAAATCATACACAGCGTTTAAAAACATTGTCAAAGCATCTCCATCTCAAATCATTGTCCAGTTGTGTCGTCAATTGTCCATAATATCATATATCAATGTCATATTTGGGAAGGCCTGTTCAAAAAGCCAGGTTTTTACCATTCTTCAAAAGGACAGGAGGGAGGGGGCCGATCTTATCTCTCTAGGCAGGGTGTTCCACAGCTGAGGGGCCACCACTGAGAAGGTCCTCTTTCTCGTCCCTGCCAAATGCATCTGTGAGGAAGACGGGAGCGAGAGCAGGGCCACCCCAGAAGATCTTGGCATTTTGGATGGTTCATAAGGAGACATACGTTTGGATAGGTCGAAAATGGGAAGAATTATGCTAATTGGGGGATGGGGAAGCATCACAGAATTGGAAGAGACCTTATGGGCCATCCAGTCCAACCCCCTGCTAAGAAGCAGGAAAATCGCATTCAAATCACCCCTGACAGATGGCCATCCAGCCTCTGTTTAAAGGCCTCCAAAGAAGGAGCCTCCACCACATTCTGGGGCAAGGCGTTCCACTGCTGAACAGCTCTCACATTTTGGAAGTTCTTCCTCATGTTCAGATGGAATCTCTTTTCTTGTAGTTTGAAGCCATTGTTCCGCGTCCTAGTCTCCAGGGAAGCAGAAAACAAGCTTGCTTTCTCCTCCCTATGATTTTCACTCCAGCTTGTTAACATCTCTCTTAAATTACGGTGCCCAGAATTGGACACTGTGATTCCAGGTGTGGTCTTATCAAGGCAGAATAGAGGGGTAGCATGACTTCCCTGGATCTAGACACTATATTCTTATTTATGCAGCCCAATATCCCACTGGCTTTTTCAGCTACCACATCACATTATTGGCTCATGTTTAACTTGTTGCCCATAAGGAGTCCAAGATGATCTCATCAACAGGAGAGACGTAACCATCATCCTCATTGGTGAGGCCCAGTTCAGATCCATAGTATTGGTGGACAATGATAAGAAATAAAAAAAATAAGAAAGGTTTCCAAAGGCATTACAGTATGACTTTAGTGCCCTGCCTATTGAATTAACATGCGACACTGGGAAGAAGGAGTAGCTGAGTAATGGGAACCCTTTTATCTCAGCCCACCTTTAAGACCAGCAAGACCTAATTATAAAGTGCTATGGCTACATCCCAGTAACTGTACATCAACAGATGCCAACAAAGCAGGCAATCCTGGTATCTACAAAAAGCATGCAGAAAAGTGACAGAAGGGAGCGGGATCTGTCAACAGTTCTTGAATCACTCTCACAGCAAGTACATTGGTTGATTAAGTACTCTTAAGGGTTATATTATTCCACATAAACAAATTCCAAGTATGAGCTGGGTTTCTCAGCCCTTTTTTAGGCTGAAAAAAGCCCCCCTCAGCTTATACTCGAGTCAAAGCTATTTATTATTTTACTCTATTATTATTATTATTATTATTATTATTATTATTATTACATTTATTATTTTACTGTATTTATTATTAGTATTATTACATTTACATTATTTTTCTCTATTATTGTTATTATTACATTTATTATTTTACTCTATTATTGGAATCATAGAATCACAGAGTTGGAAGAGACCTCATGGGCCATCCAGTCCAATCCCCTGTCAAGAAGCAGGAATATTGCATTCAAAGCACCCCTGACAGATGGCCATCCAGCCTCTGTTTAAAAACCTCCAAAGAAGGAGCCTCCACCACACACCGGGGCAGAGAGTTCCACTGCTGAATGGCTCTCACAGTCAGGAAGTTCTTCCTCGTGTTCAGATGGAATCTCCTTTCTTGTAGTTTGAAGCCATTGTTCCGCGTCCGAGTCTAAGCTTACTCCCCCCTCCCTGTGACTTCTTCTATTATTGTTAATATTACAGTTACATTATTTTACTCTATTATTACTATTATTACATTTATTTTTTACTGTTATTATTATTGCATTTATTATTTTACTCTATCATTACTGTTATTATTACATTTCCATTATTTGACTCTATTATTATTTTTATTACATTTATTTACTCTATTATTACTGGAAGGATACGTAAGCACATTTGCATTGAAGAAGGTTAGAATAATGGTTTAATCTTAAATTACAGTTTATGTAAATATTCAAAACATTAAACCTACTGATGCCTCAATTAACATAATTTTATTGGTATCTATTTTTATTTTGAAATTTACCAGTAACTACTGCATTTCTCATCCTCGGTTTATACTCAAGTCAATACATTTTCCCAGTTTTTGCGGTAAAATTAGGTGCTTCGGCTTATATTCAGGTCAGCTTATACTTGAGTATATACAGTATGTGCCCTTAGGGGACAGGTCATGCTCTGTTCCCCCCTGGCTCCATGTGCTTCCTCTTTATGGGATATTGCACCTCTGGCTGGGTCAGCAGATCGGACTCAGCCCAGTAGAGATTAGACACACCCTCTGCAGAGATAAATCTCTGACCCGAAAGAACGTCAGCTGAGGAACAGGCTGAAGCAAAGAAATCAGGAAAAGTAGGAATGGAGCGGGTTAGAAGTCAGTAACCTTGGTACGGGGCAAAGCTCATATTCATCTCTGTTATTATCTGTGAATCTCTTTGGCAGTTAACAGAACATTTAGTCTTGCACACTGTGTCCCTGTGCTTCAATGTTTGCTGTAAGCACAGTAGAGGGTATGGGGATGCAATTGGGAACAGATCTGTGGAGATGATCTGACTTGTGAGGCTCCCTGACCTGAGGAAGGAGGAGAGGAAAGGCATTTTGCTGGCTGCTCCCTCTGCTCCATTCACTGTGTTCTTCCTCGCCCAATTTAACATAAGCAGCCATGCACAGCTATGTAATGATCAATGTCCATTAGTCATATTGGAAAGAATACTGTAATCGCTGCAGTCCAGAGCCAGACAGTATAATGACATGAAGGAGACAGAGCAGGATATCAGACAGGAGAAAAATTTTGGTTTTAAAGGCAGGGGTCATAACTTTGTAGTACAGCATTGGCTTTGCATACACAGGGATACTGGCTCCTTACTTGGCAACAAACTCCACCCCACCCCATCCAATTTCTTTCTAAAAAAAAGCTGCATTTCCAGGAGCATGATTCAGTTTGAAAACAAGATCAATGCTCCATGTGAGACTTGTTTGAAAGAGGAACTGCACTGGGAAGGTACTGTAGGCAATAAAAAAGATAGAAATGGAGGGGAGCTCATGTGACCCTTCCCTGAGTACTGTACTGCCACTGTATTGAGTATCAATATATGTAGCATAGGGACCACCTGGTGGCGCAGCGGGTTAAACTGCTGAGCTGCTGAACTTGCTGACCAAAAGGTTAGCAGTCCAAATCCGGGGAGCGGGATGAGCTCCCGTTGTTAGGCCCAGCTTCTGCCAACCTAGCAGTTTGAAGACATGCAAATGTGAGTAGATCAATAGGTATTGCTTCTGCGGGATGGTAGCAGCTCTCCATGCAGTCATGCTGGCCACATGACCTTGGAGGTGTCTACGGACAATGCTGGCTCTTCAAGTTAGAAATGGAGATGAGCACCACTTCCCGGAGTTGGACATGACTAGACTTAATGTCAGGGGGAAACTTTACCTTTACCGTACATGTAGGATATAAGGTGTAAATAACTACACAAATGCACCTGTGTTTGTGGTTCCCAGATATTTAGCAAACTGGTAAGTTTGCAGACCCACGCCATTAGCAAAACTAAGAAATTTATGTAGTTTATGATGAGCCACAGCACAATCTTTCCAAATGGCTCATATGGGAGAGGAAAAAGAGAAAGAATGAAAAGAATACAATGCAGTAAATACACTGCAGAACAGTTCTTTAAAATTCTTCAAAAGTGCTTGGGAAATTCTAGGACTTGTCATCCAGAAAGGAATGGTTTTCAACTAGACCCCCTTCAGCTCAAAACACCATAATCAACTGTGAGATATAATGGGAAGTGTCATATGATATATATAGGAAGGCTAAGATATGGCATGTGTGGGCAGAAAAATATAAGAAATGCAGTGAATTCAGAACTGTTTTATATTCAGGCATATGTAAAACAGTTACGGGTAGAATGTTTAGAGGTAAAATCCAAACATACAATAAGCAAGGGGCCCCCTGGTGGTGCAGCGGGTAAACCGCTGAGCTGCTAAACTTGTTGACTGAAAGGTTGGTGGTACGAATCCGGGGAGCAGGGTGAGCTCCCGCTGTTAGCCACAGCTTCTGACAACCTAGCAGTTCGGAAACATGCAAATGTCAGTAGATCAATAGGTACCACTCCAGCGGGAAGGTAATGGCACTCCATGCAGTCATGCTGACCACATGACCTTGTAGGTGTCTATGGACAATACCGGCTCCTTGGCTTAGAAATAGAGCTGAACACCACCCTCAAGAGTTGGACACAACTAGACTTAATGTCAAGGGGAAACCTTTACCTTTACAATAAGCAAGCCAAATCTATAACTTGGTCACAGGAAGAATTTGAAACTACTAAAGGCGCCCACAGGGTATGCCTACAACCTCACCTTTTCAGTCTCTGTGCAAATCTGGATTGCGTTGGGGATCAGCTTGGCTGTCTTCTCTTTCTTTAAGCATGTCACCTCTTTGAGCTGAATGGAGATCTATTGCGGGAAGATAGCACAGAGGTCAGTGACTGGCTACAAGGGGGAAAGGTTTTTCCCCCCAGATTTCTGCCCTTTGTTAAGACACTCACTGTGGTTTCCCATCGGAAGATGTTGCTATAAAAGCAGATCCAGTTCTCTGACAGATAGAGTCGCCCTTGAAGCAAGATGTCACGCTGCAACGCACAGGAGTAATCTGAGAAGAGGACACATGTCAGAGGCTGAGAGCAAGGAAGAGCCAGTGATGGATGCAGGCTGAGTTGCACGTTAAGGGAGAGATGGACTGTAAGAGGATTGTATCAGGACCGGGCCTCTAGTTGTGAGAGTTATATGCAATAGTTGCCAAGTGCTGGGTAACGTTGTGACTGTCTACTTTTTCATTATTTATATTCATCAAAAGCAGCATCAATACTAGTATCAACAGCAAAGCTACTACTATAATTAACATTTTAATGCATATACTAAAAATATAGAAGAGCATCCAAAAACAAACAGGATACAGAAGTTGAGCATCACCTCATTAGCGAGCAAAGCATGAAGTGCCGCATGATGTGGCTGTAAAGAATCCAGAGCTTAGGAGGCAAACATGCAAAATTCAATCTTTTAAAAATCACAAAAGGTTTGTTTACAATAATAAGAAATAACTGAATTTCTTAATAATCCAGAACTGCGTCCGAGCTTGTCTAATTCTCTTTTAAGATTTCAAAGAGAAGGAAAAAACAGCAATCACTACATCTCTTTGACACACACGCAGAGAGAGATCTCAAAGCACACAGCACATACTCAGATTTAAAAAGGCTTGCCATAGAAAAGTATCCCATTCTACACAACCAATCAGAATGAGAGCCGAAACAGAGAGGTGAGAAGAAATACATAAATTCCCAACTGTCATACAGGAGACATGGGGGAAGGGAAACCTCCAGACTATTCTAATACTAACTTCTTGTTGTGGACTTGAGACTCAGGCAGTGTGGGGTTGAATTCCAACATATGCTGCCTGATTTCAAGGTGGTGTTTGTTATTTGCCATCAAATCCACTTCGATTTATGAGAAGCTAATGAATTCAGAGACTTCCAAGTCACTAACAATCTTGCTCAGATTTTGCAGATTTAGAGCTCTGGCTTTCTTGACTGAGTCTATCCACCTGGAATGTGGTCTTCCTCTTTTGCTACCTTACCAAACATTATGATCTTTTCTAGGTCCCTAGTTCATTTGGGAAAAACACTGGGATAGAAGCTGCATCAGACTCCCAACTCAAACAAAATTTGATTATTTGGGGCAAAGGTCTTTAAACTGACATAGAGCCAACATTAGCTTTTTGTTAATGTTGATTCTATGTCAGTTTAAAGGTCCTTTAGAGACTTTGTACCAAGCAACTTAAATCCTGGCTATGGGATCAAGCATTTGCAGAATAGACTGATTTTACTGGTGAAGATAAATTTTTATTGACCGCAATTCGGAGAGATTTGGATGACAATTCTAACCTGGTGAACTGTCTAAATGTATATTTATGACTATTTTAATTACTTTTATGTATTTGGCTGTATTTATTATGTGTTTTATATTGTGTCGGCATTGAATTGTTGTCTGTTGGAAGCCGCCCTGAGCCCCTTCTCGGAGGTCAAGAAGGATGGGGGATAAATAATAAATACTACTATACAACATTTATCCAGGTGTTCTTTCCATGAGAAAGCTTCTGTATTTTTTATAGCTACTAGTATTATGCATTTGTATAGAATCTCAATGTGTTTCTGTTTGTTTCACTTGTAAGGCCCTGTTTTAGTTTCCAAGCACCTCTCCCGAAAATGGGTACACTTCCCACTTCCAAATGAGCTTTTTTGTCCAAGGTCAAAAAAAATGAATAGTTTCCACCCATTGACGACAATGGGTGGGCATCCCACACTCCCCTTCCTCTCAGTTTTAGGGTTAGCACCCAGCAATTGGTGGCAGACCCTGGTAGGTGTTGGCGCTTTGAGCCTGCTCACCACACATGCATTCTCCTTGGAAAGACAGTGCATGTGTGGCGAGCAGGCCCAAATCGCCCGCACCAGCCAAGGCCTACAACCGAGTGCCGAAAATCAGCCAAATGAACCGTTAATGTTCCCACTTTGCTTTGGTTTCACTGATATTTCCAAACCAGAGAAGGGTGTACTGTTTCATGCCTTCCGAATGAACAAAATGATACAAAAACACAAATTAAACGGATGAATCGGTAACCGGGCCCATGACTAATGGCTTCAGTACCCTCCCAATGCAATTTCTCTTTACAACAATATTCATCCAGGTGTTCTTCGCATATGAGAAAACCTGTGGGCCTCCAGCTATTAGTATACACTATCCCAGAATTTTCCAAGCCAGTTATCCATACTAATATGGCTATACTACTATACACCATCCCAGAAACGTGTATATATTGGGATCTTACAACTGTATGTTTGAGAGCAGTTGCTCCTTTATAATTTACTTTATATGACTGTATTACATGTATTATGTTTGAGAGAAGTTGCTCCTTTTCATTTCACTCTATGTGAATACATTGAATCACACTGAAGTATACACTGAATATTATATGCTTTATGCTCCCTGGGTATTTTTTCCTGATATAGATTAATTTGTATATTTTGGCCTCCAGCTATTGTCATAGCCAGTCTGGCCAGTGGTGAGCCATGATGGGAGTTGTAGTTCAACATGCAGGCCCACAGGTTTCTAAGCCATGTCCTAAAATAACTGTATCAACCTGCCTGGCTACTCTATCACCTAACAGTCTCCTTCTTACTATACTCCCATCATATGAGAGAGTGTTTTGTTTTTGTTTTTGTAGGCAAATACAGAATTGTGTCTTTGGTGCCTGGAAATGAGAAACCAGCAGGATGCTTTTGTAAAAACCAGCAGATATTTCAGCGGATCTTCCAGAACGTATGACTCATTCAGTCTATTGTTTGATCTATACCTATAAATACATTTTTAAAGTCCTCACCACACGAATCCACTTTCTTTTGGCAACTCACCTGAAAGGTGTTTCATACACCCATTCAACCACAGTAATCAAATCCATCCATCTGGTCCAGCCAAAGCCATGGCTCAATGCTTCTTGTTTTCTGAAGCAGAGCATCAAACAGCAATCCCCCAGCCCAAAAAGTTTTAAAGTGTGTGGCACCCATATCCAACCAAGATCCCACAAACATATTTTCTCATATAGTACACAGAATTTAATAACCAGTTAAATAACTGACAATTTTCGGCACTTTTATATCTCAAACTTCACCATGTCTAATAGTAGAGCAGGGTCTGAACCCAGCTTCCCCATTCTCTTACCTACAAGGAGCCGTTCAGCTTCAGGCAGACCCTTGAAGATCCTGCGGAAATCCTCATTGCGTTGCTTGTAGGTAGGGCTCAACATCTGTCAACAAAAACCAAGCTCTTCTAGATGGGAGCTGCTTTCTTTAGTGTCTCACCCTCACATTGCCACAATAATTACTGCCCCAAACCCATTCCCAATGCAATGTTTGCGCACTTCCACTACCATTCGGGGCACTGGGAGCTATGGGACGGGTGGGGGAGGAAACAGTTATTGTGTGTTTGGGACATCTTAAGGTGTGAGGCAGAGTATAGAAAATTAGGTTTTGACTTGAAGCTCCCATTTTTGGAAGTTGCCATCCAAAGAAGCAACTAAACTATAACCAAATAATCCGGCAAAAAACCCAGAATTTTTCAGAAATATTTTTTGTTGTTGTGTGCCTTCAAGTTGTTTCTGACCAATAGTGAATATCAAGTGAACTTATCACAGGATTTTCTTGGGCAGATGTGTTCAGAAGAGGTTTGCCATTGCCTTACATGATCATCATCAACATCAACATCAATGTCAAAATCAACATTGTTATTATTACCAGCAGCATCAACATGAACCACTACTTTCGCCTTACAAAAACCCTATGTGGGTTATTCTGAGGCTGGATCTACACACCCATATAATCCAGATTATCAAAGCAGATAATCCAGATTATCAGTTTTGACATGGATTATATAAGTCTACGTTGTCATATAATCTAATTCAAAGCAGATAATCAAGGTTGTATATGGCAGTGTAAATAGGGACTCAGAGAACAAGCCCAATGTGTCCAGAGTGGCATGTTGAACTTGTGTTTTTCCATACCTAATACTGTATATTGTCTCTACTACAGATAGGCAGAGGGAGTTTGTGTACCAAGATTAAAGCAAGGAAAGAGGTCAAGGATACTTCTAGATCCCTGGTTCCCAACATGGAGCACATGCATCACATGAGGGCAATTTTATTTTTAAGGGGCGTAATTCGAAAATTATTAACAGTGATTTTTTTTCATTACTTATGGTTCTAGGGGCCTTATGTATTGTATATAAATATGGAGCTCCCCCCCCCCCCGGGTGACGCAGTAGGTTAAACCGCTGTGCTGAACTTGCTGACCAAAAGGTTGGTGGTTTGAATCCAGGGAGCAGGGTCTGCAGAAGCTGTTAGCCCCAGCTTCTGCCAACCTAGACATGCAAATGTGAGGACATCAATAGGTACCACCTCTGTGGGAAGGGAACAGCGCTCCATGCAGTCATGCTGGCCACATGGCCTAGGTGGTGTCTACGGACATCGGAAACAAACAAAATGATTACTACCTTAGAAAGTCTGACTTGGCCATGGTGGTCCATACTCTGGTTACATCCTGCATAGACTACTGCAACGTGCTCTACGTGGGGTTGCCTTTGAAGACTATTCGGAAGCGTCAAATGGTCCCACAGGCGGCGGCCAGGTTACTAACAGGAGTGGCGCTCAGAGAGCACACAACTCCTTTGTTGTGCCACTCCACTGGATGCCAATTTGCTACCGGGCACAATTCAAACTGCTGGCTTTAGCCTATAAAGCCCTAAACAGTTCCGGCCCTGCTTACCTGTCCGAACGTATCTCTTCCTATGAACCTTCTAGGAGCTTAAGATCGTCTGGGGAGGCCCTGCTCTCGATCCTGCCCACATCACAAACGCGATTGCCAGGGACAAAGGACAGGGCCTTCTCAGTGGTGGCCCCCCAGCTATAGAACTCCTCCCCAGGGATATTAGATCAGCCCCCTCCCTCCTGACTTTCTGAAAGATGGTGAAAACTTGGCTCTTTGAGCAAGCTTTTGAGAATAAAGTAGAATAGATAACATGAAACTATAAATGATGACCTCGGATTGGCTAGATGATGTTACTGGAAATCAATTTTAACAGGATGACACTGGAGATTACATGTTTTATTGTCTTTTATATACGTTTTTATATTGTTATGTTGATTGTTTTTAATTGCTCTTTTGTGAATGTATGGCATGGAATTGTGCCAGTCTGTAACCTGCCTTGAGTCGACATATGGCTGAGAAAGGCAGGCTATAAATATCGCAAATAAATAAATACTAAGAAAGTTAAGAAAAATCCAGAAAAGTGCTTTTTAGGAATATTTAGAGAGAATTAGCAAAGGAGAAGAGGACATTTATCAATATAGTTTTGTTGCAGCTAGACTGACAATAGCAAAATCATGAAAAGGTGAAAAAAGAACTCTCTCAAGAGGATTTGAGGGGAAAGTAATTAGAATATATTCAAATAGCCAAGCTATCTAATGGTGTTCGGAGAGGAAATAATGAAGAGTTTGTTAAAAATGGAGACATGGAAAAGAAGACAAATGTGGACTCTAAAACAGCTTCAAGGAGAATTTACTAAAGTGGATATAAGGGGAGATTTCATTAGATATGGGACTCATAGTGAGCAGTGTCGGGAGTCATGGGTGGGTTCACGGGTGGGGGGGGGCAGGAGGGGAAAGATTTGATAGAATATTACAATGAATCTGTTTTGGGGAATGACATACCTGTATTCGATGTATTAGAATACCTCTAAATAATAATAATAATAAATACACTGTAGAACTGATGCAGCTTGACCCCACTTGAACTGCCTTGGCTCAAGGATATAGAATCTCAGGATTTGTAGTTTTACAAGGCCTCGAGCCTTCTTTCCCAAATAATGCTGGTGTCCCACCAAAATACAAATCTCGGGATTCCACAGCGGAGAGCCATGACAGTTCAAGTGGGGTTAAACTGCATTCATTCTATCGGAATAGATGTGCCCTTGTTCCACAGATGACTCAGAAGTTGGTAGGCTCTCTATTCTTGAGGATTCATTCCATAACCCCAAGGGCATTAATTCTACAATGATGCACTCCGAGACACACTGAATCTGTATCGGCTTGATATTAATACTGAAATGCAGTAATTAAAAGCAAATTAAGGCTGGATCTACACTGCTATATAGTCCAGATTATGCTATGCTACGCTATGTTATGCTATGATACTTCATTTTGTTGATGGGAAGCTTCTACTGGGCAAATAGCAAGTTATTTAACCTCAGCAGACTGAAAGCCAAAAACAAGGTCATAAAACAAAAACAAGGCCAAAAACAAAAACAAGGTCATAACAACATCTGTTATAGAACTCCAATATGCCGATGATAACGTAGTCTGTGTGCATTCAGAAGAAGACTCACAAGCTACTCACAACACCTTTGCTGAAGCATACGAGAACCTCAACCTCTCATTGAACATTGAGAAAACGAAAGTGTCTTCCAGCAGTCACCAGCCAATTCCTCTGCAATGCCATAAATATAGCTTAATGGTATTACTGGGAGCCACGGTAGCGCAATGAGTTAAACCCTTGTGCCGGCAGGACTGAAGACCGACAAGTCGCAGGTTCAAATCCAGAGAGAGTGCAGATGAGCTCCCTCTGTCAGCTCCAGCTCCCCATATGGGGACATGAGAGAAGCCTCCCACAAGGATGGTAAAACATCAAAACATCAGAGAGTTCCCCAAGCAGCGCCCTTGCAGATGGCCAATTCTCTCACACCAGAAGCAACTTGCAGTTTCTCAAGTCACTCCTGACACGAAAAAAAAGCTTAATGGTGTGATGTTAGAAAATGTTAACCATTTCCGCTACCTTGGCAGCCACCTCTCTACAAAAGTCAACATTGACATTGAAAAACACTGCTTGGGCTCTGCGAGTGCAGCATTTTTCTGAATGAAGCAGAGAGTGCTTGAGGACTGGGACATCCGTAGGGACACCAAGGGGCTTGAATATAAAGCCATTGTCCTCCCAACCCTGCTATGCACCTGTGAAATGTGTACTGTCTACAGATGTCACACTCAACTCCTGGAACGATTCCATCAGCATTGCCTCTAAAAAATCCTGAAAATCTCTTGGGAGGACAGTTGGACAAATGTCAGCGTGCTGGAAGAAGCAAAGACCACCAGCACTGAAGTGATGCTCCTATGCCTTCAACTCTGCTGGACCGGCCACACTGTCTGAATGCCCAGTCACCATCTCCCAAAGCAGTTACTATACTCCCAGCTCAAGAATAGAAAACAGAATGTGGTGGGCAGGAAAAGAGATTGAAAAATGGGATTAAAGCTAACCTTAAAAACTGTGGCATAGACACTGAGAACTGGGAAGCCCTGGCCCTTGAGTGCTCTAACTGGAGGTCAGCTGTGACCAGCAGTGCTGTGGAATTCGAAGAGGCATGAATGGAGGGCAAAAGGGAGAAATGTGCCAAGAGGAAGGTGTGTCAAGTCAACCCTGACCGGGACCGCCTTCCACTAGGAAACTGATGTTCTCACTATAGCATAACGTGGATCAAGAATAAGGCTCCACAGTCAACTATGTATCCACCGCCAAGACACTACACTTGGAGTGCTATCATACTCAGACAACAAGTGATTGCCTAAATAAGTATAATCCAGATTATCAAATTAGATAATCAATGAGTCTAGGGGTGTATCTATCTATACCAGGAACCTTTGGCCCTCCAGGTGTTTTGAGCTTCAAATTCCACAATTGTATTGTCAAAAGGCTTTCATGGCTGGAATCACTGAGTTGTTGTAGGTTTTTCGGGCTATACGGCCATGTTCTAGAAGCATTCTCCCCTGATGTTTCACCTGCATCTATGGCAAACATCCTCAGAGGTTGTGAGGTCTGCTGTTAGGAATTGTTAGGAATTATGGGAGTTGAAAGTCCAAAACACCCAGTGGGGCGAAGTTTGCTCATGCCTGATCTATACTGTAGAATGAACACAGTTTGGCACCGCTTTAACTGCCCTGCAGCTCAATATTAAGAAATCATGGCTGTTGTAGTTTCCATGAGCCCCTTATAGTATCATAGAGTTGGAAGAGACTTCGTGGGCCATCCAGTCCAACCCCCTGCCAAGAAGCAGGAAAATCTGTCCAAGGCACCCCCAAGAGATGGCCATCCAGCCTCTGTTTAAAAGCTTCTAAAGAAGGAGCCTCTACCACACTCCAGGGCAGAGAGTTCCACTGCTGAACAGCTCTCTCACTCAGGAAGTTCTTCCTAATGTTCAGGTGGAATCTCCTTTCCTGAAGTTCCGTGTCATATTTTGCAGGGCTGCAGAAAACAAGCGTGGTCCCTCCTCCCTATGACATCTTCTCACATATTTATATATATGAGACCAGACAATGTTTTTAACAAAGAGACACTATGAATTTATATTTAGAATCATAGAGTTGGAAGAGACCTCATGGGCCATCCAGTCCAACCCCCTGCCAAGAAGCAGGAAAATTGCATTCAAAGCACCCCTGACAGATGGCCACCCAGCCTCTGTTTAAAAGCTTCCAAAGAAGGAGCCTCCACCACACTCCGGGGCAGAGAGTTCCACTGCTGAACGACTCTCACAGTCAGGAAGTTCTTCCTAATGTTCACATTGAATCTCTTTTCTTGTAGTTTGAAGCCATTGTTCCGCAACGTTTTATTGATTTGTTTAGTTTTTATTATATGTTATGTTTTTAATTGCATTTACTACAATTAATTTTTTAACTGTAATAATTGTAATTGCTTTTAATTGTATTTTTAATTGTATTTATGGAGCCCCCGGTGACGCAGTGGGTTAAACCCCTATGTCAGCAGGACTGAAGACCGACAGGTCGCAGGTCTGAATCCTGGGAGAGCGCGAATGAGCTCCCTCTATCAGCTCCAGCTCCTCATGCGGCGACATGAGAGAAGCCTCCCACAAGGATGATAAAACATCAAAACATCTGGGCATCCCCTGGGCAACGTCCTTGCAGACGGCCAATTCTCTCACACCAGAAGCGACTTGCAGTTTCCCAAGTTAGGCCTGACACAACAAAAAAAAATGTATTTATGGTATTGTGTTGTTGTAGGTTTTTCCGGGCTATATGGCCATGTTCTGGAGGCAATTTTTCTCCTGACGTTTCGCCTGCATCTATGGCAAGCATCCTCAGAGGTATTTATGGTATTGTAAGCACTGAATTTTACCCTGTTGGCCGCCTTGAGTCGCCTACGGGCTGAGAAAGATGGTATAGAAATACAGTAAATAAGAAATAAATAAATATGGCCCTCATCATGTCTCCTCTAAGTCTTCTCTTCTGCAGGCTAAACATGCCCAGCTCTTTTAAGCCGCTCCTCATAGGGCTTGATCCTCCAGATCCTTGATCATTTTATTTATTTATTTCTGGTACTTTTACCCCGCCCTTCTCAACCCCTGAAGGGGGACTCAGGGCGGCTTACAGGAAAGGCAGAATTCGATGCCTATACAAATTACACATAATATACAAAAACGTAATTAAAACACTCAGTTCTTGTGGGTTTTTTCGGGCTATATGGCCATGTTGTAGAGGCATTTCTTCTGACGTTTCGCCTGCATCTATGGGCAAGCATCCTCAGAGGTGAGGTCTGCTGGAACTGGGAAAAAGGGGGTTTATATATCTGTGGAAAGACCAGGGTGCGACAAAGAACTCTTGTCTGCTGGAGCTAGGTGTTCTTTGCTGCACCCTGGTCTTTCCACAGATATATAAACCCATTTTCCTAGTTCCAATAGACCTCACTACCTCTGAGGATGCTTGCCATAGATGCAGGCGAAACGTCAGGAGAAATGCCTCTAAAACATGGCCATATAGCCCGAAAAAACCCACAAGAACTGAGTGATTCCAGCCATGAAAGCCTTCGACAATACATTGTAATTAAAACAGTTATCACAATTAAAACAGTCAACAACCAGTACATAACACATCATATAAAAGTCATTCTTATAATCAGCGTTTCGTTTTCCAGAGTTCCATAGATCCAATCCGTTAATCATTTCCTAATCATCATCGAAGTTCTTCCTTTATCTGCCCGCTTGTCCAAATGCCTGGTCCCAGATCCATGTTTTTAGTTTTTTCCTAAAAGAAAGGAGCGATGTTGCAGATCGAATTATCCCCGGGGAGTGAATTCCACAGGTGGGGGGCCACCACCGAGAAGGCCCTGCTCCTCGTCCCCGCCAATCTCACTTGTGATAAAGGCGGGGTCGCCCTCCCCTTGAGCCATGCCTCCCAAAGAGTGATGAGTCTAAAGCGGTGCCAAACTGCGTTAAGGCCACGGTGTAGATGCAACCAGAGAAGGAGCAGAAGGCAAAGGAGAAGAGCGAGGTGTGTCTCTTACTCTGTCCAGGCGGGAGTCGCCGCTGATGCGCAAAATCCTTGGTTTTTTAAGCCCCAGCCGAGAAGCCAAGGAGGGCTGCAGGCCCCATCGGAGGCGAAAAGGGGGGGCAGAAGGGGAAGGGGCAAAGGGAAAGGCAGGAAGGGGTTAATCCATCAGCCCCCAAAGGGGAAAGGAGAGAGAGAAGGTGCAGAGGTGGGAAGGAAGGGCTGGGAGGGGGAGAGGCTGCAGGAGTCCAAGGGGGAGTTGTCCCAAAGTTGCTTCTTTGCCTTTTCTTGCTCCTGGAGTCCAGCCAAGGAGTCCTCCTCCTCCTCCTCCTCCTCCTCCCCCCTCCCCTCCCGGGCTCCAGCTCCCCGCCTCCCATTGGCTGAGGGCGCCTGGTGTCGCTTACAGGAAACAAAAGGGGGCCTGCGGTTAACCCCTTCCTGCCCGGGATGGGACGCTTGCCAGGAGGGAGGCGCATGCGCACAAGGCACGGCTCAGAACCCTCCAGAGGCAGGAAACTTCCACTTGGCTTGAGTTAATATTTTAAAAAATAAGCCTAATTGATACTATACTCCCTAAACTCTGTCTTGGCATAATATTAATACCCGACATGCAGGAATTAAAAGCAAATGTAAGACAAACTTAAGTTACTCTATATAATGGTATAATACAATATAGTAATATATAATACTGATATTGTACTATGCTAATAATATAATATATTGTATGTGTATATATATATATATATATATATATATATATATATATATATTGTAAGCTGCTCTGAGTCCCCTTTGGGGTGAGAAGGGTGGCATAGTCTAATGTCCGTAGGAAGGGCGTTCCACAGCCGAGGAGCCACCACCGAGAAGGCCCTATATCTTGTCCCCGCCAGCCGAGCTTGAGAAGCAGGCGGGATCGAGAGCAGGGCCTCCCTGGAAGATCTCAAAGTCCTGGTGGGTTCATAGGCAGAGATGCGGTCGGAGAGGTAGCTTGGGCCGGAACCATTTAGGGTTTTAAAGGCCAATGCCAGCACTTTGAATTGAGCCCGGTAGCAAATCGGTAGCCAGTGGAGTTGGCGCAACAGGGGGGTTGTATGCTCCCTGCGCTCCGCTCCTGTTAAAATCATGACTGCCGAGTGTTGGTCTAGTTGGAGCTTCGAAGCTGTCTACGTAGGGTTGCCTTTGAAGACAGCTCGGAAGCTCCAACTTCAGGAAAAGAAATTCCACCTGAACATTAGGAATCAGTACCCCAAATAACCAAACCAAATTTAAAGTTGACCAAAAACTGATTCGTAACCCTTTTGGTACTAACATTGGTGAGTGGTCCCTAAAGTGGTCCCTGATCAAAGTAGTCCCTGGTCAAAGTAGCTGGGAACAATTGGTCTAGATCAGTGTTTCTCAGCCTTCCTAATGCTGCAACCCCTTAATCCAGTTCCTCATGTTATGGTGAATCCCCAACCATAAAATTATATTTGTTGCTACTTCATAACTAATTTTGCTACTGTTATGAATCGTCATGTAAACATTGTATATGCAGGATCTATTTTCATTCACTGAACCAAATTTTGCCCAAATACCCAATATGCCCAAATTTGAACACTGGTGGGATTGAGGGCGGGATTAATTTTGTCATTTGGGAGTTCTAGTTCCTGGGATTTATAGTTCACTTACAATCAAAGAGCATTCTGAACTCCATCAATGATGGAACAGAACCAAATTGGCACACAGAACTCCCATGACCAACAGGAAATGCTGGAAGGGTTTGGTGGGCATTGACCTTGGGTTTTGGAGTTGTAGTTCACCTACATCCAGAGAGCACTGTGGACTCAAACAATGAGGGATCTGGACCAAATTTGGCACAAATACACAATACTCCCAAATGTCAACACTGGTAGAGTTTGGGGAAAATAGACCTTAACATTTTGCAGTTTTAGCTGCTGTGAGTTTTAGTTCACCTACAAAGAGCATTCTGAACCCTACCAACGATAGAATTAGACCAATCTTCCTGCACAGAACCCTCATGACCAACAGAAAATACTGTTTTCTGGTGGTCTTTGGTGACCCTTCTGAACTCTCTCACGACCCCTCTAGGGGTCCTGATCCCCAGGTTGAGAAACGTTCTCGATCAGGGGTCCTCAAACTTTTTAAACAGAGGGCCAGGTCACAGTCCCTAAAACTGTTGGAGGGCCGGATTATAATTTGAAAAAAAAAGTATGAATTCCTATGCACACTGTATATATCTTATTTGTAGTGCAAAAAACACTTAAAAACAACACAATAACTAAAATGAAGAATAATTTTAACAAATATAAACTTATTAGTATTTCAATGGGAAGTGTGGGCCTGCTTTTGGCTGATGAGATAAGATGTTGTTATTGTGTGCTTTCAAGTCGTTTCAGACTTAGGTTGACCCTGAGCGAGGGCTGGGTAAATGACCTTAGAGGGCTGTATTCGGCCCCCGGGCCTTAGTTTGAGGACCCCTGGTCTAGATTGAGGGAAGTCATAGTCCTACTCTATTCTGCTTTAGTCAGACCTCACCAGGAATATGACTGTGTCTAGTTTTGGGAATAATAATTCAAGGATATGGACAAGCCAGAACGTGTCCAGAGAAAGGCAATCAAAGGTTTGGAAACCAAGCCGAATAAGGAGCAACTTAGGGAGCTGGGTATGTTTAGCTTGGAGAAGTAGAGGCTGGAAAGAGCCACAAGAGCCATGTTTTGGTATGTAAAAAGATGTCACGTTGAAGAGGGGGCAAGCTTGTTTTCAGCTGCTCTGGAGATGGGGGTCACAGAACAATGAATTCAAATCGCAAGATTCCACCTAAACATTAGAAAGAACTTCCTGATGGTAAGAGCTGTTTGGCAGTGAAATATGCTGCTTCGGAGTGTGGTGAAGTCTCCTTCACTGTAAATATTTTAAAGCAGAGGTTGGATGGCCATCTGTCGGAAATGCTTTGATTGTGTGTTCCAGCATGAGAATGGGTTGGACTAAATGGCCCTTGGGGTCTCTTCCAAATCTACAATTTTGGAGAGTGCATCACCATTTCCTTCAAGGCAGCAGGCACACAGACAATCTGGATTTAGTGAGGCACATACACCCCCCTGGATCTACTCAGTAATCCCACTTCTCCTAGATCTTACCAGCTAAGACTAGTTTAAAGCATAGGTTGATTTTGTTATTTTCCATTCCCTTGTGTTGTGCCCTTCATTTCAGGAATTTAACCCAAGGCAGTCCTCTCATAAAAGGGGAATTCTCTCATGTTCAAATTTCTGCTCAGCACTGGGTGACCTTGGCTAGTCTTGAATTTCTCCAACTGACCTACCTAACAGGGCTGTTGACAAGGTGTCAGCGAGGCCAATCAAACCTTGCACTCTATAGTAAGATTTTTAAGAATGTTTCAGAGATATTGGTCTTAATTTTTTAAAAAAACCTGAAAAATGGGTGCATTTTAAAGACTGCAATCCACCCTATTGAGACACTTGCATCAGTTGGAGCCCCTGGTGGCACAATGGGTTGGACCTTTGTGCCAGCAGGACTGCTGACTAACAGGTCAGTGGTTCGAATCTGGGGAGAGCGTGGATGAGCTCCCTCTGTCAGCTCCAGCTCCCCACAAGGAGGGTAAAACATCAAACATCCGAGCGTCCCCTGGGCAACATCCTTGCAGACGGCCAATTCTCTTACACCAGAAGCGAATTGCAATTTCCCAAGTCGCTCCTGACATGAAAAAAAAAATCTATATATAACCATTCACATGCTGTTATAGTCCCATTGTTCTTCTCCAGGAACAAGGATTCTGCTTTTGAACCTTTTGGTACATAATTAGGGTCAGAGATACGATCCATTCTCTTAGTCTCAAAGGCAGGGAGTGACCAGCCTCTTCTAAACAAATCTTGCCAAGAAAGACCTGTGATAGATTTTGAGTCATAATAACAAAGGCACACAACAACCATCTCATCATGAAAATGATCCCCGCACCCCGGCATATAGGGCTGGTATATTTGGCAGATAGCAGCCAATGAATGACTCTTATTTTCCCGAGCTCAAATTTTTTGGTTAAATTATCTTGCCAAATTTAGGATGACCATTACATTCGCATAATACGGTAGGTAATCTTAAAGCTGAGCCAAAGCAAAAGTGGAAGCTGCTTCAGGAACAGTTGGAGCTCCAATTTGAGGGATGTCATCTCTAATGTAATTGCCATGGCTCAATGCTATGCAATCCTGGGATTTATAGTTTGGTGAGGCATCAACATTCTTTGGCAGAGAAGGCTCAATACCTTGCAAAACTACAGCTCCACAGCATTGAACCAAGGCAATTAAAGTGGATTCATTCAACAGCACAGATCAGGCATGGGCAAACTTTCTAACTTGGGGATCACATGCTAGCACTCCTTGTAAGGAGGACTACCTGCCAGGCAGTGGAAGGAAGGAAGGAAGGAAGGAAGGGAAGGAGGAAGCAGAGAAAGAAGGAAGAATGAAAGGGAGGAAAATAAGGATGGGAGGAGAAAGAAGGAGGGAGGGAAGGAGGGAGGAAAGAAGGAAGGAAGGAAAGACACAAGGGACAGATGGAAGAGGGAGAGAGGGAAGGGCTAAAGAGGGAAGGGAAGAGAAAAAGAGAGGGAAGGGAGGGAAGTAAGGAAGAAGGAAAGAGAAAAAGAAGGACGAAAGGGTGGAAGGGAATGGAGGGAGGGAGAAAGAGGGAGGGGAGGGAGGTAAGAGAACAAAGGAAAGAAAAGGGAAGGAAATGAAGAAAGGAAGGAAGAAGAGGTAGAGAGGGAAGGGCGGAAGGGAAGGTAGGGAGGGAAGGTAGGGAGAGAGGGAAGGAAGAAGGGAAGAGAGGAAGGAAGGAAAGATAAAAGGGTGGAAGGGAAGGAGAAAGAGGGAGGGAAGGAGGAAGGAAAGAGAAGAAAGGAAGGCCGAAAGGGAGGAAAAGAAGGATGGAAGGAGAAAGAGAGAGGGAAGGAGGGAGAAAAGAAGGAAGGAAGGAAAGACTCAAGGGAAGGAAGGAAGGACAAAAGAGGGAGAGAGGTAAAGGCTAAAGGGGAGAAGGGAAGGATGGAAAGAGAAAAAGGCAGGGAAGGGAGGAAATTAAGGAGGAAGGAAAGAGAAGGAAGGAAGGACGAAAGCGTGAAAGGGAATAGAGGGAGGGAGAAAGAGGGAGGGAAGGGAGGGAAGAGAGAACGAGGAAAGGAAAAGGAAGGAAGGAAAGGAGGAAGGAAGGATGGAAGGAGAGGTAGAGAGGGAAGGGCAAAAGGGTGGAAGGGGGGCAAGGGAGAGAGGGAAGGAGGAAGGGAAGAGAGGACGGAAGGAAGGAAGGATAAAAGGGTGGAAGGGAAGGAGAAAGAGGGAAGGAAGGAGAAAGGAAAGACAGCAGGAAGGACAGGATGTTGAGAGAGAGGAACGCCTGATAAAGAAGCCCAAGGGGACGCATCCGGCCCCTGGGCCTGGGTTTGCCCATACCTGGCATAGATGCCTACCATGGTTTTCTTTATCATTGCTTGAACCTTTGGTATTCTAACACTTTTGTTTTTAAAGAAGGAATGCTGAGAAGGCAGGCAGCAACTGTTATGGTCAAATTACAAAGCGCACACGTTTTGCTGCTGCACATTACACTTTGGAGCAAATACTTTTTCAGAGTTTTGAAAATTGAGGTGCACATTATATTAGATAGTGGATTAGATTTGAGTAAATACAGGAAGGTGGACAGCACAACACTAATAATGGAGAAGTATGCCCTCTCCAACCATTTCAAAATTTGTCAATATTTCTGAATACTATGACATCACTAGTCCCAAGACACAAGAGACCTGTAGTAGAAAAATAGTAACTTACACTGTACCAACTCTGCATTTTCTGAAAGAAAAAGAAAAAGGGGAAGTTAGTACAGACCACACAAATAATTTCCTCCCTCTGTCCCAATACCACATCTGTCAAGGATCCATTTTTATCATCCTAAACAGAGCTTTTAATCGGGCTACAATAAGGCATATGTATGCGATTTCTTACACAATGCAACAAGGATAGGTAACAGGAGCTCTCTAGTTTTCACTTGGGAAAGCCTCACCAGGATTTGCGGGGAGAAGCAATTTCAAAACAGTACAGAACAGTTTCAATTTTCAAAACAGTACAGAACAAGACTTCAGATTCTATTGATCTTGGTAGATCAGACAGTAGTGTTCCTTTCACACTACGTGATTCCAGTTTGGGATTTATCAAGATGATATATTATTTGGATTTGTGATTCCTCCTTCCCTCTGTGTATGTAGGTATGTATGCATACATTTTAGATTGTACACCTCTGGCAAAGATACATTATTTCTGCTTATTTTATGGTAAAGTGCCATGTAAACATAGTAGAACTATATAAACAATGATTTGTTACAAAATAATGTCTTTATGTTATCCCAACAGCATGCGCCCCTTAAAAATACTGTATATGCAAATAATGTTGAAGAAAAGGAAACTGAAAATGTACCATGTATGGCGTATACACTTGAGTATATACCCAAATATAAGCCGAGAGACCTAATTTTACCACAAAAAACTGGGAAAACGCATTGACTCGAATATAAGCCGAGAGTGGGAAATGCAGCAGCTACTGGTAAATTTCAAAATCAAAATAGATACCAATAAAACTACATTGATTGAGGCATCAGTAGGTTAAATGTTTTTGAGCACATTTGAATATTTACCTAAAACTGTAATTTAAGGTACGACTATCCAACTCTGATTAAACCATTATTCTAACCTTCTTCAATGTAAATGTAGCCTTCCAAAAATAGTAATAGTAATAGTAAAAGTAATAGTAATAGTAATAAGAGAACGTAATAACAAATTTAATAAAAATAGAGTAAAATAATAAATGTAATAATAATAACAGAGTATTATTATTACTGTTATTATTACATTTCCATTGTTTTACTCTGTTTATTATTGGAAGTATACATAAGTACATTTACATTGAAGAAGGTTAGAATAATGGTTTAATCAGAGTTGGGCAGGCTTATCTTAAATTACAATTTTATGTAAATACTAGCCGTCCCCTGCCACGTGTTGCTGTGGCCCAGTCTGTGTATATGTGTTGGTGTATGTGTGTATATATTTGTGTATATGTGTATATATGTGTGTTTGCATTGCATTCATATATATATATATATATATATATGGTTTTGCATATACATTGTAATATTTTTTTTTTGGATTTTTAATCGCTCCTGTTGTGTTTTTCAGTATTTTATGAGTGATGGTCACTCATTGGCCTGATAAGTGTATTGTGTCCAAATTTGGTGTCAATTTGTCTAGTAGTTTTTGAGTTATGTTAATCCCACAAACGAACATTACATTTTTATTTATATAGATTTATTTATTTATTTAAAACTTTTATATCCCGATCTTCTCTACCCCATAGAGGGACTCAGACTGGCTAACAACAAGGATTCAATGCTAACAATACAAGTTAAAACATCGTACATCAACAATAATACATATAAACTAAAATACATAAAAGCCAGTTCGTCAAGATAAAATCATGTACCACTCAGTCTGTATATGTTATCGATAACATTAGTCAATTGTCAGTCTCCGCCATCATTCTGGGAATGCCTCGTTCCATAGCCAGGATTTCACTAGCTTCTTGAAGGTCAGGAAGGAGGGGGCAGATAGTTCCATAGCCGGGGGGGGGGGCACCACAAAAAAGGCCCTGTCTCTCGTCCCCATCAGACGCGATTGCGAGGGTGGTGGGACCGAGAGCAGGGCCCCTCCAGAAGACCTTAACAGCCTTGATGGTTCATAGGGGAGAATACGTTCGGATAGATTCAAAAACGTTTAACCTACTGATGACTCAATTAATGTTGGTATCTATTTTTATTTTGAAATTTACCAGTAGCTGTGGCATTTCCAACCCTCAGCTTATACTCAAGTCAGTACATTTCCACAGCTTTTTGTGATACAATTAGGTGCTCAGCTTATATTTGGGTCGGCTTATACTCAAGTATATACGGAAATTTGTTTCATTATAGAATTTTGTATGCATTCTGGTATACATTTGTTGTGAGTTGCACTCAGCAAGATTTATCATAGAAGAGGGCTTGAATCTTTAAAACTTTTGTAAATTATCAATTGTTATAGTCACCCTGAGATCTTTGGGCAAAAGGGCAGGATACAACAACAACAATAACAACAACAACACTTTATTTATATCCCACCCCATCTCCCAATAAGTGTGTTGGATGGCTAATAGATAAAATAATATCAATGTCAAAACAAGCAAGCAAGCAAGCAAATGAGAGCTATGAAGAACGGCCTAGGCTACCAGATATCTCAGTGATTCTCTTGCTTCTATCTCACGATGGGCCCATCCAGACAGGGCGCATTTCTTGGGTCCCCTCGCACTTTAACTGGAGGTGACCAAACGACACCTCCAGTAAAAGGATTAAATCAAGGCAATGCAGGAAAACCCTGCTTTGTCCCAAAATGCTTTGTTACTCCATTAGACCCGAGCCTTCCTGAAAGGCCGGGTCTAATGGAGCATCGGGCCTGGTGGGGACAGGCCCACAGGTAGGCCCAGGAGTGCCGAGGACAGGCACACTTAAAGTGGGTTAAATGTGTGTCTAGAAGCGCCCTGAGATGAATATTTTACCTTCCATAAACATGTCATGCTTGAGGCAGAAAATCCAAACGGCACAGGCTTCACTTCCTCAGCTTGTCCATATGGACCGTAACTAACTAGGAAATTTGCATTTCAGTGCCAGGTGACCTCTCTTTGGGTGCATCTATATGTTTTTAATTGTTTTTGTATTGTATTGATTTTATAATGCTGTTTTAAATGTTTTAATTGCATATTGTGGGTTGTTATGGTATCGAATTGCTGCCAATTTGTAAGCCGCCTTGAGTCGCCTTCGGCGTGATACAAATATTGTAAACAAATCTATACAAATAAAAATGTAATGTTCGTTTGTGGGATTAACATAACCCAAAATCCACTGGACGAATTGCCGCCAAATTTGGCCACAAGACGCCTACTAACCCAAGGAGTGACCTCAAAAAATTGATTTTGTCATTTGGGAGTTGTAGTTGCTGGGATTTATAGTTAACTTACAATCAAAGAGCATTCTAAACACCAATGATGGAATTGGGCCAAACTTAGCACACAGGACTCCCATGACCAACAGAAAACACTGGAAGGGCTTGGTGGGCATTGACATTGAGTTTGGGAGTTATAGTTCACCTACATCCAGAGAACACTGTGGACTCAAATAATGATGGATCTGGACCAAACTTGGCTTGAATATTCCATATGCCCAAATATGAACACAGATGGAGTTTGGGGGAAATAGACCTTGACATTTGGGAGTTGTAGTTACTGGGATTTATAGTTCACCTACAATAAAAGAGCATTATGAATCCCACCAATGATAGAATTGGGGAAAACTTCCCATGACCAACAGAAAATACTTAAGGACATCCAGTCCAACTCCCTTCACCAGGGCAAGAAAACATAATCAAAGTCCTCCTGACAAAGAGCCATCCAGCCATAGCTATGGATATATATATATATAATTCACACACAGGGAGATATAGTATAGATCTGGACGAGACCTAAAGGAGGACAATTATATGTTATTATGTTCCAGAGTAGTAATGAGGACACTGACAAAGAAACAGCAAGAAATACTGTTTACCCACAAGCATAAAGAAATTACATATATTAGAAACCAACACTTTCTCATTACTTTATTTTTCAGATCACCACGCTGGGCCACAGCAATACATGGCAGGGGATGGCTAGTCTATATAAATAAAAACGTAATGTTCGTTTGTGGGATTAACATAACTCAAAACCTCTGAGCAAATTGACACCAAATTTGGACACAATACTCCTATCAGGTCAACAAGTGATCATCACTCACAAAAACACTGAAAAATACAGCAGAAAAGGCTTAAAAAGTCAAAAAATAGAAAATACATTGCAACGCATGCACATAACCACATATATACACATACACAAATATATACACACATATACACACACACAAAACACATATACACAGACTGGGCCCAGCAATGCATGGCAGGGGATGGCTAGTCTATATAAATAAAATGTAATGTTCGTTTGTGGGATTAACATATCTCAAAAACCACTGAACAAATTGGCATCAAATTTGGACACAATACACCTATCAGGCCAACAAGTGACCATCACTCATAAAAATACTGAACAACACAGCAGAAGAGACTTTAAAAGCCAAAAAAATTAAAAATACATTACAACACATGCACAAAACCATATATATACACATATACACAAATATATACACACATATATACACACAACACAACACATATACACGTTGTGCCACAGCAACATGTGGCAGAGGACAGCTAGTAAATAAATAAATCTAAATAAACAGGCATGGGCAAACTTCAGCCCTCCAGGTGCTTTGGACTTTAACTCCTACAATTCCAAACAGCCCCAGGCTTTTCCCTTTCCCCCCTCAGCCACTTAAGGAAGGGCCCTTGAGGCTGTTAGGAATGGTGGGAGTTGAAGTCCAAAACACCTGGAGGACCGAAGTTTGCCAATGCCTGATCTACAATGTAGAATTAATGGTTTGACTTCCATGGCTCAATGTTCTGGAATTACATGAGTTGTAGCCTGGTGAAGCACCAGCACAGATAAGGCTAAAGGCAAGGTAGGATTATAACTCCCAAGACTCCATCGCATCAATTGGTGTCGAGCTGCTTTCATTTTATAGTGTAGATACACCCTTACTCATATGACTAAGGCTGGAACTATACTGCCACATAATCCACTTTCTGAATCCAGATTGCCTGCTTTAAACTGGATTTTATTTTTTTCATGTCAGGAGTGACTTGAGAAACTGCAAGTCGCTTCTGGTGTGAGAGAACTGGCTGTCTGCAAGGACGTTGCCCAGGGAATGCCCGGATATTTTTTGATGTTTTACCATCCTTGTGGGAGGCTTCTCTCATGTCCCCGCATGGGGAGCTGGAGCTGACAGAGGGAGCCCATCCGAGCTCTCTCCGAAATCGAACCTGCGACCTGTCAGTCTTCAGTCCTGCCGGCACAAGGGTTTAACCCATTGCGCCACCGGGGGCTCCTTTGAACTGGATTATATGAGTCTACACTGCCAAGTTCAAAGCAGACAGTCTGGACTCAGAAAATGGATTATATGGTAATGTATATGAAGCCTATGAGAAAGGGCTCCAGAGACTGAGAGAAGTTAAATTAATTAAAAGGTACTGCGAATCTGGCCCCACCTTCCCAGTAAACTCAAATCAAGAAAAAGCTTCATGAGAACCACCACTCCTCTTAATGTTCCCCCAGCGACAGGAAGAACATCCCTCTGGGCAGCTAAACCAGGAAATCCCAACTGTATGCCCCCCACGAGGGTCAGCCTCCAGGGGCAAATCAAGAATGGTCACCTTGGAAGTCCCTGAACAGACTAAGAAGTGGAGTAGACAGATCAAAAAACAACCTGGCAAAATGGCACTACCTAAAATAATCTTCCACCTTATGTGACTGTGGAGCAGAACAAACAACTCTGTACCTGTATGCTTGTCCACAACGCCCTGCTTCATGTACAGAGGAAGAACTGCTTAAAGCTACAGACAATGTGGCTGCTGTTGCCCCGTTTTGGTCAAAAGTTATTTAGCAGCTTGTGCTCCTTTGATTTTTATCAGTTTTATACTTACGTATGCCATGCCTTTGACACTAAATAAACAAACCCCATGTTCAGCTGTCAGTCTCCCACCAAGTGCCTCCCCCATACACACATATAAATACACAATACCTTGTTGTTGCGCATGAAGCTGCGCCCACTGAGTGGGTAGTTGAGGGGGGTGCTGGGAGGGGGCCCCGGAGGAGGGGTCCGCTCCGCAGCAGCGTTCTCCGAGCCCTTTTCCACCATGGCCTCTGACGGCGGCTCCGGAGGGGGTCGCGGGGGCAACTGAAGCAGGCGCTTCCTTAGTGAAGGGGAGCTGCTTGGCGTGGTGCGTGGGGACGTGGTGCCAGTGCTAGAGGGAGGCAAAGAACAAGACATCAAGAGCCTGGAGGAAACCTGGAGGAAGCCCTGCCACTTCCCATTGCACCTCTTTATTTCCCAAGTCACCTCCAGAACACATACTCATAAGTGGTGCTCTTGCAAAAAGGGCACCAGAAATATTGGACTTGAATACATACGATGCTGTAAGAAACTATAAAGGACAGTTTATTTGTTGGGGATGCTGGATAATTGACCAGAAAGGAAACATGGAAGATTACTACAATGTATGATAATTGTAGCAAAAATCATGCATGCACAAGAGATGGAAGAAGCCAGTTAACTCAAGAAGAATGGTGACCAAGATTTGTGAATTGGCCGAGATTGACAAACTGACAATGTTGGCCAAGGAGAACTCCCTGACTAACTTCAAGAAAGACTGTGACATGTTTATCACTTTGGGGTAAGGAGCCACGGTGGCGCAATGGGTTAAACCCTTGTGCCAGCTGAACTGAAAACCTGAAGGTTGGTGGTTTGAATCCGCAAGGTGAGGTGAGCTCCCGTCTGTCAGCCCCAGCTTCCCTTGCGGGGACATAAGAGAAGCCTCCCACACGACGGTAGCACATCCAGGCATCCCCTGGGCAACATCCTTGCAGACGGCCAATTCTCTCCCTTTGTTTCCCAGCCCCACAGCAGAGATCCACTTCCCCTAGTGAAAGCCAATCCACTTTGTTCCTTTTCTTTTTCTCTGCTCTACACCCAAAAGGTGTGGGTTTTTTCTTTCAAACCCCTCCATTATTTTAAGTTGGATAACAAAAGCTATGTGTGCCAAGTTTGGTCCAGGTCCATCAAGCCATGTAGGACTCTTTGTGGTACAAACCAATAAACATTCATATATACGTACTCTGACATAGAGATCATAGATGGATCTTGAAATGTTTTGAGCCATTCCCACAGCCTTATGATTGCCATTACCACAATCCATACCACTGTCACTTCATGGAACCTTGCAAGACTTTCTATTTTGTGACCTCACAGCTCTAGGAAAACATTCTAGCATTCTTCTTCACTACAGAGACGAGTAGAGTCAATGTGCTATAGTGGCCTGAGAACTGAAGTGGTTGGACATAAGTCACAATGATTGAAGACACACAACAAAGACAACAGGGCTTATGCCATTTCCACTTATTTTAGCAACAACCAAAGCAACAGAGTAGTATATGTGACTTTGTGAGTTGGACATGGGTTTTCCCAGTCCTATTTCAACACTCAGTGGCATAGACATTGTCAGAAATATTAAAAATTAACTAGGTATTTTTAATTACAAAAATGTGAGTGAGGCACTGAAAGGATTAAATGGATGCAACAACTCAGCAAAAGCTGCAGTTCAATATAAGCAGGTGTGCCTGTGTAAGAGAGGCCTCAGTCTGAGAAGGTCTCTGTGTGAGAAGGCCTCAGTGTGAAATAGGTCTTAAGTCTGCGATAAGGCCTCAGAGTGTGGGAAGGCCTCAGTGGGAGAAAGGTCTCAGTGTGAGATAGGTCTTAGTCTGTGAGAAGGCCTGGTGTGAGAAGCTTCGGTGAGAGAAAGCCCCAGGCTGAAGGCTTCGAGTGTAAAGCTGTATGAAGCTCCTGTGTAAGTTCAATCTGTGGGAGCGAAGCTCTTTATCTGGATAAGAAAGAAGCCTAACATGGAAGCAACAAAGGAAGTATAAAGAATTTCATTTGTGTTATAGAAACCTTGTTCTTGTAAATAGTGTAACCTTATTTGGATGAGGGTTAAACAAATTGAATCCAGACAAGACAGAAGTACTCCTGGTCAGTCGTAAGGCCGAACAGGGCATAGGGTCACAGCTTGTGTTGGATGGGGTTGCACTCCCCCTGAAGACGCAGGTTCACAGCTTGGGTGTGATCCTGGACTCATCGCTGAGCCTGGAACCCCAGGTTTCGGCGGTGACCAGGAGAGCATTTGCACAGTTAAAACTTGTGCGCCAGAAGTCTGACTTGGCCACGGTAGTCCACGCTCTGGTTACATCTCGTGTAGACTACTGCAGTGCTCTCTACATGGGGTTGCCTTTGAAGACTGTCAGAAAGCATCAAATGGTCCAACGGCCAGGAGCCAGATTGCTAACAGGAGCCGCACTTAGTGAGCATACAACTCCTTTGCTGCGCCAGCTCCACTGGCTGCCAGTTTGTACTGGACATAATTCAAATTGCTAGCTTTAGTCTATAAAGCCTGAAGCAGTTCTGGCCCAACTTACCTGTATGAACTCATCTCCCCTTATGAACCATCTAGGACCTTAAGATCGTCTGGGGAGGCCCTGCTCTTGTTACTGCTTTCGTCATAAATATGTTTGGCGGGAACAAGAGACAGGGCCTTCTCGGTGGTGGCCCCTCGGCTGTGGAATGCCCTCCCTAGGGATATCCAATCACCCCTTCCCTTTTAACACAGTCCCTCAAACTGTTGGAGGGTCAGATTATAATTTGAAAAAAGCAGCATGAATTAATGGCTATGCACACTGCACATATCTTATTTGTAGTGCCAAAAAACCCCACTTAAAAACAATAAATAATTAAAATGAAGAACAATTTTAACAAATATTAACTTATTAATATTTCAATGGGAAGTGTGCACCTGCTTTTGGCTGATAAGATAGGATTGCTGCTGCTGCTGTTGTTGTGTGCTTTCAAGTATTTTCAGACTTAGGTTGACCCTGAGCGAGGGCTGGGTAAATGACCTTGGAGGGCCGCATTTGACCTTAGTTTGAGGACCCCTGGACTAGACGATGCAACCGGACAACCTTTTTAACAAGGAAACACTATGGATTTAAGTTTTATTGACTTTGTTATAGTTTTTATTATATGTTAATGTTTTTAATTGTATTTATGATATTGTAGGCATGTAATTTTGCCCTGTAAATCGCCTTGAGTCGCCTGCAGGCTGAGAAAGGTGGTATACAAATACAGTAAACAAACAAACAAACAAACAAATATTATTTTACTAGAAAGAAAAGCCTAAGGAAGAGATAACTGTGTGTTTTTGTTCTTTTTATCATTTTGGGCTACAGGTGCTGGGTCACGCTGCTGGTAATAAGTTACTCTGCTGTACATTTATGAGGAGGGTCTTTTGTTAATAAGCCCACTCCCCCAACACTTTAAAATCAGCTGAAAAGTAAGATGACAGAAGATTGTTGGCAGATATGGGACTTGAATCTGGGTTTTCCCAGTCCTGTTTCAGCACTTAATGGCATACACATGCCCCCAAGGAGGTCTTACATCCATTCCATGCCAACTACTTAGCTTTAAAAAGCACAGCTGTATCATTTCCTCTCCAACCAAACTCTTGAGCAGGGAGACGAAGTAAATCTCTGACTGTCCAACACTTTTAGATTATAATTCCCACAATAATTTCTGTTGACCATACTGTCTGGGGCTTCTGGAGATCAGAACAGATCAACATTTTAGTTGGGCCAAAGGCCTTTCCATGGGACATGGGAAAAACCGCCCAACTCAAGTTGACCTGCAAGGCTGGAATAGTTCTATCTGTAGAACATCTTGACATTGAATTCCCTTTGGGGACTGCCTCCAGCAACCCTGACAATACTATAACTGGTTTCTCCATTTCCTGTCCAGCAGAAGCTATTACTAGAGCTGAAAAATGTAAACAGGAAGGCTCCCACTCATGGGATGAAACAAGATCCTAATCCCAGCTTCAGGTCACTTGAGGAACCTTCAGAGATTCCAAGGGAGAGTCAAAAGGGGAGGCAGGTCTGTTGGCACAAACTACGAACAGCTCAAAACTCATGATTTGCTATTTGAATGCTACCCGGTCAAAGCTCAGGTAGCATTCATATAAGTAGCATATTACACAAACATAGAATCATAGAGTTAGAAGAAACCTCATGGGTCATCCAGTCCAACACCCTGCCAAGAAGCAGGAAAATCCCATTCAAAGCACCCCCGACAGATCGCCATCCTGCCTCTGTTTAAAAGCCTCCAGAGGAGGAGCTTCCACCATACTCTGGGGCAGAGAGTTCCACTGCTGAACAGCTTTCATAGTTAGGAAGTTCTTCCTCATGTTCAGGTGGAATCTCTTTTCCTGTAGTTGGAAAAGTCTTTTTTTGTTTTTGTTTTGTTTTAATTTGTTTTCAATGCTGTTTGTAAACTGCTTCAGACTTTTTATGTATAGGACGAGGTGTTCATCTATATCAGGGGTCCTCAAACTTTTTAAACAGAGGGCCAGGTCACAGTCTCTCAAACTGTTGGAGGGCCGGATTATAATTTGGGGGGGAAAAACACTGCACATATCTTATTTGTAGTGCAAAAAAACCCACTTAAAAATAATGCAATAATTAAAATGAAAAATAATTTTAACAAATAAAAAATTATTAGTATTTCAATGGGAAGTGTGGGCCTGCTTTTGGCTGATGAGATAGGATTGTTGTTGTTGTTGTTGTTCTTGTTGTGTGCTTTCAAGTCGTTTCAGACTTATGTTGACGCTGAGCGAGGGCCAGGTAAATGACCTTGGAGAGCTGTGTCTGGCCCCCGGGCCTTAGTTTGAGGACCCCTGTTCTATATAAATAAAAATGTAATGTTCGTTTGTGGGGTTATCAAAACTCAAAAACCACTGGATGAATTGACACCAAATTTGGACACAATACATCTATCAGGCCAACAAGTGACCATCACTCATAAAAACACTAAAAAAAAAAAACCACAGTGGAAGAGACTTAAAAGCCAAAAAAACCATTACAACGCATGTACAAAACCACATATATACACACATACACATACATACACACGCAAAACACATGTACACAGACTGGGCCAAAGCAACGTGTGGCAGGGGACGGCTAGTATTGTAATAAAATGATACGCATGCTGGATAGAGGAATCTGGGTGCTTCAAAAAGTAACTTTGTCAAGCTCCACAATGAGTATATGAAATGGCATGCAGTGAGGCCCAGTTCAAATCATTATTCCTCCTTAAAAAATAAATCAGAAAAGGTTATGCACAGAGACTATCTATATTACACTTAAACTGCAATGCAGGGGTGGGAAGAGGACACCATCACTCTCCTCTCTGTAAACAGGATTCCCAAAAAGCTTTTGGAAAGGAGAATGGTGATCCTAATTCTTCCCAGTGAGAATTCCAGGTTATAAAGAATCAGGAAGGGGACCTGCAACAAAATTCTGTTTCCAGCCACCGTACTCCACTTCCCCATCATTCTTTGGCCACTGAGTATGGTCAGTACTCAGGCTGTTTCAAGATATTTTTCCTTTTGGTTTTATAGTCTAAGAATTGGGTTGCTGTGAGTTTTCCGGGCTGTATGGCCATGTTCCAAAAGCATTCTCATCTGACGTTTCACCCACATCTATGGCAGGCATCCTCAGAGCTTGTGAGGTCTGAGAATTGTTTAAACAGGTTGAACATTCCTGATCCTAAATTCAAAAACTTAGCTCAAAAATCCCAAACAGTCTACAAGGATGGTTGAAATAGTCACACTTTTGCTTTCAGGTGGTTCAGTATACAAAAATTTTGTTTCACACACAAATTGTTGAAAATATTGCATATAAAATGTTTACACACAATATAAAGGGCCGGGCTTTAGCACAGCTGGTTAATCACCAGCAGCAATAGATCACACCAATTGAAAGGTTGGCAGTTCGAAACAGAGGTCAGGGTGAGCACCCAACCTTCAAATCAGCTCACTGTCCACCTAAGCAGTTTAAAAACAGCTGTGATCTGTGAATAGAGAAAATAAGCACCACTTAAGCGAGGAGGTATTTTATGGCACCATAAAAAGGAAATACCAGAAAATGCCTGCAATCAAAGCCTATGATCCAGGGTTCTTCATCATAGAGGATGTAGCGACAGCACCCCCCTGTGTTCTGAATCGAGGCCAACCTCCAGGACACCAAAGTTGGGAAAAATGCTGACATAATACCTCTATCTGTTTTCTGTCCTGTTTAATGGCACTGAATGTTTGCCGTGTATGTGCTCTGTGATCCGTCCTGAGTTCCCTTCAGGGCGAAAAGGGTGGAATATAAATGCTGTTATATGCATTAGATGTATGTGAACAGAAATAAATGTTGTGTTTAGACTTGGAACTCACTTCCAAAACATCTCATTATGTATATACCCTGATTTCCCAAAAGTAAGACAGGATCTTATGTTCCTTTTCACTCCAAAATATATGTTAGGACTTAGGTATATACATTTTTTGCAATCAGGGCTTATTTTTAAAGTAGGATTTATATTTAGAGCAACCTCAAAAATCCTGAAAGACATAATGCTAGGAAGGTCTAATTTTGGGGAGACAGGGTATATGAGAGCATTGATATTCCAAAATCCAAAATTGAAAACACTTCTGATCCCAAACATTTCAGATAAAGGATACTCAACAATACTACTGCAAACATGGGTTTTCTCCAGGCTTGATGATACCATAAATTTACATATGGATGTTGCCATTTTGACCACATAACCAACGGTACTTGCAGCCTTAATATTGGAACTAAAGTAAACTATATTTTAAACTACACTTCCAGCTATACATGGAAGAGCATATACTGGCCCAAAAGACTATGGTTGAAAGAATATAACTTAAAAGTAAAGGTAAAGGTTTCCCTTGACATTAAGTCTAGTTGTGTCCAACTCTGGGAGGTGGGGGGTGCTCATATCCATTTCTAAGTGGAAGAGCCAGTGTTGTCCGTAGACACCTCCTATGCCATATGGCCAGCATGACTGCATGGAGCACCGTTACCTTCCCGCAGAAGCGGTACCTATTGAGCTATTCACATTTGCATGTTTTCAAACTACTAGGTTGGCAGAAGCTGGGCCTAACAGTGGGAGCTCACCCCACTCCCTGGATTCGAACTGCCAACTTTTCGGTCAGCAAGTTCAGCAGCTCAGCGGTTTAACCCACTGTGCCACCAGGGGCGTTATAAAAGGCCATCCAAAAAGAAAGAAAATCTTGGGATTTCTCCTTCCATTCAAAGCTTAACTTAGGTCGAGCAGAATATGCAATCTATGTTGAAAGAATTACATTTCTAAGTTTAATCCATGCTAAAAATTTCTTCAGACCAGGTTAATACAGAGAAGCACACATATATGAATCATATATGCTAAACCGTTTACTGAATCCCATCCCCTGCCATAGCCAACACTAAGAACAGTGACTTCAAACAGAAAAATCATGGAAGCATTAGAAAATATTTAACTTTTAGCTAATCACGAAGACAGAGTGATTACTAACAAGTATCACTAGGGAACCAAGCCAGGAACCCTTTGGAAAGGGAGAGAAAGATGGGATATTATAGGCCGTGTACTTTGCATTTTGTGGACTTCCTTGAAAAGCTGACAAGGGAAGAACAAGAGTCAGGAGTACAAGGTTTACTCCTTCTGTCTCTCCTTCTGAAGCAGTACATAAGCATACACGTTTCCACACTCAGCTCCGCAATGTCGATTAGCTCATAAACTAACAGGTGGATCAAGATCACCAACTAACCTTCACTTCTGAACCAGATATGAAGCTCCACAGTCCATTGTGGAGAAATGTTCAATACCATTGTCATGCAGGGCACTGGGCTGAGTGGGGCAGCCCCACCATATGCAGCTCCCCCATAGTAAAGGTCCCCCCCCCCGGCATTAAGTCCAGTCGTGTCCAACTCTGGGGGTTGGTGCTCATCTCCATTTCTAAGACAAAGAGCCGGCTGCACCCGTACCTTGGGAAGTCTGATCTGGCCACAGTGGTCCACGCTTTTGTTACATCCCGAATAGATTACTGCAACACATTCTACGTGGGGTTTCCTTGAAGACTGTTCAGAAACTCCAACTAGTTCAACGGGCGGCCGCTAGACTACTCACTGGAGCATCATACAGGGAGCACCCCCCCCCCCCCGTTATGACAGCTCCACTGGCTGCCGGTCCAGCTCTGAGCACAATTCAAAGTGCTGGTCTTGACCTATAAAACCCTATATGGTTCTGGCCCAGCGTACCTGTCCGTATCTCCTTCTATGTCCCACCTCAGAGTTTAAGATCTTCTGGGGAGGCCCTGCTCTTGGCCCCGCCTCTGTAGCAAACACGCTTGGTGGGGACAAGGGACAGGGCCTTCTCGGTGGTGGCCCCCCATGTCCCTTCTTTCCTTTAGAAAGAAGTTAGAAACATGGATGTGGGACAAGGCCTTCGAGTAATCTTGCTGACAACAACAGTGACAATGATGACAATCGCTATGGAAATGGACTATGGGCATGCTTGATGGAGTCTCTAACTACAGAGTTCAGCTCAGAAAAGGCCACCAGGCTGTTATTGAAACAGAAATAGATTTTAATTAGCTGGAATGTGTCCAGAGGAAGGCGACTAAAATGACCAAGGGACTGGAGAACAAGCCCTATGAGGAGTGGCTTAAGGAGCTGGGCATGTTTAACCTGAAGAAGAGAAGGATGAGAGGAGATATGATAGCCATGTATAAATATGTGAGAGGAAGCCACAGGGAGGAGGGAGCAAGCTTGTTTACTGCTTCCATGGAGATTAGGACAAGGAACAATGGCTTCAAACTACAAGAAAGGAGATTCCATCTGAACATGAGGAATAACTTCCTGACTGTGAGAGCTGTTCAGCAGTGGAACTCTCTGCCCCGGAGTGTGGTGGAGGCTCCTTCTTTGGAAGCTTTTAAACAGAAGCTGGATGGCCCTCTGTCAGTGGTGATTTGAATGCAATATTCCTGCTTCTTGGCAGGGGGTTGGACTGGATGGCCCATGAGGTCTCTTCCAACTCTTTGATTCTATGATTCTATAATAAATGTGATTTAATATTTTAAATGTATGTAATTATTGGATTTTATTATGTATTTTATTATGTGTACATTGGAGGCATCAAATTGTTGCCAGCTGGAAGCCACCCTGAGTGCCCCCCCTCCCCGGGGGGGTTGAGAAGGGTGGGGTACAAATATCTAAAATAATAAATAAATAAATAAGGTCATGTGGCCAGCATGACTGCATGAAGCGCCGTTCCTTCCTACCGGAGCGGTACCTATTGATGTACTCACACTTGATTTTTTTCAAACTGCTAGGTTAGCAGAAGCTGGGGCTAACAGCGGGAACTCACCCCACTGTGACCTTTCGGTCAGCAAGTTCAGCAGATCAGCGGTTTAACCCACTGTGCCACCGGGTACCCTCATGCCACCTTTGTGGACAATATGGGGGAGCTGCATATGGCGGGGCTCTTGCAAGTCAGCTAGTAAGGTAGGACAGATATATATCAGCATGCATCCCCTTCCAACCTTTCCCCCCATGCATTCAAACATGCCCCATATCTAGCAGGGAACTTACCGGCCACCCAGGGATCGGCCCTGCGTCCTGGAGCAAACGAGAGCAAGAAAGAAAGAGACAGGAGGGAAATTCATGAAAACGAGAAATTGGGGAGTGAGAGAAAGAGAAAGAACACCCAAAGGAGATGGAAGGAAGACTACAGAGTTGTTTTGGCCTGTCGCTCCTTGCTGTCTGTGTAGATCACATTCTTATTTTGGTCCTCTCTCTCGCTCTCTCCCCAACACACTTCCAGCCAGTCACTTACAGCAGGTGTTGATGTTACACTGAACAGCTGCGATGGGGGAGAGCGTATATATACACAGATACACACACACAAGCCAGTGTTTAAACGGCTGTCTGCTTTAGACTTTTCAGACAAGGCAGATAGCTCTATCTAGCCCACCTGTCTCCCCTTCCCTGCATTCCCCAATCAGGATCCACATTGTGTTCCTGGAAAAACGGTGCCATGTTTCCGATGCAAATGGTGCCATGTTTCTGATGCTGAGAGGTGAAATCAAAGCTTTGTCTGGCCGTCTGGCTCCTTGCCTGAAAGATCTGAGGTGTGAACTCGAACCGTCCTTCCCTTGATCAGTCCATATCCTGCCGGCCCCTTCACAACTCCCGCTCAGTTCCGTGAATTGAGTTTCCATTCCTTTCTGTTTACTAAAATTGAGTTCTTGGATGAGACATCCAGCCCCAAAGAATCCAGATATTTGATCTCAGGTTACCTGGCATTTGAGGTTGAGGCGGTCTTGATTCTCTTTTTCTTTCTTTTTATCTTTTTTTTCCTATCCACTATGGTCCTCAAAGCTATGCATAAGTAAAGGTAAAGGTTCACCTTGACATTAAGTCTAGTTGTGTCCAACTCTGGTGGGTGGTGCTCATCTCCATTTCTAAGCCAAAGAGCTGGAATTGTCCATAGACGCCTCCTAGATCCTGTGGCCAGCATGACTGCTTCCCACCGAGGTGGTACCCATTGGTCTACTCACATTTACATGTTTTCGAACTGCTAGGTTGGCAGAAGCTGGGACTAACAGCAGGAGCTCACCCCACTCCCTGGATCTGAACCGCTGATTTCTCGATCAGCAAGTTCAGAAGCTCAGCGGTTTAACCCGCTGCACCACCAGGGTGCATGTTTTTGAACTGCTAGGTTGGCAGAAGATATACATAGTTAAGGACGAGGGTTGAATTGAATGAAAAGTAATGCCTCCACCTTTGTAATTCAACAGGTGGCAGTACTGGTATGTGGCAGGTACTGGCTTGTTCAGTAGACTCTCCTCTACAGTTCCATTTTAGCATTGAACGGTTGTGTTGTTAAAGTGCAAAGTATGGAACTCTGCACAGACAGTCAGTCAATGCAACTTAAGCAACGTACAGTCATTGAATTCTTGGCAGCAGAAGGTGTCACCCCAAAGGGGATTCATCAGAGAATGCAAGCTGTTTATGGTGATTGTGTTGATGTGAATACTGTGCGTTGTTGGGCAAGTAAGTTTAAAGATGTTGAGGTGACACCTTCTGCTGTCAAAAATTCAATGAAAAGTAATGCCTCCACCTTCGTAACTCCTCAACAGATGGCAGTACTGGTATGTGGCAGGTACTGGCTTGTTCAGTAGACTCTCCTCTACAGTTCCATTTAGCACTGAATGGTTGTGTTGTTAAAGTGCAAGGTATGGAACCTTGCGCAGACGGTCAGTCAATGCGACTTAAGCAACGTACAGTCATTGAATTCTTGGCAATAGAAGGTGTCACCCCAAAGGAGATTCATCAAAGAATGCAAGCTGTTTATGTGTTGATGTGAATACTGTGCGTCATTGGGCGAGTAAGTTTAAAGATGTTGAGGTGACACCTTCTGCTGTCAATAATTCAATGACTACATGTTGTTTAAGTCGCATTGACCGACCGTCTGCGCAGGGTTCCGTACTTTGCACTTTAACAACACAACCCTTCAATGCTAAGGCTTCCTGCCAAAATGGAACTGTAGAGGAGACTCTACTAAACAAGCCGGTACCTGCCACATACCAGTACTGCCATCTGTTGAAGAGTTACGAAGGTGGAGGCATTACTTTTCATTCAATCCTCGTAATTAAAAATATGAATCACCCTGGTGCCCCTTCTCCACTGCCATATAATCCAGTATCTGTTACCAGATTATTTTTTTTGCTTTGAACTGGATTAATGTATATGGCAGTCTAGATTTACATATTCCAGTTCAAAGCAGATTATCTGGGTTCACATACGAGATTTTATGGCAGTGTAGATCCGCCTAGTCAAAGCCATGGTATTCCCTGTAGTCACCTACGGATGTGAGAGCTGGACCTTAGGGAAGGCTGAGCGAAGGAAGATCGATGCTTTTGAGCTGTGGTGTTGGAGGAAAGTTCTGAGAGTGCCTTGGACTGCGAGAAGATCCAACCAGTCCATCCTCCAGGAAATAAAGCCCGACTGCTCACTGGAGGGAAAGATACTAGAGACAAAGCTGAAGTACTTTGGCCACATCATGAGGAGACAGGAAAGCCTAGAGAAGACAATTATGCTGGGGAAAGTGGAAGGCAAAAGGAAGAGGGGCCGACCAAGGGCAAGATGGATGGATGGCATCCTTGAAGTGACTGGACTGTCCTTGAGGGAGCTGGGGGTGGTAACGGCCGACAGGGAGCTCTGGCGTAGGCTGGTCCATGAGGTCACGAAGAGTCGGAGACGACTGAACGAATGAACAACAACAACAAAGATCCAACTTGGAATGAAGTGAAGTCCATCTTTAATAGGTACCGCAGTGGTAGGAAGGTAACAGCACTCATGCAGTCATGCTGGCCACATGACCTTGGAGGTGTCTACGGACAAAGCCGGCTCTTCGGCTTCGAAAGGGAAGTGAGCACCAACCCCCAGAGTCGGACATGACTGGACTTAAAGAAAACCTTTATCTTTACTTAACTATGTATATGTGATTTTACTAAATAGCGAAAGGGGAAATCACATGATTCAAGTACTGGTTCATGCTATATTGCCAGTCTTGAAACAAGAGCTTAGAAAATCTACTTTTTGGGACTATATTTCCAAGTGTGGGAGTTAGCACAGCCCAAAACGGCCATTTGAAGAAGTCCTTAGTCCAAAAACTAGGGCTGAGGCAATATTTACTTTATTTATTTATTTACTTTACTTGTATACCGCAGTTTCTCAGCCCAACAGGCGACTCAACGCGGTTTACAACAAGGATAAGAATCAATCAACGATATACAATTTAAAACCATAAAAGCATAATATACAATATTGACACAACAATGGACAACACAATGCATCTCATAACTAGAGTTGTGCTCCAATCCGTCGTCCAAATTTCCATTCCTGTAATCATCACATTCATTGCACTGTTTAACCGAATGCCCGTTCAAACATCCAAGTTGTTAATCTTCTTCGGAACACCATTAGCGAGGGGGCTGATCTTACCTCCATAGGAAGGGTGTTCCACAGCCGGGGGGCCACCACAGAAAAGGCCCTGTCTCTCGTCCCCGCCAGCCGCACCTGTGAAGCAGGCGGCATAGAGAGCAGGGCCTCCCCAGAAGATCTTAGGGTCCTGGTGGGCTGATAGGCAGAGATACGTTCGGATAGGTAACTTGGGCCAGAACCGTTTAGGGCTTTATAGGCCAACGCCAGCACTTTGAATTGAGCCCGGTAGCAGATCGGCAGCCAGTGGAGCTGGTGCAGCAGAGGAGTTGTATGCTCCCTGCGCTCCGCTCCTGTTAGTATCATGGCTGCCGAGCGTTGGACTAGCTGGAGCTTCCGAGCCGTCTTCAAAGGCAACCCCACGTAGAGAGCGTTGCAGTAGTCTAGACGGGATGTAACTAGAGCGTGGACTACCGTGGCCAAGTCAGACTTCCCAAGGTACAGGCGCAGTTGGCGCACAAGTTTTTTTTAACTGTACGAATGCTCCCCTGGTCACCGCCAAAACCTGAGGTTTCAGGCTCAGCGATGAGTCCAGGATCACACCCAAACTGCGAACCTGCGTCTTCAGGGGGAGTGCGACCTCATCCAACACAGGCTGTAACCCAATAACGAAGTGGACAATAGCAGAGTATGTTTTGTTTTGGAGTCCAATGGCTGATAGCATTCGAAGTAACTATTTTAGTTTCTTTCAAAAATGGGATACTGTAACTATAACTGATATTAAATGTGTGGATTTTGGGATGAAAACAGTAACTTAACTACTTTTTAAAGTAACTTTGCTACTCTGACAGTAAGAAGAAAGAGTTCCAAGGCAATCTCTTCACATTGGGGGAACACGAAGTAAAAATGGCAAATGTTCTTTCAATGTAAGCAAGTATAGAGGTAAGTATGTGGAGGCATAAAATCCTGACTGTCCAAAAACGTTGATGGAAGCTGGCAGTGACAGACCAGGAAAAGGCTTGTGGTAGATGGTTCAATGAAAAGGTGCATTCAGCCTGCAGCTACTGCAAAACGAGAAAAAAGAAAAAAAAAGACAAGTGCTATGCTAGGGATCATTAAGCAAGGAATCAAAAATAAAACTGCCAATAGCTGAATGCTTCTCTACAAATCTATGCACGGTGCAGCGAAGCTTGGAACACTGTGTACTCTTTCAGAAAAGAATATAGTCTTGCTGGGGACAGGAAGCAGAAAAACATCAGATTTTTTAGGGCTCTTTAGTTGAGAGAGGAAAAGTCAAGTACGAGGGTTGAATGAAAAGTAATGCCTCCGCCTTCGTAACTCAACAGATGGTAGTACTGATATGCGGCAGGCACTGGTTTGTTCAGTAGACTCTCCTCTACAGTTCCATTTTGGTGGGAAGCCTTAGCATTGGACGGTTGTGTTGTTGAAGTGCAAAGTATGGAACCCTGCGCAGACGGTCGGTCAATGCGACTTAAGCAACATGCAGTCATTGAATTCTTGACAGCAGAAGGTGTCACCCCAAAGGAGATTCATCAGAAAATGCAAGCTGTTTATGTGTTGATGTGAATACTGTGCGTCGTTGGGCGAGTAAGTTTAAAGATGTTGAGGTGGGAACATCTGGCTTGCGATATCATACGAAAGAGTTGAACGTCCTGTGACTTGCAATATCATACAAAAGAGTTAGACGTCCTGTGACAGCAACCACCGAGTTTCACAAGCAAAAGGTTGACAGATTGATTCAGGATGATCCTCGTATCACTCAGAGAGACATTTCAAGCATAATTGTTATTTCACAAGAACATGTGTGTCACATTATTGCTTTGCTTGGCTATTGGAAGATCTGTGCACGATGGGTACCCAGGATGCTGACAAAATGTGACAGCTTCAGAAAACTTGTTCATCGTTGGCAGAAATGTATCCAATTGTCTGGTGATTATGTGGAAAAGTGGGAGCCCCTGGTGGCACAGTGGGTTAAACCCTTGTGCCAGCAGGACTGAAGACCGACAGGTCGCAGGTTCAAATTTGGGGAGAGCGCGGATGAACTCCCTCTATCAGCTCCAGCTCCTCATGCAGGGACATGAGAGAAGCCTCCCACAAGGATGATAAAACATCAAAACATCCGGGCGTCCCCTGGGCAACGTCCTTGCAGACGGCCAATTCTCTCACACCAGAAGCGACTTGCAGTTTCTCAAGTTGCTCCTGACACAACAAAAAATGTGGAAAAGTGAATAGTGGTAGTTAAAGAGCACATTCTAAGGATTATTTCTGCGTTTGGTTTATTAAAATATTCCCATCCAAACCCAAGTTATGAAGGTGGAGGCATTACTTTTCATTCAACCCTCGTATTATGCATATAGTAGAAAAAGTGGATGACTGTTACCTTCCTTTTACCCAATACTCAGAAAAGCTAATGATAGGAAATTCATGATAAACAAAACTGCACAGTTGCACTATATGTCTGCACTTCAGTGAACCTGGAAAAATTACTTCCTTGGATTACATTTCCCTGCATCTTCCAGCCAACATGCCCAAAAGCCATCTTTACAATCTCTGCTCATAATGCATATTTTAAAAATTATGGCATTTGCTTAAAGATGTGATGCTGGCTCCCAAACCTAGATGGCTATAAAAGAGTATTGGGCACGTCCTCAGCTTTAGCACCTCTTGATTCTCAGTGTCCTTGACATTTCTTTCACTCAGAAGAAAAGGCTATCATTGACAGCATATGATGGCTGTTCACCATTTCCAGGATCAAAGGCCATACACTGGATAGGAAAGGACTGATGTTGTGGTGACTTTATGGGTTTCCTAAAGCTATCTGATCAGTCACATCAGCAAAGTGTGTGCTAGAAACGATATCATACGAAAGCTGAATGGCACAACCTGGGGATCACAACCAGATACAGTGAAGACATCTGCCCTTGCATTTTGCTACTCTGCTGCTGAGTACGCATGCCCAGTGTGGAACACATCTCACCACACGAAAAGAGAAGATGTGGATCTTAATGAGACATGCTGCATTATCACAAGATGTCTACACCCTACACCACTGGAGAAATTATAGTTTAGCTGGTATTGCACCACCTGACATCTGCCAGGAATTATCAGCCAATAATGAAAGGAACCAGGCAGTGACATCTCCAGCTCATCCTCTGTTCTGATATCAACCAGCACACCAATGCCTTAAATCAAGAAATAGTTTCCTAAGATCTACAGAGATACTTGCAAGAACACCTCAGCAAGCGAGAGTCCAAAAGTGGCAGGCTCAAACCCGGAACCTCAAGCCATGGTTGATACCGAATGAGAGACTCCCTCCTGGGCATACACAAGACTGGGAACTTGGAAGGCGCTGAACAGGCTGCACTCTGGCACCACGAGATGCAGAGCAACCTTAAGAAATAGGGCTACAAAGTGGTGTCGACAACATGTGAGTGTGGAGAAGAGCAAACCCCAGACCACCTACTACAATGCGGTCTGAGCCCTGCCACTTCAACAATGGAGGGCCTTCTTATAGCAACGCCAGAGGCACTCCAAGTGGCCAGCCACTGGTCAAAGGACATTTAGTATAATGCCAAGTTTTTAAACTTTGTGTTTTTAAAATACATTACAACTGTACCCTCGGTTTGCTTCTGATATGATAAATAAATAAATATATCAGCAAACAAAAAACTAGAGTTGTTAATTTTTTATCCTAATGATGGAGGCACCTTCCTATGCTCTGAAGACCTTGGGAAGCTCAAATGCAGAACATCAAAGCAATACTTCCCCCCCCCCCCCCCATAGAATGAGTGCAAACATTAGGAAGAACTTCCTGACTGTGAGAGCCGTTCAGCAGTGGAACTCTCTGCCCCGGAGTGTGGTGGAGGCTCCTTCTTTGGAAGCTTTTAAGCAGAGGCTGGATGGCCATTTGTCAGGGGTGATTTGAATGCAATATTCCTGCTTCTTGGCAGGGGGTTGGACTGGATGGCCCATGAGGTCTCTTCCAACTCTTTGATTCTATGATTCTATGATTTGTTTCTTCTGATTAAGTAGACTTACGGTAAGTCTGCAAGAGGTTATAGCAGTTTCAAAGGTGCTATAAGACCGCATTGCATACTGAAACTGTACAAATGTCGTGTGTTGAACCAAATGCCAGGAGCAAGCAAGAAGTGGAGCCAATGATTCTTCTGTTTATATTTTGACAGACTGAGATCTCCTAATACAAAATGTACTGGGGTTTCTTTGGAAACTGTGTTTTGGTTAGTAGCCTGTCCCCTATCCCTCGCCTGGAAATGTTTGTTGTAAAAGTAACTTCTTATTCGCTATTTTTAATGGCTTTTTTGTTGTCCTTTTGAGAGAGGTATGATATGAAAATCATGGATCATGGTAAGTCTACAGATAATTTAAAGTCACATTCACACACACACACAAATATCCTTATACCAAAATAACAAATGTGTTATTAACATATTACTCTCAGCATTAATAATTACCATATATACTCGAGTATAAGCCAACCTGAATATAAGCCAAGGCACCTAATTTTACCACAAAAAAACTGGGAAAATTATTGACGAGTATAAGCCAGGGGTAAGAAATACAGCAGCTACTGGTAAATTTCAAAATAAAAACAGATACCAATAAAATTACATTAATTAAGGCATCAGTAGGTTAGATGTTTTTGAATATTTACTTAAAATTGTAATGTAAGATAAGACTGTCCAACTCTGATTAAAACATTATTCTAATCTTCTTCAATGTAAATATGCTTATGTATCCTTCCAATAATAATAAAAAGGGTAAAGTAATAAATGCAATAAAATAATAATAATAGTGTAAAATAATGGAAATGTAATAATAACAGTAACAGCAGAGTAAAATAATACACATAGTAATAATAATAATAATAATAATAATAATAATAATAATAAATAGAGTAAAATAATAAATGCAATAACAACAGTAATAAAGTAAAATAATAAATGTAATAATAGAGTAAAATGATAAATGTAATAATAGCAATAATAAATAGAGTAAAATAATCAATGTAATAATAACAACAATAAAGTAAAATAATGAATTAATAATAATAGAGTAAAATGATAAATGTAATAATAACAATAACAAATAGAGTAAAATAATATATGCAATAGCAACAGTAATAAAGTAAAATACTCAATGTAATAATAATAGAGTAAAATGATAAATGTAATAATAACAATAACAAATAGAGTAAAATAGCAAATTCAATAACAGTAATAAAGTAAAATAATCAATATAATAATAATAATAATAATAATAATAATAATAATGTAAAATAATAAATGTAATAAAAATAATAACAGAGTAGAATAATAAATAACCTTGACTCAACTATTGTCAAGGGGGACTTTTTCAGCCAAAAAAGGGCTGAAAACTAGGCTTATACTTGGGTATATATTTATTTACTATATTTGTATACTGCCCTTCTCAGCCCGCAGGCGACTCAAAGAAGACGATTCAAAATAAACTGTTACATTCCTCTCAAATGGCCAGTTCCTCCAAATTAACATTTCTGCAAGAATAGGTTAATGCTATTAATTATGCGAGCAAATCACTAACATTGAGCACCACCAGATAAGGAAGACATGTCAGCAGGTTGGGGTTTTTTTGTTGCTATAGTTCTCAGGGTATTTTTAAACATCCAAATGAAGTTTCACAAAGCCCGGAAAACTCAAATTTCTCCACCTCCACATCTCCTACTCCCTTTAACAAAATTGAATTACAGTGCACCAGTGTGCCAATAAAATATCACTTTTGTATTATCACACTATAAATCTAAGAGGAGAACTTAAAAATGTCCCACGGATTGTCTATACAAGGCCAAAAGTCGACCAAAAATCGCTCCAAGACATCTAGATGATATCCAGGGCATTTTGGTCTGTAACATGGGGCAAAATGGGTAAAATGGGTCCAATGCATTACTTCCAGGCTCTGATTATTCCCCATTCCCATAGTTTGAGAAAGCAAAGAAGTCAGCAATTCTGTCTTCCACCAAAACAGTCAGCATCAAGTCTTCAAAGAAACCAGCAACTTTTGTATCATCCCTCTTGAACTCTTTCTCATTCCAGTTGGTGATTCTAAAGATGTTTAAACATAAACATTTGAGCCTGTCTTTCTTACCCCATTCATTCCCCAACCTGCATTCCTTTTGTTTATGTATCCATTCACATGTTACATTTATATCCTGCTTTTCCTCCTGCCTTTTCATTTTCAGTCTCACAATAACACTGTTAGAGTAATGCAAACCGAACAAGAGCGGTTGAGGGCCCATCCAGGCAGTATCTTTATCCCAGGAGCTCCCGCAACAAACTGGAGGGTGGCCAAATGCCAGTAAATGCAGAAGCAATAGCTACAAACAGCAAAAAGCATGAGAAAATCCGCATCTTCGAATGTCTGTATGTCCTCCACTCAGAAAACATAGGATTTTTAATCTAAGTTTGTTCCTGGGTTTTAGGTGTTTGTTCCTGATTGGTTCGTTCCTAAAAAGAAGGTGACAGTTGAGTAGAACACGGAAACTTTATTTGTGTGCCAGAAACTTCATGAAACATGTGGAGGGCATATTTTCTCTGGCCAGGACAAAGTTGTGGCCTCCTAGTTAACATTGTACATCTTTTCACAATAAGAGCAATCAGGTACATACATGTATAACCCAGGAATAACACCCTATTGTTCCATGCCACAAGTAGACCACAAAACCTGTCTGCACAGATGGCCCTGCAGCTTATATAACTCAGGAATGGAACTTATACAATGATTTGCATCTTAAGGTGTTTTTTAAAAAAAAAACATCCAAAATTTCCGGTGGACATTCCACTGCGGCCATCTTGGAGGCTGCAAAATCCCAGGACAAAGCACCAAGTGTTGGACCTGGCAGAAATCCCAGGTCCAACAGGTCTGTGTTGGACCTGCGAACAGGTCCCGAGATTTTTTGCCCCTGACTAATTAGTGCTGTCTGGAATCGCCCTGAGACAAGGTGAATTTCAAAGCAACTATCTGGACCCAAATTACCCCAGTAAGACTTCTGTACTTCAACCAATTCAGCCGATCCTCCGTATCCATAGATTCTGTAATTGTGGATTCAATCAACTATGACTTGAAAATATTTTTAAGTCCAAAAAGCAAAGCTTGATTTTGCCACTTTATATAAGAGACAGCATTTTACCATGTCATTATATATAATGGAGCACCCGGTGGCACAATGGATTAAACCCTTGTGCCGGCAGGACTGCTGACTGATAGGTCAGCGGTTTGAATCCGGGGAGAGCGGGTTGAGCTCCCTCTGTCAGCTCCAGCTCCCCATGCAGAAACATGAGAGAAGCCTCCCACAAGGATGGTAAAACATCAAACATCTGGGTGTCCCCTGGGCAATGTCCTTGCAGACAGCCAATTCCCTCACACCAGAAGCAACCTGCAGTTTCTCAAGTGGCACCTGACACATATATTTTAATTTAAAAACATTGTTTTAATTTTTAATATTTTGATTGTACTATGGTTGTTTTTATGATGCTAGCATCATATGATGCTTTTGTTAGGCCGCCCTGAGTCCCCTTTCGGGGGGAGAAGGGCGGGGTAAATATAGGAGATATATATACAACTAGCCGTCCCCTGCCACGTGTTGCTGTGGCCCACATGGGGGTTCTGTGTGGGAGGTTTGGCCCAATTCTATCACTGGTGGGGTTCGGAATGCTCTGTGATTGTAGGTGAACTATAAATCTCAACAACTAAAACTCCCGAATATCAAGATTCTATTTTCCCCAAACTCCACCAGTGTTCACATTTGGGGATATTGAGTATTCTTGTACAGTTTGGTCCAGATCCATCATTGTTTGAGTCCACAGTGCTCTCTGGATGTAGGTGAACTACAACTCCAAAACCAAAGGACACTGCCCACCAAACCCTTCCAATATTTTCTGTTGGTCATGGGAGAACTGTTGTGCCAAGTTAGGTTCAATTTCATCGCTGGTGGGGTTCAGAGTGTTCTTTGATTGTAGCTGAACTATAAATCCCAGCAACTACAACTCCCAAATGACAAAATCAATTTTTGAGTGAAGGACATACATTGGGTTGTTAGGTGTCTTGTGTCCAAATTTTATGTCAATTTGTCCAGTGATTTTTGAGTTCTCTTAATCCCACAAACGAACATTTTTATTTATATAGATGACTAGATTTTACCCAAAAGGATACCAAGAACGCAATGTACTCTAAGACCTCTTTCTAGCACAAAAAAAGTGGTCTTGATTTCTTGTGAAAGGAAAGCATTTTAATTCCAACATAAGGAAGTTGAATAACCTGATCCCCAATGAAAAGGTGTCATGAGATTCTTGGTATCTGGGCCTGATCCCAGAGAGGTAAATAAAAGGGTAACAGTTTGGAGGTTACTTTATTGAAGCAAGCAAGTCTGAACAAAAGGGCACCTTCTAGCTTGCATATGTGAATTGAGTATGGCTGCTGTAATGTGTGCCTTCATATTCATGAAAGTAGCAGATGGTGTTCTTTGAATGGATGTATTGGACATGATGCACTTAAGCCACAGTAACATTACTCAGAATTTGTTAATACCCAGCTTGGAGAAACATGAATCATCCCTTTCAAATCCTGGACATATGCTGAAATTGATTTTCTTTTCGTTCTCTTTGTTTCTGATGTGCTAAGAATGCCTACATATAAAGCAGAATAAGGTGACTAATTAGAGAAATGGCAAAAATAACAGCAGCATTTTAGACTGGGTAATCAGATTATATAATTCAGTATATTTTAATGTGAAGGGGATGGAATGTTTTTTGTTGTTTTTTTCAAAGAATTTTTTAAATTTTATTTAAGTAAACATACATTTGCAAGTGTTTGTTGCATATAGTGCAATACTTTCTTTCTATTAATGTTCTATAATCATTTATCTCATAATATATTTCTATTAAGGGGTCACAGTCTACTATCTAAATATTACATAGAAAGATATCATAGTTTCTTACTTTACATCCACTTCTTCCTTGTCTACAGTCTTATAGGATCCTCTATATACATTTTTAATTTAACTTTACATTAAGGTGTTGAATCATTGGGGATGGAATGTTTTAATTTTCCTGTCAAAATCCCCTGCTTGTAAAAATATAGTATGACAAGGCTATGTGAAAACTGGGTTGTTGTGAGTTTTTCAAGCTGCATGGCCATGTTCCAGAAGCATTCTCTCCTGACGTTTCGCCTACATCTATGGCAGGCATCCTCAGAGGTTGTGAGGACTGTTGGAAACTAGGAAAATTGGGTTTATATATCTGTGGAATGTCCAGGATGGGATAAAGAACTCTTGTCTGTTGAAGGGAGGTGTAAATGTTTCAATTGGCCACTTTGATTGGCATGTCAGACTACATAGAGGAACCATTGAAATCCACAAGCGTGTGGACAATTTCAACAGGAAGGAAGAAACCATGAAAATGAACGAAATCTGGCTACCAGTATTTTAAAAACTCAAAAATCATAACAGTAAATAAAAAACAATATTCAAAAAACAGGGGAACTCCAGACAAGAAACAATCAGGGACAGCTAATTTATTGCGTAATGATGTAATGTTTTGTTATTGCTTATGTTTTTAATTTGCTTTAAATTGTATTGTTATTGTTTTGCTGTTGTTGTGTTGAGGCCTTGGCCTTTGTAAGCCGCATCGAGTCCTGCGGGAGATGCTAGCGGGCTACAAATAAAGTTTAATAATAATAATAATCATCTTCCAACAAAGGATTCCCCCAGGCAGTGAAATTGCTAGGCCATTAAATGTTAATCAAGGTATATAAAACCCATTTTCCTAGTTTCCAACAGACCTCACAACCTCTGAGGATGCCTGTCATAGACACAGGTGAAACGTCAGGAGAGAATGCTTCTGAAACATGGTCATAAAGCCCGAAAGACTTACAACAACCCAGTGATTCCAGCCACGAAAGACTTCAACAACAGGGAAATTCCTGGTTTGTACAGACATTAGGATCTGCATCTTTTATTTCTTTACCTAAATCACAAAAACGGAATAGCTTGCACAAAGCAAAAGAAAATCCCTCAAAAAACACCAGCTCCTTATTTTTCACACCATGCAAATTGAGCCTGTTGAAAATGGAAGAGTTGACTTCCTGCCCGTCCTTGGTTTTCGATTCAAAGTACGAAGTTTCCTGGTAAGTCTATGGGAAGCTGTTGGCTTTCTGCCAGCTGGTCTGCTTGGCCTGATTTCCTCCTTGCTGAACTACTGCTTGGCCTTATCTGGAACTCCCAGGCTCAGACTCTACTGAAAAACAATAGCCCAGTCGAAGGCATACATACCTCTCCCGATTGCTGCCACTGTACAGCAAAACAATACAATATGCACAGTAATCAACAGTTGACATCGAAGTAGTGTAAATGGGACCGGAACAGAGGAAGACACACAAATGAGCCTGTTTCTTTTTTTCACTGAATCACTGCAAACCTTCCCTTTACCTTGAAACTTAAACACTGCTTGCACTGCATTTGGGGGCTCATCCACACAGCACCTAAAACACAGGATTTCCTGAGTAAAAAGGGAGAGGGGTGGCTACATGTGGTAAATCCATGCTGATTCACCACAACAGATAAAAAACACAGGGTTAAACGGTCCTCTTTCATCCTCATTCTGGCCAGAAAATGCTAATATTTGCATCACTGTATAGCCCTGCACTCGCAAAATACATGCAAATTCCTTCCCTGCCCCCTGTGGAAACTGCTGCAGCAGACACCTGCTTTTTAAAAGCCTGAAACAGGTGATCAGCTGATTAGGCTGTGAAATGGACACACAGCTGGTTTAAAGGAAGCACGAATGGAGAGTATTTAGAACTCTCTGAAACTCTTTATTTAAAACTTTATATATTAAACAGAGCTTGAATAAACAATTGGGGAAAGAAAGAAATCTGACAGAAGTGTTGTTCTTTTTTTAAAAAATCCCTCCATTATGTGCTGAACCTCATATGCGCACATGCAAATCTGCTTGTATTTATATTAAGATACTAGCTGTCCCCTGCCATGCATTGTTGTGGCCCAGTCTGTATAGATGTGCCTTGTATGTGTATATATTTGAGTATATGTGTATATATGTATCTTTTTATGTTTTGGCTTTGTAAGTTTCTTCTGCTGTGTTTTTCAGTATTTTTATGAGTGATAGCCACTCGTTAGCCTGATAGGTGTATCGTGTCTAAATTTGGTGTCAATTTGTCCAGTGGTTTTTGAGTTATGTTAATCCCACAAACAAACATTATATTTTTATTTATATAGATCTGCATGTGTGCACATATGGTCCAGCACATAATCAATATTTTTTCTAAAAAAAACCTTCTGCCAGATGTCCCCCGTCTGTCCTGCATCTTGTTCCTGTGAAAACTGCTGGGGAAGAAATCCTGGGACCAACAGGTCTGTGTGGGGATACGTTCTCAGGTCCCCCAATAATAATAATAATAATAATAATAATAATAATAATAATAATAATAATCCTAGATTGCTGCAAGAAGATCGCACAGACAGACAACAAGCAGAGGCATAACACCATTGCTCAGATGATTCATTGGAACTTGTGCCACAAATACCATCTGCTTGCGACAAAGAACTGGTGGGATCACAAGCCGAAAAGAGTTACAGAGAATGAACATGTCAAACTCCTCTGCGTCTTCCGGATTCAGACAGACAGAGTTTTGGAGCATAATACTCCTGACCACACAATCGTGTTAAAAAACAAAGTATGGATCATTGATGTCTCAATCCCAGGTGACAGCAGGATTGAAGAGAAACAACTGGAAAAGCTGACACGATATGAGGATTTAAACATCGAACTGCAAAGACTCTGGCACAAACCACTGAAGTGGTCCCAGTGGTGATCGGCACACTGGGTGCAGTGCCTAAAGACCTTGGCCTGAACTTAGACACAATCGTGCTGACAAAATTACCATCTGCCAGCTGCAAAAGGCTACCTTATTGGGATCTGCACGCATTATTCGCCGATACATACCACAGTCCTAGACACTTGGGAAGTGTCTGATATGTAATCCAATACAACAGCCAGCAGAGTGTCTGCTGTGGACTCATCTTGTTGTGTTTCATATAATAATAATAATAATAATAATAATAATAATAATAACAACAATTTTTATTTGTATCCTGTCCCATCTTACCAATAGGGACTCAGGGCAGTTAACAGCATACAGTGGCAAATATTCAATGCCATAAAGTGCAACCAACTAATAAATAAATTAAATAATAAATTTCTGCCAGAGTTCCCGCAGCAGCCATCTTAGTGACTGCAAAATCCTAGGACAAAGCAGGTCTGTGTGTGGATGATGGAGGCAGAAATCCTGGGACGAGCAGGTCTGTGTGTGGACCTGCTTGCAGGTCCCAGGGTTTTGTTTTGGTTTTGTTTGGGGTTTTTTTTGGGGGGGGGGTTGCCCCTGTCTAAAGCACGTATATGGGTGCTGTCTGGAACCGCCCCATGTCTCCTGTCTCAAATGGAACAGAGAGATACCTCTTTTGGGTTCCTATGAGCAGAGGGACACAATTGTGCTGGGAGTCAATTTCTTCCTCCATGCCACTCCATGCATAGTTTCATTTTTCAGCAACCTAAAAGTGATGTGGCATCACATTTGGTTTCAGTTTAAGCCTATTTGGAGCTTTTAAGGGATATTTGGTTTATGATTGTGGTTTTTTTTTCATGTCAGGAGCAACTTGAGAAACTGCAAGTTGCTTCTGGTGTGAGAGAATTTGTCGCCTGCAAGGACGTTGCCCAGGAGACGCCCAGATGTTTTGACGTTTTATCATCCTTGTGGGAGGTTTCTCTCATGTCCCCGCAATGGGGAGCTGGAGCTGATAGAGGGAGCTCATCCGCGTTTTCCCAGGATTCGAACCTGCGACCTGTCAGTCTTCAGTCCTGCCTGCACAAGGGTTTAACCCATTGTGCCTCCGGGGGTGATGGTATATCAAGCACAACAGATATTTGGGGCAATTTGATACCTATTCACAATTTGGGACATTCTTTAAAAACATTGTGAAATCCAGAAGCTTAAAGAGTGCTCAGGCAGCTAAGAAATCGAAGCAGAGACATGGATCACATTTTCCATATTCTTGCAATGGAGTCTCAAGATCTTCTTGCAGCATAACACGCATACTTGTGAGTTGTACATAACTGAAAAAACCATGTATGATTCAAATGGCCCATTGCCTGTGTGCCGCCAGAGGACCAGCACGGCTAAATAAAGAGGAGTGTGGAATAGTTGTGACACAACGTAGGATGAAACACCCACACCGATCAAATAAAAGATGAAAGGTATTCAAAGCATGTGAGTGCTTGTTGTTGTTTATAATGGCGATGATTTTAATTTATACCTCACAACTCCTCAAAGCAGCTCTTTTCAGAATAATTCTGTTGCTTTATAGCAGTGTTTCTCAACCTTGCAAATGCCGTGACCCCTTAATACAGTTCCTCATGTTGTGGTGACCCCCAACCATACAATTATTTTCGTTGCTACTTCATAACTGTCATTTTCCTACTGTTATGAATTGTGATGTAAATTCATATGCAGGATGTATTTACATTCACTGCACCAAATTTGGCACAAATACCTGATACACCCAAATTTGAATACTGGTGGGGTTGGGGGAGGATTGATTTTGTCATTTGGGAGTTGTGGTTGCTGGGATTTATAGTTCACCAACAATCAAAGAGTATTCTGAACTCCACCATAGATGGAATTGAACCAAACTTGACACACAGAACTCCCATGACCAACAGAAAATACTGGAAGGGTTTGGTGGGCATTGACCTTGTGTTTGGGAGTTGTAGTTCACCTACATCAAGAGAGCACTGTGAACTCAAACAATGATATATCTGGACCAAACTTGTCACAAATACTCAATATGCCCAAATGTGAACGCTGGCCGAGTTTGGGGGAAATAGTTATTGGCATTTTGGGAGTTGTAGTTGCTGGGATTTATAGTTCACTTACAATCAGAGCATTCTGAACCCCACCCCCACCCCCATGACAGAACTGGGCCAAACTTCCCACACAGAACTCTCATGCCTTGAAGGGATTCACTGGCATGAGTCTCCCTCCAGCCTTGCACTCTCTCCCTTGCCCACACATGCGCCATGTTGCCATGCGCCAAGCACGCCTGCTGTCCCCTCCCTACTTGAAGTCTCAGAAACAGCCCCCCCCCCCCCTTGGCTGAGAGGCCAGCCAAACACAGCAAATTAAGGTTTTTGGTGGGAGGATTCGCCCTCTGTTTCCAAAAAGGAAGAGAAGGACAGGCGGAGAGATCTTCAGCTTTCTCTGCCAAAGGAGTTCCCAAGACCATCAGAAATATGCTTTCTGATGGTCTTTGATGACCCCTCTGAAAGCCCCTTGCACCCCCCCCCCCAATGGTCCCAACTCCCAAGTCGAAAAACACTGCTTTATAGTTTTCTTTAAAAAATCAAGGACAAAATAGACAATGAAAAAATACATCAAATTATTATAAGGAAATAGCTTTCCACTGCAAATCGTGGTGAATCTATCCTTATTAGAAGAGCTTTCAAAGCTGGAGCCAGCTTTCTGTTTTGAAAAAGACAAGGGGGGGGGGGGATAGAAAGAGAAAGCCAAGGAGAACACATGCTGCAAAGCATGTTGCAAACAGATATTAACAGTGAATTCTAGCCATGAGAAGAGTTAATCACATACAACTCCTGGCAGGAAATTCTCCTTGCTCCGTCGTTGACATTTATGAATCTTATTGATCTTTAAAATCTACCAAAATGATTCAATCCCTTAGCTGCTGGGCTTCACTTTCTTTCCTTCCTTCCCATTCATAACATGGGGTGCCAGTTTTGACAAGCCTGGTAAAGATTAGCTCCTCTTTAGTGTTGAAATGTGGGGGGAATGACTAAATCAGAGGTCAGAGAAGCATTCTGGAAAGGCAAAGGACGGCAGTGGAGTTATTTGTAGAAAGGGAAGAACAAGGATGACGGTGGGAAAGCTCTCTGGCCGGCAGCAGCCGCTGCTAATGAAATGCTAATATTCTGCTCTCCCTGGGGCTGACCTTGAAAAGTGGCATTGAACAGCCTAGTTCCCCTGCCTTGCCTCCAGCTCATGCACCACATGGACCTGCTCTGTGTTGTCTCCAGAAGGAGGATGAGGAGAGGCCTTCAGCAGATGGTGGGGCCATATTGCAGGAAGCCCAAGGGCTGGCAAACCAAGATTGGCAGTTCAGCAACATACATAAGGGCCAGATCAGGGCTGTTGCAATAGCAGAAAGCCACATTCCCAGCCACAGACCAGATGGACAGGATGCCAGCCAAATGAGAAGGGCTGTGCAGTGGGCGATATGGTGCTTCCTGGGATCAGCTTAGCAGCTCATGCTATGTAAAGGAAGGTACATGCCTCTTCCAACATAACATTTTAGGGATTAGGGGCACAGGACTCCCATGCAAGAGAAAAACCACAATTAAAGACCCACTAAGAAAATCCAATAAATCCAACAAATGCTACGTTCAGCAAAGGACAAGCGGGATCCTCTCACCTCTGTAGGAGTCTACCATATACCATGCAACTGTGGACAAGTCTACATAGGGACCACCAAACGCAGCACCCAAACACGAATCAAGGAACATGAAAGGCACTGCAGACTAACTTAACCAGAGAAGTCAGCCATGGCAGAGCACCTGATGAACCAACCTGGACACAGCATATTATCTGAGAACACAGAAATGCTGGACCACTCTAATAACTACCATGTCAAGCTACACAAAGAAGCCACTGAAATCCATAAGCATGTGGACAATTTCAACAGAAAAGAAGAAACCATGAAAATGAACAAAATCTGGCTATCGGTATTTTAAAAAATCTAAAGTTATAACAATAAATAAAAAACAAACATAGGGTAACTCCAGACAAGAAACAATCAGGAACACCTAATCACCTCTCAACAATAATTTTCCCAGACACTAACAAGCCACACCTAAAAGCTGTCATGCCATTAAATGCTAATCAAGGTGGCCAACTGAAACATTCACACCTAGCTCCAACGGACAAGAGTTCTTTCTCCCACTCTGGACCTTCCACAGATATATAAACCCAATTTTCCTAGTTTCCAACAGACCTCACAACCTCTGAGGATGCTTGCCACAGATGCAGGCGAAATGTCAGGAGAGAATGCTTCTAGAACATGGCCATACAGCCTGAAAAACTTACAACAACCCACAAATAAAGAAATTGCCCCTTTACATTTTTTAAACTAGGTCTTTCGGCTTGACTGTATGATCAACTTCTGCTGGAATTTGATCCCAGAATCATACTGGAGGACCTAGAAAGCCCTAGAGAGGCATTCCAAAAAAGTCAAAACTGTTGAAATGAAGGGACAATTGTACTAGAAGTGGTGGGATCCACTCAAAAATAGATCTAGGAAGGAAGTGGGAGGTGTGGGACCATTAACCTTGGGAGTTGGTCAGAGAAAAAAAAACAAAGGGCAGTGAACATTTTGGTGTCTTACAACACAAACAGTGGAGAGTCTTGTAGCACTTTGAAGAGTACAAGCTTGACTTCAGGATAAGGTTTCATTAAACCCATTCACTCCATGTGATGCAAAGAGTTTTAGGGCTTGTCCAGACATTACTTTTATTCCAGGAGCTCCCACAGCAAATAGGAGGGTGTCCAAACGCCGTTCCCTGTAAATGCGGAAGCAATAGCTACAAACGGCAAAAACATGAGATTTTCAGGTGTGGGAATATCCCAGTTCTGAGCTTTTTTAAAATCTGGGTTTGTTCCCGGGTTTTAGATGTTTGTTCCTGATAGGTCAGTTCTTAAAAAGAAGGTGACAGTTGAGTAGAATGCAAAAACTTTGTGTGCCAGAAACTTCATGAAACACTTGGGCATATTTTCTCTGGCCAGGAGAAAGTTGTGGCCCTCTAGTCAACGTTGTACATCTTTTCACAATAAGAGCAATCAGGAACAGACATGTATAACCTAGGAACAACACCCTGTCTGCACAGATGGCCCTGCAGCTTATATAACCTAGGAACAGAACTTATACAATTATTCGCATCTTCGCATCTAAAGTTTTAAAGAAAAGGTTGAAATTTCCAGCAGAAGTCCCACAGTAGCCAGCTTGGGGGCTGCAAAATCCCATGACAAAGCAGTAGATATGGACAACGGAGACAGAAATCCCGGGACCAACAGGTCTGTATCTGGACATCTCAGGTCCCGAGTCTTTTTGCCACTCACTAAAGCACGCAATTTGGCGCTGTCTGGAACTATTTATTTATTTATTTGTTTGTTTATTTATTTGTCGTGTCAGAGCAACCAGTCCATTATATTACATTTCTAACAGAACAAAGCAAACAAACAGAAAAATACAAAACTTGTGAGTTTGGTAGTTGGTTAAATGTCCTTTGACTAGTATCTAGCCACTTGGAGTGCTTCCGGTGTTGCTGCAAGAAGGTCCTCCATTTTGCATGTGGCAGGGCTCAGGTTGCATTGCAGCACGTGGTCAGTGGTTTGCTCTTCTCCACACTCGCATGTCGAGGATTCCACTTTCTAGCCCCATTTCTGAAGGTTGGCTCTGCATCTCGTGGTGCCAGAGCGCAGTCTGTTCAGTGCCTTCCAAGTCGCCCAGTCTTCTGTGTGCCCAGGAGGGAGTCACTCATTTGGTATCAGCCACTGGTTGAGGTGCTGGGTTTGAGCCTGCCACTTTTGGACTCTCGCTTGCTGAGGTGTTCCAGCGAGTGTCTCTGTAGATCTTAGAAAACTATGTCTAGATTTAAGTCGTTGACGTGCTGGCTGATACCCAAACGGGATGAGCTGGAGATGTCTGGAACTGAACTCAGGGAAATAAGTTGATCCGTCTGATGAAAGGGATCCAATAAAGGCCTCGATCAAAAGTGAACAATGAAACCTGATGGCAAATAAAGCTTCTTAAATGTTTAAGGTGCCACAATACTTTTTTTCTTCTATCAAAAAATTTGTAATCTTCACAAGGTCTACTGAATTTTTTTCCAAGCTCTGCCCCAGTCCATAGCCAACCCATGATGTTCAAGACAGTGGTCACCAATGAAGCCACATGTGATCCAAGACATGCACCACATGTTTACTCACAATGAGATGCCGAAGCACAAATCATGACAATGTGCAAGGTTTCTAGATATCACTTTTAACCTCATGAATCAGATATAAGTGAAGTAAACAAACATCCCATGGTAGATCTTTCTATGCCATCTTAGCCAGACAGAAGCCTACTAACAACACATAGATCCCACTATACACACAAGGTCCAATCATGAGGCTCCCTCCCATGGAATCAACATTAGATCAGAAGAACAAGGTACTAATTCTGTGTAATTTCTGAGATCAACTTCCAGATTATAGAACTGGGATGTTTTTAAATATTATGGCTATATGAATAAGCAAGTTGTCATGTGGTTATGATCCCTTCCATGCTATATAATTAAATTACTTGGATCCTACATCATCCATCAGAATCCCAGGATTGTTGTTTTGGGTAAAGTACTACTGTTCTCCGATAGAAAATTCCTTTCCCATGAATGCTTAACTCACATACAGTGTTTCACTGAGAGAAAGCATTGAAAAGTCATCTGAATTACTCCATGACATTATATTGCACTGGACTTGATGGATCTTATGGGCTTCATTGGTACACGGGGTGGGCTGGGTGGCACATGATCCTACTCTCCAAGGTTTACTACAACTGAGGCTGTTACGAATTGTGGGAGTTGAAGTCCAAAACATCTGGAGGGCCGAAGTTTGTCCATGCCTGAATTAGAGTCTTCTTCTCCTACCTTCTGATCCAGAGACCAATAAATACATACCTAACCTTTCAAGGTCTTCTACAGTCATGTTTTGGTCTCTTCCTCTCACCCCATAACACTTCTAACTACAAGCAAGTACCGTATAAACTCAAGTATAAGTTGACCCGAATATAAGCCAAGGCACCTAATTTTACCACAAAAAAGCAGGGAAAACACATTGATGCTAGTATAAGTCAAGGGTGGGAAATGCAGCACCTACTGCTAAATTACAAAATAACAATAGACACCAATAACATTATAATAATGGAAGCTTAAATGTTTTTGAATGTTTACATAAAACTGTAATTTAAGGTAGGACTGCCCAATTCTGATTAAACCATTAGTCTAACCTTCTTCAAAGTAAATGTGGTTACATATCCTTCCAATAATAATAAAATAATTATAATAATAATAATACGATAATTACTGCAAGAATATCATGCAGACAGACTACAAGCAGAGGCATAACACCGTTGCTCAGATGATTCATTGGAACCTGTGCCACAAATACCATCTGCCTGCAACAAAGAACTGTTGGGATCACAAGCCGGAAAAAGTTACAGAAAATGAACAGGTCAAACTCCTCTGGGACTTCTGAATTTAGACAGACAGAGTTTTGGAGCACAACACTCCTGACCTCACGATCGTGTTAAAAAACGAAGTGTGGATGGTCGCTGTTGCAATCCCAGGTGACAGCAGGATTGAAGAGAAACTGGAAAAGCTGACACGATATGAGGATTTAAAGATTGAACTGCAAAGACTCTGGCACAAGCCAGTCAAGGTGATCCCAGTGGTGATCGGCACACTGGGTGCAGTAGCTAAAGACCTTGGCCTGCACTTAAACACAATCGGCGCTGACAAAATTACCATCTGCCAGCTGCAGAAGTCTAACGTGTGATCCAATACAACAGCCAGCAGAGTGATCTTGTCTGCAGTGGACTCATCTTGTTGTGTTTCAAATAATAATAATAATAATAATAATAATAGAGTAAAATAATGGAAATGTAATAACAGTAATAATAGAGTAAAATGATAAATATCATAATAATAAATGGAGTAAAATAATAAATGTAATAATAATAGAGTAAAATAATGTAAATGTAATAATAAAAATAAATAGAGCAAAATAATAACTGCTATAAAAATAATAACAATAGCAGAGTAAAATAATAAATAAGTTTTACTTGAGTATACTTGAGTTTTACTTGAGTATAGGAGCCCCCGGTGGTGCAGTGGGCTAAACCCCTGTGCTGGCAGGACTGAAGACCAACAGGTCGCAGGTTTGAATCCGGGGAGAGGCGGATGAGCTCCCTCTATCAGCTCCAGCTCCTCATGCAGGGACATGAGAGAAGCTTCCCACAAGGATGATAAAAACATCAAATCATCCAGGTGACCCCTGGGCAATGTCCTTGCAGACAGCCAATTCTCTCACACCAGAAGCGACTTGCAGTTTCTCAAGTCTCTCCTGACACGACAAAAAAAACTTGAGTATAAGCTGAGGGGGCCTTTTTCAGCCTAAAAAACAGACTGAAAAACTCGGGTTATACTCGAGTATATAGGGTAAATTAAGAAATTTGAAGCATAACACACCAAGCACCTCTAAGGAGATCCTTTTGTTCCATGAACTCATGTATTCAGATTAAAAGGTTGGTGCTAAAAGTCGAATTGAGAAACTTGCTTTTACAAAGGCACTGATAATGGCCTCACTGGTGTACAATGCAGATCTCAGGCCATGCAGCTTCCCCAAATAAATTACAAGACAGAAACACATGTGTTTGCTACCACATACAGAGGAGCAAAAAAGTCAGCAGAACCTGGTACGTATGTTTTTAACTCTGTCTTGAAAAGTTTTTAAACAACAACTCCCAGAACTCCTGAGGCAGTTTCTATCACCCAGAGCTGCTACACCCTTCCTCAGCATTGTCAACTCAGAGTTCTGTGAAGATATGTTTTAATTACAGTTTGAACTAATTGGACTCCAACTCCCAGAACCCCCAGGCAGTTTCTCTCCAGCAGGGGTGCAAAGGAAGTCCGAACTGCTGTCAAAACAGACTCCTGGCAATATATATTTCAAAATGATGGGCCCAATTTCAAAGCAGTATATTTCACACTGGCAACATGTTACAACAAAAAGTTACAAACCATTTAATGAGTTGTTCTCAAGTTATAGTAACCAGTTTATAAATACTCTATGAGTTTCTAACTCTCAGGAATCCTTGCTTCCTCAGTGATGTCAATTTTGATCTCTGAAATATATTTCTAATCACAATTTGGACTATTTAGACTACAATGATATGGATTACCAGACCCCACTCCAGGCAGTTTCTATTCCACATGGATGCAAAGGCCTCATCTACAGTCATATAAAATCCAGATTATCGCCTTTGAACTTGATTATATGGCAGTGTAGACTTATATAACCCACTTCAAAGCAGATGTGGATTACCTGCTTTAGCATAGGTTAACCGCCAGCTGCAATAAATCTTGCCAAATGAAAGGTTGACAGTTCAAAGCCTGGGTCAGGGTGAGCTCCTGGCCTTTAGCCCAGCTTCTGCCTATCTAGCAGTTTTGAAAACAGCAATGTGAGTAGATTTTTTTTTTGTCATGTCAGGAGCGACTTGAGAAATTGTAAGTCACTTCTGGTGTGAGAGGATTGGCCGTCTGGAAGGACGCTGCCCAGAGGACGCCCGGATATTGTGATGTTTTAACATCCTTGTGAGTAGATAAATAGGTACCACTTAAGCGGGGAGGTATTTAAGGCACTCATAAGGAAATGCTAGAAAAATGCTGGCAATTTGATCACAGAGGAAGTTTACGGACAGAGCTCTTTGGCAGGGAAAGTGGAGCGACAGCACCACCAGTGGCCAGAATTGAGAACAGCCTCCAAGATGCCAAAGATGAGAAGCCTATATATACCTCTATCTATGTTTAGTTGTCTGTTCTTTCAGTGTATAACAGCATTTAATGTTTACCATATATGCATTCTGTGATCCGTTCTGTGTCCCCTTCGGGGTGAGAAAGGTGGACTATAAATACTATAAATAAATAAATAAATAAATAAATAGATAATCTGGATTATATGACAGTCTGGAAGAGGCCCAAGTCAGTCCTAAGTGTAGTCCAGACACACACACACACATACATACACACACACACACACGCAAACCATATTTCTTCCACTGTAAGATGCCATTGATTGTAAGGTGCACCTTACTTTCAGTACAACTACCAACAACAAAAATACATAAGATACACCTGCCATTCTAAGATGCAACTCATTTTAGTGTTGTTTATCTAGAGGGAAAAGTGATTTCTAGAATGGAAGAAATACAATATATATGTCCAGCAAATACATATTTAATCTCGGAGCCTGCCAATGTTACTTTTTTAGAGTATGTCTCCAAGAAACCCCCCGCCGTTGGTTTCTACGTTCCAGGAAGGCAGAGCCCTTCTTGACAGCTATCAATCCAATCAAATCGGATTATGGGACCCAATAGAGAAAAGGAATAGAAGGATGCTTATGCTCTCAGTCCAAAAAACCATCAAAGTCGCTTTGGCCAAGGCTTCTTAAATTTTTCCATTCGCGACCCTGTTTGGCCAATGAGGCCCTGGCCTCAATTACACTGCCATATAAAATCCAGATTATCTGCTTTGAAATGGGTTAAATGGCAGTGTAGATGAGGCCCCTGAGTTTCCATAGAGCTATATTTTGATACGTCCTACAGCGTAATCAATAAAATGTACATCAAGTTATATAAAGAGGTATAAAAATCAAACATTGACTGATAACAAGTCAGCATTTGCAAGGCTTGCGAAACAGGCCGATTTTCCTTTTTATGAACTACAGCCGGCCGGAGCATTTTCTGCAGAGTATAAACACTACAGGTGCTCCCAACATATGAGTATAAATAAATGTCTTGGTCGGGCATGGGCAAACTTTGGTCCTCCGGGTGTTTTGGACTTCAACTTCCACAATTCCTAACAGCTGCCCATGTCCGGTCTAGGTGCCAATTCAGAAACCTCCAGCATTGAGCGAAGCAGACCCCATTTGGGGTTGTGTAACCAATGGCTTTGGCAACCCCAATCCCTGGGTTTTCTGGCACCGAGACTGACCCAAGGTTTATTTTGCATCAAAATCATTGCATAAATTAGTGTAAAACTGATAAAAATAGAAGGAGCACAAGTGGTTAAATATCTTTTGACCAAAAACAGGCAACAGCGACTGCATTGTCTGTAGCCTCCAATAATTCTTCCTCTGTGCATGAGGCAGGATACTGTGGACAAGCATACAGATGTGGAGTTGTCTGTTCTGCTCCACAGTTGCCAGGTTGTCTTTTGTTCTGCCCACTCCACTTCTGAGGCTGTTCAGGGACTTCCAGATTGCCTATTCTTGGTTTGCCCCTCAAGAAAGAACCTCTCAGTTGGGGCCATCCAATTGGGATTTCCTGGCTTAGCTGCCCAGAGGGATATTCTTGCTGTTGTCCAAGAAAGCCAATGGCTTTCTAGGCCAAGTGGAGATCAGAATCCAGGCCTCAGAATCGCAGGCCAAGCCTCAAGCCACTCCACCAGGCTGCCCAGCTGCACAGTAGGATCCAAAACAGGAATGAAGAAATGCAGATCCAAGGTGAGATTCAGGGCCCTTCCAGACAGCCCTATATCCCAGAATATCAAAGCAGAAATTCCCACAATATCTGCTTTGAAGAGTCCACACTGCCATATATTCCAGTTCAAAGCAGATTATGTTGGATTTTCTGCCTTGATATTCTGGGATAAAGGGCTATGTGGAAGGGCTCTCTGGCTCCTTCTGCACTGCTATATGTTCAAGGCAGATAGATAATCCATATTATACGTCTACAGCAGGTGTTTTGGACTTCAACTCCCACAATTCCTAACAGCCTTGGGCCCTTTATTTTTCCAAGCAGCTGAGGGGGAAAAGGAAAGGGTCTGAGGCTGTTAGGAATTGTGGAAGTCCAAAAGGGCCCAAAGCTGTTAGGAATTGTGGAAATTGAAGTCCAAAAGGGCCCGAGGCTGTTAGGAATTGTGGGAGTTGAAGTCCAAAACGGCCCAAGGCTGTTAGGAATGGTGGGAGTTGGCATCCAAAACACCTGGAGAGCCAAAGTTTGCCCATGCCTGGTATAGACACATATAATCCATTTCAAAGCAGATGTGTATTGTCAGCTTCTGGATTGCATGGCAGTGTAGAAAGGGCCTAAGTGCCTCTTTTTGTCATCCTAGGTGAGGAGTATAACACAGAGAGTGCATCTACACTGTAGCTTAAGTGGCTGAGGGGGAAAAGGAAACAGACTGAGGCTGTTAGGAATTGTGGGAGTTGGAGTCCAAAACACATGGAGGGCCAAAGTTTGACCATACCTGCTATACAGGCAAGGTCCCTGGCTCTCAAATAAGGGATCGTCCATGGCTGTCCTGCCTAGATCGCTGTCCTGTGTCGATCTCTTCCAGGCAAAACATCAGAGAGGTGCGACACCTAGGAATTGTGGGAGTTGAAGTCCAAAACACCTGATGGGCCAAATTTTGACCATGCCTGCTATAAAAGCAAGGTCCCTGGCTCTCAAATAAGGGATTGTCCATGGCTGTCCTGCCTAGATCTCTGTCCTGTGTTGATCTCTTCCAGGCAAAACATCAGAGAGACGCAACACCTAAGAATTGTGGGAGCTGAAGTCCAAAACACCTGGTGGGCCAAATTTTGGGCATGCCTGCTATAAAGCCAAGGTCCCTGGCTCTCAAATAAGGTATTGCCCCTGTCTAGATCTCTATCCTGTGTTGAGCTCTTCCAGGCAAAACATCAAAGAGGTGTGACACCTAGGAATTGTGGGAGCTGAAGTCCAAAACACCTGGAGGGCTAAAGTTTGCCCATGCCTGGTCTACACTGCCAGATAATCCACTTCAAAGCAGATAACCTGGATTTTTTTTATGGCAGGGTAGAAGGAAAGGGCCTTAGAAGGCTCTCCACTAGCCTCCTCTTCCTGGCAGAGACAGATGGGGGAGAGGGACACGTGGGCGCCCAGACACGCAGAACAAAGGCCTCCTCCTCCTCCTCTTCCTCCCCCCCCCCTCCTCCTCAATGACGGCGCTGCCCAAGATCCCACTTGTTGTGCCCCTCCAAAGGAGGATGCAAGGGTACCTGTAACCACTCAGGGAGGGAAAGAGGGAGGGAGATCACGAGTGGGAGGCAGCACCCCCTCCCCACTGCATCCTTCCAAGCATCTCAACGCATGCACAGGCGCAAAAAGCCTCCTCTGCCTTCTAAGCATAAGCAGCAAACAACATTCACAAAAAACCCGCAAGTCCAAAACACTGGAGAGAGCCTCCTCTTCAACCCTTTCCACACAGTCCTAAATCCCAGAATGTCAAGGCAGAAAATCCCACAATATCTGCTTTGAACTGGGGGCCCTTCCACACAGTTGAATAAAATCCTACATTTTCTGCTTTGAACTGGGATATATGGCACTATGGACTCGGATAACCCAGTTCAAAGCAGATATTGTGGGTTATTCTGCCTTGATATTCTGGGGTCCCTTCTACACATCCCTATCTCCCAGAATATCTGGCTGAAAATCACACAACATCTGCTTTCATATGGGTTATCTGAGTCTACACTCCGATAATGTGGGATTTTCTGCCTTGATATCCTGGGATAGAGGGCTGTGGGGAAGGGCCCTGATTCCACACTCAGCTAATGTGGGATTTTCTGCTTTGATATCCTGGGATATTTGGCTGTGTGGAAGGGCCCTGAGACTACACTCTGATAATTTGGGATTTTCTGCCTCGACATTCTGGGATATAGGGCTGTGTGGAAGGGCCCTGGCCCCACATTCAGACAATGTGGGATTTTCTGCCTTGATATCCTGGGATATAGGGCTGTGTGGAAAGGGCTCTGGGTTGTATTCCTGTGTGGAAGGGCTCTGAGTCCACACTCAGGTAATGTGGGATTTTCTGCTTTGATATTCTGGGATATATGGCTGTGTGGAAAGGCCCTGAGTCCACATTCAGGTAATGTGGGATTTTCTGCCCTGATATCCTAGGATATAGGGCTATGTGGAAGGGCCCTGGGTTGTATTCCTGTGTGGAAAGGCCCTGAGTCCATATTCCAATATTGTGGGATTTTCTGCTTTGATATTCTGGTATATAGGGCTGTGTGGAAGGGCCCTGGGTTATATGGCTGTGGGGAAGGGCCCTGAGTCCACACTCAGATAATGTGGGATTTTCAGCCTTGATTTCCTGGGATATATAGCTGTGAGGAAGGGCCCTGAGTTGTATTCCTGTGTGGAAGGGCTCTGAGTCCACACTCAGGTAATGTGGGATTTTCTGCCTTGATATCCTGGGATATAGGGCTGTGTGGAAGGGCCCTGAGTCCACACTCAGCTAATGTGGGATTTTCTGCCTTGATATCCTGGGATATAGGGCTGTGTGGAAGGGCCCTGAGTCCACACTCAGCTAATGTGGGATTTTCTGCCTTGATATCCTGGGATATAGGGCTGTGTGGAAGTGCCCTGAGTCCACACACAGATAATGTGGGATATTCTGCCTTGATATCCTGGGAGATAGGGCTGTGTGGAAAGGCCCTGAGTCCACACTCAGCTAATGTGGGGTTTTCTGCTTTGATATAGGTCTGTGTGGAAGGGCCCTGGGTTGTATTGTTGTGTGGGAGAGCCCTGAGTCCACACTCAGGTAATGTGGGACAGATTTCTGCCTTGATATCCTGGGATATGGGTCTGTGTGGAAGGGCCCTTGCTCTTCTCCTCCCAGCCCAAGTCCTTTGTCCCTCCATCTCTCCATCTCTCAGCTGACAAGCCGGGGTGGGTTTTGGCGAAGAGATGGACCCCCCTCCCTGTACTTCCACCCCATTCCCTCCCTTGACGCATTGAGCCCTCCCTCTACCTCCAGGCACTGCATCCCAATGGAGCTGGGCATCGTTGGCATCCATTCCCCCATTAAAAACAAACACACACACACCTTCCCAGCTCGACCGAGCCATCCATTGCCTTTCCCCGCAGCCGCAACCTCCTCCTCCTCCCCGCGCGGCCCGCTCCTTACTCGAACATAGCCCGATGCTGGGGGTCCGGGGGGCAGATGGCCGCCTTGCTTGCTTCCTCCTCTCCCCCCAACCGCTGCTGGGTCCCGGCCGGCGGCCCAGGCAACGAGGAGGAGGAGGAGAGGAAGGAGCCAGCGGGCCGGCGCACTCGCCTCCCTCCCTCGCTCCCTCCCTCTTTCCCTCCTTACGTCGCTCTCTCTCCTCCTCCTCCTCCTCCTCTTCCTTCTCCTCCCTCTTTTGCCGCGCGCTCTCCACCTCCACCAGCATCACTAGCACCGCTGACACTGGAGGGATACTGGGACCGCGTTTCCCAATCTGGGCTGCGGGACCCCTGAGGGGGTCGCAAGGGGGTGTCAGAGGGGGGTCACCAAAGACCATCCCAAAAGACAAACAATGCCTTCTTCTAATTAACCGGGCATCGCCGGGTCCCCAAGCTAGTCTTTCTATCTATCTATCTATCTATCTATCTATCTATCTATCATCTATCTATCCATCCATCCATCCACCCACCCATCTATCTATCTATCCGACCGCATCTCGACCAATGAGCCCACCAGGACTTTGAGATCTTCCGGGGAGGCCCTGCTCTCAATCCCGCCTGCTTCACAGGCACGGCTGGCGGGGACCAGAGATAGGGCCTTCTCCGTGGTGGCTCCTCGGCTGTGGAACACCCTTCCCCTGGACATCAGACTGGCTCCTTCCCTGATGATATTCCGCAGGAAATTAAAGACTTGGCTGTTCAAGAAGGCGTTCGAACAAGAAGTGCAATGATTGGTAATTGACTATAGGAATGGAACAACGGAAAATGATACCGGATTGTGGTTTTGACGATGAGACGACGCGGAATGGCTTTCATAGTAATGAGGATGTTTTTTGATGATGATGTTTTTTGTTAATGATGGATTGTGGATTATTTTATATTGTGTCTTGTATCTTGAACCTTGTTCTTTCTATGTTGTACACCGCTGTGAGTCGCCCCTGGGCTGAGAACAGCGGTATATAAGCAAAGTAAATAAATACATAAATAAATAAATAAAATGCTCTATTCATTTTGAGTGACATCATAACTCAAAATCTACTGGACGAATTGCCGCCAAATTTGGCCACAAGACACCTACTAATCCAAGGAGTGACCATCATTCCAAAGATTTTGTCATTTAGAAGCACTGCCTGAACATCAAGCAAAAAGTGGGTGCTAGAAACAATATCATATGAACACAACTTGGGGATCACAACCAAACACAGTGAAGACATCTGCCCTTGCGCTGTGCTACTCTGCTGCTGAGTATGCATGCCCAGTGTGGAACACATCTCACCACGCTAAAACAGTGGATGTGGCTCTTAATGAGACATGCCGCATTATCACGGAGAAGAGCAAACCACTGACCACCTGCTGCAATGCAACCTGAGCCACATGCACCATGGAGGACCTTCTTGCAGCAACACCAGAAACACTCCAAGTTGCCAGATACTGGTCAAAGGACATTTAATCAACTACCAAACTCACAAATTTTGCATTTTGTCTGTCTGTCTGTTTGCTTTGTTCTGTTGGAAATGTAATATAATCGACTGGTTGCACTGACACGATAAATAAATATTTAGGAGTTGTAGTTGCTGGGATTTATAGTTCACCTACCATCAAAGAGTATTCTGAACTCCATCAACGATGGAATTGAACTAAACTTGACACATAGGACTCCCATGACCAACAGAAAATACTGGAAGGGTTTGGTGGGCACTGACCTTGAGTTTGGGAGTTGTAGTTCACCTACATCCAGAGAGCACTGTGGACTCAAACAATTATGGATCTGGACCAAACTTATACTCCATATGCCCAAATATGAACACAGATGGAGTTTGGGGGAAATAGACCTTGACATTTGGGAGTTGTAGTTACTGGGATTTATAGTTCACCTACAACCAAAGAGCATGCTGAACTCCACCAACAATAGAAGTGGAGCAAATGCCCCACACAGAACCTCCATACTTAAGGCCATCCAGTCCAACTCCCTTCACCAGGGCAAGAAAACATAATGAAAGCCCTCCTGTCAAAGAGCCATCCAGTCATAGATATAGATAGATCTATATGATTCACACACACACACACACACACACAGATATAGTATCATAGATTTGAAAGGGACCCCTAAAGAAGGACAATTATATGTCGCATGTTCCAGAGTAGACAAACATGACAATCTCCACATCAACACTGACAAAGAAAAAGCAACAAATACTGTTGATCCACAAACATAACAAAATTACATATATTAGAAACCAACACTTTCTCATTACTTTATTTTCCGGATCCCAGGCAGGGCCACAGGAATGTGTGGCAGAGGACGGCTAGTTTTGTATAAATAAAAATATAATGTTCATTTGAGGAATTCACATAATTCAAAAACCACTGGACAAATTGACATGAAATTTGGACACAATACACCTCTCAGGCCAATGAGTGACCATCACTCATAAAAACACTGAAAAACACAGCAGAAGGGACTTCAAAAGCCCCAAAAGCAAAAAGACGCTACAACGCATGCACAAAAATGACTCCCCCTGGCAAACAAAACACACAATAGCATATCCACACTCTCTTCCGGACTACAGCTCCCAGCATCTCCTAGACCAGGAGAGGAAGATGATCCAAATGCATTGCTTCTAAGCTACAAGCTTTCTTCTCCTTGGATTTCTTTGAGAGCATCCCAATCCCTGCGTATTTCCAATTTCCTATTCCTGGACTGCAGCTCCCAGCAATCCTCCAGATAGATAGATTAGATAGAGATAGATAGGTAGGTAGATCGATCAGGAGGACTGCTGGGAGTTGCAGTCCAAAAATAGGTAAAGAAGGAAGAAAGGGGAGAAAGAGGAAGGGAAAGAAAAGTGGAGAAGGAAGGAAAGAGGAAGAGAAGGAAGAAAGGAGAAAAGGAAAGAGAGAAAAAGAAGGAAGGAAGGAAGGAAGGAAGGAAGGAAGGAAGGAAGGAAGAGGGAGGGAGGGAGGGAGGGAGGGAAGGTTGGTCACAGCAACGTGTGGCAAGTACAGCTAGTATAATATAGTTTAAATGCATTGAACTGCTTTTATATGAGTCTACACCAGGCATGGGCAAACTTGGACCCTCCAGGTGTTTTGGATTTGAACTCCCACAGTTCCTCAGGCCTTGGCTTTAAGCAAGTGAGGGGGAAAAGGAAGGGCCCTGAGGCTGTTAGAAATGGTGGCAGTTGAAGTCCAAAATACCTGGAAGGCACAAGTTTGCCCATGCCTGCTATAAAGACAAGGCCTCTGGCTCTCAAGTAAGGGATAGTCCATGGCTGTCCTGTCTAGATCTCTGTCCTGTGTTGATCTCTTCCAGGCAAAACATCAGAGAGGTCCAACACCTTTGCCAGACCTCAGATGCTATTACGAAGCAGCTAACTTTAGTTGGCTAAAGGATTGGATCAGATTGGAAAATAAGGAATTGCTTAATTTAGAAGGACATAATCTAAGATATGAATGGCATGCCTATCTATGGGATGAAAAGGACAGGATGAATAAAGAATTCAATAGACATATAATAAGAGCCAGCCTTTTAGAAACGTGGAAAAGGTACAAGAAGGGGATAGAGCCCAAAATCCCCTTATGGCTGCGCCCACTGGAAGCAGTGCAGAGACCGGCCACACATACTGAATCTGGAGCACATGAAGAATATTTAGTCAAAGAGAAAGGGAATGGACACTTAAAGGTAGAGAAGAATTGGGGATAAAAGATTGGTTTTGCTTCTTTAAATTGCACGATAGATTTAGGAAGGATGTAAAGATAGTAGGCTTGGGCGATCCAGTTCGTTAATTTCGTAATTCGTTATTGATTTGTATTTAAATTAGTTTACGATCCAATATCGAGCCATGTAGGAATAGTGTGAGGAGTAATTAAGAATCTAAACAATTTTTTCCAATTTTCATAATTATTTCGTAATTAACCCAAAATTTCTCATTACTTTATTTTTCATACCCTCACTCTATGCCACAGCAATGCATTGCCAGGTACAGCTAGTATATAATATAATATAATATAATATAATATAATATAATATAATATAATATACAATTATAATATAATATATAATAATATTATAATAATATATAATATATAATATATTATATTTATATTATATTATATTATTATAATACTATTATATTATAGTATTGTATATATTATATTATTATATTATATATTATATTACTATATTATTGTTATATTATATTATAATTGTATATTATAATATAATATATAATAATAATATAATATAATATAGTTGTTGTTAGTTTTATCACACCAACAGTCAACAACAGAGGGAGAGGGAAGCTTCAGAAGTTCCCCCTGTCCCATTTGGAGGTTTTGGACGGGGTCGCACTCCCCCTGAAGACGCAGGTTCGCAGTTTGGGTGTGATCCTGGACTCATCGCTGAGCCTGGAACCCCAGGTTTCGGCGGTGACCAGGGGAGCATTCGCACAGTTAAAACTCGTGCGCCAACTGCGCCCGTACCTTGGGAAGTCTGACTTGGCCACGGTAGTCCACGCTCTGGTTACATCCTGTTTAGACTACTGCAACGCTCTCTACGTGGGGTTGCCTTTGAAGACGGCTCGGAAGCTCCAATTAGTCCAACGTTCGGCAGCCATGATACTAACAGGAGCGGAGCGCAGGGAACATACAACTCCTCTGCTGCACCAGCTCCACTGGCTGCCGATTTGCTACCGGGCTCAATTCAAAGTGCTGGCGTTGGCCTTTAAAGCCCTAAACGGTTCTGGCCCAACCTACCTATCCGAATATCTCTGCCTATCAGCCCACCAGGACCCTAAGATCTTCTGGGGAGGCCCTGCTCTCTATCCCGCCTGCTTCACAGGTGCGGCTGGCGGGGACGAGAGACAGGGATGCAGGGGACGAGAGACAGGGATGTAATGAGATGCATTGGGTTGTTCTGTGGTGGCCCCTCGGCTATGGAACGCCCTTCCCATGGAGGTAAGATCAGCCCCCTCGCTGATGGTGTTCCGAAGAAGATTAAAAACCTAGATGTTCGAACAGGCATTTGGTTAATCGGTCCAATGAATGTGATGATTACAGGAATGGTAATATGGACGACGAAACTGGATCACGATTTTAGTAATGAGATGCATTGGGTTGTTATTGTTGTGTCAATATTGTGTATTATGCTTTTATGGTTTAAATTGTATATTGTTGACTGTTGTACCTTTGCTGTAAACCGCGTTGAGTCGCCTGTTAGGCTGAGAAACTGCGGTATACAAGTAAAGTAAATAAATAAATAAATTTTAGCATATTGCGCAATCGCATCTGCCATTAACGAATCGATTCGTAATTTACGAAATTTCAGAAACGAAACGAGTTTAGAACCAATTTTTTTCTTGATCGCACAAGCCTAAAAGATAGGTCTAAAAAGTCAGAGTTAGAATGTATCTTTGAGAAGGGCAACAAAGGCCTAATATCCAGGCACCGGGATTGTGGCGCAGCTGACTGAGTGTCAGCTGCATTAAGATCACTCTGACCAAAAGGTCATGAGTTCGAAGCCAGCCCGGGTTGGAGTGGGTTTCCAACCAATTGTGTGTAGCCTGTTGTCGACCTTTGCAACCTGAAAGACAGTTGCATCTGTCAAGTAGGAAAATAAGGTACCACGTTAAAGTGTGGGGAGGTTAAATTAACTGATTTATGAGGCCATAAAGAAGACTCCAGCAAAGCATTCCAGCGGGGAATGCAGAAGTGCTTCATCAGCGTCGCAGATGGACGATGAAAGCGACAGCTCCCCTGGCGGCAAGAAAAAGTTAAATAGCCTCTGTGTATGTCGGTATATGTTCGTATGTCAAAAATTGGCACTGAATGTTTGCCATATATGTGTACGCTGTAATCCAGGTGAGAAGGGCGGGATAGAAAAGCTGTAAATAAATAAATAAATAAATAAATAAATAAATCTTAGAATACATTTTAACAGATAACCAGATAAAAACTGTTATGATTACATGGTCCAAAGATTTAGGTAGAAATATTGATTTGGAAGAATGGGAACATTTGTGGAAAAGGGGGTTTAAATTTTCGGTGGCCAGCTCAATTAGAGAAAATATGTTTAAAATGTTTTATAGAAATTACATAACCCCAGAATTATTGGCTAAAATAGAGAAAATAGGACAAGGGACTTGCTGGAAATGTAAGAAGGCGAAGGGATCATTTTTCCATGTATGGTGGACAGGTAATATAGTTAAAGAATTTTGGGAAAAAGTGGTGAAAGAAACAAACAATATGATTAACAACAAGGTCAAGAAAAACCCGGAAATGTGCCTATTAGGACTATTTAGAATGCGTATCAGTGCAGGAGATAAAGAAATTTGTCAATATTGCTTTGTTATGGCAAGACTAATAATGGCCAAAACTTGGAAAGGGGAAAAAGAGTTATCTATTAAATATTGGAGAGATAAATTAGTAGATTATATCTGTGCTGTCGCAGGCTCGGCTCCTATAAAAGACTATAAACAGGATGTAAATTCTGTGAGTCCAACGGGATGTCGAGGTTACCTCAGAAAGGGGTTTCTTTGGGATTTCCCTGAAAGATGGGCTTCAAAGTCTTTAAAGATGCAACAAAATCTTTATTACTGAACAAATAACAAATCTTCAATGATTGACTTCAAGGTTTTCTTAACGAACTATTAGCTTTCTCGATCTTGCCCCCAAGGCCAGGCAACTGTTTCTTTACTGATGGGAAAATCCCCGACCTCTCCCTGGGTAATCTGTCTTCTCTTCTGTTGGCGTGGGGCCCCTACACCCAGTCCAATCTGCTTTATGGTTGCCGCGAAGGGCCCTTACCAAAACAGAGTCCTTTGCAGAACTTCCAGGAGGAGGAAGATGTTCACGTCCCTGTGATGGCTGGCTGAAGCGCTGTGGGACTGGATCCCTAGCAAGAGCTGTGAGGTTGTAAGTTCCTCAACAAACTGTAAAGTCCCCAGCAAAGGCTGTGCTGAGACTGTATATCCCTGGCCAAGCTATGGGGCTATTTCTCCCCGGCCAAGCTGTAAATGATGAAGCCTTTCACAGGAGGTCCTGGTTTACGTCCTGTAAGAAAGACTTCTCTGTGTGGACTGACCTAAAATGGCTCCTATTCCCTCCAAAACCCAAAAAGGGGGTGGGACTTAGGGAACCTAATGATAATTGACAGGTCGTTGACCAAATAACTGCAAAGTAAGGAAAGCCATCTAACTGCAAATGCATAGAACTTTAAAAAACATGCAACACTCAACAAATAGCAAGACAAGCTGGAGTTCCTGGTACGGCCGTACCAGAACAATATCCAAATGGCCAAACTGACAAATAGCAGCAGAGAAGGAAATAATGAAAAATTTGCAAACAAATGGAGGCTGGCACTTGGGTATTTGGAAAAGAAGACAAAGGTAAACATGAAGATTGCCATAAAGGGGATTCAGTGAAAGAAGATATTTGGGTAGTTGTTGTTTAGTAGTGTGATCCTGTTTTGAGGGGCTTCGGAGGTCATGGGATGGGGCTCACAGGTGGGGGGATAGAGGGTTAAGAAATTTGTCGTTGTTCATTTGTTCAGTCGTCTCCGACTCTTCGTGACCTCATGGATCAGCCCACGCCAGAGCTCCCTGTCGGCCGTCACCACCCCCAGCTCCTTCAAGGTCAGTCCAGTCACTTCAAGGATGCCATCCATCCATCTTGCCCTTGGTCGGCCCCTCTTCCTTTTGCCTTCCACTTTCCCCAGCATAATTGTCTTCTCTAGGCTTTGCTGTCTCCTCATGATGTGGCCAAAGTACTTCAACTTTGTCTCTAGTATCCTTCCCTCCAGTGAGCAGCCGGGCTTTATTTCCTGGAGGATGGACTGGTTGGATCTTCTCGCAGTCCAAGGCACTCTCAGAACTTTCCTCCAACACCACAGCTCAAAAGCATCTATCTTCCTTCTCTCAGCCTTCCCTAAGGTCCAGCTCTCACATCCGTAGGTTACTACAGGGAATACCATGGCTTTGACTAGGCGGATCTTTGTTGCCAGTGTGATGTCTCTACTCTTCACTATTTTATCGAGACTGGACATTGCTCTCCTCCCAAGAAGGAAGCGTCTTCTGATTTCCTGGCCACAGTCTGCATCTGCAGTAATCTTTGCACCTAGAAATACAAGGTCTGTCACGGCCTCCATGGTTTCTCCCTCTATTTTCCAGTTGTCAATAATTCTTGTTGCCATAATCTTGGTTTTTTTGACGTTTAGCTGCAACCCGGCTTTTGCGCTTTCTTCTTTCACCTTGATTAGAAGGCTCCTCAGGTCCTCCTCGCTTTCGGCCATCAGAGTGGTGTCATCTGCATATCTGAGGTTGTTAATGTTTCTTCCAGCGATTTTCACCCCAGCTTTGCATTCATCAAGCCCCGCACATCGCATGATGTGTTCTGCATACAAGTTAAAAAGGTTGGGTGAGAGGATGCAGCCTTGCCGTACGCCTTTCCCAATCTTGAACCAGTCTGTTGTTTCGTGGTCAGTTCTGACTGTTGCTACTTGGTCCTTGTACAGATTCCTCAGGAGAGAGACAAGGTGGCTTGGTATACCCATCCCACCAAGAACTTGCCACAATTTATTATGATCCACACAGTCAAAGGCTTTAGAGTAGTCAATGAAGCAGAAATAGATGTTTTTCTGAAACTCCCTGCCTTTCTCCATTATCCAGCGGATATTGGCAATCTGGTCTCTCGTTCCTCTGCCTTTTCTAAACCCAGCTTGAACATCTGGCAACTCTCCCTCCATGTATTGCTGGAGTCTTCCTTGCAGGATCTTGAGCATTACCTTACTGGCATGAGAAATAAGGGCCACTGTACGGAAGTTTGAGCAGTCTTTTGCATTTCCCTTTTTTGGTATGGGGATATAAGTTGATTTTTGCCAGTCTGATGGCCATTCTTGTGTTTTCCATATTTTAAAAATTAAAAAGGACATTACAGAATTATTATAGCAAGGAATGATACTCGTGCACCTCTTCATATGTGGTTGGACAGCAGCCTGGACTATAGCCCTATAGTGTGAAATGTAGGGTGCTGCATTTCCAGAACAGCTGGAAGTCAACATGATTCCCACATCTGTATTTCGTGGACTCCAGTCACTTCCTCAGATCCATGGAGAGGAGTTGTGATTCAAAAATACTTGGACTAGCACATGGCCACAGAACTTTTGGTTCTCCAGATGTTTTAAACAACTTCCATCATCCATCATTGGCCATGGCTTCTGGGAATTGAAGTCTAAAACATCTGGAGGCTTCTAGATTCCCAGCCCTGGCATTAGCAGGTCTTCATAATTTGCAGTGTGCAACCAATCAGGTTTTGCAATGAGCAGTTGTTCAGCTGTGGGTGTTTCCTTTCCGAAGGCGTTCCGGATTTAAGAGGTCGGTTTTAAATTATGGCTTAATTTTTCCAACACTCGCACACACACTTTCTGATTCATTTCCTGGCAGTTGAAGCAGTCCAATTTCCAAAGGATGTAATTTTTTTAAAATGTGAAATTAATGCCAAACTGCAGTTCACTTGCTACAGATTCCTCTCCACGATGGCACTAAACCTTTTCATCAACACTCCAGTGACAAGATTGTGTTTCGCCAAATACAAATCCTCTCTTCTCCACAGTTATATACATCATCCCAACATCATGGCAGAAGGTATGACCACAGGCTTCCTGAGACATCCTTGATATTTTTTTTCAGTCCCATCATTGCAAAAAGCTTCTGAATCTTTTAATTTTTGACAATGCTCTTAGACAACGCTTGGAAATAATTTGTTAAAAAACAATTAACTATCCTTCAACTTAAGTTTTTCTACAATGACTTAAATTATGCTCTTTTATGCACTATATGCCAATGCCATTTATTTCTCTAGGAACCCCCACTGATGCAGTGAATTAAACCGATAATCTGGGTAGAGCAGGCTGAGCTCCATCTGTCAGCTCCAGCTCCCCATGCGGGGGCATGAGAGAAGCCTCCCACAAGGATGGTAAAACATCAAAACCATCTGGGTGTCTCTTGGGCAACGTCCTTGCAGACAGTAAATTTTCTCACACCAGATGCGACTTGCAGTTTCTCAAGTTGCTCCTGACACACACACACAAACAAAATATTTCTGTCAGGAGTAGCGTATTTTCTTAAATGTATAATCTTCTTAAATTATACATTTAAATTAAATGTATAATTTAAAGGTAGGTCTTCTGCCACAAAGTTTTTAGCTTCTCACAAAATGAATATTCATTTGGAACACTATCTGACTATTCCAGTTCCGTTACCCTTAAGAAGAATATATATTAGGGCTAGATTTGAACTACTCCGTATTATGATGCAAACAGGTTGCTTCTGTAACATCCCAAGAAGTGAGAGAGTCTCCGTTTGGGGAGAACAAATAGTGGAAGATATCAAACTTTTTTGATTGACTGCCTAGCATTTATTGAACTGTGATACAGATATTTACATCCAGTACTATCCAAGTTTAGGTCCCCCAACAGAAGTGGTCTTCTGACATTCCTCTTGCAAGGACAAGAAAGATCCACCATAATAGAGTAAGTCTTTTTATTCTGAAAGCTATCAAGAAAAGAGCAGATTTCCTGAAAGAAGAACCAAGAAAATGATAATGATGATGATGATGTTATTTGAAACACAACAAGACGAGTCCACAGCAAACAAGATCGTTCTGCTAACTGTTGTATTGGATCACACGTTGGACACTTCCCAAGTGTCTAGGACTGTGTGATGTATCGGCGAATAATGCATGCAGATCTCAGTAAGGTGGCCTTTTGCAGATGACAGATGGTAATTTTGTCAGCACCGATTGTATTTAAATGCAGGCCAAGGTCTTTAGGCACTGCACCCAGAGTGCCGATCTCCACTGGGACCATCTTTACAGGCTTGTGCCAGAATCTTTGCATTATTATTTATAGTGTTAATAATAATGTTATTATTAGTGTTTGACTTGTGATTTTGTGATACGAAATCCAGTGTATATATCTCGTTTGCTGTAACATACTGTGTTTTTGTGTCAGAATAATAATAATAATAATAATAATAATAATAATAATACATCACACAGTCCTAGGCACTTGGGAAGTGTCCGACGTGTGATCCAATTCAACAGCCAGCAGAGTGTCTGCTGTGGACTCATCCTGTTGTGTTTCAAATAATAATAATAAGCTGACATGATATGAGGATTTAAAGATCGAACTGTAAAGACTCTGGCACAAGCCAGTAAAGATAGTCCCAGTGGTGATCAGCACACTGGGTGCAGTGCCTAAAGACCTTGGCCTCCACTTAAGCACAATTGGTGCTGACAAAATTACCATCTGCCAGCTGCAAAAGGCCACCCTACTCGGATCTCCACTCATTATTCGCTGATACATCACACAGTCCTAGACACTTGGGAAGGGTCCGACATGTGATCCAATACAATGGTCATCATACTGATCTTGTTTGCTGTGTACTAATCTTGTTGTGTTTCAAATAATAATAATACTTTATATTCTGCTCTATCTCCCCGAAGGGACTCAGGGTGTATGCCAAACATAAAAGGTAAATATTCAGTGCCTGAATACAACAACAATACATCCATACCAACAAAATTTAAACAACCCAACATATAAATCCAAATTATAACAACAAACTAAAATTAAATAAAATAAGATCTTGACTGTAAACAGAAGGTCAGCTGTGGTCCTATCCTCCTTTTTCCCTTGTTTTTATTTGTGTTGTATTTTGCAATGGTTATATGACTGGTTAAATAAACAAATTATTATTATTATTATTATTATTATTATTATTATTATTACAATTAAATTTAAATAAAGTAATACTGTATATACTTATGTATAAGTTGTCTTCGTGTATTATTCAAAACCAGGTTTGGGTGCCAAATTATAGATGTTGATATGACTCTATAGAAAGTGTCAACACCACTTCAGGGGAGGAAGTGAATGGACTCCATGACATACACATGATGCACGGGGTCCATTTACTTTAATGTGGCCTTGTCTGTTAAAGAGCTCCAAAGCATCTTTCATTTTAAAAAATTGCATTTTAGGCCAGTGTATACAGCAGGAACCCCTCCTAGTCAGAAACAGTTGCAGTTGTTCACAAAGCCATACCACTTTCCCCAGGCTCAAGCAGCCCAAGGACAGGTATGGCACTTACCTTCTCCCTGCTGTTCTGGACTTAGTGGCAACCACTGGGCACAGAACTGATGGTCCTCATTGCTTGGCACCTGCAGCGGCTTCAGACTGAGCAATGAGGTGATTGGAAAAGGGGAGTGGAGAAAGGGGGGAACAATTCCTCCTTCCTCCCTTCTCCTCTCGCATTGCTTTGTCACTTTGGACAGTGTAATTTACAGGCACCAAGCAATGACTATTGGCAGTTTCATTACAAGCGGGCACCACTGTGCCCATGTTATCAAGAAATCAGACACACACCCCCAACAATATGCATGATACATAACATATGAATTATGACACATGGCTCCACTGGAAAATATAACCAGTCAGATGGTCATTTGCAATTGTCCTAAAATATAACCTTTCTATGAAATAGCTTGGAAATTCCTTAGACCAGTCTTTCTCAACCTGGGGGTTGGGACCCCTGGAGGCGTGAGGGGGTGTCAGAGAGGTCACCAAAGACCACTAGAAAACACACTATTTTCTGTTGGTCATGGGTGTTCTGTGTGAGAAGTTTGGCCCTTATTTTATTGTTGGTGGGGTTCAGAATGCTCTTTGATTGTAGGTGAACTATAAATCCCAGCAATTACAACTCCCAGATATCAAGGTCTATTTCCCCCAAATTCTACCAGTGTTCACATTTGTGCATATCAAGCATTCGTGCCAAGTTTGGTCCAGATCCATCATTGTTTGAATCCACAGTGCTCTCAAGTGAACTACAACTCCAAAACCCAAGGTCAATGCCAACCAAACCCTCTCCTATCAACCCCCTCCAAATCCCAACAGTATTCTAATTTGGTTGTATCGGGTATTTGTGCCGAATTTGGTCCAGTGAATGAAAATACATTCTGCAAATCAGATATTTACATTATGATTCATAATAGTAGCAAAATTAGTTGGAAGTAGCAACAAAAATAATTTTATAGTTAGGAGTCACCACCACATGAGGAACTGTATTAAGGGGTCGCAGCATTAGGAAGGTTGAGAAACACTGGTGTAAGTGGACTCCTTAGCCAGTGTACATATTTTCACTTTTATTATGTACTAGCTTGGGGACCCGGCGTTGCCCGGGTTATTAGAGAAAGTGGGTAATGGCGGTTCTGTATGCCGTTAGGTCTTTATTGGTCTTTGGATAATGGCTGCATAATTTTCAGGAAGTGAGTGAAGGTACTTGAAGTCCCATCATCCATGGCCCATCCTCCTCTAAACAGCAGCAGGATATAGAGTGGGTCATGGGGGCTCTGTGTGCCAAGTTTGGTCTTTATCAGTCATTAGATGAGGGTGGCAGTGGTGTCAGTAAGTGAGTGAAGGTACTGCAAGTCCCATCATCCATTGTCAAATTCTTCCAAACCGCACCAGGATGTAGAGTGGGTCATGCTGGGTCTCTGTGTAAATTGTGGTCCTGATCCATCATTTTTGGCAGTTGTAATGGTCTTAGGAAGGGAGTGCAGGTATTGCAAGTCCCATCATCCATGGTGCACCCTCCTTCAAACTGCACCTGGATGTAGAGTGCGTCATGGAGACTCAGTGTGCCAAGTTTGGTCTTTATCGGTAATTGGATGAGCGTTGCAGTGGTCTCAGGAATTGCGCAAAAGTACTGCAAGTCCCATAATCCATGGTCTATCCCCAGCCAAACACACACCAGGAGGTAAAGTGGGTAATGAGAGGTCTATGTGGCAAGTTTGGTCCTGATCAGACATTGGATGAGGTTAACAGCGGTCTCAGAATGTGAGTGATGGTACTGTAAGTCCCATCATCCAAAGTCGATCCTCCTTCAAACTGCAGCAGGATGCAGAGTGGGTCATGGGGGCTCTGTGTGCCAAGTTTGATCTTGATCAGACATTAGATGAGGGTTGCAGCTGTCTTGGGAAGGGAGTGGTGGTACTTCAAGTCCCATCATCCATGGTCTGTCCTCCTCAAAAGTGCACCAGGATGTAGAGTGGGTCATGGGGACTCTGTGTGCCAAGTTTGGTCTTGATCAGTCATTGGCAAGGATCTCAGTGGTCTCAGGAAGTGAGTGAAGTGACTGCAAGTACCATCATCCATTTTCAAATTCTTCCAAACCGCACCAGGATGTAGAGTGGATTATGCGGGCTCTCTGTGTAAATTGTGGTCCTGATCCATCATTGTTGGTAGTTATAATGGTTTTAGGAAGGGAGTGCAGGTATTGCAAGTCCCATCGTCCATGGTGCATCCTCCTCCAAGCCACACCAGGATGTAGAGTGGGTCATGGAGACTCAGTGTGCCAAGTTTGGTCTTTATCGGTAATTCGATGAGGGTTGCAGTGGTCTCAAGAATTGAGCAATGGTACTGCAAGTCTCATAATCCATGGTCCATCCCCGACCAAACCACACCAGGACGTAAAGTGGGTCATGAGAGGTCTATGTGCCAAGTTTGGTCCTGATCAGTCATTGGATGAGGTTAGCAGTGGTCTCAGAATGTGAGTGATGGTACTGCAAGTCCCATCATCCATGGTTCATAGTCCTCCAAACTGCAGTAGGATGTAGAGTGGGTGATGGGGGCTCTGTGTGCCTATTTCGGTCTGTATTGGGAGTGTTCTGACCCAGCCCCCGGCCTTTCCTTTCCTCTCTTTCTCATCTCGGAATCTTGGATTTGAGGCTGGCCAATCAGAGACCATATGCAAATTTCCCTCTGTCATGCCCCGTTTCTGCCATGAGCCCTCTTCTCCACCAGGGGCTCCTATTGAAGCTGGCCAATCAGAGACCATATGCAAATAGCTCCACAGCGGCAGCCAATCAGAATCTTGGAACTTTCAGGCTAGCCAATCGGAAAGCTGCCACAAACACGTCTGCCCTCCACACTTCCGCCCTCCGCACTTCCGCCCTTCGCATACAAACACTCTTCTTTATTATATACTAGCTTGGTGACCCGGCGTTGCCCGGGTTATTAGAGAAAGTGGGTAATGGCGGTTCTGTATGCCAAGTTTGGTCTTTATTGGTCTTTGGATAACGGCTGCATTATTTTCAGGAAGTGAGTGAAGGTACTTGAAGTCCCATCATCCATGGCCCATCCTCCTCCAAACAGCAGCAGGATATAGAGTGGGTCATGAGAGGTCTATGTGCCAAGTTTGGTCATGATCAGTCATTAGATGAGGTTATCAGCGGTCTCAGAATGTGAGTGATGGTACTGCAAGTCCCATCATCCATGGTTCATCCTCCTCCAAACTGCAGTAGGATGTCAAGTGGGTCATGGGGGCTCTGTATGCCAAGTCTGGTCTGTATTGGTAATGTTCTGACTCAGCCCCCTCTGGCCCTTTCCTTTCCTCTCTTTGTCATCTCGGAATCTTGGAATTGAGGCTGGCCAATCAGAGACCATATGCAAATTTCCTTCTCATGTCCCCATTTCTGCCATTCACTGTTTCCTCCACCAGGGGCTCCTATTGAAGCTAGCCAATCAGAGACCATATGCAAATTTCCTTCTCATGTCCCCATTTCTGCCATTCACTGTTTCCTCCACCAGGGGCTCCTATTGAAGCTGGCCAATCAGAGACCATATGCAAATAGCACCACTGCGGCAGCCAATCCGAATGTTGGAACTTTCAGGCTGGCCAATCAGAACGCTGGCACATACACCGCCCTTCCGCCCTCCACAATTCCTCTGTCCGATACAAACACTCTTCTTTATTATATATATAGACTAGCTTGGGGACCCGGCGCTGCCCGGGTTATTAGAGAAAGTGGGTAATGGCGGTTCTGTATGCCAAAATTGGTCTTTATTGGTCATTGGATAACGGCTGCATTGTTTTCAGGAAGTGAGTGAAGATACTGCAAGTCCCATCATCCAAAGTCCATCCTCCTTCAACCTGCAGCAGGATGTAGAGTGGGTCATGGGGGCTCTGTATGCCAAATTTGGTCTTTATTGGTCATTAGATAATGGCTGCATTGTTTTCAGGAAGTGAGTGAAGGAACTTGAAGTCCCATCATCCATGGTCCACCCTCCTCCAAACAGCAGCAGGATATAGAGTGGGTCATGGGGGCTCTGTGTGCCAAATTTGGTCTTTATCAGTCATTGGATGAGGGTCGCAGTGGTTTCAGGAAGTGAGTGAAGGTACTGCAAGTCCCATCATCCATCTCCAAATTTTTCCAAACGACACCAGGGCATAAAGTGGGTCATGAGAGGTCTATGTGCCAAGTTTGGTGTTGTTCAGTCATTGTTGAGGGTCGCAGCAGTCTTGGAAAGCGAGTAGAGGTACTTCAAGTCCCATCATCCATGGCATGCCCTACTTCAAACCATATTAGGATGTAGAGTGGGTCATGGGGGCTCTGTGTGCCAAGTTTGGTTTTGTTTGGACATTAGATGAGGGTTGCAGCAGTCTTGGGAAGGGAGTGGAGGTCCCATCATCCATGGTCTGTCCTCCTCGAAAGTGCACCAGGATGTAGAGTGGGTCATGGGGACTCTGTTTGCCAAGTTTGGTCTTGATCAGTCATTGGCGAGGGTCGCAGTGATCTCAGGAAGTGAGTGAAATGATTGCAAGTCCCATCATCCATTGCCAAATTCTTCCAAACCGCACCAGGATGTAGAGTGGGTCATGCAGGCTCTCAGTGTAAATTGTGGTCCTGATCCATCATTGTTGGCAGTTGTAATGGTCTTAGGAAGGAGTTTAGGTATTGTAAGTCCCATCGTTCATGGTGCATCCTCCTTCAAACTGCACCTGGATGTAGAGTGCGTCATGGAGACTCAGTGTGCCAAGTTTGGTATTTATCGGTAATTGGATGAGGGTTGCAGTGGTCTGAAGAATTGAGCAATGGTACTGCAAGTCCCATAATCCACGGTCCATCCCCGGCCAAACCACACCAGGATGTACAGTGGGTCATGAGAGGTCTCTGTGTGAAGTTTGGTCCTGATCAGTCATTGGATGAGGTTAACAGCGGTCTCAGAATGTGAGTGGTGGTACTGCAAATCCCATCATCCATGGTTCATCCTCCCCCAAACTGCAGTAGGATGTAGAGTGGGTGATGGGGGCTCTGTGTGCCTATTTCGGTCTGTATTGGGAGTGTTCTGACCCAGCCCCCGGCCTTTCCTTTCCTCTCTTTCTCATCTCGGAATGTTGGATTTGAGGCTGGCCAATCAGAGTCCATATGCAAATTTCCTTCTGTCATGCCCCGTTTCTGCCATGAACCCTCTTCTCCACCAGGGGCTCCTATTGAAGCTGGCCAATCAGAGACCATATGCAAATAGCACCACAGCGGCAGCCAATCAGAACGCTGCCACATATTCCTCCCGCCGCATTTCCTCTGTCCGATACAAACAAACACTTTTCTTTATTATATACTAGCTTGGGGACCCGGCGTTGCCCGGGTTATTAGAGAAAGTGGGTAATGGTGGTTCTGTATGCCAAGTTTGGTCTTTATTGGACTTTGGATAATGGCTGCATTATTTTCAGGAAGTGAGTGAAGGTACTTGAAGTCCCATCATCCATGGGCCATCCTCCTGCCAACAGCAGCAGGATATAGAGTGGGTCATGGGGGCTCTGTGTGCCAAGTTTGGTCTTTTTCAGTCATTAGGTGAGGGTGGCAGTGGTGTCAGTAAGTGAGTGAAGGTACTGCAAGTCCCATCATCCAAAGTCCATCCCCTTTCAAACTGCAGCAGGATGTAGAGTGGATCATGGGGGCTCTGTGTGCCAAGTGTGGTCTTGATTGGTCATTAGAAGAGGGTTGCAGCAATCTTTGGAAGGGTGTGGAGGTACTTGAAGTCCCATCATCCATGGTCTGTCCTCCTCCAAACTGCAGCAGGATGTAGAGTGGGTCATTGGAGCTCCATGTGCCAAGTTTGGTCTTGATTAGTCATTGGCGAGGGTCTCAGTGGTCTCAGGAAGTGAGCAAAGGTACTGCAAGTCCCATCATCCATCTCCAAATTTTTCCAAACAACACCAGGACATAAAGTGGGTCATGAGAGGTCTATGTGCCAAGTTTGGTCTTGATCCGTCATTGGATGAGGTTTGCAGCGGTCTCAGAATGTGAGTGAAGGTACTGGAAGTTCCATCATCCATGGTCCACCCTTCTCCAAAACTGCAGCAGGATGTAGAGTGGGTCGTGGGGGCTCTGTGCGCCAACATTGGTCTTGACTGGTCATTAGATGAGTTTTGCAGCAGTCTTGGGTAGTGGAGGTACTTGAAGTCCCATCATCCATGGTCTGTCGTCCTCCAAAGTGCTCCAGGATGTAGAGTGGGTCAATGAAGCTCCATGTGCCAAGTTTAGTCATGATGAGTCATTGGCGAGGGTCTCAGTGGTCTCAGGAAGTGAGTGAAATGACTGCAAGTCCCATCATCCATTGTTAAATTCTTCCAAACCGCACCAGGATGTAGAGTGGGTCATGCTGGGTCTCTGTGTAAATTGTAGTCCTGATCCATCATCGTTGTCAGTTGTAATGGTCTTAGGAAGGGAGTGCAGGTATTGCAAGTCCCATCGTCCATGGTGCATCCTCCTTCAAACCGCACCTGGATGTAGAGTGCGTCATGGAGACTCAGTGTGCCAAGTTTGGTATTTATTGGTAATTGGATGAGGGTTGCAGTGGTATGAAGAATTGAGCAATGGTACTGCAAGTCCCATAATCCATGGTCCATCCCCGGCCAAACCACACCAGGACGTAAAGTGGGTCATGAGAGGTCTATGTGCGAAGTTTGGTCCTGATCAGTCAGTGGATAAGGTTAGCAGCGGTCTCAGAATGTGAGTGGTGGTACTGCAAGTCCCATCATCCATGGTTCATGCTCCTCCAAACTGCAGTAGGATGTCGAGTGGGTGATGGGGGCTCTGTGTGCCAAGTTTCGTCTATATTGGGAGTGTTCTGACCCAGCCCCCGGCCTTTCCTTTCCTCTCTTTGTCATCTCGGAATGTTGGAAATGAGGCTGGCCAATCAGAGACCATATGCAAATTTCCTTCTGTCATGCCCCGTTTCTGCCATGAACCCTCTTCTCCACCAGGGGCTCCTATTGAAGCTGGCCAATCAGAGACCATATGCAAATAGCACCACAGTGGCAGCCAATCAGAACGCTGGCACATACACTTCCGCCCTCCACAATTCCTCTGTCCTATACAAACAAACACTCTTCTTTATTATATATACAGACTAGCTTGGGGACCCGGCGCTGCCCGGTCTTTATCAGTCATTGGATTAGGGTCGCAGTGGTTTCAGTAAATGAGTAAAGGTACTGCAAGTCCCATAATCCATGGTCAACCCTCCTCCAAACAGCATCAAGATGTAGAGTGGGTCATGGGGGCTCTGTGTGCCAAGTTTGGTCTTGATCGGACATTAAATGAGGGTTGCAGCAGTCTTGGGAAGGGAGTGGAGGTACTTGAAGTCCCATCATCCATGGTCTGTCCTCCTTGAAAGTGCACCAGGATGTAGAGTGGGTCATGGGTACTCTGTGTGCCAAGTTTGGTCTTGATCGGTCATTGGTGAGGGTCTTGGTGGTCTCAGGAAGTGAGTGAAGTGACTGCAAGTCCCATCATCCATTTCCAAATTTTTCCAAACCGCACCAGGATGTAGAGTGGGTCATGCGGGCTCTCTGTGCGAATTGTGATCCTGATCCATCACTGTTGACAGTTTTAATGGTCTCAGGAAGGGAGTGGAGGTATTGCAAGTCCCATCGCCCATGGTGCATCCTCCCCCAAACTGCACCAGGATGTAGAGTGCATCATGGACACTCAGTGTGCCAAGTTGGGTCTTTATCGGTAATTGGATGAGGGTTGCAGGAATTGAGCAAAGGTACTGTAAGTCCCATAATCCATGGTCCATCCCTGGCCAAAACTCACCAGGACGTAAAGTGGGTCATGAGAGGTCTGTGTGCCAAGTCTGGTCCTGATCAGTCATTGGATGAGGTTAACAGCAGTCTCAGAATGTGAGTGATGGGACTGTAAGTCCCATCATCCATGGTTCATCCTCCTCCAAACTGCAGTAGGATGTAGAGTGGGTCTTGTGGGCTCTGTGTGCCAAGTCTGGTCTGTATTGGGAGTGTTCTGACCCAGCCCCCTCTGGCCTTTTCCTTTCCTCTCTGTTATCTCGGAACCTTGAATTTGAGGCTGGCCAATCAGAGACCAAATGCAAATTTCCTTCTGTCATGTCCCCATTCCTGTCATGAACCCTTTTCTCCACCAGGGGCTCCTGTTGAGGCAGGCCAATCAGGGAGCATATGCAAATAGCACCACAGCGGCAGCCATTCAGAATCTTGGAATTGAGGCTGGCCAATCAGAGTCCATATGCAAATTTCCTTTTGTCATGTCCCCGTTTCTGTCATGAACCCTTTTCTCCACCAGGGGCTCCTGTTGAAGCAGGCCAATCAGGGACCATATGCAAATAGCACCACAGCAGCAGCCAATCAGAATCTTGGAACTTTCAGGCTGGCCAATCAGAAAGCCGGCACATACACCGCCACACATCCGCCGCATACAAGTTTTGACTTTTATTATATATATAGACTAGCTTGGGGACCCGGCGTTGCCCGGGTTATTAGAGAAAGTGGGTAATGGCGGTTCTGTATGCCAAGTTTGGTCTTTATTGGTCTTTGGATAACGGCTGCATTATTTTCAGGAAGTGAGTGAAGGTACTTGAAGTCCCATCATCCATGGGCCATCCTCCTACAAACAGCAGCAGGATATAGAGTGGGTCATGGGGGCTCTGTGTGCCAAGTTTGGTCTTTATCAGTCATTAGATGAGGGTGGCAGTGGTGTCAGTAAGTGAGTGAAGGTACTGCAAGTCCCATCATCCAAAGTCCATCCCCTTTCAAACTGCAGCAGGATGTAGAGTGGATCATGGGGGCTCTGCGTGCCAAGTTTGGTCTTGATCGGTTATTAGAAGAGGGTTGCAGCAATGTTTTGAAGGGAGTGGAGGTACTTGAAGTCCCATCATCCATGGTCTGTCCTCTTCCAAACTGTAGCAGGATGTAGAGTGGGTCATTGGAGCTCCATGTGCCAAGTTTAGTCTTGATTAGTCATTGGCGAGGGTCTCAGTGGTCTCAGGAAGTGAGCAAAGGTACTGCAAGTCCCATCATCCATCTCCAATTTTTTCCAAACAACACCAGGACGTAAAGTGGGTCATGAGAGGTCTATGTGCCAAATTTGGTCTTGATCCGTCATTGGATGAGGTTTGCAGAGGTCTCAGAATGTGAGTGAAAGTACTGGAAGTTCCATCATCCATGGTCCACCCTTCTCCAAAACTGCAGCAGGATGTAGAGTGGGTCATGGGGGCTCTGTGTGCCAACTTTGGTCTTGATTGGTCATTAGATGAGTTTTGCAGCAGTCTTGGGTAGTGGAGGTACTTGAAGTCCCATCATCCATGGTCTGTCATCCTCCAAACTGCTCCAGGATGTAGAGTGGGTCATTGAAGCTCCATGTGCCAAGTTTAGTCTTGATGAGTCGTTGGCGTGGGTCTCAGTGGTCTCAGGAAGTGAGTGAAGTGACTGCAAGTCCCATCATCCATTGTCAAATTTTTCCAAACCGCACCAGGATGTAGAGTGAGTTATGCGGACTCTCTGTGTAAATTGTGGTCCTGATCCATCATTGTTGGCAGTTATAATGGTCTTAGGAAGGGAGTGCAGGTATTGCAAGTCCCATCGTCCATGGTGCACCCTCCTTCAAACTGCACCTGGATGTAGAGTGCGTCATGGAGACTCAGTGTGCCAAGTTTGGTCTTTATTGGTCATTAGATGAGGGTTGCACCAGTCTTGGGAAGTGAATGGAGGTACTTGAAGTCCCATCATCCATAGTCTGTTCTCTCCCAAACCTCACCAGAATGTTGAGTTGGCCATGGGGGCTCTGTGTGCCAAGTTTGGTCTTCATCAGTCATTGGATGAGGGTCTCAGTGGTTTCACTGAGTGAAGGTACTCTAAGTCCCATCGTCCATGGTGCATCATCCTCCAAACTGTACCAGGATGTAGAGTGCATCATGGAGACCCGGTGTGCCAAGTTTGGTCCTTATCGGAAATTGGATGATGTTTTGCAGTGGTCTCAGGAATTGAGCGAAGGTACTGCAAGTCCCAAAATCCATGCACGATCCACAGTCAAACCTCACCAGGGCATAAAGTGGGTCATGAGAGGTCTATGTGTCAAGTTTGGTGTTGTTCAGTCATTGTTGAGGGTCGCAGCAGTCTCGGAAAGCGAGTAGAGGTACTTCAAGTCACATCATCCATGGCATGCCCTACTCCAAACCGTATTAGGATATACAGCGGGTCATGGGGGCTCTGTGTGGCAAGTTTGGTTTTGTTTGGACATTAGATGAGGGTTGCAGCAGTCTTGGGAAGGGAGTGGAGGTACTTCAAGTCCCATCATCCATGGTCTGTCCTCCTCGAAAGTGCACCAGGATGTAGAGTGGGTCATGGGGACTCTGTTTGCCAAGTTTGGTCTTGATCAGTCATTGGCGAGGGTCGCAGTGATCTCAGGAAGTGAGTGAAATGATTGCAAGTCCCATCATCCATTGCCAAATTCTTCCAAACCGCACCAGGATGTAGAGTGGGTCATGCAGGCTCTCAGTGTAAATTGTGGTCCTGATCCATCATTGTTGGCAGTTGTAATGGTGTTAGGAAGGGAGTTCTGGTATTGCAAGTCCCATCGTCCATGGTGCATCCTCCTTCAAACTGCACCTGGATGTAGAGTGCGTCATGGAGACTCAGTGTGCCAAGTTTGGTCTTTATCAGTAATTGGATGAGGGTTGCAGTGGTCTGAAGAATTGGGCCAAGCCACACCAGGATGTACAGTGGGTCATAAGAGGTCTATGTGCGAAGTTTGGTCCTGATCAGTCATTGGATGAGGTTAACAGCGGTCTCAGAATGTGAGTGGTGGTACTGCAAGTCCCATCATCCATGGTTCATCCTCCTCCAAACTGCAGTAGGATGTCGAGTGGGTCATGGGGGCTCTGTGTGCCAAGTTTCGTCTGTATAGGGAGTGTTCTGACCCAGCCCCCTTTGGCCTTTCCTTTCCTCTCTTTCTCATCTCGGAATGTTGGAAATGAGGCTGGCCAATCAGAGACCATATGCAAATTTCCTTCTGTCATGCCCCGTTTCTGCCATGAACCCTCTTCTCCACCAGGGGCTCCTATTGAAGCTGGCCAATCAGAGACTATATGCAAATAGCACCACAGCGGCAGCCAATCAGAACGCTGGCACATACACTTCCGCCCTCCCTCCACAATTCCTCTGTCCTATACAAACAAACACTCTTCTTTATTATATACTAGCTTGGGGACCCGGCGTTGCCCGGGTTATTAGAGAAAGTGGGTGATGGTGGTTCTGTATGCCAAGTTTGGTCTTTATTGGTCTTTGGATAATGGCAGCATTATTTTCAGGAAGTGAGTGAAGGTACTTGAAGTCCCATCATCCATGGCCCATAATCCTACAAACAGCAGCAGGATGTAGAGTGGGTCATGGGGGCTCTGTGTGCCAACGTTGGTCTTGATTGGTCATTAGATGAGTTTTGCAGCAGTCTTGGGTAGTGGAGGTACTTGAAGTCCCATCATCCATCGTCTGTCATCCTCCAAACTGCTCCAGGATGTAGAGTGGGTAATTGAAGCTCCATGTGCCAAGTTTAGTCTTGATGAGTCATTGGCGAGGGTCTCAGTGGTCTCAGGAAGTGAGTGAAGTGAGTGCAAGTCCCATCATCCATTGTTAAATTCTTCCAAACTGCACCAGGATGTTGAGTGGGTCATGCTGGGTCTCTGTGTAAATTGTATTCCTGATCCATCATCGTTGGCAGTTGTAATGGTCTGAGGAAGGGAGTGCAGGTATTGCAAGTCCCATCGTCCATGGTGCATCCTCCTTCAAACTGCACCTGGATGTAGAGTGCGTCATGGAGACTCAGTGTGCCAAGTTTGGTATTTATTGGTAATTGGATGAGGGTTGCAGTGGTTGTGAAGAATTGAGCAATGATACTGCAAGTCCCATAATCCACGGTCCATCCCCGGCCAAACCACACCAGGACGTAAAGTGGGTCATGAGAGGTCTCTGTGCGAAGTTTGGTCCTGATGAGTCATTGGATAACGTTTACAGCGGTCTAAGAATGTGAGTGGTGGTACTGCAAGTCCCATCATCCATGGTTCATAGTCCTCCAAACTGCAGTAGGATGTAGAGTGGGTGATGGGGGCTCTGTGTGCCAAGTCTGCTCTGTATTGGGAGTGTTCTGACCCAGCCCCCGGCCTTTCCTTTCCTCTCTTTCTCATCTCGGAATGTTGGATTTGAGGCTGGCCAATCAGAGACCATATGCAAATTTCCTTCTGTCATGCCCCGTTTCTGCCATGAGCCCTCTTCTCCACCAGGGGCTCCTATTGAAGCTGGCCAATCAGAGACCATATGCAAATAGCTCCACAGCAGCAGCCAATCAGAATCTTGGAACTTTCAGGCTAGCCAATCGGAAAGCTGCCACAAACACGTCCGCCCTCCACACTTCTGCCCTTCCACTACAAACACTCTCTTTTATTATATATACAGATATAGATATATACAGATATAGATATAGATTTGCAACTGAGGTTGCAAAATTGAAGGTATATAGGTGGCATTACTGTTCAAATTGTTTCTTGAAATTGGGTGGCATATCAATGATGTCAATGTAATTTATCAATAGACAATATTCCACTTGGAAATCAGCCACCTTTCACCTTTATTTACTTGTTTGTTTATTTATTTGAATCAACTCTTGTTTCTAACAATTTCCTCCATAACTTATCTCACTGTATAAAATATATATTCAAAGATAGCAGTTCAAACAGACCAAAACATAAACAAAGATACACACAGTCCAGTTTCACTCTGAACTTTAAAAATACACCCCCACACCTAAAAATGTGCATGAGAGTATGAACAAAGATGAATATTAATTTGGAATGTGGTAATTGCAATGCTAATTGCCAGCTTTTGGGCACACCTGTTGGCACACTCAAGAGAATGTAGGTAAACAAAAGGACGCAAGACGAAATGTGGGAGGAGCAGGACTATAAATAAGAGATAACCAGATAAGCTTAGAGAGTCAAGCAAATACTTATCAGCAGGCCCGCAGCCAGAATTTCGATTCGGGGGGGGGGGGGGCTGAGTCTGAGTGAAAGAGGGTCTACGCTAGCAAACCTTTTGTATCATTACCCAATACCCCCATGCATATGGGATACATTGAGTATGGTGATCAGATCATGATAGAATAAACATAACAGTTTAAATAATGCACTAGTAAGGCCTTTTCGCGAACCACCATGAGAATTTCGGGGGAAGGGGGGGCTTCAGCCCCTCAAGCCCCCCCCCCCCCCCCCCCGGCTACATGCCTGCTTATCAGGACTGTCTTCCATCTAGAAATGTATTTCCTCGCTGTGAAAACCAGAATAGGCCTCTATAGTCAATTACAGATCCATCACTAAGACTCTACCATGAAAGACAATCATACTTGGCCACGAGGGATTGTCGATGAGGGGTAACTTTGTTTGAACTGCAGAACTGCTTTTGAAATCCTTCACCATTAGCTTTGCTCATGGACCTATATCTTTGGACAAGTGAGAGCTGAAGATGAAAACACTTGGAGGACATCAGATTGAAAGAGGCTGGCTTAAGTGTAGGGACCATGCCATCAGAACCTAAAGTCCATAGTTCTGTTCTTGACATTTTCAGTGAAAAGGTCCAAGGGGTAGACGAAATGAAAGACCCAGGCCCGTAGCCAGGATTTTGATTCGGGGGGGGGGGGGGGGCTGAGTTTTTTTTGGGGGGGGGGCTGAGTCTGAGTGAAAGAGAGTCTACCCTAGCAAACCTTTTGTATCATTACCCCAATACCCCCATGCATATGGGATATATTGAGTATGGTGATCAGATCATGATATGAATAAACATAACTGTTTAAATAATGCACCAGTAAGGCCTTTTCGCGGACCACCATGAGGCTACATGCCTGGAAAGACCTGTGCCACAGATTCTGAGGGTGCATCTACACTGTAGAATTTAACACAGCTTGACACGACTTTAACAGCTATGATTCAATGCTATGGACTCATGGAAGTGTAGTTTTACAGGGTCTTTTGTCTTCTTTTTCCAAGAGCTCTGGTGTCTCACCAAATTATGAATTTCATCATTCCATAGCATTGTCAAACTGCATTAATTCTATAGTGTAGATGCGCCCTTTTGGCTGTTTTGGATGGTGGTGGCATGACTGGAGTTGATGTCCAAAACATCTGGAGCAGTATTTCTCAACCTGGGGGCTGGGACCTCTCTGAGAGGGTGTCAGAGGGGTTGCCAAAGACCACGAGGAAACATATATTTCTGATGGTCTTGGGAACCCCTTTAGCAGGGAAGGGTGAAGATCTCTCCGCCTGCCCATCTCATCCTTTTTGGAAACAGCTGGCAAAACTCCCACCAAAAGACTTTCTCCTAATGTGATAGGCTGGACTCTCAGCCAAAGGGAGGGCTGCTTCTGAGACTCCAAGTAGGGAGGGGAGAGCAGGCATGCTTGGCACATGGCAGCGTGGTGCACATATGCGGGCGAGGGAGAGCATGTGAGGCTGGAGGGAGGTTCGCGCCAGTGAGGCCCTTCAAGGCAGGGAGGTTCTGTGTGGAAAGTTTGGCCCAATTCTATTGTTGGTGGGGTTCAGAATGCTCTTTGATTGTATGTGAACTATAAATCCCAGCAACTACAACTCCCAGATGTCAAGGACTACTTTCCTCAAACTCCACCTGTGTTCACATTTCGGCATAATGAATATTCATGCCAAGTTTGGTCCAGAACCATCACTGTTTGAGTCCACAGTACTCTTTAGATGTAGGTGAACTACAACTCCAAAACTCAATGCCCACCAAGCCCTTCCAGTATTTTCTGTTGGTCATGGGAGTTTTGTGTGCCAAGTTTTGTTCGACTCCATCATTGGTGGAATTCAGGATGCTCTTTGATTGTAGATGAACTATAAATCCCAGCAACTACAATTCCCAAATGATAAAATCAAGCCTCCATAACCCCATCAGTATTCTAATTTGAGCATATCGGGTATTTGTGCCAAATTTGATCCAGTGAATGAAAATATTCATTCATTCATTTATGACATTTATATGCCGCATTTCTCACCCTGAGGAAGACTCAGAGCGGCTTACAAGTAACATGTAAATACAATATATTATGTTGTTGTTGTTGTTCATTCATTCAGTTGCGTCCAACTCTTCGTGACCTCATGAACCAACCCACACCAGAGCTCCCTGATGGCTGTCACCACCCCCAGCTATTTCAAGGTCAAGCCAGTCACTTCAAGGATACCATCCATCCATCTTGCTCTTGGTCGGCCCTTCTTCCTTTTTCCTTCCATTTTCCCCAGCATCATTGTCTTCTCCAAGCTTTCCTGTCTTTTCATTATGTGGCCAAAATACTTCATCCTTCCAGTGAGCAGTCGGGCTTTATTATATTATTACCATAGCACAATATTCGTATTATATTAATATTAGTATTATATATTAAATACACCCTGCATATCAGATATTTATATTACAATACATAATGGTAGCAAAATTACAGTTACAAAGTAACAACAAAAATAATTTTGGGTTGCTATAATTTTTTCAGGCTGTCTGGTTATGTTCCAGAAGCATTCTCTCCTGACGTTTCACCTGCATCTGTGGCAGGCATTCTCAGAAGTTATGAGGTCTGTTGGAAACTAGGATAATAACTTTATGATTGGGGGGTCACCACAATATGAGGAACTGTATGAAAGGGTCGTGCCATGAGGAAGTTTGAGAACCACTGGTCTAGATGTTTCCTTGTCCAGGGCAAATGTGGAAGAGAGACTCCAGGGATCCGGAGGATTATTGAGAATGACAGGAGTTTCAAGTCATTTCCAGGAGAGCGGCAGCCAGAGATGAAAGTCAACCCAATTAAGGCTCCCCTGCCTAAGGGCTATCGCTGCCTATTTGTTGTTTAACCAAGCATCATACGCAGCAAGTATCATCTCTCGGTGCCAAACAGCTTCTCATTGGGAGGTTCTAATTACTGCTCCACTTTGCAACAATGCACGGTCATGCGAAAGGCACCGTGCACAGGCAATCCTTTAATGTTCATTATTAATCGTCATTATGAGGAGTAATCATTATTGTAGAGCTTGTCAGTTGCTGATCCAAGATGAAAAATATGTACTCTGACCAGCGCTTTTTACAGCAGCATTTTGTATATGCCTTCAAATCATCGGTAGTGATCCGACTAATTTCACAGGATTTTCTCAGGCAAATAATATTCAGAAATTTGTCGTTTCTTTCCTCTGAAATATAACCTACAGCACTTGATTTTTCCATCTGGGTACTAACCAGGCTTGACCTTGCTTAGCTTCCAAGATTAGAGGGAATTGGTGACTTTGGGTTATTTAAATGTCTTCCCCGTGGGAAGAGAATGAACAACAACAAAAGGGCAAGAACCAAATCTTTGTAAAACTGGGTCATTTTTTTAATGCAGCAAGGACTCAGAGGCACCAACATGGCTGAAAAAATTCCCCAAACTAGTTCTCAACCCCTTAATACAGTTCCACGTGTTGTGGTGACCCCCAACCGTAACATTATTTTCCTTGCTACTTCATAACTGCAAGTTTGCTACTGGTGTGAATTGTTGTGTAAATATCCGATAGGCAGGATGTATTTTCATTCACTGGGGCATATTTGGCACAAACACCCGATACACTCAAATTAGAATACTGGTGGGGTTGGGAGGATTGATTTTGGGTTTTTTTTGGGAGATGTAGTTGCTGGAATTTATAGTTCACCTACAATCAAAAAGCATTCTGAACTCCACCAACCATGAAATTGAACCAAACTTGGCACACAGAACTCCCATGACCAACAGAAAATACGGGAAGGGTTTGGTGGGCATTGATCTTGAGTTTTGGAGTTGTAGTTCACCTACATCCAGAGAACAGTGGGGACTCAAACAATGATGAGCCTGGACCAAACTTGGCACGAATACTCAATATGTCCAAATGGGAACACCGGTGGAGTTTGGGGAAAATAGACCTTGACATTTGGGAGTTGTAATTGCTGGGCTTTATAATTCACCTTCAATTGAGGAACATTCTGAATCCCACCAATGAAAGGATTGGGCCAAACTACCCACATAGACCCCCCCCCCCGACCAACAGAAAATACTGTGTTTTCTGATGGTCTTTGGTGACCCCTTTGACACCCCTATTTCAACCCCTCTCTGGGGTTCCGACACCCAGGTTGAGAAACACTGCCCTAGACTGTGGATGTTATGGCTTATCATTAATTTACATGGAGCCCTCGGTGGTGCAATGGGTTAAATCCTTGTGTTGGTAAGACTGAAGACTGACAGATTGCAGGTTTGAATCCGGGTAGAGCATGGGTGTGCTCCCTCTGTCAGCTCCAGCTCTCCATGCAGGAACATGCGAGAAGCCTCCCACAAGGATGGTAAAACGTCAAAACATCCGGGCATCCCATGGGCAAGGTCCTTGCAGACAGCCAATTCTCTCCCACCAGAAGCGACTTGCAGTTTCTCAAGTCGCTCCTGACACAAAAAAAAGAAAAGATTAATTTACATCAGTAGCAATTAGCCTACCTAGCACTTCTCTGATATCAGAGCAGCCAAGCTAATATCCAGTTAGAGTGGCCATAATATCGCTGCCTTACAATGCAGATCACCCCATAGTTATGTACCTGCTATTCAATGACATTTATTGTCCATAGGCCATAAAATTCTCCCTTTTTTTCACATCTGAATTATGCAGCAGCTGGATCCCAGCTGGAGAAAAGAGGTGAATGACATGAGTGAAAACGAGGAAATTGGCTACACTTCTGTTTGGCACGTGCCTCCTTCTGCTCCATAAAAACCACGAACAAGAAGCCCTGTTTGTTTTGCAATCTAATAAACCCAAAGCAAACATGGGCTGAGATTTCCCTCGGAGCTTATCAGACATTTGTGTTGTGGAGGCCACATGGCATACTGGAATCATGCCAGCCCACACCACTGAGGTCTCTAGACGTGTTAGGTGAAGAAAAGAGGCTTCCTCTCTGCCTGTCCACACATAGCCCAAAGCATTTTGCTGCCAAGGACAAGATGACATCCCCTTCCCATTACAAGTGCCCTAGTTGTTGAATCCTTCTCCAATGCCACTGATGGGATCGTGTTTCTCACCACACGTGAAGGCAGCTTTAGGAAGAACAGGGAAGTTCTGTGTTACACCATGTTGCTGCCGTCTAGCATCAACCAATGAAAGTAATTGGTTTACTTTCCCTAATGGTAGTACAAGCCACTTTGTCATTGAAATCACCAAGTGGCATTTAAACTACTGGAAGAGCCACTGGCATATCCATATGTTATACTCTATTACACATTAGCACCGTGGTTCTCAACCTTCCCAATGCCACGGCTGCTTAATAGAGTTCCTCATGTTGCGGTGACCACCAACCATAACATTATTTTTGTTGGTACTTCACAACTGTAATTTTGCTACTATTGTGAATCATAAAGTAAATATCTGATGTATTTTCATTCACTGGACGAAATTTGGCACAAATATCCAATACACCCAAATTTGAATACTGGTGAGTTTGGGGATGGGGTTGATTTTTTTCATTTCGGAGTTGTAGTTGCTGGGATTTATAGTTCACCTACAATCAAAGAGCATCCTGAACTCCACCACCGACAGAATTGAGCCAAACTTGGCACACAGAACTCCCATGATCAACAGAAAATACTGGAAGGGTTTGATGAACACTGACCTTGGTTTTGGAGTTGTAATTCACCTACATCCAATGATAAATCGGGGCCAACTTGGCACAAATACTCAATATGCCCAAATGTGAACACTGTTGGTGTTTGGGGAAAATAGACCTTAACATTTGGGAGTTGTAGTTGCTGGGATTTATAGTTAACCTACAAAGAGCATTCTGAACTCCACCAACAATGGAATTAAACCAAACTTGGCACACAGAACTCCCATTACCAACAGAAAATACTGGAAGAGTTTGGTGGGCATTGACCTTGAGTTTTGGAGTAGTAGTTCGCCTATATCTAAAGAGCCCTGTGGACTCAAACAATGATAGATCTGGACCAAACTTGGTATGAATACTCAATATGCCCAAATGTGAACACTGGTGGAATTTGGGGGAAATAGACCTTAACATTTGGCAACCGTAGTTGCTAGGGTTTATAGTTCACCTACAATCAAAGAGCATTCTGAACTCCATCACCAATGGAATTGAACCAAATTTGGCACACAGAACTCCCATGACCAACAGAAAATACTGGAAGAATTTGGTGGGCATTGACCTTGAGTTTTGGAGTTGTAGTTCACCTACCTCCAGAGTCCACTGTGGACTCAAACAATGATAGATCTGGACCAAACTTGGCATGAATACTTAATATACCCAAAAGTGAACACTGGTGGAGTTTGGGGAAAATAGACCTACACATTTGGGAGTTGTATTTATTTATTTATTTATTTATTTATTTGCTGCATTTGTTAACCGCCGCTCTCAGCCCTAGAGCGACTCGCGGCGGTGTACAACATATAAATCACATTTCACAATAAGCTACAACAACAAAAACCAACATATCACTAATATACATTTGCTGGGATTTATAGTTCACCTACAGTTAAAGAGCATTCTGAACCTCACCAGCGGTAGAATTGGGTCTAACTTCCCACACAGAACCCCCATGACCAACAGAAAATACTGTATTTTCTGTTGGTCTTTGGCGATCCCCCTGACACCCCCTCGCAACCATCCCAGGGGTTCTGACCCCCAGGTTGAGAAACATTAGATTAGAGAGAGATTAATTGGAGAAATAGTATGGAAAAATGTCAATCTCTCCACTCTAGCATGACCTACATCTGGTCCCCTATAGTTGCTGTTATTAGTGAGATCACATGGCTGGTGCAAAGATTACTTAGTGTGCATGTGGGCAGATTAATTCAATAGCTTTTGCGGCTTAGCAATGTAGTCTTGTAAGTACACTGAGGCACTATAGGGTGGGACTTCCTTCCCTTTGTTTGGCAAAACCCAACAGGTAGATGCTGCAATGCCAACGAAGAGGTCCGCAGAAGCAGAAACACTCTAATAAGCGACTCCTGGAGAGAATGGCTAATAAGACGGCTCTTTTATCCCTGCCAGGATCAGGGGTTGTAAGCCTCTGTGGATCAGTTGGTAAGAAATGCAAGAGAAGAGGATGCAATTCCATTCATGACCTGTCAACAGGATCCCTAAAGGTACCTGACTGGCCATTTTTTCTAATGGGTGAGATTTCACTTTCAGTTTAAGCAGCATGGCTGTTAGCTCTGCAAGAGTTTCTCCTTGCACTTGCAAAAGCTACAAACATTGGGAAAGACACATCAAGAATTTATCAATCAGAATAAAAGAAAATTACTACAATATGATATGGAAATGGTACATGTCCCCGCTAAAGATACATAATATGAATAAGTGCTGTTCAAAAATATTTTGGAGGGGTTGTCAAGAAACTGAACTTATATTCACATGTGGTGACAATGTAAACATGTTCAAAGGTTCGGGGAAACGTTGTAATAGAGGTAGAAAACATTATGAAGAAAAAATTAATAGAAATCCAGCAACTATATTGTTATCTTTATACAATACAGATGATTGGAAAGAAAATGAAAATAATTTGGTAACAATGTTGTTAATGGCAGCAAGCTATTAATAGCTAAAAAATGGGTAAGGAGGGGTAGAAATTAAGACAGAAGAAGAATGGTATAAGGAATTATGGAAATTAACAATAAATGATAAATTAACATGTTATCATATCTTACTCGAGTATAAGCTGAGTTTTTCATCCCTTTTAAGGCTGAAAAAGCCCCCTCGTCTTATACTGGAGTTAAGGTTAATAATTATTTTACTATGTTATTATTATTATTACATTTATTATTTTTCTCTATTTATTGTTATTACATTTATTATTTTTCTTTCTTTCTTATTATTACATTTATTATTTTACTCTTATTATTATTATTATTAAATTTACATTATTTGACTCTATTATTGTTTTTATTTACATTTATTATTTTACTCTATTATTCGTTATTATATTTACATTATTTGACTATATTATTATTTTTATTACCTTTATTATTTTACTCTCTCTATTACGGTTATGATTATATTATTTTATTCTATTATCATTACTACATTTATTATTTTACTCTATTGTTATGATTATGATTACATTTCCATTATTTTACTCTATTATTACTGTTATTATTACATTTCCATTATTTTATTATTCTTGGAAGGATACGTAAGCACGGTTACACTGAAGGTTAGAATGGTTTAATCAGAGTTGGACAGTCTTATCTTAAATTACAATTTTATGCCAATATTCAAAAACATTTAACCTACTTATGCCTCAATTAATGCAATTTTATTGGTATCAATTTTTATTTTGAAATTCCCTAGTAACTGCTCCATTCCCACCCTTGGCTTATACTCGAGTTAATATGTTTCCCAGTTTTCTGTGGTAATATTAGGTGCCTCAGCTTATATTCGGGTTGGCTTATACTCAAGTATATATGGTAATGTAAAGATTTAAAAAGGCCTAAGGAAAAATAACAATTTTGAAAGCATATTGGAGAAAAATTATTGAAGAAACATTGAGAAAAGAAGATGGAAAGCAATCGTCACCAGAAGAAATGATGTTCTAGTGGAACTACGAAGAAAAGAACGACTCCAGAGATGGGAAGCACAATGGGAAAAATGAGAATGAATAAATATATGAACTATAGAGATTGTATTTAGTAATGAAATAGAATGGAAATGTAATAAAATAATTAACAATAATAAAGAAACACTGCTGTGTCAGGAGTACCTGATTTCTACAGTAAAGGATGCATTGAAGCTAAAGCTGGGAAAGAGTGGGATTCTAATAGATGCAGTTGTGTGTGCTTGCCTCCAGCAAGCAAAGTAAACAGCAGCTGCCTAGGAAAACATTTATCAACAGAGATTTTTTTTCTTGTGTGCCTTTGTTGTTTCCAATTTATAACAACCCTCAGAAAACTTTTCACGTTTTCTTGCCAAGATTTGCTCATAGGGGGTTCTCGTCTTTACCTTCTTCTAAAGTTGAGGATGCGACTTGCTCAAGCCCTTCTTACAGGTTATACCGATACAGTTAAAACTTTTGAGAGTAAAAAATGTAAATGGTGGAGGTATAAGCAATATGTTTTTGCCACAAGATGTCACCAGTTCTCACATGCTGCTTCAACTTGTGCCTAATGCAGAGGAAGCAAAGATTCAAAATATTAGTTCTCATACTGCTCATATGAAGTAACTTTTTAAAAGATTACCAATAATATCCAAAACAGCTGAAAGGAAATAGAAGCATGTCTTACATTCTCTAGCCTTTAATACTTATTTCGAAAGCTTTTTCTACACTGTTTCAGACCACAGAACAAAATTACCCTTACTGCACCATTGATGTGGTGTGGGAACTCATAACGCTGGGTTCCACAACCAGACCTTGGATTGGAAACTATTATTGTATTCGGGTCTCGTTAGCCCAGTTAACATCACCGGCCACAAAACCAACCTACATATCTGAGTGAACCTTCATTGGCTCCTGTAAATTAATGTGGATGTTTGATGATTCATATTTAGGTTTTATGTTTGATAGAATTTTTAGATAGGTTATGTTCTATTTAATCTATACATATCATGTTACATGTTATTTTCACATGTGGGGTTATTTTGGGATATTATGTCTACATTTGTTATTGTAGGGAGGCATTGAATGTTTATTTTATTTATTGACAGCATTTATATTTCGCCCTTCTCACCCTGAAGGGGACTCAGGGCGGATCACAGAACACATTTACGGCAAACATTCAATGCCGTTAAACAGACAGGACAGACAACGATAGAGGTATTATGTCCGCATTCTTCCCAACTTTGGCATCCTGCAGGTTGTGCTCGATTCCACCCACCGGGGAGCGCTGTCGCTTCATCCTCTATGATGTAGCCTTGATCGCAGACTTCTTCCTTCCTTTGATCGTTGGCATTTTTCTGGTATTTCTTTTTATGGTGCCGTAAAATACATCCCTGCTTAAGCAGTGCCTAATTTCTCTACTCACAGCTCACAGCTGTTTTCGAACTGCTTAGGAGGACAGTAAGCTGGGCTAAAGGTCCCGTACTCTAACAATCTCAGGCCTCAGTTTACAAACAAGATCAATTTCTCCATCTTGCTCACCTGACCTGGGCTTCAAACTGCCAACCTTTCGATTGGTGAGATCTATTGCTGCTGGTGATTAACCAGCTGTGCTAAAGCTAGGCCCTTTTTGCTTTTATTTTAGGAATCCGCCCTAAGTCCCTTCGGGAAGATACGGCAGAATGTAAACAAAGTTTTTATATTATTATTATTATTATTATTATTATTACTACTACTACTACTACTACTACTACTAGCTGTCCCCTGCCATGCGTTGCTGTGGCCCAGTCTATGTATATGTGTTTTGTGTGTGTGTGTCTATGTGTATATATGTGGTTTTGCGCATGCGTTGTAATGTATTTTTTATTTTTTTGGCTTTTAAAGTCTCTTCAGCTGTGTTTTCCAGTGTTTTTATGAGTAATGATCACTTGTTGGCCTGATAGGTGTATTGTGTCCAAATTTGGTGACAATTTGTCCAGTGGTTTTTGAGTTTTGTTAATCCCACAAATGAACATTACATTTTTATTTATATAGATGATGATGATGATGATGATGATGATGATGATTAAAACTCTTTGTGAAGGCCATTTTCAGGAATAGTGCCTCTTTCAAGCATTTCTCAACTTAAGAGCTTTCCCCAACTTGGCATCTTCTGATTGTGTCTGACTGCAAATCGTCATGTTTTTTGTTCAGAACTCCTATTATCTCCAAAAAACATTTTTCAGGAAAAAGTTGGTCTAGAAGTAACATGACACAAAATCCTAATTATCACAAAAACAGAATGGAGACTGCAAAACAATGGCCTGCTCAGCCGTGGTCCTCAAAAATACAATCAAAAGAGATGGTGAAAAAGTTTATTTATTTTCATGCATGAAGCAAAGGCTCTAACTAGCTAGTTTATGACAGCTTTTTTGAACACTGAGACAAACAGGTAGCCAGTGATATCTATTTTTTCAGGTTTCTGGTATAGCCACTTTCAACCGTACTCTAACAATCTCAGGCCTCAGTTTACAAACAAGATTAATTTCTCCATCTTGCTCTGTGGCATCTGCTTTAACATAACACTGGCCAAAACATATTTTGGTGCCTCAAATGTTGGATCTATGTCATCTACCAGTCACCATCTGCTAACCCATATAAAATTGTGATAACCATATCTAAGAAACTAGAGTTAATGCAGTCTATCTAATGATGCTTTCTTTGTCAGCACCAGGGTGGAGGGAGGGGGGTGTTGGGCTGTGAATAGATCTTTAGGCCCTTCAGCAGAGAACTCTCTTTTTGACTGTTTCTAGAGCAGTGGTTCCCAACCTGTGGTCCGTGGACCATCAGTGGTCCGCAAGAACTAAAATATGGTCTGCGGCCTTACCATTACCACAGTGTTGCAATGAAAACAACCGGTCTCACAAAACCCTTATAGTGCCGAGGCTTATTAGATATGATTTTCTGTGGGCGAGCAAGTGGTGACTGCTGGATGGTATATGTTCTGTATCAGAAACTAGAGCTGATGTGGTCTATCCAATACAGTTTTCTAACCAAAGCGAATTTAAAGTTAATCAAAAACTGATTTGTAACCCTTTTGGTACTAATGTTAGAGAATGGTCCCTGGTCAAAATGGTCCCTGGTTAAAAAAAGGTTGGGAACTTGTGTTCTAGAGCCTTTGGTAGGAATGGAGCTTTGAACAATGTGGAAAGAAAGTACCTCCATTTATTATGTTAGAACTGGCATGAGAGAGGAAATAGGAATCCAGCTTCCATCAACTCCTGCCAGCGTGACCAGTGGTCTAACCCATTTTAAGCATCGGTCCCCATTAGGTACAGTAACGGAAGCTATAAAGATCTGGGTCAAACACAGCCAAGACAAGAATAAGGAGAAACTTATATCCTACTGAAAAAGGAAACAGCTGAAGTTCTGGGTATTTATTCACAGGATAAATTTCACTCACTGGCATTAGACATACGCCCCAACTGCCCCTACCCACCAACCCCACCAAAGACGAAGACAACCAACCCATCTGTCCCCCTTCCCCATCTTTATTTGTAGAATTCATGCTCCTGTTCATCCTTCTTGATGACAGTCTTGTAGGCCTTCTCAAAATCCTTGGCCAGAACGATGTAGCGATTTTCCCGGACAGCAAGCATCCCAGCCTAAAAAGAGAGAAAGCAGGGAGGGCAAAGGATGAGCTAAAGGCTTCAAAAGCAGCGAACACATCCCATGTTCAGAAATCTAAGAAAGGACATGTTGTATTTCTTCAATTCTGAGACACACTTTCCCCTCATTATAAACATATCTTTAAAATGGGAGGAGTCTTAAAATTGTGAGTGCTTATATTCCCCTAGGCAGGAAGCAGCCGGGCGCTGAAGCTGCAAGGCCATTCAATGTTAATCAAGGTGGCCAACTGCAATAATCACATTTACCTCAAGAAGACAAGAGTTCTTTCTCCCACCCTGGGCATTCTATAGATCTATAAACCTCACTTGCCTAGTTTCCAACAGACCTCACAAACTCTATGCCTGCCATAGATGTGGGTGAAACATCAGGAGAGAATGCTTCTGGAACATGGCCATACAACCCAGAAAACTTACAGCAACACAAGTATTATTTCCCCAGTCCCACCCGTGAACCACCACCCATGACTTCTGACACGTCATATGGAACTACTATCTAACAAAACTCTATCCTTATCATTACACTAGCTGTTGCTGTGGCCAAACTTCCCTCCCTCTTTCTCCTTTCTTTCCTCCCTCTTTTTCTTTCCCCTCTTCTTTCTTCAGCCTCTAGCTGTTTCTTTCCTCGTTTCCTTTTGCTCTTCCTTGTCTCTTTCCTTCCTTCCTTCCTTCCTCTCTCTTTCTCTCTTTTGTTCCTTCTCTCCTTCCTTCCCTCTCTCTTTCTTTCACTTTTTTATTTCCTTCTCTCCTTTCTCCCTTCTCTTTCTTTCTTTCCCTCCTTCTCTTTCCTTCCCCCTTTCTGTTTATATGTGTTTTGTGTGTGTATATATGCATATATGTGTATATATTTGTATATATGTGTGTTTGTGTATAAGTGTTTTTGCACATGCGTTGTAATGTATTTTTGTTATTTTGCTTTTTAAGTCTCTTCTGCTGTGTTTTTCAGTGTTTTTACGAGTGATGGACACTCGTTGACCTGATAGATGTATTATGTCCAAATTTGGTGTCAATTCATCCAGCGGTTTTTGAGTTATGTTAATCCCACAAATGAAAATTACATTTTTATTTCTATAGATTAAAACATTCCCTGGTGGCTATTTCAAAATCTATTTTTGTCTTCTTTTTTTAAATACCCAAAGGCAAGTCTCCATCGTTTCCTCCCCTTAAGCCATTGGAGAGCTTGGCCATTTGAATATACTCAACTAATTTTCTTCTCCAATCCTTACCGAGTAGTTCTTTTTTCCCCTTCCAAAACTTTGCTATTATAATTCTCGTCATCACAATCTATATTGGCAAATTTCTACATCATCTTTACTGATTATCTCTTCCTCCCATTTTCTCTATAGTTAAAAGTTAGCAGATTACAATGGGGAAGGAGAAATCAAATCTATGAAATACGACCGAGGATGGCCTGCTAGCCAAGTGAATTTCTGGAATCAAATGAAATTGCAAAGACTTATAATACTAACCTCCTGGCAGATGGAGTTGATGTCAGCACCTGAGATCTTATCTGGCCGGGCCACATCTGGAAGGAGTGAAGGAAAATGGTGAAAAGAATGGGAACGACCTTCAAGAATGGGGATGCTTCTCCTGAACAAACCTTTCAGGAGTTTCCAGGTTTCAGGATGTAGCAATAACCTACCAACACGAGCAAGGAAGGTCAATTTAATGAACTCAGGATAAGGTTGGGGAAAGTCCAGCCCTCAATTTTGCAGCCCCGAGCCATCCCAAATGTTTAGTAACATTGAATGTGATGTCATTTCTGGTTGACATTTTGGAGGGAAAGGCAGTCATTTGGCACTTTGGATCGGGTGGAAAATCAGCCCTTGTCTCTTTAGCAATTGCCCACATTTGTTGCATAGAGGCTCGATTCCTCCTCTCAGTCAGATATTTACTCCCAATATTGTCCATCTGCAGGCCCTGCAACAGAAGTGATCATCTGACATTCCTCTTGCAAGGTCAGGAAAGATCCACCATAATCAGAGGAAGCCTTTTTATACAAGAAAGGAGATTCCATCTGAATATGAGGAAGTACTTCCTGACTGTGAGAGCCATTCAGCAGTGGAACTCTCTGCCCTGGAGTGTGGAGACTCCTTCTTTGGAAGCTTTTAAGCTTAAAACTTGTGCGCCAGTTGCGCCCGTACCTTGGGAAGTCTGATCTGGCCACAGTGGTCCACGCTCTTGTTACATCCCGAATAGATTACTGCAACGCACTCTACGTGGGGTTGCCTTTGAAGACTGTTTGGAAACTTCAATTAGTCCAGCGGGCGGCACCCAGATTACTCACCGGATCGTCATACAGGGAACATACCACCCCTCTGTTGTGTCAGCTCCACTGGCTGGCAATCCAATTCTGAGCACAATTCAAAGTGCTGGTTTTGACCTACAAAACCCTATACGGTTCCGGCCCAGCGTATCTGTTCGAACGCATCTCCTTCTATGCCCCACCTCGGAGTTCAAGATCTTCTGGGGAAGCCCTGCTCCCGGCCCCACCTCTATCACAAGTGAGGTTGGCGGGGACGAGGAGCAGGGCCTTCTTGGTGGTGACCCCTCAACTGTGGAATTCACTCCCCGGGGAAATTAGGTCATCAACATCCCTCCTCTCATTTAGAAGGAAACTGAAAACATGGATCTGGGACCAGGCTTTCGGGGAATCTGGCAGATAAAAGGACAAGCAACGACTAGAACTGATGGATTTGACAATGTGGAATTGAATTTATTGACTCTGAGTGGTAAACGCTGAGCATTAGATTGGTTTTTTAGGTACTATGATGTATAAGTGGATTGTTTTTAATTGTTTTAATTGACGTAATTGCTGTTTATATATGCTTTATTTCTTACTTTGTTGTTGTGCTGGCATCGAATTGTGCCTTTTTGTAAGTCGCCCTGAGTCCCCCCTCGGGGGTTGAGAAGGGCGGGGTAGAAGTGCAAGAAATAAATAAATAAATTGAACAGAGGCTGGATGGCCATCTGTCAGGGGTGCTTTGAATGCAATATTCCTGCTTCTTGGCAGGGGTTTGGACTGGATGGCCCATGAGGTCTCTTCCAACTATGATTCTATGAAAGCCCTCAAGAAAAGAGCATATTTCCTGAATAAAGAACCAGGAAAATAAGACTGACTGTGAATAGAGGGTCAGCTGCTGTCCTCACCTTTTTGCCTTGTCTTTTCCTCATTTTGTATTTTGAAATGGTCTTATGACTGATCAAATAAATAAATTATTATTATCATCCTCCTCACAGTCCTATATTAGGGGATGCTATAGAGTGAAGAACGGGGCAGTTGAGTGTCTAACTGCCCCACTCTTCCTGGCCCTTTTAATGCCATCTGCTTACCCTTAGTCTTCCTAATTTGGTGATGTTGACAAGCTGGAATGTTTCCAGAAGAGGATGACTAAAATCATCTGGAGAACAAGCCCTATGAGGAGTGGCTTAAAGAGCTGGGCATGTTTAGCCTGCAGAAGAGAAGGCTAAAAGGAAACATGATGGCCATGTGAGGAGAAGTCATAGAGAGGAGGGAGCAAGCTTGTTTTCTGCTGCCCTGGAGACTAGGACGCAGAACAATGGCTTCAAACTACAAGAAAGGGGATTCTATCTGAACAATAGGAAGAACTTCCTAACTGTGAGAGCTGTTCAGCAGTGGAACTCTCTGCCTGAGTGTGGTGGAGGCACCTTCTTTGGAGGCTTTTAAGCAGAGGTTGGATGGACATCTGTCGGGGGTGCTCTGAATGAGAGTTTCCTACTTCTTGGCAGGTTTTTGGACTGGATGGCTCATGAGATCTCTTCCAACTCTATGATTCTCTGGTGCTTTACTGACATGCTGAACAACATCATCCCCAACTAAGCATAGATTTCCCCCAAGCGAGAGAAGATTGTGGTGAGAAGGCTGTGTGTATCTTTTACACTCAAACTTCTCACAGATAGCAATGTCAAGCACATGCTGTCACATGCACAAGCATTTCCAGGCACTCTCTGGCCTATCTAACAGATCCTGTTCAAGTTGGAAATTTCCACCCTCAATTGGTTTCCAACAAGCTGCAACAGAGAGAGATGAGCCGGGCAGTGGAGTTATTCCACCAGACTTGTTGAAAGATGACTTGCTCTGCCCTCCCCTCCCCTTTCTTCCCCTTTTCCTTTTGTTTTGTGGCTTTGCAGCTTGACAGCCTGGGGGCAGAGAATGCCATGTTTTCTGTTAACTGTACAGAAATTGCGACATGACCCTTTTTGCCTGACAAACAGATTAAAATGCCTTACATAAAATACATAAATAGGTAAAAGAGAGGCTTTGAAGGGCAAACCTCTGAAAGATGAAATGAAATACAGAGAATTAATGCAATTGAGAAAAACTTTGCTTATAGTTTTCCCCAATATTGTGCAAAATGCACCAGAGCGCACTCTGCAATGCTTTAAGGAAACTTGTTATAAGACACACTGCTGAAGACAACCGTATGGGAGTTAAAATCATCAGTTATTCCAGCCATCTTCAGTATCCATTAATTCCTGTTACTCCCAAATACACATCTGAGATAATGAGGGTTATAATCAAACACATTTGGTATATGTTTTTTCTTGGATTATGCGATTTTAATATCTATACTAGGATTATTTTAATGGTTTGTCTGAATGTTTAAATTTTGTTTATGCCTTAAATTTAATGGTTTTAATGATTTTAAGTCAAAGTTACATATAGTAATTAGCTATTATTTATTTATTTATTTATTTCCTATATTTATGCCCTGCTCTTCTCACGCCCGAGGGGGGATTCAGGGCAGCCTCACAGAAGCACCATATGGTGTCATCATAATAAAACAATCAACAATATATTAAAATATTAAAAATATTAAAGAATAGTTTAAACACTTGACTAACACATGTCAATTAAAATCTGAGTCTATTATTTCTCTGTGTTAAAGTATGTTGGCATTGAATGTATTGCTGAAGGCTTTCATGGGTGGAATCACTGGGTTGTTGTGTGTTCTCCAGGCTGTATGGCCATGTTCCAGAAGCATTCTCTAATGACATTTCGCCTGCATCTATGGCAGGCGTCCTCAGAGGTTGTGAGGTTTGATGGAAACTAGGAAAATGGGGTTTATATATCTGTGGAAAATGGGGTTTATATATCCATAGATATATAACTAGTAAACCCAATTTTCCTAGTTTCCAACAGACCTCACAATCTTTAAGATTGCCTGCCACAGATGTAGGCGAAACGTCAGGAAAGAATGCTTCTGGAACATGGCCATACAGCCCGGAAAACACACAACAAACCATTGACGTTAAATTTTTGTGATTAATAAGTTGTAAACAGCCTTGGGTCCCCTCAGGGTGAGAAAGGCAGCGTATAAATACCTCAAATAAATAATAAATGAACTATTTAAGGTAAAGCACTCTTAGCAGCACCTTAGAATGGACCTTCTAATTATCCCCTCCGGAAATGATTGGAATACAATTGCAAATGGGAGAGGGAGTTTCCAGCAATGAATGAATCTTAGGAGCCCATAGGCCAATGGTTCTCAACCTATGGGTCCCCAGGTGTTCTGGCCTACAACTCCAGAAATCGTAGTTTACCAGCTGTTAGGATTTCTGATAGCTGAAGGACAAAACATCTAGGGACCCACAGGTTGAGAACCACTGCCATAGGCAGTCTACAACATACTTTCCTATCACAGACCCACTCCTATGACAGACCAACAGTGTTTAGGTATAAGGCAAGAGGCTCTCCTCTTCTCACAATGTGTCTCTCTTGTCTGGGTTTTTCAGCTTCGATTTCCCTCTTCCCATAACCCTTAGCAATCCCAGTGAGCTCTCTAGAACAGTGATTCTCAGCCTTCCTAATGCCACGACCCCTTAGTACAGTTCCTCATGTTGTGGTGACCTCCAACCATAAAATTATTTTTGTTGCTACTTCATAACTGTAATTCTGCTACTGCTATGAATCGTAAATATCTGATATGCAGGATGTTTTTTCATTCGCTGCACCAAATTTGGTACAAATACGCGATAAACCCAAATTTGAATTCTGGCGGGGTTGGAACGGATTGATTTTGTCATTTGGGAGTTGTAGTTGCTGGGATTTATAGTTCACCTACAATGAAAGAATATTCTGAACTCCACCAACGATGGAATTGAACCAAACTTGGCACACAGAACTCCCATGGCCAATGGAAAATAATGCAAGAGTTTGGTGGGCATTGACCTTGAGTTTTGGAGTTGTACTTCACCTACATCCAGAGAGCACTGTGGAGTCAAGCAATGTTGATATGAACCACACTTGACATGAATACTCAATATGCCCAAATGTGAACACTGGTAGAGTTTTGGGAAAATAGACCTTGACATTTGGGAGTTGTAGTTGCCAAGATTTATAGTTCACCTGCAATCAAAGAGCATTCTGAACCCCACCAATGATAGAATTGGGTCAAACTTCCCAAACAGATCCCCCCCCCCCCCATGACCAACAGAAAATACTGTGCTTTCTGTTGGTCTTTCGCACCCCCCCCCCCGAAACGGTCCTTGCAACCCCCCCCCCCAGGTTGAGAAAAGCTGCTCTATAAGAAGGATACAGTCTTCTAGATCCACCTCCTCAGACAGATTCATCTTGCTTGTGATGGTGGAGAAGATTAATCGTTTCTGACGTCGATCCGGAAGAGGAAACTCAATCTTACGGTCAAGGCGACCTGGTCGGAGTAGAGCAGGGTCCAGGGTATCTGCTCGATTTGTGGCCATTATCACCTGGGACGGGAGAAGCCCCCAACGGGAAAACATGCTGTCTGTTCTGAATTTTGAAGAGACAACTTTTCCCAGATTCAGAAGTATTCTCTCCCACCTCGCTCCCCCTCCAGTAAAACATAAGCAGTGCAACTGAGGTAAATTGCAGATTCACATTCTCTGAGATTCATAGGTAGTATCCCTGGCTGAATATACAAGTCTCAAAATAGTAAAAATCCAAATTGGGAAATGATGCTGATTCTATAATGATAAATTATTTTTTAAAAGTTACAACCAAATTCTAAAACAGGCATGGGCAATTCTAAACCGTCCTTTCCCAATTTTTCATCATCTTCCCCCAACACACCTTGACATTAACGTTTTGGTCAAAGCCATCCATCTGGTTGAGTAACTCCAGGAGGATGCGCTGAACTTCTCTATCCGCTGTAAAAAGAACAATATAACTATAAGCTCATATTCTGGAACACAAAGTCAGGCTTCACTAATCATAGTCAAATTTGTTTGGAACACAACAGCTGGCATGAAAGCAGAGCTTGGAAAAGCTACTTTTGGACTACAAGTGCTAGAATCCTCCAAACAGAATGGCTAATGATTATACTGATTGGAGGATTTTGGAAGCTATAGTTCAAAAGAGCAACTTTTCAAAGGTTACATTACATCCTGAGTACCTCAAGCTTTAATCTGTACAGAAAATCCACATCCCTGTGATGACACAGTAAAAACAGCAGAGATTTTTCTTTAGTGCGTGGTAAGGATTTAGAAAAATCTGAATGAAACAAGTCGTTTACAAAAAAAAATGCTCCCTTGTTCTAGTTTCCAAATGTTCCCCCTTCTCAAGACGCTCTATTCAAGGATTTAGGAAACTTCTGGCACTCTAGGTATTTTGGACTTCAATTCCCAGAAGCACCAACCAACACAACCAATGGTAAGGGACTGTAGCTGTATAGTCCAAAAAATGGAATGCTAAAGTTTGTTTTGGCTACATAAGGAAAAATATTTGATAATTGGCCTTATTAACAGCACAGAGATCAGAAATTCTGATGAACAATGAAAAACAAAATTAGCGTTACAAATGATCATCATAATCATCGCCATCTCCCGCTTTTCTCCCTCACGGGACCCAAAGCCGTTTACAACATATTAAATTCATGTAAACAACAATCAAAATACATCAATAATAATTATAGATCATCATAAAATAACAATTTTAAACAACAATAATATACATTCACATTCTTGTGGCATCATGTCAGAACATATTGCACTTTGTTTCAGTCCACAAACATGATGGTGTTTAGTTTCCTTCACTAAAGGCCTGTCTAAACAGGAAAGTTTTCAATTGGTTCTTGAAGGAAGAAAGGTAGGGAACTGTTTTAATTTCTTTTGGGAAGGTGTTCCATAGGGTTGGGGCAGCCACTGAAAATGCCCTCTCATATCAGGGTCTGAGTCCTTCAAAGTGCTCCACACTAAATATCAAGTTTCCCAGAATTACAAGCTTGCCCACATTTATTTATTTACTGTATTTGTATACCGCCTTTCTCAGCCCATAGGCAACTCAAGGCGGTTTGTATCTCCCCTCTTCTTCCATGGCCATTGGGCATTCTAGGCATGGCTAAATAAATCCAGATTTGGAAACTCGTCTTAGAAAATGAAATATTCAGAGAAAACATATCTTAAGTACTCAAGAATTGGAACAGGCTTCTTTTCCACACCTCACCTGAGCCACACATTGAGAGAGGCTGTCGCAGGCCAACCATAGGAAAGAGCTGCTCTGCTCAGTAGACAAAAGAATTCTTGAACCCCAAGATTCTGGCACATTCATATGACACAGAGAAACAAACAACAGCTCAAGATGGTTGGAATTTCACCAGCCTTCCTTGACGGCCATGATGTTGACAACAATTAAGGAATCAGAGATTTCCTGAACTCATCTCCACAGGCTAATGGAAATGGAGGAGGCAGGAAGAGTTGGTATGTTTCTTTTTGCTCTCTTCCCACTACTTTACTTTACCTCTCCGAACGCATCTCCTCCTATGAACCAACCAGGACACTAAGATCATCTGGGGAGGCCTTGCTCTCTGTCCCGCCTGCATCACAGGCGGGCTTGGCGGGGATGAGAGACAGGGCCTTCTCAGTGGTGGCCCCTCGGCTGTGGAACGCCCTACCTGCAGATATCAGATCGGCCCCCTCCCTGCTGGCGTTTCGGAGGAAAGTGAAGACCTGGCTGTTCGAACAAGCATTTGATTAAACAGTGTAATTGAACATAAGAATACGGAATAATGGATGATGAGACTGGATTCTGATTTTACTGTTGAGGCGCTAATGATTGTTATACGGATGTTTAATTATTTATGTTACAATTGTTTTTAATTGCCCTATACTTGTCTCGTGATGTTTTGTATCGATGTTGTTCACTGCTTTGAGTCGCCTGAGGGCTGAGAAAAGCGGTATATAAATAAAGTAAGTAAGTAAATACATACTTTTCAGTGCCAGTGCTTATTGCAGTATTTTAGGTTGATGATAAAAACAAAATCTTTTAGATGGTGTCTTACACAGATAGTACAATGTGCTCAATATAAATATTACCCAGTGTATTGACCTCCTCCATGCCGCTGCCTTCCAGTGAATGAGGTTAGTAGGATTTGTAAGTCTGGAAGTTGTAGTCCAAGCAAACATTTCCTTTGCTTGGAAATCACACTGCTCCCATTGCCCGCAAATAGCAGCCAGATGAGTCAAACACAGAATGGTGGACCACAAAACACTGTACTATGCCTTACCAGGTGAATACTGCACACATCAAAGCAATTTCAAGAAATGAACACAGACAGTAGCGTCTTGTGTTTACTGCCCCACCAACTGAATTTCTCTTGAACTGTCCCTCCTGTTATGACTGCTGAGTAGACTCCTATCCCCCAGCTCCCTAACTCACCTCCAGTCTGGGCATCAAAGCGCTTGGTGGCAATGGCATCAATCTCATCAATGAAGATGATGGCAGGGGCATTTTCTTTGGCCAGGCGAAAGACGTCTCGCACCATGCGTGGCCCCTCGCCCAGGTACTTCTGCACAAACTCAGATCCCACCACGCGGATGAAGGCAGCTGGAGAAAAAGGCAGTGTTAAGCTTTATTTCCCCAAGTCCAGTACTAAGATAACTTGCAGAATATGCATCCATTTCCTAGCCAAAACCCTATGAAATTCATGGGGTCACCATAAGTTGACAGGTGACCTCCTTCCCTCTCTCTCTCACACACACAGTTATTTCATTGATAAATAATATTATGAATTTGGGAAATATTGTATTTTAAATAAATTGATTTGCTTGTTTGGAAGCTTCATAAATTAAGGGTTATTTTTGCCTTTACCTATGAAAGCCTTTGCCCAGAGAAACCACTTTATAGTGACCACTGCACCAAACCAATCTTTGTTTCCACCTCTATAAATGAAAATTGTCTTGCTCCACCCCTGAAAACAATAAAGCAGCCATAAAGTACTAGACAAGCAAAAGGGAATGATTAGACTCATAGAGACAGTGATTTCTCCCCACCAATGAAGCCAATGCCTCACCTACCTGTGGTGTGATGGGCCACTGCTTTGGCCAGCATGGTCTTGCCACAGCCGGGAGGGCCGTACATGAGTACACCTCGTGGGGGGTCTATTCCAATCTGAAAAAGGCCACAATGAAAGAAGGCCATTACTAGGGCTGTTATCACATTTTAGCTCACACCACAACCATTCCCAAAACGTGACACAAGAGATCACTCTTTTCTGGAGAGATCTGGCAATTTCAAGGGCTCATCCAAAGGTAAGGTCACTTGAATACAAAATAAAGATTTTTTTTTTCATTTGTTTCATGTACAGGCAGTCCCCATGTTATGAACAAGATAGGTTCTGTAGGTTTGTTTTTAAGTTGAATTTGTTTGTAAATCAGAACAAGTACATTTTAAGTGTAACTCCAGCTACAGATAGATAGATAGATAGATAGATAGATAGATAGATAAACAGACCGACAGACAGACAGACAGACAGACAGACAGACAGACAGAAGCTTTGGATAGCATAGGGAAGGGATAACACCACTGTGAGGTTTGTCTAGAGAGATCCGGCAATTTCAAGGGCTAATCCAAAGGTAAGGCCACTTGAATACAAAACAAAGGTATTTTTTCATTTGTTTCATGTACAGGCAGTCCCCATGTTATGAACAAGAAGGATTCTGTAGGTTTATTCTTAAGCTGAATTTGTTTGTAAGTCAGAACAAGTACATCCAGCCATAGATAGATAAATAGATAGAAGCTTTGGATAGTATAGGGAGGGGATAACACCACTGTGAGATTTCTGTTTCTGTCTGTGCCCCTGTTCAGAAGATTTCACCTCACTTTCTGTCCCTATAAACACTCAATTTTGAAAAAAAGGACTTGTTGTGGAAATAAGGATTGGTGATAAATCTTCAGTGGAGACACATTTTCCCCATGATAACTCTTTCAGGATTAAATTTCCCTTTCTACTGGTAGAATTCTCTCATAGAATCATAGAGTTGGAAGAGACCTCATGGGCCATCCTGTCCAACCCCCTGCCAAGAAGCAGGAAAATTGCATTCAAAGCACCCCCGACAGATGGCCATCCAGCCTCTGTTTAAAAGCTTCCAAAGAAGGAGTTGCTACCACACTCCGGGGCAGAGAGTTCCACTACTGAACAACTCTCACAGTCAGAAAGTTCTTCCTAATGTTCAGATGGAATCTCCTTTCCTGTAGTTTGAAGCCATTGCTCCACGTCCTAGTCTCCAGGGCAGCAGAAAACAAGTTCACTCCCTCCTCCCTATGACTTCCTCTCACATATTTATACATGGCAATCATGTCTCCTCTCAGCCTTCTCTTCTTCAGGCTAAACATGCCCAACTCCTTAAGCTGCTCTTCATAGGGCTTGTTCTTCAGAACCGTGGTCATTTTATCGCCCTCCTCTGGAAACATTCCAGCTTGTCAATATCTCTCTTCAATTGTGGTGCCCAGAATTGGACACAATATTCCAGGTGTGGTCTAACCAAGGAAGAATAGAGGGGTAGCATGGCTTCCCTGAATCTAGACACTAGATTCCTATTGATTCAGGCCAAAATCCCATTGGCTTTTTTTGCCGCTGCATCACATTGTTGGCTCACTTCCTACTGTCTCAACCTAGTCTGTAACTTTGAGTCATTTGTAAGTCGATGTTTGCAACTCAGCCTGTTTACATTGCAGCAGCTATATGTTATTTACAACCCAACTTTCCACTCCACAACAGATTTCAAATGTGATTAAGCAGAAATCAAACCACAAAAAGAAAATCTTCTTAAAAACAGGGGTATCATCAAGCATAGTTGATGGGAAAATCCCACTCCTGTTTTCAGATCAAAGGTGGGAAAGTTTGGCTCTCCGGATCTTTTGGGCCAAACCTCTTATAGCCCCTGCCCACTGGCTATGCCTGATGGACTAATGGGATTTGGGTACCAAAGTATTTGGTGGATTGTATGTCATCTAGCTCAGAGGCCCCTAAATTGTGGGTCCCAACCTCCCCTTAGCTCACTTTTGGGGTCCTGAAAAGCTTCCTTCCTCCTGCCACCCGGCAATGTAGCAGTAGGAGGAGGTGTGAGGAGGAAAGGCAAAGGCGGTAAAGGCAGAGTAGGAGAAGGAACTCTGCCTGCCCCTCCAGGTATTTATTTCCCTTCCTGCTCTCCAGCCACACCTCATTGCTTAAAGGAAATTTGATATTTGTATGCAGAGATTGGCTTGCAACTGGAAAGGCCCTCTGCATCCACAAGTTCAGAGCTTGAATGTCTTTATCTATCTCAAACCTTGACTTTGTCATTTTATATAAGTGGCATAATTTTGCTATAACCTTGCATATCATGGGATTTGAGCATACATAGGTTTTAATATCCACTGTATTTTATTTATGGAGGTTGATTTTTATGTATTTAGAAGTTAGGCAGGCCCTGATTGTTATTGCTGTGGTACAATTGATCCTCCATATCCATTCATTTAACTACCCGACAGTAAAAAAAAAAGTTAGGTTTGCATTTCTGTTTTTTATACCTGGTGTCACATAAACATTTCTTGGGCAAAATGGGGTTATACGTTGAAAAAGTTTCTAAAGCCCAGCTCCAGGCCTGCCTTAGACTGTTATGGTGCTGCTTGGTCCCAACAGCATTAGAAGTGCATGATGCAGTAACTTATGACCCAAGTCTGGCTCCAGAAATGTGAAGGGCATGTCTAAGAATAGCTTGGTCCCAGCCTATTTAAAAATAACCACAAAAGTGGCAATCTAATTTCCAATATGACATCATGTAAAAGTATATGGAGTGAGGTTCATGAGGATTTGTGATCAACAAAACAAAGAGATAGTGTGAACTTGAGAATTAACATAAGACTGGACAGAGCTGGTGGCTCATAGCAATAAGAACTACAGGCCATGCAATGCTGGAATCTAATTTTGCCAAGTTTTCCCATCACATGATGGATGCCAACCTCCCAGCTGAACAAAGCAGGAAACATTTGTTTTCTTTCTTGTAAAGGTGCACAAGTGATATAGTGTAGGGAGCACAGTGGTTGGTAAACACCACATTATTATTAGGTAAAGATAAAGGTTTCCCCTGACATTAAGTCTAGTCATGTCTGACTCTGGGGTGCTTATCTCAATTTCTAAGCCGAAGAGCTAGCATTGTCCGTAGACACTTCCAAGGTCATGTGGCCAGCATGACTGCATGGAGCAACATTACCTTCTCGCAGAAGGTACTTATTGATCTACTCACATTTGCATGTTTTTGAACTGCTAGGTTGGCAGAAGCTAGGCCTAATAGCAGGAGCTCACCCTGCTCCCCGGATTCGAACCACCAACCTTTTGGTCAGCAAGTTCAGCCGTTCTGTGGTTTAACCCACTGCACCACCAGGGGGGCCTCCATTATTATTACTATTATTATTATTATTATTATTATTATTATTATTATATTTATATCCCACTTTTTCTCTCCATACGGAGACTCAAAGCAGCTCACAACTAAAAGAACTGCAATACTACTTAAAACGTACAAATATACAAGTATTAAAACAGTAAAAACATCATTAAAGTATATAAAATTACAGCAACCCCTGACAATCTTAAAAAAACTTCTTCTTTAAAAGCCTGCCTAAATGAAAAGGTTTTAACCTGCCGTTTGAAGGACAGCAAGGAGGAGGCATTCTGCCTTCCCTAGACAGGAATTTCCAGAGATGAGGGGCAGCCACCGAGAAGACCCTCTCTCTCTCGTTCCCACCAACTGAACTTGAGATGGAGGTGAAATCGAGAGAAGAGCCTCTCCTGAAGATCTCAGCGCCTGGGCAGGTCCCAAATTTTGATTAAAATAAATAAATAAATAAAAATAATTTTGAATACATTCATGTAGTGGGTTGCTGTGAATTTTCCAGGCTGTATGGCTATGTTCCAGAAGCATTCTCTCCTGACGTTTCACCCACATCTATGGCAGGCATCCTAAAAGGCTGTGAGGTCTTTTAACTCACAGAAACCCAGTGATTTTGGCTATGAAAGTCTTCGACAACAAATACATTTGTGTACTTTTCGCAACCTAGGACTGTAGATCCAATACCTGTTTGTAGAGTTCAAAATGGGTGAGGGGCAACTCCACTGCCTCCCTCACTTCCTGTTTCTGAATATCCATCCCTCCAATATCAGCATACATCACATCTGGCTTCTGATCTGTTTAGAGAAGACCAACAAAAAGTAAATTAATGCCCAGTCTAAAGAAATGCCCTCTATAACATTGCTCCAACACAGCTTAAAACATCACTGGACTGCTACTGCTATCATTCATCATCATTGGCTATGGTATGTTAGCTAAAGCTGACCAGAGCCATATTTCAGCAACAATAGGAGTGTCACAAACCCATCCTACTTTACAAGCATTGTCAAGAAATCTTGATTTCTCTTAGGTCTCACTCATCAAGTGCACCCAAGGGACACAACATACAAGAGTCCTTGCCCAACAGGGGAGGTAACAACATGTCAGCTTTCTTTGACGATCCATAAGAAAAGCATTTGCAAATTTAAGCACTACCAATACTATCCAAAGATATGCTTTGCAAGTTTAAGCATTACCAATACTATCTTATAAGATAATGTCCAGGCAGATTCCAGTATATGGCTGTGCCTCCACAAACTTCCAAGATATGTAAAAGCCCCCAAAACTGCAACTCCAAGTATCCAAAAGAAAAACTGAGAGTGCCTTGACATCACTTTAGGTGACGGCCCTTGGAGGGCAGGGGGTAAAATACTTGTCCTTCCAAAGCTGCCACTCCTGGTTTAGAGCCTTACCTGAGGTAAGCATCATAATGCTGCTGTCAGCCTCAGGAGGCAACACGTCCACCAAGGCATTGCTGTGCTTGTGTAGGGCCACAGAGGCATTGGGCTTTAGCAGCTCCCGGTCAATGGTGCTCAAGATACGGACATAATAGTTGGAACCTGCAAGAGAAATATTGTCAAGGTAAGAACAGAAAGACTTTCAGTGAAGGAAGACATATCATTTTCTAATGTAGCTCCAAAAATGAGGTGCATGCTCATTCAGCCTTGGTCAGCTGTAAGGGAAGAGAACCCTGGGCAGGCCTATGTGCTAACACTCGCCTTTAGCCTGCTTTTCCCCTGCCCCCATTCTGAGGCAGCTGAGTGTAGCTACTATTTTAATTTTGGGGGAAAATAAAATGGCAGCCATCACCGACCATGATCAAGTAAGCTGCTTTGCAGCGGTAGAGGGGCGGGTTATCTGCCAGACTGGGAAGAAAGAAAGGCAGGTGACATACCTGTGGTGGATCCAACAATGGCTGTGTTCTGATCAACTGCCTCTAGGAACTGGCCAATGACAAGTGGGATGCTCTGGATACGTTTCACCTCCTCCTGGGCATGTAGGAATTCCTTCTTAAGGTTCTTCTGTTCATCCTTGATGTACTCTTCTTGGACCTCCAAGAACTCCAGCTCTTGTTGTAATTTCTGAACACAAAAAAAGATATGGAAACCTACCTTCAGCATCCAAATTGCTGACTCAGAAAAAACTTGCCCAGCTACATCAGGCTGTTCTTCTCTAGAACTTCAGCAAAAAAGGGTTTGGGCAACCTTGCTTTTTAAAAATTAGTTTTGAATTGTTTTAATTTGACTGTTTTAAGGATTGCATGTGTGGTGAAGTGTGAATTTTAACCTACAGTCATGTATAATTGTAGGTAGGTGTTAAAGGGATAAATATTTAAAATAGCATAACTTGGGGGGGGGGGGGGTGGTAGCCAGCTCAGCTCACCATGAGATGGGTTGCCATGGTAAAAGGGGAGGAGCCAACTGCCACTTGGCAAGAGCAGGCATTTTAAATAGGCAGTCTGTAGTTAGAGAACCGCAAGGAAAGCTGGTTCTACTGTGTTGAGAATCAGGAAGGTTTAGGCTTTTATCCTGTGTGGTTTAGATAGGTCAAGTTGACTTATTTAGATTAGTAGTTAGGGTTTGAGTAAAAAGGGGAAGAGAACCCCAGTAAGAATCTTTACTGTAATAGAGATAACAGAGGGAAAGAATAGGCTAGTACCTGGAGTGATCTGTTAAGGAAACACATTTTGAAGGAAATAAGTTTAAAACCTGTCTACTGGAAAGAACAGTCCTCTTAAGAGTTGTTTTATGAAAAGTTATAAATGTAACCACTAAAGGAATGTACCTCTAGGAGTTAAGAAACATTGAAACCATTAAGCTTCTATACTTCAATAAATTTGTTACAGTTTCTCTTAAATCCAAGCCTCTGTTTCGTATACTTTCAAGTCAAGCCACGTTACACATCAAAGGAATATAAACAAAATATTACAGGCTAATGGCTGTGTTATCGATTTTCAAGATTCATTACAAATTGTAGGAGTCCCTGACAAGTCAGTAACGTCCCTACAACTGGTGCCATCATTACAGTATGCAACAGCACAAATTGGCATATTCTATAACTCTATAATTAGGACTGAAAAACTATGGAATTTAGCCACAGGAGGCTTGCAGATGGAATTTCCTCCACTTCTGTTCTACAGTGACAGATCTAGAGTGAAAAACAGACACAATAGTATCTGTCAATACCACAAACAGTGTGAAAGTGAACAAAAGAATGAGGTTGCTTACCTTGTACCGGCTATACAAATCTTCGACATCCTCAGCCTCAGGAACGAGGAATGAGAGGCCAGTCTGTGGCCTTGAAACTGAGAGAGCAGGAATCTCATCCTAGAATCAAAGAAAGAGAATTGAAAGTTTGTTTATTTATTTATTTACCACATTAATATCCAGCCCTTCTCACCCCAAGGGGGATTCAGGGCAACTCACAACAAAGGCACAATTTGATGACTTGAATACATATAAAATTAAAGTTGTTTGGAAGACTTTTACTCTCACAAAATAATATGAGAGTCCATCAGCACCATGTATTAACTCTACAATTGAACCCAGAGGACAGCTAGGGTCACTTCATGCATACCAAAGCATGTGTAGCATCTATAATTGCAACCAATGAAGCCTTGAACATAGATCAATTGAAGCAGACGCTCTTTCACAGACTACTGTATTTATTTACAACACTTTTATTCTCATTTTCCTCCAAACAGCATTCAGTTGTCCCTACTTTATCCTCACAAGACATTCAGAATCATTGGCTCAACAATCACTGACACAAATAATCAACAAGGCAGAGCATAATAATAATAATAATAATTCAACAACAACAACAGATTGGACATCTAAACATCTAAACAGATTGGACATCTAAACATGACCAACAGAAAACACTAGAAGGGTTTGGTGGGCATTGACCTTGAGTTTTGGAGTTGTAGCTCACCTACAACTAGAGAGCACTGTGGACTCAAACAATGATGGATCTGGACCAAACTTGCCACAAATACTCAATATGCCCAAATATAAACACAGATGGAGTTTGGGGGAAATAGACGTTGACATTTGGGAGTTGTAGTTACTGGGATTTATAGTTCACCTACAATCAAGGTGCATTCTGAACCCCACCAACGACGGAGTTGGGGCAAACTTCCCACACAGAACCCCCATGACTTCCCAGGTTGAGAAATGCTGCCTTAAGGCCATCCAGTCCAACTCCCTTCACCAGGGCAAGAAAACATAATCAAAGCCCTCCTGACAAAGGACCATCCAGCCATTCACACACAGACATATATGTAGATGAGAGATGCAGTATCAAAGATTTGAAAGGGACCCCTAAAGAAGTACAATTATATGTAGCATGTTCCAGAGTAGGCAAACCAGACAATCTCCACATCAACACTGGCAAAGAAACAGCAAGAAATACTGTTTACCCACAAGCATAAAGACATTACATATATTAGAAACCAATACTTTCTCGTTACTTTATTTTCCAGATCACCAGACTGGGCCACAGCGTGGCAGGGGACAGCTAGTAATTTTATAAATTACACTTATGAAGTAGCAACAAAAATAATTTTATGTTTGGGAGTCATCACAACATGAGGAACTGTATTAACTGGTTGCGGCATTAGGAAGGTTGAGAACCACTGATTTACAGCCTTTTCATCCTACTCTTTTCAGCCCAAAAGCAACTCAGGGTGGCGTACAGATCGGCAACTATTAGATGCCACAACATACATACATATCAGTCAAAAACATTTAATATTACATAATAAAAGTAATATAAAACCAATTAAAATATAATGATCCACTTATAATAATCATTTTAAAATATTGTAGAAAAATGTTCAATAAAAATTATTATAAACACCTGGAGGGCCGAAGTTGGCCCATGGCTGTCCTAGAGTTGTGGCAGGCACAAAAATGAAGTTTCTGAAGTATAGCAACTACTTTCAAAGTAAGCACAGCACAATGAAACAGGAAATGACACTTCCGGGCCAGGAACAGAACTTTTTTTAAAAAAAAATTGTTACATAGTGTTATTTGACTGTGACAGGCAGAACTATAGATGGGTTGGGAAAGGTCTCAAGGAGTACCCGGTCCAGCTCCCTTCTACTATGCAGGAGCACAGCAAAGCACTCCCACCAGATGACTAGCTATTTGGCATTCAATAAATGGTGAGAGACAGGCCTGGGTCCTGGCAGCCATTGTGCCCAGAGGAAGAATGAGGGGAGGAAGCGGTGACTAGGCACCTCGCTTGGATGCAGGGATCTCGGCGGCCAATCCGCCTGCCTCCTGGCCCCAGGAGCCGGCGGGGAAAGCTACCGGGCCAAGGCCGCCCAGGAAGCCCCGCAGCCCCTCCCGCTCGCCTCCCTTCCTTCCTCACCTGCGCTTTCTCCACTAGGATCCCGATTTCCTCCATTTTTACCGCTCCACCGGAAGTCAGGCTCCTCGTTTCACCACTTTCCGGAGAAGTTCCGGAAGCTCGCGCCTGGCCTTATGGGAGCTGTAGTTCTTTGGTGTGTGTGTGTCAAAAGAAAGGCAGCTCTGCTTCTAGATCAGGCATGGGGAAAAACTTTGCCGCCTCCCCCCAGGTGTTTTGGACGTGGCAGTTACAGTGATGCCAAACCGAATTAATTCTACAGTGTAGATACACTCTCTATATTATACTCCTCAACTAGGAGGACAAAAGGAGGCCCTTAAGCCCTTTCTACACTGCCATGTAATCCAGAAGCAGACAATACACATTATCTGCTTTGAAGTGGATTATATGAGTCTACAGAATGCATGGGCAAACTTTGGCCCTCCAGGTATTTTGGACTTCAACTCCCACCATTCCTAACAGCCTCAGGCCCTTTTGGACTTCAACTCTCACAATTCCTAACAGCCTCGGGCCCTTTTGGCAGCCTTGGGCCCTTTGAAGTGGATTATATGAGTCTACAGAATGCATGGGCAAACTTTGGCCCTCCAGGTGTTTTGGACTTCAACTCCCACCATTCCTAACAGCCTCAGGCCCTTTTGGACTTCAACTCTCACAATTCCTAACAGCCTCGGGCCCTTTTGGCAGCCTTGGGCCCTTTGAAGTGGATTATATGAGTCTACAGAATGCATGGGCAAACTTTGGCCCTCCAGGTGTTTTGGACTTCAACTCCCACCATTCCTAACAGCCTCAGGCCCTTTTGGACCAACTTCCACCATTTCTAACAGCCTCTGACCCCTTTGGACTTTGACTCCCACCATTCCTAACAGCCTTGGGCCCTTTTGGACTTCAACTCCCACCATTCCTAACAGCCTCAGGCCCTTTTGGACTTCAACTCCCACCATTCCTAACAGCCTCGGGCCCTTTTGGACTTCAACTCCCACAATTCCTAACTGCTTCAGGCTCTTTTGGCAGCCTCAAGCCCTTTTGGACTTCAACTCCCAGAATTCCTAACAGCCTTAGGCCCATTTGGCAGCCTCAGGCCCTTTTGGAAGCCTCAGGTCCTTTTGGACTTCAACTCCCACAATCTCTAACAGCCTCAGGCACTTTTGGCAGCCTTGGGCCCTTTTGGACTTCAACTCCCACCATTCCTAACAGCCTCAGGCCCTTTTGGAAGCCTCAGGTCCTTTTGGACTTCAACTCCCACCATTCCTAACAGCCTCAGGCCCTTTTGGACTTCAACTTATCTATCCGAACGTATCTCGGCCTATCAGCCCACCAGGACCCTAAGATCTTCTGGGGAGGCCCTGCTCTCTATCCCGCCTGCTTCACAGGTGCGGCTGGCGGGGACGAGAGACAGGGCCTTTTCTGTGGTGGCCCCTCGGCTTTGGAACGCCCTCCCCATAGAGGTAAGATCAGCCCCCTCGCTGATGGTGTTTCGAAAAAGATTGAAGACATGGATGTTCAAACAAGCATTTGGTTAATCCGGTGCAATGAATTTGATGATCAAAGGACTGGTAATCACAGACGATGAAATTGGATTGCGATTTTAGTTAAGAGATGCATTGGATTGTTATTGGTGGCCCAATACTGTGTACTGTGTATGTGTTTTTTATGCTTTTTAAATTGAATATTGTTGATTGTTGTAGTGTTGTAAACCGCGTTGAGTCGCCAATTTAGGCTGAGAAACAGCGGTATACAAGCGCAGTAATAAATAAATAAATAAATAAATAAACTCCCACCATTCCTAACAGTCTCGGGCCCTTTTGGACTTCAACTTCCACAATTCCTAACAGCCTCAGGCCCTTTTGGCAGCCTCAGGCCCTTTTGGAAGCCTCAGGTCCTTTTGGACTTCAACTCCCACAATCCCTAACAGCCTCAGGCCCTTTTGGAAACTTCAGGTCCTTTTGGACTTCAACTCCCACAATCCCTAACAGCCTCAGGCCCTTTTGGAAGCCTCGTGTCCTTTTGGACTTCAACTCCCACAATTCCTAACAACCTCAGGCTCTTTTGGACTTCCAACTCCCACAATTCCTAACAGCCTCGGGCCCTTTTGCCAGCCTCAGATCCTTTTGGAAGCCTCATGTCCTTTTGGACTTCAACTCCCACAATTCCTAACAGCTTCAGGCCCTTTACTTTTCGCTTAAGCAGCTGAGGGGGGAAAGGGCCTGAGTCTGTTAGGAATTGTGGGAGTTGAAGTCCAAAACACCTGGAGGTCCAAAGTTTTCCCATGCCTGTCCTACCCTACTGTATAATCCACTTCAAAGCAGATAATCTGGGATTGGGGCCTTCATCCTCCCCTTTAGCTCAATGACAACCAAGCAACACTTTTCCCCGCCCCCTTTTGATTGACAGGGCCGCTCAGCCACTCCCACCCCCGGTTCGCCTCCGATTAGAATGGATCGCCCGCAGAGAAAGAATTCCACCCAGAGACCCGCCCCTTCTTTTCCTTTTGAGTGACAAGTAGAGGAGCCAGTCGTGCGCCCAGAGCAAGCTCGTTGGCATCTCCGATTGGCTGCTGGACGGGTTCGAGGCCTAAGTGACTCCTCCCTTGATGGTGGGTCTTTAAACAAGCAGGTAGGTGGGTCTGTCTGTCTGTCTGGGTCTGGGATTGTCTTTTGGGGGGCGGGCGTTGGCCTCAGGGGGCGCTCAATGGATGGGGAGGGGGAGAAGGAGATGGACTGCTGGGCCTCAAGGCTCCTTTTCCGCAGAGGGAGTGGCGGTGCCCGTTTTGCCCTTCACCCAAGAGCATCACCCCCCCCCCCCCCCCATTTTTCTTCCCTGGCCCTTTTGCTTGAGGAATAAAGGCACCCTTGGAAAAGGTTAATAAGAGAGGTGTGAGAAGGTAGGAATTCCACATATACAACATGCCCTTGCTCTTTTTTTTTTTTTTGGACATTCCATATAGAAATAATGTGATGGCATTGGTATCCCATTTGGGGAGGAAGGAAGGACATAGATTGGCAATACATGGCTGCCTGGCTTCTGCTGGAAGGGCTCTAGCAATGGGAAAGGGCCTCATCCCATTGTCAGACTGTCCTGTTCTCAAAGAAGATGTGTCTTAGTTCCAACCAAAGCCTGTTGTTCATTCGTTCAGTCGTCTCTGACTCTTCGTGACCTCATGGACCAGCCCATGCCAGAGCTCCCTGTCGGCCGTCACCACCCCCAGCTCCTTCAAGGTCAGTCCAGTCACTTCAAGGATGCCATCCATCCATCTTGTCCTTGGTCGGCCCCTCTTCCTTTTGCCTTCCAATTTCCCCAGCATAATTGTCTTCTCCAGGCTTTGCTGTCTCCTCATGATGTGGCCAAAGTACTTCAGCTTTGTCTCTAGTATCCTTCCCTCCAATGAGCAGCCGGGCTTGATTTCCTGGAGGATGGACTGGTTGGATCTTCTCGCAGTCCAAGGCACTCTCAGAATTTTCCTCCAACACCACAGCTCAAAAGCATGGATCTTCCTTCGCTCAGCCTTCCCTAAGGTCCAGCTCTCACATCCATAGGTTACTACAGGGAATACCATGGCTTTGACTAGGCGGATCTTTGTTGCCAGTCTGATGTCTCTACACTTTACTATTTTATCGAGACTGGACATTGCTCTCCTCCCAAGAAGTAAGCGTCTTCTGATTTCCTGGCCACAGTCTGCATCTGTAGTAATCTTTGCGCCTAGAAATACAAAGTCTGTCACGGCCTCCACGTTTTCTCCCTCTATTTTCCAGTTGTCAGTCATTCTTGTTGCCATAATCTTGTTTTTTTTTATGTTTAGCTGTAGCCCAGCTTTTGCGCTTTCTTCTTTCACCTTGATTAGAAGGCTCCTCAGCTCCTCCTCGCTTTCGGCCATCAGAGTGGTGTCATCTGCATATCTGAGGTTGTTAATGTTTCTTACAGCAATTTCCACCCCAGCTTTGCATTCCTCAAGCCCCGCACATCGCATGATGTGTTCCGCATACAAGTTAAAAAGGTTGGGTGAGAGTATGCAGCCTTGCCGTACGCCTTTCCCAATCTTGAACCAGTCTGTTGTTCCGTGGTCAGTTCTGACTGTTGCTACTTGGTCCTTGTACAGATTCCTCAGGAGAGAGACAAGGTGGCTTGGGATGTCCATCCCACCACGAACTTGCCACAATTTATTATGATCCACACAGTCAAAGGCTTTAGAATAGTCAATGAAGCAGAAATAGATGTTTTTCTGAAACTCCCTGCCTTTCTCCATTATCCAGCGGATATTGGCAATCTGGTCTCTCGTTCCTCTGCCTTTTCTAAACCCAGCTTGAACATCTGGCAACTCTCGCTCCATGTATTGCTGGAGTCTTCCTTGCAGGATCTTGAGCAAAGCCTAGCCTGCTATTATTTATTTCCAACATTTGTACCCCGTCCTTCTCAACCCCCGAAGAGGGACTCAGGGCAGCTTACATCGGCAACAATTTGATGCCAACGCATACAGAATACCTTCGACAATACATACACAATATATCACAACATTACACATTAAAGGAATGGGAACACGTCTGGATGACCAAATTAAGATATACAAGAGCCACTAACATAGTTGAAGGCTGGTACAAAATATTCTACTGCTGGTATCTAACTCCTCTTCAATTAGCAAAATTTTTATAAAAAAAATATAACAACCAATGTTGGAAATGTGGTAGGGAAGTCGGCACTCACTTTCACTTATGGTAGAGCTGTAAAACAATCAAGAAATATTCATATATCAACAATACACAAAATAATATATTTTGTGTATTCATATATCAACAATACACAAAATAATATATCAACAATACACAAACATACTCAAAAAATTATTAAGGTGAAATTTGACATGAAACCGGAATACTATCTATTGAATATAACCAATTTTGAACTAGGAAAAAATGATGAAAAGATTTTGTTTTATTTGACGGCAGCGGCAAGAATAATAGTAGTCCAGAAATGGAAAGCAAAAGATCATCCTTTAATTGAAGACTGGCTAGAAAAAATAATAGAATATATGAATATGGATAAATTATCGTGTTTATTGGAAAATACAAACAAAAGGTGCCAAACCAATTGGGAACCACTAAGAAGATATTTGCAGGAAGAAAGGAAGTTACAAATTTAATTATCTAAAAATGGTTAAAGAGGGGGGGAAACACACACACACTGCTAGTTAGTAAATCACATAGGAGGAACTATTTGAAAGATCCCTGCAGATTGAACTGGAAGTACTTTTAAGCTTTATCCCCCTCCACACCTTCCCCCCATTAATTTCCCTCTTTTCCCTTTTTTTCTTTTTCTCTTTTCTCTTTTTCTTCTTTCTTCTCTTCCTGCTTTTCTATCAACCCAATTGTTCCCCCTCTTTTAATGTAATTTGAAAATGATGGAATTGGTGGAATAAAAACAATTAATAATAATAATAATAATAATAATAAAATTACACATTAAATAAAACCATTAAGTTAAAATCCATTTAAAAACATTATTAGCAGCCATGTAGCCAAATCCAATCCAATTCAGCGTCCAAAGACTTTATTTATTTATTTTATTCATTTACCGCATTTATATACTGCCTTTCTCAGCCAGAGGCAACTCAAGGCAGTTCACAGCAGCAATTGAATGCCATGACAAATATCAAGATACAGTTAAAACAATTATAAAAACAATTCAACATTTAAAATGTAATATAATAAGAAAATATATCTTTAAAAACAAGATCCTTGGCGACTCCTTACTAAAATCGTTGTCAGTCATTCCATATATTCGTTTACGTCCAGTAGAAAAAGCTTGCTCAAAGAGCCAGGTTTTAACAATTTTGCAGAATGTTAGAAGGGAGGGAGCCAATCTTATATCCCTGGGGAGGGCGTTCCATAGCCGAGGGGCCACCACTGAGAAGGCCCTGTCTCGTCCCCACCAAACACATCTGCGAGGAAGGTGGGATCGAGAGCAGGGTCTCCCCAGATGATCTTAAAATCTTAGATGGTTCATAAGGAGAGATATGTTTGGATAGGTAAGCTGGACCGGAACTTTGTCAGAGCCTGTCCATTGTCAGTTCATGTAAACGTTGTAATCACTATCAAACCTGCTCCCCAAATGCCTGGCCCCTTGATTTCAGCTTCTTCCTGAAGGAGAGGAAGGATGGAGCTGACATAATCTCACTGGGGAGGGTATTCCACAGGCAAGGGGACACCACTGAGAAGGTCCTGTCTCGTCCCCGCCAAACGCATTTGCAAAGAAGGCGGGACCGAGAGCAGGGCCTCCCTGGATGATCTTAAAGTCCGAGGTGGGACGTAGAGGGAGATACATTTGAACAAGTAAGCTGGGCCGGAACCATATAGGGCTTTATAGGTTAAGACCAGACCTTTGAATTGTGCTCAGAAATAGACCAGCAGCCACTGAAGCTGGCACAACAGAGGGTGGTGTACTCCCTGTATGTCGCTCCTGTAAGTAATCTGGCTCCCGCCTGTTGGACTAGTTGGAGTATCCGAACAGTCTTCAAAGGCAACCCCGCATAGAGTGCATTGCAGTAATCTGTTCGTGATGCTATGACTTGATCCCATCAGATTCTGGCCCCATTCACACCACCATATAATCCAGTTTTTGAATGCAGATGAACTGGATTGTATATGGCAGTGTATATCAGACATGGACCAACTTGAGCCTTCTAGGTGTTTTGGACTTCAACTCCCACCATTCCTAAAAGCCTTAGGCCCTTCTCTTTCCCCCCTCAGCTGCTTAAGCCAGTTCAAAGCAATTCACCTACATTCAGAAACTACATTATATGGCAGTGTATATCCACCGTCTTGCACTCTGTTTCACTCTGACTTGATATTCTGCGTTATGTGGCTGTGTGGAAGGGTACATATCAACTACCATGTCAGGCTACACAGAGAAGCCATTGAAAAACACAAGCATGTGGACAATTTAAACAGAAAGGAGAAAACCATGAAAATGAACAAAATCTGGCTACCAGTATTTAAAAAACTCTAAAATCAGGACAGTAAATAAAGAGCAATATTCAAAAAGAAGGGAAATTCCAGATAACACCTCCCAACAAAGGCTCCCCCAAGCAGCAAGCAGCCAGGCTTTGAAGCTGCAAGGACATTAAATGCTAATCACCATGGTCAATTGCAACATTCACACCTGCTTCAAACAGACAAGAGTTCTTTCTCTCACCGTGGATATTCCACAGAAATATAAACCTCACTTGCCTAGTTTCCAACAGACCTCAAAAACTTCTGAGCATGCCGGCCATAGATGCAGATGAAATGTCAGGAGAGAATACTTCTGGAACATGGTCATACAGCCCGGAAAACTCACAGCAACCCATCAGTGTCATGGTTTGATCCAGCTGCGCATCCAGGGTTTTAAAATCACTTATTAGAAACATCAGTATCCTTTTGGTTTAATTGAGAGGATAATGTTGATTTAGAAGGCATCTGTGGTCTTAACTTCCAGAAAATGGGTATATATGAAAGATTGTTTTCTGGATTTAACACTAGTCTTTGTAAAATCAACTTTTCCCCCTATAGGAAACATTCCTATGAGCTTGGAAACTGCCTCTTCAGAATCCTCTACTGCATGAATGGAAAGATGTAGATATTTTCTGGCTGTGCAGACACCTGGTTTTGAAGGCTTGTACAGATGGTGTATGGAACTGGGTCAGATGCATCAGAGAACCTCGACTCGCATCACATTTACATTTCCTTCCCTTGCATATGGGTCACTGGTGCTCGGACTCCTGTGAGCCTTTCCTCTGGTGCATAAACGTCTACTGAAATACATCTTCCGGTTTTCTTTGACAACAATGAGGCGTGATAGGCCACAAGAGCGGGCTGCCAGCTGGCCGGCGGAGCACATCAAGGTGCTTCTTGCCCTCTGGACTGAGGCAGCGGTCACTCATGATCTGAGCTCTCATGGGAGAAACCGTGCTGTCTATGATGGCATTTCTCAACGCCTTGCGGAAATGGGCATTTATCGAACTGGGGACCAGTGCCGAGAGAAAATGAAAGGCCTGAAAGTGGCCTATCGCAAAGCTAAAGAAAATAACTTAGTGGGGCGGCCACCCATCAAGTGTCCATTCTATGATGAGATTGACCAGATAATGACACAGTATATAAATTGCAGGCCAGGTTTTCCTTCAGAGGTCGGTGAGGGGTCCAGCATCAGTGCAGACAGACAGGAAGTCCTCTCTCTATCTGAGCCCTGGGGAGCCCAGTCCAGCATCTCTGAGCGTTGGGGTCCTCAAGCTTCTGGGCACTGGTTACCACCGACTGCTGCCTCTGAAAGTCAAGGGACTGATGAATTCAGCTTCGTCCAGGCAGAGTCTCAGGATGCCTTTAGTGAGATCCAAGTCATTCCAGTTCAGGTGAAGGAAGAGGAATCAGAAGATGAAATATCACCTGAGCTTGGTAAGCACCCTTCTTCATTTTGCCTACGTTTATGTCAACAGGGCCTCTTGGTGGTGCAGCAGGTTAAACCGCTGAGCTGCTGCTGAGCTTGCTGACCAAAAGGTTGGCAGTTCAAATCTAGGGAGCAGGGTGAGCTCCCACTGTTAGCCCCAGCTTCCGCCAACCTAGCAGTTCGAAAACATGCAAATGTGAGTAGATCAAAAGGTACCGCCATGGCAGGAAGGTAATGGCACTCCATGCAGTTATGCCAGCCACATGATCTTGGAGGTGTCTACGGACAACACCAGCTCTTCGGCTTAGAAATGGAGATGAGCACCACTCCCAAAGTCAGATTCGCCTAGACTTAATGTCAAGGAGAAACCTTTACCTTTACCTGTGTCAACAGAACCACTGCTGAAAGAAAGATCAGAAGGGCTGATGTACTGAGTTCTTCTCATTCTGAAATAATTGTTGTGTTTGAACATTTTCAAAACTCCCGAGCTGCATTTCCCAATATTTCAGTTACCATATATATCTCAAGCACTGGATCCTCCCCAGGTCTGCTGAGAAAACTCCCTAAATATCTTGAAGGTCAGATATTTTTGTCCCAACCTCAATCCTTTTGTCCAAATTCTTAATGCCTTTCACAAAATCTGTTTTCATTGTCTGATAATCACAGTCCTAACATGTTGGCCTTGCTTGAAAAAAATTTCTACCCAAAGAAGAAGGCATCTTCTATACATCAGTAGCCTTTAATCCTTTGCACAAAAATCTAATTGTGAAGCCCATCCACTCACTTCCTTGCTTAAGCATTCTGATTTAGAACAGTACATATCCACCCAAAAACTTTACTATTCTTAAACAATAGGGAACTAGTTTCCCTCAACTGTTATTTTGCAAATCGCCTGATGGAAAAGGTAAAGGAAAAGGTTTCCCCTTGACAGTAAGTCTAGTCGAGTCCGACTCTGGGGGTGGTGCTTATTTTAATTTCTAAGCCGAAGAGCAGGTGTTGTCGATAAACACCTCCAAGGTCATGTGGCCGGCATGATTGCATCCCTGTTACCTTCCTGTTGGAGCAGTACCTATTGATCTATTCACATTTGCATTTTTTCGAACTGCTAGGTTGGCAGAAGCTGGGGTTAACAGCGGGAGCTCACCCCTGGATTCGAACCGCCAACCTTTTAGTCAGCAAGTTCGGCAATTCAGTGGTTTAACCCGCTGTGCCACTGGGGGCTGATAATCTATCATAAATTTTGATCTACTTTGTGACTTCCTTGGCTATGTAGATGAAATCAACAACATCAATATACCTTATAAAAGTAATTCTAAAGACAAAATCACCCCTGCCCAATATGTACTAATATATAATTGCAACAAAAAGCTACCAACAGTCCATTATGCTCTCTTACTTGAATTCTGATGTGATTTTAATTTTTGAGGAACATGCCAGGTTGCTTTCCCTGACGTCTGAATCAACTGTCAGTTCATATAGATCAGACTAGGAGCCCCCGGTGGCACAATGGGTTAAACTCTTGTGTTGGCAGGACGGCTGACCGAAAGGTTGATGGTTCGAATCCGGGGAGCGGGGTCAGCTCCTGTCTGTCAGCTCCAGCTTCCCATGCGATGGCATGATAGAAGCCTCCCACAGGATGGTAAAATATCCAGATGTCCCCTGGGTAATGTCCTTGTAGACGGCCAATTCTCTCACACCAGAAGCAACTTGCAGTTTCTCAAGTCGCTCCTGACATGAAAAAAAGTCACCTGTAGGTATTGTTATGTAAAATCCTTCATTGATCTGTTTGCCTTCTGAACTTTATAAATACCATATTTCTTCCATTGTAAGATTTATTTATTTACAGTATTTATATTCTGCCCTTCTCACCCCTCAGGGGTCTCAGGGCGGATTACAGTGCAGATACATGGCAAAAATTCAATGCCATAGACACACAACATATATAGACAGACACTCAGAGGCTATTTAACATTCCAGCTTCTGACCACCAGGGGAGCTGTCGCTTCCTCATTCTTTGCATACTTCCTGGAGATTTTATGGCTTCGTAAATCAGTTAAATTAGCCTCCCCACAGAGTGGTACCTAATTTTTCCTACTTGACAGATGCAACTGTCTTTCGGGCTGCAAAGGTTGACAGCAAGCTACACAATTTTGGTCGGGAGCTCACTCCGACCCTGGCTGACTTCGAACTCATGACTTTTTGGTCAGTAATGATCTTAATGCAGCTGACTCCCAGCCAGCTGCACCACAGTCCCGGTAAGATGCTCCTGACACACACACACACAAATTAAATCCAACTTGTCTGCTGAGTTCTTATTTGATACCTTTTGTGTACCATCACTTACCTTATTCTGACTACTCACTGTGTTTTCATTGCCTTCCTTATAGATGCCTCCTCTCCGATAGTGATAGAACCTGCACCAAGACATCTCATCTCTATGCTTGATCAACGCCCCCATCTTCGAACCCGGAAGCAAAAAGCTCAGGGGGATGGGCAGTCCAGCTACCAAAGGGGACAGCCCCAGAAATATGGCCATTCACATCAGCTGGAGCTGCAGAAAATGCAGAGACAGGTTGCTAGTCAGGCAGAGGAGAAGCAAAGTTTAGCAGAGTTCATTCAGCACGATAAAGACATGCGCCGTGAGGATAGAGAGTTCCAAGCCCAGCTCTTTGAGAAGCTTTTCCAGAAACAAACTGAGCTTATCCAAGCCCTCACTCAGCGACCTCCTCCCAGTCCTACCTCTACTGCCTGCACCAATGTTCTGCAAACCTACCAGGTGCCTGCAAAGGCTGGAGCAGGAACAACAACAACTCCAGGTCCTGGCTCACAGCTACAGGCCTTACTAGAACAGATAGTGCAAGCTGAAGGATCAGGGAAGGCCTTGACTAGACTTGCAGTGAAGGAAGCACTAGGAGGAACAGTGAAGGTGCCCCCCGACGTGCAGTACTGGACTGCTGAAGAGATACTGAGGTGGCTACTGTCTCAGCAGTCTCCTGGAGACCAATGCCAAGAATTGCCAACAGGCTCGAGGCAGTTTCCTGGTGCAGGGCACATAGGAACAATTGGGAAAAGTGATAATCCAGAGGCACATCTCTCTGTTATGAATCCATTACATGAGTCTTACCAAAATCCAGCGCTGGAAAAGAAAGACCAACTTCACAGCAAAGCCCAGCAACTCTGTGGCACTAAAACATTAGAAACAGACGCAGACTTAGAGACCCAACGCCACAGTTTCAGGCAGTTCCGCTACCAGGATGCAGAGGGACCTCAAGAGGTCTACAGGGGCTTGTGGCGCCTTTCCCACCAATGGCTACGGCCAGAGGTTCATACCAAAGAGCAGATCATGGAACTTCTGGTTGTGGAGCAGTTTTTGAACATTCTCCCGGAGGAGATTCAGACCTTGGTTCGTGAATGTCAGCCGGAAAATGGCAAGGAGGCTGTGGCTCTAGCAGAAAGGTTCCAGCTTCACTTTGAGTCAAAGAGGCAGCGGGATCGGGTAAGATCACTGTCAAAGGAATTTGTCTGGAAGTAGGTGGGAGGAAATATGAAACCAGAAATCTTTCTGTTTGACCAAAACACTCCCTGTTACCTTCCCATTGTAGAATATACGACATCTAATCACCTCTCAACAAAAGATTGCCCCAGGCACTGCCAGGCCATCAAATGCTAATCAAGGTGGTCAGTTGAAACATTCACACCTAGCTCCAGCAGACAAGAGTTCTTTGTCCCACCCTGGTCATTCCACAGATATATAAACCCATTTTCCTAGTTCCAACAGACCTTACTACCTCTGAGGATGCTTGCCATAGATGCAGGTGAAACGTCAGGAGAGAATGCCTCTAGAACATTGCCATATAGCCCAAAAAAACGTACAACAACCCAGTGATTCCAGCCATGAAAGCCTTCGACAATACTCTAGGTGTATTTACACTGCAGAATTAATGCAGTTTGATACCACGTTAACTGCCATGGCTCAATGCTATGGAATCATGGGAATTGTAGTTTTATAGTCTTTAGCCTTCTCTGCCAAAGAGTGCAAGTATTTTCACCCAACTACAACTGCCAAGATTCCATAGCATTGATCCATGGCCGTTAAAGTGGTGATAAACTGCATATTTATTTATTTATTTATTTCAAACATTTCTAACCCGCCCTTCTCAACCTCCGAGGGGCGACTCAGGGAGGCTTCCATCAGCAGCAATTCGATGCCACAAGATGAAACACTATAACAAATAAAACATCAATTTAAAACAGTGAATAAACATCAAGATGAAACAGATTAATATCCCATTGAAACATTGTCAACAATTCATATAGCCAATTCCAGTCTAATCCAAAGTGCTGTCATGCTTGCTGTCCAAAGGCCTGGTCCCAGAACCATGATTTAACCTTCTTCCTAAAAGGAAGGAGGGAAGACGCCGACCTGATCTCGCTGGGGAGTGAGTTCCATAGGCGTGGGGCCACTGCCAAGAAGGCCCTGTCCCTCATCCCTGCCAAGCGCACTTGTGACGCTGGTGAGACCAAGAGCAGGGCTTCCCTGGACGCTCTTAAACTGCGAGGCGAGATGTAGAGGGAGATGCGTTTGGACAGGTAAGCTGGGCTGGAACCATATAGAGCTTTATAGGTCAGGACTAGCACATTTAATTGTGCTTGGAAATGAACCAGTGGCTCTCAGTCTGTAGGTCCTCAGATGTTTAGGCCTTCAACTCCCAGTTTATCAACTAAGAGCTGGTAAACTGGCTGGGATTTCTGGGAGTTGTAGGCCAAAATACCTGGGGACCCACAAGTTGGGAACCACTAGTATAGATGCACCTTCTTGTCTTCTTGTTAAAAGATTCAAAGGGGTCTTTCCAGGTCACTTATAATGAGCTGATTTGGAATTTCTGATCCCTAATGACAAAAAATAGGTTTGGATCACATCTTCTGCATTTTTGATGCATGCAGAAGGGGTGAGCAAAGTGCAGCTCTCCAGGTGTTGTCGGTTAGAAGCTTTCATCACCCCTAACCAGACTAACCATTAGTGAGGTGTGCTAGGAGTTTCAGTCCAACCACATTTGTGTTGGGCGACTGGGTTTCTTAACAAAAGACTCTCTTCATAAATGCACAGCAGAGTAACTTATTAGCAGCAGCGTGACCCAGTACCAGTAATCCAAAGTGATAAAGAAACAACAACTCACAGACCAATGTTATCTCTTCCACAGGAGGCTTTTCTTTAGAGCAAAATAATATGGTTGCACTATTTACAAAAACAAGGTTTCCATAACACAAAGTTCAACCTTCACAGTGGAGCTTCACACATGAGGCCTTCCTATAATGAGGTCTACCTAACACTCTGAGGCCTTTCTCCCACGGAGATCTATTCTCCCACTGAGGTTTACCTCAAACTGGTGGCTACTAAGCTATAGGAACACCTGTTTATATAGAACAGTTTTTTTTGCTGAATCATTGCATTCATTTAATTTTCAGTTCTTGACTCACATTTTTGTAATTAAAAATACCTAGCTAATTTTCAATATTTCTGACAATTTGATCTGCTCTTCACACATTTCTGCTGAAAAGGGGAGCTGCAAGCACTGAATACAGGTGTGTTGTTCTTATGGTTCTAGACACGAATGGCATCTGATGACATAGTAACAGATCCCTCCCATGAAGAACTGGATGAGAATCAGAGACAATCCTGCATCAAAGACAATCAAGAGAAGCCTAGGAGGGTTGACTCTCATGGTAAGGATTTGTTTGTTCGACTGCGTTAAGGGTTTAATTTGATAGATGAGACCTCATCCTTGATCTTTTCAGGTTCACTTGCTGTAGTCTTCATTTGGAAAGCGGATGCAATTATTCCCGTGAACTTCAGTTTTTCATCTACTCAGGTCTGGTTTTATCTTCAAGCCATACAGTCTCTAAATTGAATTATATGATACCATTATCTCCTTTGTGCTCTTCATACTATGAGGGACTAATTTCTCAGGTGAATATGGACATGGAGCCCACGGTGGCACAGTGGGTTAAACCACTGAGCTGCTAAGCTTATTGACCAAAAGGTTGCAGGTTCCAATCCATGGAACGGGGTGAGCTGCCGCTGTTAGTCCCAGCTTCTGCCAACCTAGCAGTTCAAAAACATGCAATGTGAGGAGGTCAATAGGTACCGCTCCAGCAGGAAGGTAACGGCGCTCCATGCAGTCATGCCGGCCACATGACCTTGGAGGTGTCTACGGACAACGCCAGCTCTTTGGCTTAGAAATGGAGATGAGCACCACACCCCAGAGTCAGACATGACTAGACTTAATGTCAGAGGGAAACCTTTACCTCTATTATGGACATGAATGCAAAGGGATCTTGTATCTCTGAGAATGTGAGGATGATGTTTGTAGTATAATCTTTCATAGGTTGGGCCTGTTTCATTAACTGCCACTTGGATGTTGGTGGTTCGGCCAATCATGTCTGTTTAGGAAATGAGAAATTATTTTATATGGAGCCTCAAATTATTTTATGTTGTCCTCTTTGCACTGGGATGACTGGAACTATTGTGGGATCAGAGCATAGAAAGCACATATTAAGAGGGCTGTAATGTAAATAATTTGTTTTACAATTTTAAGATGAAAAAAAGATCATTAAACATCTTTTATGCTCGATTTGTATCTTCAAAAAGGTGGTAGGTAAGAAAGTGGAGCACGGGTGGTGCAGCAGGTTAAACTGCTGAGCTGCTGAACTTGCTGACCAAAAGGTCAGTGGTCCGATTCTGGGGAGCGGGGTGAGCTCCCACTGTTAGCCCCAGCTTTTGCCAACCTAGCAGTTTGAAAACATGCAAATGTGAGTAGATCAATAGGTACCGCTCTGGCAGGAAGGTAATGGCGCTCCATGTAGTCGGCCACATGACCTTGAAGCCGTCTATGGACGCCGGCTCTTCGGCTTAGAAGTGGAGAAGAGCACCACCCCTCAGAGTCAGACACCACTAGACTTAATGTCAAGGGTGGAGTTGTGCTATATCTGTGGGCCAGGGACCCAGATCTTCTGATTCCTAGCCTTGGGGCCTTAACTACATGCCCATCTGTTATTTTTGTATCTTGGCAGGTCTCTCAAGATAAACTTATTCTCCATCTTCAGGTACAGAAACTCACCTTCGGCTGAGGAAGAGGCCAAAACCAGGTCCAAGGGAACGGATTGTACCCAAACAGGAGGAAGAACACGAAGAGGCAGCGACAAAGCAAAGGAAGCTGATTAATAACGTAGAGGGGCCGGAGACAATGGATGCGGGTGAAAAAATAAAGCAAATGCCACGTTATGTGCCAGGAAAGCAAGGTGGGAAGGCAAAAGCTCGGGGGAGATCTGTTCCAGGATGTCATGCTTCTGTCACTGGAGAGAGTCAGATTGAAGGAGGAGCCAAAACAGATGGAAGTGGCAGAGTTTCAGAAGCTCTGAATGGAATACTCTTGCCTAAGCCATTGAACGAGCAGAAGGGACCAGCTGAGCTTGGGCCTTCTCGGTTGGTTTTTGACAAGGTTGGTTCCCAACGTGGAAATGATGGCCACATGTCTCCTGAGGTTGATGGACCATCACTCAGTGGCAGCATTGACATTTTACTGGATTCTCCCTGGAGTGGAAATGGCAGTGGTGACATAACACATGATGGCCCATCTGATCCCAGCATGCTACCATCTTGTGCCAGATGCACCATGTTGAAGGCTGAGTTGGATACTGTACGTGAAGAGCTCAGACGAACGCAAGGTATCTACTGTATTCATCACATAATAGTCACAATTTAAACTCCTTTTGTTGCAGACGGCCAATTCTCTCACACCAGAAGCGACTTGCAGTTTCTCAAGTCGGTCCTGACACGAAAAAAAAAATCCTAAAACATTGTGAGGTATTTGCCATGTGAACAATGGCAATGCTAAGTGACTCAGCTTGAGATCTAATGTAAAATAAGAAACAATCAAAGATGAGTGAGATCACTGAGATGATTTGAAAAAAGCTTTGCAAAGATGTGGGTCCTAAACAAGGATGTGAAAGAAAATAGGCAGATGGGAGGCAAAGATAAACAAACTGTTCTAAATGCAGAAAGCAGCATAGTACAAGATGCAGGAAAAATATGAACACAGGCCAATAACCAAAATAGAATTGTGGAATGATGTGACAAGTCCATAGTCTGTGTAGAACTCACCTTCAGGGTGAGAAGGACGGGGTATAAATATAGAAAATAAATACATAAATAATAAATAGAGCTAGAGAGTTACAAATTTAGTCCATAACACCAGTTATTGTTTAGGCAATGTTAAGGCCTTTGCCATCCTCTGAGGCTGAAAGATTGTTACTTGCCGAAGATCACTCTGGCCCCTTCTGCACTGCCAAATAAAATCCAGATGATCTGCTTTGAACTTGATTATATGGCAGTGTAGACTCATATAATCCAGTTCAAAGCAGATAATGTGGGTTATGTGGCCCTGAACTATATGCCCTGGTGGCACAGTGGGTTAAACTGCTAAGCTGCAGAATTTGTTGGTCGATAGTTCGAATCTGTGGATGGGGTGAGCTCCTGCTGTTAGCCCCAGCTTCTGCCAACCTGGCTGTTCAAAAACATGCAAATGTGAGTAGATCAATAGGTATCACTTCGTCGAGAAGGTAGCAGCACTCCATGCAGTCATGCTGGTCACATGACTTAGCAGGTGTCTATGGACAACACTGGTTCTTCGGCTTAGAAATGGAGAGGAGCACCACCCCCCAGAGTCGGACACAACTAGACTTAATGTCAAGGGGAAAACTTTACCTTATGGCAGTGTAGAAGTGGCCTCTGTGGGTTCCTATGGCTGATTGGGTGATTCAAAACCTGGTGCCCAGAGTCTTACTGCCAAACTTAAATCACAGTGACTCAACCCCCCCCCCCCCCAAAAAAAAACCCAAAACCTACTGCAACAATATAAAGGGGAGTATGCAGGAACTGGGGTAAATGTAAGGATCATACAAAGATTAGTAACTTAATTAAGATGGCAGGATGTAAGAATCTGAGTATTTGAGCAGCACCCTAAATAAGTTTGTTTTGACATTTATGTAGCTTCCACACTGTATGGGCTGAGTGGAACAGCTTTACAAGATTTGTCAGAAGCCCTTGGTACTGTTGTGCACATTCTCAGCAACAGGAAATCCCTGCCCAACACTAGTGCGTCCCAGAATGTCACTGAAATTCCCAGTAGGCCAGGATGGCGAGACAGAAATGTAAGTACTTATTTTTTCTCTACCCCTGTGCATAAAGAAAACTGTTCCCTCTGTGTTATTCAGCGATGACTTTTCCTTTTTCAAAAACAGGAAAATTGTCATGTTTCTTCACATTGCAGGCTGGCAAAAGGAGAGAGTACAAAATTAAGGATATATACTTGGTTTGCCACTTTTAGTGACAGAATCTACAACTTCTGCCTCGTTCCAGAGAAGCTGTCTATATAAGAGCTGGTAGTGTGGAATTTTTCAGACCTTGTGAATGACCTGATAACGAACCCAGTTTTCTCTTGGGTTCTCATAGTGATTAGGAGCTTGTGGTCATCTTGATATTGTTGCATTACAAGTCGGAATATTGTGTCCAATTCTGGGCACCACAATTCAAGAGAGATATTGACAAGCTGGAATGTGTCCAGAGGAGGGCAACTAAAATGATCAAAGGTCTGAAGAACAAGCCCTATGAGGAGCGGCTTAAGGAGCTGGGCATATTTAGCCTGAAGAAGAGAAGGCTGAGAGGAGATATGATAGCCATAATAAATATGTGAGAGGAAGCCACAGGGAGGAGGGAGCAAGCTTGTTTTCTGCTTCCCTGGAGACTAGGATGCGGAACAATGGCTTCAAACTACAAGAAAGGAGATTCCATCTGAACATGAGGAAGAACTTCCTGACTGTGAGAGCTGTTCAGCAGTGGAACTCCCTGCCCCCGAGTGTGGTGGAAGCTCCTTCTTTGGAAGCTTTTAAACAGAGGCTGGATGTCCATCTGTCAGGGGTGATTTGAATGCAATATTCCTGCTTCTTGGCAGGGGGTTGGACTGGATGGCCCATGAGGTCTCTTCCAACTCTATGATTCTATGATAAGTCCCTGTATCCTTCACAGTTGGCTATGCTGGGTAGATGATAGTTGTAGTCCAACTTCTGGAAGCCCACATGTTATCAATAGTTGAGGACGAAGGCTCTAGATCAGTGGTTCCCAACCTTTGGGTCTTCAGGTGTTTTGGACTTCGGCTCCCACAGTTCCTCACAGCTGGTAAGCTGGCTGGGAATTCTGGGAGTTGAAGTCCAAAACACCTGGAGGCCCAAAGGTTGGGAACCACTGCTCTGGATCTTTACTATAATTAATAAGCACTATTGGGCTATTTAAACTGTTTGGCTTCTGCAGTGGGTATAGGAAGACATTTCTTTTGGGAACAAGTCCAGGATAAAGTTGGATTCCCAAGAAAATATTCCAGTTTGCAGATGAGAAAACTGGCTGTGTTTAAACAACATGCTAAACCATCTGTTGCGGTTAACTTTAACTGTGGTTTGTGAAAAACAACCCAGTGTGAAACCAACAAGTGCATGAAAGCAAAAGTCGAAGGAAATGCTTCTGAACTCTTTCCCACAGCTGCACCAGAGAAGGAAAGTGGAGTGAATGTATGAACAAAGTCTCACTGCATCTCATTCCAAGCCAGCATGATTTTATGGGGCAAATCACAGAATACTTGCTGTTGATTACTTATGTGGGACTGAAGGAACCTATTTAAACATTAGAGAATTGCTGGAAAGGATGTTTGCATCTAGAAAACATTTTAACTGTGTTTCCTTTTATTTATTTATTTTGTCTTCACTCCCTAAATAGAACAAAGTATATACAAAATTCTTGCATGTTTACTAATTTTTTAAACATAGATTTTATTATTCCAAAAAAGGGGGGAAATGTTTTGTTATTATACATGGAAAGTGGGAGAACAATCGGGAGATAACAAAGTAAGAAACATAGAGGGAAGAGAGAGAAAAAGAGAAAGAAAAAAAAGGAAAAAAGGTACCTTGACTTCCATTCTGAGCTGCTGCATATCTCATTTACATTCTTCGTAGATCCAAATATCCGTATGTATTTCTAATAGATACTGTAAACAAGAGCCCATAATTAGCAAAAAATATTTATAATCCTTTTGTTTACTAATTTTTTTTGTCCTCTCTTTAGCACTTCTGAGACATCACACAGGCTGAACATAGACCAGCATCAATAAATTCAGCAGCAATATCGACAACATTAGGATGAGGACTTAATTTTTAAAAGAAGGAAACTGCTCTCAGTTCCTAGTTGTTTGAGACTTACAACTTACCCTTGCTACGTTGATCCCCTCCCCATCCTGATAGTGCATCATGTCAATTGTTCAGATTCCAATGGACTCCGGAGCGGATGCTCTTTTGCCCAATGTATGAGAAATGTTGATTATTACCTTGTATTTTTAAACCAACCCTACATTTTGTTTGTTTTTTATACAGTAGTAGCTGTTTCTTCCCTTTCCTGCTTGGGTCTAAATAAAGCTACTGGGAATGATTTTGTGTACTGTGTACATGATTGCTGCCTCACTGATGGAGTCTTTGGTGGTTTGCTCCGGAACCACAGCTCCCTTGCTTTATATTGAGACCAGTGCAACCTGAACCACATGGCTGCTGCTTCCAAACAAGTCCGGCGTTTTTCTATCTCTGCCCCAGCAGTGCTGCTTATTTGTCGGCTGACCTTGCTGCTGCCCGCGCTCCTTGTTGCATGGATACTGCCAGCTGAGCTGCCTCCAGAGAACCCCCCACCACCACCACCACCAACCAGCATGTGGCCATTCTGGTCGTTCTGACTGCTTGAGACCTTGCTACCAGCTCTCTGTGACCGGTGGTGGCTTGCTGCTCCGAACCTTACCATTGCCCTTGGGCCAGCTCCCAAAGAGGCGCTTTACACCACTTCCGACCGCCAGCTGGCAACTAACTGACTAGACTGATTGCTAACTGGCAAATAGAGGGGGAAAACGTGGAGGCAGTGACAGACTTTGTATTTCTAGGTGTGAAGATTACGGCAGACACAGACTACAGTCAGGAACATCAGAAGACATTTATTTCTTGGGAGAAGAGTAGGGGGCCAATCTCAATTAAATAGTGAAGAGTAGAGACATCACAGTGGCAACCAAGATCTGCATATTTATTTATTTATTTCCTATATTTATACCCCGCCATTCTCCCCCTGAAGGGGGACTCAGGGCGGCCTAACAAAAGCATCATATGATGCCAGCATCATAAAAATAACCACAGTACAATCAAAATATTAAAAATTAAAACAACAATTAAAACTACTAATTAAAACACATCCATTAAAATCAAAATCCAAAAACCAGTCCAGGTCAATTCATTGCCATAAGTTGTGTGATCTTCTTCCACTTGCTGCTCACTGATCAAATTCTTGGTCCCATAACCAGGTCTTGATTTTCCTTCTAAAGGACAAGAGGGAGGTGGTCAATTTAATATCTCTAGGGAGGGCGTTCCATAGGCGGGGCGCCATTGCTGAGAAGGCCCTGTCTCTTGTCCCCATCAACCGTGTTTGCAATAGTGGTGGGATTGAGAGCATGGCCTCTCCTGAAGATCTTAAACTTCGTGATGGTTCGTGGCAGGAGATACTTTAAGACAGGTAGTCTGGGCCAGAACCATTTAGGGCTTTAAAGATTAAAACCAGCATTTTGAATTGTGCTCGGAAGCTGATCGGTAGCCAGTGGAGTTGGTGTAACAAAGGAGTTGTATGTTCCCTGTATGTCACTCCGGTGAGCAACCTGGCTGCCAACAGTTGGACTAGTTGAAGCTTCTGGGCAGTCTTCAAAGGCAGCCCCACGTAGAAAGTGTTGCAGTAGCCTATTTAGGATGTAACAAGAGCATGGACCACTGTGGCTAAGTCAAACTTCTCAAGGAATGGGCGCAGCTGGTGCACAAGTTTTAATTGTGCAAAAGATCTCCCAGTTACCGCCGAGACCTGTGGTTCCAGGCTGTGATGAGTCCAAACTGCGAATCTATGTCTTCATGGGGAGTGTAACCCCATCTAACACAGGCTGTAACCCCAATCCCTGTTCGGTCTTTCGACTGACCAGCAGTACCTCTGTCTTGTCTGGATTTAGTTTCAATCTGTTCGCCCTCATCCAGATCAACACAGTGGCCAAGCACCTGCACAGCCTCCTTAGTTAAAGCAATGGTATTCCTCGTAGTAACCTATGGATGTGACAGCTGGACCATAAGAAAGGCTGAGCCAAGGAAGACAGACGCTCTTGAACTGTTGTATTGGAGGAACATTCTGAGAGTGCCTTGGACTGTGAGAAGATTCAACCAGTCCATACTCCAGGAAATAAAGCCCGACTGCTCACTGGAGGGAAGGATATTAGAGGCAAAGATGAAGTACTTTGGCCACATAATGAGAAGACAGGAAAGCTTGGAGAAGATAATGATGCTGGGGAAAATGGAAGGAGAAAGGAAGAGGGGCCGACCAAGGGCAAGATTGATGGATGGTATCCTTGAAGTGACTGGCTTTACTTTGAAGGAGCTGGGAATGGCCACGGCCAACAGGGAACGCTGGCATGGGCTGGTTCATGAGGTCAGAAAGACTTGGAAGTGACTGAATGAATAAACAACACAAATAATATCTAGCTTACTATTACAAGTTTTAGATTCTTTGAAAAACCATACTGATCCAGACAAAGTAATTATGCTTTTAAACTGCCAAGATTTTAACCGTTGCCTTTGAGTGGCAAGATTACTGAACCAAGTCTGTAAACTGAACGTGCAGCGAAAGCGAAGTTCTCTTTTCTATCATTTATACTGTATTGCTATATATATGCCAATAAAGGCATATATATTAGACCAGCTGTACCCGCCACGCGTTGCTGTGGCCAACCTTCCCTCCCTTTCTTTCCTTCTTTCCCTTTTCTTCTCTCCTTTCTTCCTTCTCTACCTCTTTCCTTCCTTCCTTCGCTTTTTGTTTCCATCTTGCTTTCTCTCGTTCCTTATTCCCTTCCCCCCTCTTTCTCTCCTTTCTTCCTTCTCTAATTCTTTTCTTTCTTTCTTCGCTTTTTGCTTCCATCCTTCCTTCTCTTTCCTTCCCTCCCTCTTTTTCTCCTTCCTTTGCTCCCTCTTTCCTTCCTTCCCTTTTTTTCCTTCTCTCCTTTCTCTACCTTTCCTTCCTTCCTTAGCTCTTTCCTTCCACGCTTCCTTCTCTTTCCTTCTTTCTTTCCCTCCCTCCCTCCCTCCTCCCTCCCTTCCTTCCTTCCTTTCCCTCCCTCCCTCCCTCCCTTCCCTTTTTTCTATATTGCCATTTAGCTTTTCATCATTTAGCTTTTTGGGAGTTTTAAGTCCTTTCCACTTTTTAGGGGAGGTTATGAGTGATGGTCACTCCTTGGGTTAGTAGGTGTCTTGTGGCCAAATTTGGTGTCAATTTGTCCAGTGGTTTTTGAGTTCTGTTAATCCCACAAACGAACATTACATTTTTATTTATATAGACTAGCTGTACCCGCCACACATTGCTGTGGCCCACCTTCCCTTGCTCTTTCTCTCCTTCCCTCCCTCTTTCCTTCCTTCCCTTTTTTTTCCCCCTTCTTCTTTCTTCCTTCTCTACCTGTTTCTTTCCTCCCTCTTTTTGCTCTTTGGTTCCATCCTTCCTTCTCTCTCTCATTCCTTCCCCCCCTCTTTCTCACTTTTGTTCCTTCCTTCCCTCTCTTTCCTTCTTTCATTTTTTATTCCCTTCTCTCCTTCTCTACCTTTCTTTCTTTCCTTCCCCCTTTCTGAGTATTTCTGTTGTGTGCGTATATATGCACATATTATATATATGTTATATATATATATATATATGTGTGTGTGTGTGTGTGTGTGTGTATTTGTGCATGTGTGTATATATGTGTGTATATATATGTGGTTTTGCGCATGTGTTGTAATGCATTTTTGTTTTTTTGCCTTTTTAAGTCCCCTCTGCTGTGTTTTTCAGTGTTTGTATGAGTGATGATCACTCGTTGGCCTGATAGCTGTCTTGTGTCCAAATTTGGGTTAAACCGCTGAGCTGTTAAACTTGCCAACCGAAAGGTCGCAGGTTTGAATCCGGGGAGCGGCATGAGCTCCTGCTGTTAGCCCCAGCTTCTGTCAACCTAGCAATTAAAAAACATGCAAATGTGAGTAGATCAATAGGTGCTGCTCCCACGGGAAGGCAACGGTGCTCCATGCAGTCATGCGGCCACATGACCTTGGAGGTGTCCATGGAGCACGCCGGCTCTTGGGCTTAGAAATGGAGATGAGCACCACCACCACCCCCACCACCCCCGAGTCAGACATGACTAGACTTAATGTCATGGGAACAATGTGGTTATGTGCATGTGTTGTAATGTATTATTTTTAAGTCTCTTCCGCTGTTTTTCAGTGTTTTTATGAGTGATGGTCACTTGTTGGCCTGATAGGTGTATTGTGTCCAAATTTGGTGTCAATTCGTCCAGTGCTTTTTGAGTTATGTTAATCCACCAAACAAACATTTTTATTTATATAGATTGGATTAGAATGAACAACAACAAAGCCTCCTGCACAGGCCCGTAGCCAGGATTTTGATTCGGGGGGGGGGGGGGGGGGGCTCAGTCTGAGTGAAAGAGGGTCTACTCTAGCAAACCTTTTGTATAATTACCCCAATACCCCCATGCATATGAGATATATTGAGCATGGTGATCAGATCATGATATGAATAAACATAACAGTTTAAATAATGTACTTTAGGAAGGATACACAACTCGTGACAATGAACGGGATCCCAGCTGAACTGTTTAAAACCTTAAATGATGCTGTCAAGGTGATGCATGCCATATGCCAGCAAATATGGAAAACACAAGAATGGCCATCAGACTGGAAAAAATCAACTTATATCCCCATACCAAAAAAGGGAAATGCGAAAGACTGCTCAAACTTCTGTACAGTGGCCCTTATTTCTCATGCCAGTAAGGTAGTGCTCAAGATCCTGCAAGGAAGACTCCAGCAATACATGGAGTGAGAGTTGCCAGACGTTCAAACTGGGTTTAGAAAAGGCAGAGGAACGAGAGACCAGATTGCCAATATCCGCTGGATAATGGAGAAAGGCAGGGAGTTTCAGAAAAACATCTATTTCTATTGTCGAAGGCTTTCATGGCTGGAATCACTAGGTTCTTGTGGGTTTTTTCGGGCTATAGGGCCATGTTCTAGAGGCATTTCTCCTGACGTTTCGCCTGCATCTATGGCAAGCATCCTCACTACCTCTGAGGAGGCTTGCCATAGATGCAGGCAAAACGTCAGGAGAAATGCCTCTAGAACATGGCTCTATAACCCGAAAAAACCCACAAGAACCTAACATCTATTTCTGCTTCATTGACTATTCTAAAGCCTTTGACTGTGTGGATCATAATAAATTGTGGCAAGTTCTTGGTGGGATGGGCATACCAAGCCCCCTTCCCTCTCTCCTGAGGAATCTGTACAAGGACCAAGTAGCAACAGTAAGAACTGACCACGGAACAACAGACTGGTTCAAGATTGGGAAAGGCGTACGGCAAGGCTGCATACTCTCACCCAACCTCTTTAACGTGTATGCAGAACACATCATACGATGTGCGGGGCTTGATGAATGCAAAGCTGGGGTGAAAATTGCTGGAAGAAACATTAACAACCTCAGATATGCAGATGACACCACTCTGATGGCCGAAAGCGAGGAGGAGCTGAGGAGCCTTCTAATCAAGGTGAAAGAAGAAAGTGCAAAAGCCGGGTTGCAGCTAAACATAAAAAAACCAAAATTATGGCAACAAGAATGATCGACAACTGGGAAATAGAGGGAGAAAATGTGGAGGCCGTGACAGACTTTGTATTTCTAGGTGCAAAGATTACTGCAGATGCAGACTGTGGCCAGGAAATCAGAAGATGCTTACTTCTTGGGAGGAGAGCAATGTCCAGTCTCGATAAAATAGTAAAGAGTAGAGACATTAGACTGGCAACAAAGATCCGCCTAGTCAAAGCCATGGTATTCCCTGTAGTAACCTACGGATATGAGAGCTGGACCTTAGAGAAGGCTGAGCGAAGGAAGATCGATGCTTTTGAGCTGTGGTGTTGGAGGAAAGTTCTGAGAGTGCCTTGGACTGCGAGAAGATCCAACCAGTCCATCCTCCAGGAAATAAAGCCCGGCTGCTCACTGGAGGGAAGGATACTAGAGACAAAGTTGAAGTACTTTGGCCACATCATGAGGAGACAGCAAAGCCTAGAGAAGACAATGATGCTGGGGAAAGTGGAAGGCAAAAGGAAGAGGGGCCGACCAAGGGCAAGATGGATGGATGGCATCCTTGAAGTGACTGGACTGACCTTGAAGGAGCTGGGGGTGGTGACGGTTGACAGGGAGCTCTGGCATGGGCTGGTCCATGAGGTCACGAAGAGTCGGAGACGACTGAACGAATGAACAACAACAATCCCACAAACGGGCATTACATTTTTATTTATATAGTTAGATCGGATTAGAATCAACAACAACAAGGCCTCCTGCATAATTCTGGGACTTATAGTTCAGGGATGGGCCTTTAAACTGCTCATCCAGACTGTTCCTGAGCCTCACTAAACTACAAACCCCATAATTCTGCAGGATTTAAAGTGGACCATGCAGTAGAATGGGAGGAAGAACCTAAAGGACTTCTGTAAATCCTGAATGAAAGGCACCTTCTCCAAGGAATGAAATGGCTACCTCTATGGTGCCTGGCTCCCTTTGTGCGCCCAGCTTGCCTATCTCTCGCTCCAAGAGACAGGAAGTTGCGCTTTGCCCTTTGGACCATAGAGCTCAAACACCGCGGAGCCACTCAAAACTAAAAGACGAAGCCGGTCAGCCTCTACAGTTGAGGCTTCACATTGGACCGGAAGTTTGCTCTTGCAATACAAGATGATATCTCTATGGCCTTTCCTGGTTCGCTGATTCGACCGCTGGCCTTGTTATGGTCCTCGCCCCGCCCACAACACACCAGGACGTTGATGACGCGCTCTTCCCCCACCCCGGATGTAGATTAGGAACTTCCGGAGCTAGTTCAGAGGCTTTGAATTCGGCCTGGGCAGGACGCAGGTAGGCGCTTGAGGGGCCTGAGCTGGAATGGTCGGCGGTGTGTGCCTTGGAGTCGCCAACCAAGGGGATTCCTTGGCAAGAGGTGTTCAGCGGGGAGGTTTGCCTTGGCCTTCCCATAAGGCCGAGAGAGGGCGACTCCCCCAAGGCCTTCCGGGTGGTTTCCTTGGCAAGTGGGCTTCAAAGCCTGGTCCCCAGAGGCCTAGCTCGTGGCCGACACCAGGCGCCTCAAACTGCGGCCTTCCACCTGGTTCGGTCTCCAACTCCCAGATTTCCTGGCCATTCAACAAACTGGCCAGGGCTTCTGAGAGCTGGAGGCCCGCGCATTGATGGTGATCTTAAACTGCAAGGCGGGACGTAGAGGGAGATGCGTTCGGACAAGTTCATTGTCACGAGTTGTGTATCCTTCCTAAAGTGCAAACAGTCTATCTTATCTACAACCAGTTATACTGTATTTTGAGAGTCAGGAGCACAGAGCTTCCACAAAGCTGTATAAAATGTACACTGAACTAGATTATATGGCAGTGGAACTCTAACCCAGTTCAAAGCGTATATCAGGGGTCCTCAAACTAAGGCTTATGGGCCAGATGCGGCCCTCCAAGATCATTTACCCGGCCCTCGCTCAGGGTCAACCTAAGTCTGAAACGACTTGACAGCACACAACAACAATGACAATAATCCTATCTCATGAGCCAAAAGCAGGCCCATACTTCCCATTGAGATACTAATAAGTTTATATTTGTTAAATTGTTCTTCATTTTAATTATTGTATTGTTTTTAAGTGTTTTTACACTACAAATAAGATATGTCCAGCGAGCATAAGAATTCATTCAATTTTTTTCAAATTATAATCTGGCCCTCCAACAGTTTGAGGGACTGTGACCTGGCCCTCTGTTTAAAAAGTTTGTGGACCCCTGGCGTATATTGTGGATTATCTGCCTTGATATTCTGGGTTGGATGGCCGTGTGGAAGGGCCCTGAGATATAGAAGTTACAGAGGAACACACTCACATGAGTAGAATGCACTTTGGGTGCCTTTACACTGCATAATTAATGCAGTTTCACATCACTTTAACTGCCATAGCTCAGAGCCATGGAATCCTGGGAGCTGTACTTTTAAAAGGGCTTTCACCTTCCCTGCTAAATCGTGCTGGTACTTCCCCAAACTAAAACTCCTATTTATTTATTTATTTATCTATCAGAAGTGATTTGAGGGTACAGTTGTAATGTATTTAAAACATGCAAAGTTAAAAAAACTTGGCATTATAATAAATCTCCTTTGACAGTAGCTGGCCACTTGGACTGCCTCTGGTGTTGCTATAAGAAGGTCCTCAATTGTGCATGTGGCAGGGCTCAGGCTGCATTGTAATAGGTGGTCTGTGGTTTCCTCTTCTGCACACTTGCATGTTGTGGACTCCACTTTATGGCCCCGTTAAGATTAGCTCTGCATCTCATGGTGCCAGAGGGCAGTCTGTTGAATGCCTTCCAAGTCACCCAGTCTTCTTTGTGCCCAGGAGGGAGTCTCTCATTCAGTATCGGCCATGGATTGAGGCTCCAGTATCAGTTTCATGGATTGCAACTCCCATGATTCCATAGCACTGGGCCATGATAGTTAAGGTGGTATGAAGCAGCCTTCGTTTGTCACACTGATGATGTTACTATGTTTATGTTTATTTATATCGTGCTTTTTCTCACCATATGAAGATTCAAAACAGTTCACAACTAAAAGGATTGCAATACAATTTAAAATATTCAAATATACAAGTATTAAAACAATATTGAACATGATTAAAACATATAAAATTACATTAACCCCTGACGATTTTTAAAACCTTCTTTTAAAGCCCGTCTGAATTAAAAAAATATCCTGCCACCTGGATGACAGCAGGGAGGGGGCATTCTGGCTTCCCTGGACATGGAGTTCCAAAGTTGAGGGGCAGCCACCGAGAAGGAAGGCCCGATCTCTTGTTCCCACCAATCGAGCTTGAGATGGAGGTGGGACCGAGAGAAGGGCCTCTTCTGAAGATCTCGGGTCCCGGGCAGGTTCGTACAAGGAGACGTGATCAGCCAAATAGCTTGGACTTGAACCACTTTAAAGGTCATAACTGGTTTAAAGGTGCCCGGAAACAGTGTGAGCTCAAAAGATACCCTATTTTAGATATGCAGATCAATTCATCAAATTCAGTGTTGGCATCAAAGTGTTGCCGGTTTGGAAGCCGTCCTGAGTACCTTCTTGAGGTCAAGAAGGATGGGTATAAATGTGCTAAATAAATAAATATGAAGAAAGATCTGGTATAGGAAGCAAGAGATAGAATTTAACCTCTAAATCAGTGGTTCTCAACCTGTGAGTCCCCACGAGTTTTGGCCTTCAACTCCCAGAAATCTAACAGTTAGTAAACTGGCTGGGATTTCTGGGAGTTGTAGGCCAAAACACTTGGGAACCCACAGGTTGAGAACCACTGCTCTCAATGAACTCTTGTGGAGGATTAGATGAGATTAAGAATATAATAAATACAAGCAGCAAAATTTAATATTTCTCCTTAGGCAATAAGCACCATTGGAAGTTTTGTATAAAATTCCATTTTGGGGGAAGGTGCTCATGGTTTAGATGCAGTATTATGAACCAATGGCTTGTGAAATGAGGGCTGTTTATTTTCTTCCATTGGGGTTTTTTTCATTGAGAAGCAGGAAAGTTTCTGTTCAGAGGTTATATGGTTTGGTTTATTATTCTGTACTTTTTTGTTGTTGTTGTTCTTGTACAGTCTCTGTGTGAATTGACATGACCTGCCAAGTATTTAATCTTTTATTATTATTATTATTATTTGAATAAATTTGTAGGAGACTTTTTTTGTACTTCGATTTCAGTTTGCTGTCTTGTGTTTTAATGTTAACCTGAGTTGGCTCTGAAAGGTATCATGTTCAGTATTTTTAAATGCTGTGATTGCATAAGATCCAATCTGATCTTGCAAATTAAGCAGGGTCATATATGGTTAATGGGAATACCAAGTGTCTAGGCTATATTTCAGAGGGAGGCAACAGCAAACCAACAGACAACCTGAAGGTAAATTAAGGCTACAGAAAAAAGTAAATATTATATATGACATTTTTAAACATTAGATGCAGTGGAATTTCCCCCCCCTAAAGACACTAGATGTTATCTAATCTTGAAACTTTGTAGGTTCAGTGCTGATCAGTACTTGGATTGGAGACAGCCAACAAATACCAGGTACTGTGGGCTGTAACTGAAAGGAAAAACTGCCAGAATCATATCTGAATATTTAGTGCATAAGCAAACCCTGAGAAGTTCACATTTGCTAATTTATTCCTCTGATCCACCATGCAACTTCTGAAATTACACAGTGTACCGAGGGATGGCTTAAGCACACCTTAGAATGTTATGGTGTCGGTGAATTGTGGAAGTTATCATCTTAAAAAGTAACTTTTCTCAGACCTGAATGTTGAATGGTCTTTCTTTCAAAGCTCCCATCTTTTCCTCCCACCTCTGCAGAGTTTACTCGGAAGCAAGAAAGCTCAGAATCTGTTTGGGTCATCTGTTCATCATATTTCCTATTGTTGCTGGAAGGTTGAAAAACAATCTTGTTGTGAAGAATGGCAACCAAGGTGCAAGAGCAGGGCCTGGATGCTTCTTGCTCTGATCCTGTGGAGGAACAGGATGCAGGTTGCAGCATTGTGGCTGAGCATCAGGACTTGGCTAGAGATGAGCCTGAGGCAGTGGGTGAATGTTCAGGAGCAGAAGCTGGCCATTCAGAGATGCCATCCCAGCCTCCAGCTCAGTGTCCGGCCACAAGCTTGCAGGTTAAACAAGAAGAGGAACCAAATACGGATCCCTCCCTGGTGCCTCCTCCTGCAAAGGTAGCAGTGCCAGTTCCTGTGCCCCCGGTAGGAGAAGGGAAAGGAGCAAAGCGGATGATGGAGGATGATGGTGACATCTTTAAGGAAATGCCTGATGTCTGCCAAGACGCTAGGGAGTCAAGAAGGGGTATGCTCTTGCCAGATCTCTTTGGGGAAGCCCATCAGGCTCATAGCAGCCAAGGTGGAGGATGTGCCAAGGTAGAGCATGCTGTTCCTTGTCTCCCCAATTTGGGCTCTGAAAATCAGCGTAAGCGCTTCCGGGGCTTTGCATACAAAGAGACTGAAGGGCCACAAGTGGCTTATGAGCGACTCCAGGAACTCTTGTTCCAGTGGCTGAAGCCAGAAGCCCGGAGCAAGGAAGAGATTGTGGAGCAGCTGGTCCTTGAACAATTCCTGAGCCTCCTCCCTGAGGATGTCCAGCGCTGGGTTCGGGAACGTCACCCTGAAAATGGAGACGAGGCTGTGGCCCTGGCAGAAGACTATCAGTTTCTGCATCCTGAGCCTGGAAGACGACCCTACCCAGAGAGGACAAGGCAACGGTCTTCAGCCAGGAGTTGGCTCCGCTGAAGTTCATGGAGCAAGCAGGCAGGACTCATTATCAGTAAGTAGCTGGGAAGGAAATGTTATTGATGCATCAGGCTTAAAAGGCTCCATTAAGAGTGCTGTTGAGAAGTTCCTACAACTGTGTTTGGAAAAAAATATTGTTTTGGTCCGCAACTTGAAGCCAGCATGACTCCAGGGGATGTTGGCTAAGGAATGCTGGGAGATGTAGTCCAAAAAGTGCATTTCCAGGCTCTGCTTAGCAGTACTTTGGCTCTAAGTGACTGCAGTTGTCAAGCCAAGGTTTTCCCCTTCTGTTTACAAACTGCTATGAAGTTTGCAGAAGTTTTGTCCAAATTTGTGGCAAGTAGAGCAGAGATACCCAGAATAATAATAAATAAAATAATAATAAACTTTATTTATACCCTATCACCATCTCCCTGAAGAGACTCAGGGCAGCTAACATGAGGCCAAACCCAAAGATTACAGTAAGGCAAAATAAAAACATACAACAGACAGTAACATCAAATAAAATGCATAACATCAAATAGAATGCTAAACAATAATAAAATAATACAACAAAATAAACACACAATGTAAAATGATACAAGGAATTAAACACAGCAGGCTGGGCCAAATGCAAGAGATAAAATGATAAAACCCCTGGGTGAGATAGATAGATAGATATAGTAGAGTATCTAGTGGGAAAATGGGGTTAATCTTCACTGAGGGATGAGATAAAGTGCATCAAAAGGACAGATTTGTGACAATTCCATCATCTGTAGCCAATTAATGTTTTACATTCAAGCTATTGCTTTTAAATTACTAGATAGGGCTGGCTCTGCCAATAAATAGGATGAAGGTATCACATCTTTGATGTAAAGTAAAGGTAAACGTTTCCACTTGACATTAAGTCAAATCTGACTCTGGGGGTGGTGCTCATCTCCATTTCTAAGAGCTGGCATTGTCCGTAGACACCTCCTAGGTCATGTGGCCAGCATGACTGCATGGAACACTATTACCTTCCCACAGAAGTGGTAGCTATTGACCTACTCATATTTGTTAGCCGCTAGGTTGGCAGAAGCTGGGGCCAACAATGGGCTTAACAAGTTTTGCAGCTTAACAGTTTAATCTACTGTGCCACTACAGCCCCCATTTTTGATGTAGATATGTGAAAAAGTGGGGAGGGGGATGTTTTCCCCCTGAAGAAAATGAGTAAATGCAATGTTTTTCTTCCATGGCTTTCAGATCTCTTTAGTTTGCAGGTATCATGATAGGCAGCCTGCTCTTGACTACTGAGTGATAGATTAATCTCAATTGCACTGCTTCACACTGGAATTCAGTGTGAAACCGTGAAGGGAAAAGCCATTTCTGTTAATTTGTGACAACTCTTTCATTTTTCCCTCCTGTGCAGACCTGAGAGCATCAAAGACCTTTACCAAGTTATTTACCAAGGTGGAGAGGAACCAGATGGACAGCAAGAATCAGAAATGACAGCAAACTTATGTTAAGCATGAAGAACCTACTTACACGATTTCCCCCCACAGGAAGTACATTTGAAGGGAGGCCTACACCTCATCCCAACAGGCATGTGTGCGTATGTGTGAATATTTCCTTATGTGTGTGAGTGAGGACTAACAAAGTCATGTTTGGTCTTTACTGCATTCCTCAGAATGCCCTGTGCACCATCAGCACAAGAATAAAGTGTGTTTTTATGTGTGAGAGAATGCTTGAGGTGGGTGTTAAAGTGTGAGAAGAGGGTTGTTATGTACCCACAAGCATTTTGATAGGATGCAAAACAAGAAAACCTTCTGAGGAAGAAGACAAATGCATTCCAATTTTAGCAGAGCTTAATTTAAGCAGAGCTTAGAAAGTTGTTTTTGACTACAACCCCTTAAAATAATTTTGGGAGCTGTAGTACAAAAAAAAATAAAATAAAAATAACATTTCCCAAACTCTTACACTGAAACATCTGGGCTAGTTTTCTATAGATCTCTATGGTAACAAAACTATGTTCTTTTTTCTTTTTGCACCTCCCATTAGATTATGTGTATGTGTCTGATTGCCAACATATTGTTTGTATCTGACCCCTTCCACCATTTCTTTTGTATTCAGAGGAATTCTTCAGAATTTGGAGACAGTGGTTTGTCCTGCCTGCCCTTTCTGGGCGGATTGCGGCAGGGAAATCCCTGGGAGGTCAGCTGGGTAACAACACAAAGCATTTCTGTGAAGGGGTAACTCAGATCAGTGACCATATTTTTTACAGATCTACCTCTTTGCTGCACCATCAGCTCTTTGTATTGCTGTGGCTGATAGATGCATTTGTGTTACATATCCCTATACGATCACCTGCTTTCTGGCACACTATTGTGCTTCTGGGTGGACCTGTGGGAAGACTTCCCTGCCATTGTTGATCTTCTTTTATATCCATGGGAAGGAAGCTTTCCCACGGAGACAGAATCATCACTTCAGAAACGAAAGTGTGACATCAGCATGGTATTTTGCCACACAGAAGCATTTTAATCTGTAGCCTCTCCACAGCTACAAAATGAAAGGCCAGTTTAGGAATGCTCTCTTCTTATTGGCCCCAAGCACAGCCCTTGTCAGAAGACCCACCATCACAATTAACCTATGATTGGTCACAAAATACCTTGCTAATTACTTTTCCTTCCCCCGTATTTCATTATTGCTTATGCCAGGAGTTCTAAATTTTCACTCACTAATGACAAAAAGTTGGCTAATTGGGTATGTGAGAGTGAAGTTATTGTTTTGTAGCATAGTTGAAGTTTTTTTAAAAAAAGGATCTTTGCTTGTCATTTCGTCTCTCCTCCAATGCCATGGCTTATATTAGCGTATCACTCCTCTGGTTCGTAGAAACTAAGTTTTTGAAATTATTCAATGTCCTGATATGCTATAGCTTACATATTTGCTTTGCATCGGGTGGCTAGATTTTGAGCTCTGCATTTATCTGTGTTTTAGTTTTGATGTATGTATCTCTGTGGATGAGCACATAAAATAAAGGATTCTTCTCCCACAGTTGTCTGGAGGTACTGTCTCTTCTGCCACACAACATTTATTTTGGTTGCTTTTCAAACAATCTTTTCTCATATTCAGAGTAGAATATTTATGCTCTGAAGATCTTTATAGAAAAATGGCTCCTTAAGAAAGCTCAGGTGAGGGCCAGAAACTCAAGTAGTTTCTACTTTAGTTATCTCTATGGTCCACAATGACTAGGAAATAGTTGGGTGCTTCTGCTGAGGTGGGGCTCACTTTGATGAAAGGGCATGCCCTTGTCCATACTCTTTAGGCAATGGAAGAAGTCAAGATATCTATGTGGGGTGGGGAGATAAACAGGCTCCATATGATTACTGGATTTAAGAACATTGGCTTAACAATATATAGTGATTTGCAAGATTTTTTTATGTTAATAAGAAATTCCTATTTTGTGGGGTTGTATTTCCTGTCCCCCATTTGGAGAAGTTGCCAAATACTATTTATTTATTTACAGCATTTATATTCTTCCCTTCTCACGTCAAAGGGGACTCACAGAACACATACAGGCAAACATCCAAAGCCATTAAACAGACAGGACAGACAACAGGTAGAGGTATTATTTCGGCATTTCCCCCCAACTTTGGAGTCCTAAAGGTTGTGCTTGATTCCGGCCACACGGGGTGCTGTCACTCTATCCTCTATGACAAAGAGCCTTGATCACAGACTTCTTCCTTTGATTGCCAGCATTTTCTGGTATTTCTTTTATGGTGCTGTAAAATACCTCACCACTTAAGAGGTGCTTAATTTATCTACTCACAGCTGTTATCAAACTGCTTAGGTGCACTGTAACCTGGGCTGAAGGTTGGGTGCTCACCTTGACCTGGACTTCAAACTGCCAGGCTTTCAGTTGGTAAGATGTATTGCTGCTGGTGATTAACCAGCTGTGCAAAAGAGTCCTCAAAGACACTGCCCATAAAGAATGTGTGCTAGAGCTAGAGTGAAGTACCATATATTCCAGCATATAAGACGACTGGGCATATAAGATGACCCCCAACTTTTTCAGTTAAAATATAAAGTTTTGGATATATTTGCCATATAAGACTACCTCTATTCCAACGCACACCAAATAAAATTTTTAAAAGTATCAGTTTTGATTTCAATATGGTTATTTTCCTATTACTGTCCCTCCTTCTCTGCCTCTCAGATCTCGCACCTGCACCGCTTCACTGCAATCTTCAGGAGCGAGATCTGAGAGACAGAGGGGGAGGTATGGTAATAGGATACAAGGGTGGGCCAAACAGGTAAAAGAGTTGTGTTTTTCTGGGCCCAGAGCCACTCTATCTTTTTTCCATACCCAGGGCGCACCGGAAGCCTGCAGCTTGCTCCGCCCTTCACTTACACCTTCCCAGTGAGGCGCCCCTTCACCTCACCATCAGGACTGCATTAAGTCCACAAATCCTGATGAATGGATTTTCTTCTACCGTACTTGTACAATGTCGCCCTTAATGCTTTCATACAGTCGCTGCATACAGCAGGGACATGGCCATTGCCATTTTTGAGCTCCCCTCACAATATGCGGCAATCACGGATTCTCCAACCTGATTGGAAGTTTCAGCACCTGCTCTATAAGACTACTCCCACGTATAAGACGACCCCTGACTTTTGAGAAGATTTTCTTGGGTTAAAAAGTAGTCTTATACACCAGAATATATGGTAGCTTCTTTGGGTAGTGAAGAGTCTGCCTCAGTCAGATCCTTTCAGTTAAGAAAGATGCACAAAAGGAAAAGCAAGTAAAAATCTATTCCTGTAGGTGTCGATAGTTGAATGGCTTTAACTGTGTGCGATTTTCAGCTTTAGCTTCTTTTCTGTTAATTTGCTTGCTTTGTGATTTAAGAACTTCTGAACAATCTGATGACTAAGAAAAAAATCCATCTACTGCAGTGTTGTGTTTTGCACCATTACAACTGATGCCATTTGGTTTGTGTGCAGCCCAGCAATAAAGGGAACAAACCATTGCTTTCCATTCCCCTGCAGCTGACATTCAGAAATCTTCTGAACAAGGTAGCATCACATAGCTGTAGTGTGCTAAGTGATCCATAAATGTGTTTATAGAAGAGCATGTCTGCCTATGTCAAGGAAATCAAAATTCTAGGCGCCATCCACACTGTCAGATAAGGCAGTTTCAGAATACAGTTTAAGCTGCATTGTATGGCAGTATGGACTCATAATCCAGTTCAATGCAGTTAAACTGTGTTCTGAAATTGCATGATATGGCAGTGTAGATGGAGCCTTAGTAGGTAGAAGGCACAGCACCTAGTATTAAGAGGCACTCTGCCTTTGAACATGGATGCTCCATTTCATAATTGTGATAAGGTGACCTATACCAAAACATAGTTCTGAGTGGCTTCCTGTTCTACCTTCTTTAGTGCCATTGCCATGCTTCCATCTAAGCCTTTTGCAAACTATCTTAATTCTAGATTTCTTCTATAAACATTTTAAATACTGGAACAGCTTCACCTGTAACTTTAACTCTGGCTTGTTTTTACAACTGCACTGTTATTAAGCAAACTTTGCCAAACTAAATACTTGCTATATGTTAGGTCCCCAAGAGCTTCTGCATAATTAAGTAATAACTATTATTTATGTTGCACTTCACTTTCCAGCTGCGTTTCAGTCCCTTGCTACTAAAACTGTGTCAGCAAACAGCTATTTTCTACCAATTTTACTCTTCTTACCTTGTTCCACCAAATTGACTGGAGACTACCTGTTTCTCTCTTCAGCTGTTGCTGCTTGAGTAATTGTTTTTCCCCATGATTTGTAATTGCAAGGCAGAAACTGTACTTTTCATGGGCATCTGGGACTTGCTATTTTGAACATTTGCAATTTGGTCCTGTTTGCTTCCAGGGGAAAATCCACAGTGACCTCACAATTTGATTTTTAAAAATTGTTTTGGCACTTGAAAGAAATTTCTTAGTTCTGCTTTTGCTCTATTATGCTTATTCCCAGTTTGATGGGATAGGACGACAGCTGCTGAAATATTATTTTTTTAAACCACACTGGGCGTTAAGAGTTGTGTACGGAATTCATTTCTCTCATTCGTTTCTTTCATTCCCTTGGGAGCACAGAACGGGAAGGTCCCTCCCAGTATGAAAATCAGCTTGACACAAAAACAAGCAAGAGCAGGTACCGGCTCGAAGCTTGCTTTTCGGCATCATAGTTTAATCTTTTTTTATTAACCCCCCAGCAAACAATACTAGCTATCAATGATTGGATGCCTCCTCATTTTATTGGGGTTATCTCACCCCCGAGATAGAGAAGAGGGATTGTGCTCAGGGTGAAAACTAGCCAGCTCTGCCACCATTCCTTGCTGCCGTTTCACCCTTCAATCGGGAAACCTATATTGTGCAACTGCTGAGATCTTCATTGTCGGCTGGCCTGTTCCATCTGACCTTGAGTCAGGAGCTAGGGGCAGACCCATGATGGGATCCTTGCTACGGGGCTGGGATATGCCACATTCACTGGCAGCTTGCCGGGGCTTGCCCTCCATCATTTTTGCTGGGAATCTGTGCTGCCTTGTTTGCTGGTGCTGCCGGGCTCCATCCCAGCGGCACTGCTCCATCAAATCGCCTGTTATTGCCATTTGTTGGCTGCCACCGCTTTTTGGGGAACTTTCCATCGCTCCCCTGCCCCCCAGACTAGAGCTTGCATTGTTCCGCGACCCTGCAGGACCAGAAAGGCATTGGTAGGTGTGGGCACTTTCTGGGCCTGCCAGTACATGTGTGGTGTGCAGGCCCAAGAAGTGCCCACACCTGCCACTTCCTTTCTGGGCCTGCACGGTTGCAGAGCAATGGAAGTGGCGGGGGAGCGATGGAAGGAACATGCTTTGGGCAGGAATTCCCATCATCCACAGTCATGGTGGCTAATGGCAAAAGATAATAACAGTTCATTTGTTGATTATTCGTTCATTGCTTCTGACTCTTCGTGACCTCATGGACCAGCCCCACACCAAAGCTCCCTGTCGGCCGTGGCCACTCCCAGTTCCTTCAAAGTCAAACCAGTCATTTCAAGGATACCATCCATCTACTTTGCCCTTGGTCGGCCCCTCTTCCCTTTTCCTCCCATTTTCCCCAGCATCATTGTCTTCTCCAAGTTCCCCTGTCTTCTCATTATGTGGCCAAAGTACTTCATCTTTGTCTCTAATATCCTTCCCTACACTGAGCAGTCGGGCATTGTTTCCTGGAGGATGGACTGGTTTGATCTCGCGGTCCAAGGCACTCTCAGGATTTTCCTCCACCACAACAGTTCAAAAGCATCTATCTTGTTTTTCTCAGCCTTCCTTATGGTCCAGCTCTCGCATCCATAGGTTGCCATAGGTTACAGTAGTTCACTACCTTTGCTGAAGGAGAAAGTAGCTTGAGCAGTTTTAATGACTTGGGAGTGAGAATTTAACAGGATTTGCAAGTTGTTGTGCACAGGATTGCACTGCAGTTCTCTTGTTATTAAAAAGGAACATATAGTGAACTAATTTAAAAAACTATCAAGTTCCAAAAATTTGACTGCTTGAGATTGTGCAAGCATTCCTATGAAATCTTCAACAATACATTCCTATGAAGTTTTACTGAGGAACCAGCACCACTAAACCAAGTAGTCATATCTAGATACCTTCTGTGCATGAATAAGTTGTTCTCTTCATGACATAGCATTCTATACAAAAAGCTCTCTCAACTTGCTCCTGTTTTACAAAAGGCGATTAATAACTGCAGTGGTTACTATTTGACTGGTTTCCAAAAAAATCCTGCAAATCTCTTGGGAAGACAGGCGGACAAATGCCAGAGTGCTGGAAGAAGCAAATACCATCAGTACTAAAGTGATGGTCCTCTGCCATCAACTCCACTGGGCGCCGGCCATGTTGTCCGAATGCCTGAACACCATCTCCCAAAACAGTTAATCGTATCTGAACTCAAGAACAGAAAACAAAATGTTGGAGGACAAGAAAAGAGATTTAAAGATGGGCCCAAAGCCAACCTCAAAAACTGTGGCATAGACACCGAGAACCGGGAAGCCCTGGCCCTTGAGAACTCTAACTAGAGGTCAGCTGTGACCAGCAGTGCTGTAGAATTTGAAGAGGCACGAATGGAGAGCGAAAGAGAGAAACATGCCAAAAAGAAGGTGTATCAAGCCAACCCCGACTGGGACCACCTTCCACCTGGAAACCGATGCCCTCACTGCGGGAGAACATGCCAGCCAAGAATAGGGCTCCAGAGTCACCTACATACCCACCACCAGAACACCGAACTTGGAGGGCAATCTTACTTGGACAAGGTGGGATCGCATAAGTAAGGTTTTGGTACCTACTCAGTCAAGAAAGTCACTGGGTGAGCTTGAACCAGTCACTCTGTTTCAACCTGACCTTTTCTGCAAAATGTTCTGAAAATGCTTAGGAAGTGAGCTATGTATGTATATACAAACACTGCAATGAGTTCATTGGAGGGAAGGCTGATGGTAAATATAAGAAGTAAATGAATCACGCTACTGTACTGATATTAAAAGTAATCCCAATGGGGGCGAGCACTCATAAGGGAAAAAAATTCTAGATGGTGATTCCCAGTGTGTACTGTTCACAAAATCGGAAAACAAGAAGTAGACTCATAAATGATGAAATTTTCAAGATGCTGTAGCCTCTATTTTATTTCTGTGTTCAAACTTTCACAGTTAGAAGTTCACCTTAAGACTATGATTCTAATGCTGGGGGTGAGTGGGAGAGAGATTTGTGTTAATATAACCAAACTTTTGCTCACTGGCCTAGGAAAGAGCTCTCATTCAATTTACTAAAACTATTGGAGCAGTCAGTCTAGGAAGCTATAAGGATCCACGGTGCTACTTTCCTTTCCATGGTTGTTTTGAAGTATGTTCAGAGAGGATTGCTCCCAGGAATATATGCATATGTATTTTCTGACTATGATCAGGGAGACGCTGGTGGGGTAGGCTCCCCCTCCTCGATTTAATTCAAGAGGTTTCTGGTGAATTGTTCGAAATAATACTCTGGATCCAAACAACATAACTCTCGACCTTAGCATAAACACCAGGCTCAAGGGGTTCAGCACAAGGAAAGCCTCCAAAAGAGACAATTCCTTGAAGTTTGTTACCGCAGATCAGGGGTCCTCCAGAATCACCCTGTGGAGAGAACAGAACACAGACATATAGACAGATACATACCTATAGATGTTGGGTCTATATCACAGTTTCCTCACAGAAATGAAGTTCAAGGAAGCTCTCAGTAAGACAACATGTTTAAAAAGTAATGCTTAAATAAATAATAATGTTTAAATATGATTTACTGTAAGGGACATAGTAAGCACTACACACAGCATTTTTATTATTCGGCTTTTGGTATCATGGCTGTATTCTACAGAATCCTAGAGTTTGCAGCTTATCGAATGGCATTTAGAATTCTATAAATTCTTGAGAGCCAGTGGTTTGAGTATTGAGCTCTGACTCTGGAGACTAGAGTTTGAATCTCCACTCGGCCATGGAAATCCACTTAGTAACCAATGTAATCAATCAAGTCATTTTCTCAAACCTGAATTCTAGTTTTACATTCTGGTGCTCCTTACAGAGAGAGGTCAACCCTCCTGTTTAAGGAGCTCCATTGGCTGCCGTTCATCTTCCGGTCCCAATTCAAGGTGCAGGTGCTTACCTACAAAGCCCTAAACGGTTTGGGACCTGCCTACCTGCGTGACCGCATCTCTGTATATGAACCCACACGATCACTCCGTTCATCTGGAGAGGCCCTGCTCACAATCCCTCCTGCGTCTCAAGGAGGGACGAGGGACAGGGCCTTCTCTGTGGTAGCCCCACCGACTCTGGAACTCTCTCCCCAAGGACATCAGACAAGCCCCAACATTGGCAGTCTTTAGGAAGAGCTTGAAGACCTGGCTGTTCCAGTGTGCCTTTCCAGAATAGGAAACTCCCAGCATCATGTCCCAAACGCACTTTATTAGAGATTTAAGATTGTCTGCACATTGCACCTACCCTAAAATCCTTACATTTACCTGTCATGTCCAGCACTTTTTCTTTTTATTCATTACATTTGGCCCGGCCCTAGTTTTAACTGTGTCTTAATGTTATTGTTTAATGTTTTATTGTTTATTGCTTAAAGTTTATTGGTTTGCTTGAGTTTTATTGTGTATTTGTTAGCTGTTGTTTTATTGAGGGCATTGGACTATGTAAGCTGCACCGAGTCCTTCGGGAGATGTTAGCGGGGTACAAATAAAGTTAATAAATAAATAAATAAATAATACATTCTATTTAGAGTCTTGACTTATATGTAATTCCTTACTTGCCATTTAATGCTTGTACACTTATTTGGTTTTGTTTGTGAATATGTTTCCATCAGGTGAATTCAAGTTACAAAATAAGGTAAAGGTTTATTTATTTATTTATTGTATTTGTATACCGCCTTTCTCAGCCAATTGGCGATTCAAGGCGGTTTCCAACAAAACAGCACACATAATATCATAAAACAAATTAAAACATTAAAACAGTATAAAACAACAAGCAATAAAAACAACAACATTAGCGTCTCCTTATTATCAAGCATTGTCCAGTTCCATCGTCATTGTCAAGTCATTCAATTTCCTATGTCGGTTCCTCTGCATTTGTGATCTCTTGCTCAAACAACGATGTTTTAACTTGTCTCTGAAACATTAGTAGGGAGGGAGCCGATCTGATCTCCCTAGGGAAGACGTTCCATAGCCGAGGGGCCACTGCTGAGAAGGCCCTGTCTCTCGTCCCCATCAGACATACTTGTGACGAAGGAGGCACCAAGAGCAGGGCCTCTCCAGATGATAATAATAATAATAAAACTTTATTTATACCCCGCTACCATCTCCCAAAGGACTTGGTGCAGCTTACATGAGGCTGAGCCCACAATACATCAGTAATAAAGCAATAACAACAGTAATACAAACAATAAAATAAAAGATGATCTCAGGGTCCCCGATAGTTCGTAAGGGGAGATGTGTTCAGACAGGGAAGTTGGGCCAGAACCATTTAGGTCTTTAAAGGTCAAAGCCAGCACTTTGAATTGGGCCCAGTAGCAAACCGGCAGCCAGTGGAGCTGGTGCAACAAGGGGGTTTATACTCCCTGAGGGCCGCTCCTGATAGCAACCTAGCTGCCATTCGTTGGACTAGTTGAAGCTTCCGGACCGTCTTCAAAGGCAACCCCACATAGAGCGTGTTGCAGTAGTCTATATGGCATGTAACCAGAGCGTGGACTACCATGGCCAAGTTTCCCTTTGATATTACGTCTAGTCGAGTCTGACTCTGGAGGGTGGTGCTCATCAGCATTTCTAAGCCGAAGAGCTGCCATTGTCCATAGATGCCTCCAAGGTCATGTGGCCGGCATGGAGTGCTGTTACCTTCCTACTGAAGTGGTATTTATTTATTTATTTACAGTTTTTATATTCCGCCCTTCTCACCCCGCAAGGGACTCAGGGCGGATTACAATATACACATATATGGCAAACATTCAATGCCAGTTTTGATAGACAACGAATACAGACAATACACAGAGGCTATTTAACTTTTTTTCTGGCCGCCAGGGGAGCTGCTGCTTTCATCGTCCATCAGCGACACCGATGAAGTTCTTCCGCATTCCACATCCCGGAGTTTTCTTTATGGCCTCATAAATTAGTTAATTTAGACTCCCACACAAGTTGGTACCTTATTTTCCTACTTGACAGATGCAACTGTCTTTCAGGTTGCAAAGGTCGACAACAGGCTACACAATGGCTGGACACCCACTCCAGCCCGGGCTGGCTTCGAACTCATGACCTTTTGGTCAGAGTGATCTTAATGCAGCTGACACTCAGCCAGCTGCGCCACAATTCCGGTGCCTATTGATCTACTCACGTTTGCATGTTTTCGAACTGCTAGGTTGATAGAAGCTGGGGCTAACAATGGGAGTTCACCAACCCTACAGATTCAAACCACTGATCTTCCAATCAGCAAGTTCTGTAGCTTAGTGGTTTAACCCACTGCACCACGGCAGCCCCTAGTAAGTCAAATGAAATGTTGGACAGAGCATAAGAAAATATTTGGATTCCGTTTCTCAAAACGGTGGACTGGGGATCTGAGAGCTATAATCCGAAACAGTACTTTTTCTTAATACTGATTCCAGAGACTCACAAATTGCACATTTAGGCCTGTACTTCGGAAAGAAACCTATGTTTCTTAGAAACTCTATCCCCAAAGGAAAGATCCTTACCCGACATGAATCCTTGCCTCCATCCAGAACTCCAGCGCAAAGCACTTTATCATTTGCTGTCCACCAAGGGTAAGCAGCTTCACACACATCATTGTTGAGTATTTCAATGCAAACACAGTAAGGAACAAGAGGATAAGTCTCTGAAAAGAAAAAGGAAAGAAAAGGGGCACCATAAGAACCTTGCAATGGCTCGATTAGGAGCCCCCGGTGGCAGGACTGAAGACCGACAGGTCGCAGGTTCGAATCCCGGGAGAGGCAGATGAGCTCCCTCTATCGGCTCCAGCTTCTCATGTGGGGACAAGAGAGAAGCCTCCCACAAGGATGACAAAACATCAGAAATCATCCGGGCATCCCCTGGGCAACGTCCTTGCAGACAGCCAATTCTCTCACAACAGGAGCGGTTGCTCCTGACACGACAAAAAAAAAAATTGCTCTATTTTGTAATGGATGAAGACCTCTATTTTTCAAAGGCAAAATGTCCACTTTCAGGATTATGGAGACTTTCAAATTAAGCACGTTCAGTACTCATGCTTCACCTGTGAGAAGAAATATGGACATGTTGAAACTTCTCTAGTGCAAGGATGGGAGTTACACAGTTCTCCAGCTCTTGTGGGGTTGCAACTCCTAGTAGGCCTGCACAGCCAGTGGTGAGGAATGCAGTCCAATGACCTACAGCAACTGTTCAGTCCTAGATTAAAGTCAGAGGAGCCCCTTTCGTAGCTAACAAAGAAAGCCAGAGAGATACTACTTGAGTAGTATATAATGAAGTCACTTGGAACAGACCTGAAATGATGTGGGTTAATTTTAATCTTGTGATGATGATGATGATGATGATGATGACGATGATGACGATGATAATGATATCATCATCATTATCATATCCAACCCCCCAAATGAGACTCAAAGTGGCTCATAGTTTAAAAAATAATACAATTCAAAACTAACAAAAAGTGAACATTAAACAAGAATCAAACTACATACAGTATTAGAACAGTTAAAATGTAATTAACAAGACAAAAAGCTTTTTAAATGGATACATAACTTTGGTTCATAGTCATTACCAAAGGGAGAAAGAAAGAATACAGGCAGTTCCCAAGTTATCAGCAGGATAGGCTCTGTAGGTTTCTCCTTAAGTTGAATGTGTATGTAAGTTGGAACAGGTTTTAGAAGATGTCACCTCACTTTCTGTCCTGTGGTAATGGGATTTTGAAAAAATTGGCTTGCTGTGGAAAGAAGGATTGGTGATAAAGCTTCGGTGGAGACACCTTTTCGTCACAACTCTTTCAGAGTGGATTTCCCTTCTGAAGGGTAGATTACTCTCACTTCATGTGTCTCTCCCCTATTCTTAACTATAAGTCGTTTGTAACTTGGGGGCTGCTTGTAATTCATAACAGGCAACAATGTCACTTGTAACTCTGGCAGAAATGAAATCTTGCTGGTGATGTATGCTGCTGTAAGCCACTTTGTTATCAGGAGCTAGCAACAGGGGAGCTATGGCAATGAAACTATATTTACCAAGCGACAGAGCAGCGTTGTCAGTCTCCAAGCAGCTTTCATTGTCTCTCTTCCTACAACACCTGCAGCAACTTTACTTCCTTACCCCTCCACACTGCAACTTTTACAAAGGTTGTGGGGTTGAACAGGAGTCTCCCAGTAACACCTTCTGAGACCGACCCTCGAGGAATGAGCGGAGCCACTGCAGAACAGTACCTCCAAGACCCATCCCCGCGAGGCATCCCAGAAGGATACCGTGGTCGACGGTATCGAAGGCCGCTGAGAGGTCGAGCAGCACCAACAGGGACACACTCCCCCTGTCGAGCTCCCGACGCAGATCATCCACTAAGGTGACCAAAGCTGTCTCGGTACCATGCCCCGGCCTGAAGCCAGACTGTGCCGGATCCAGATAATCCATGTCTACCAAGAATGCCTGGAGTTGTGAGGCCACCACACTTTGCCCAAAAAGGGGAGATTGGAAACAGGTCGATAGTTGACGAATTGAGTGGGGTCCAGTGATGGTTTCTTCAACAGTGTTTTATCACAGCTTGCTTTACAGCTTGCTTTATCACAGCTTGCTTTAATGCCTCCCGAAGGGAGGCATTAACCACCACCTTCACCCACTCGGCCAATCCCCCTCTGGCCTCCTTCAGAAGCCAGGATGGGCAGGGGTCTAGGATGCATGTGGTAGCTCTCATTCCTCCAAGCACCTTGTCCACATCCTCGGATTGAACCAATTGAAATGAATCCATCAAAACCGGACAAGCAGATGCTCGTGTTACATCCTCAGATACTGCCGTTAATATGGTATCCAGTCCAGAGCGGATCAAAGCGACTTTGTCTGCGAAGAACCGAGCAAAGGCTTCACAGCGAGCTGCCGAGTCATCAGGGCACCCATCCTGAGTGGCGGGTTTTAATAGGCCTCTGACAACTCGGAACAGTTCGGCCGGACGGTTCTTTGCAGACGCAATAGTGGCCGCGAAGAAAGTCTTCTTTGCGGCTTTTATTGCCGCGGCATATGCCCTTAAAAAGGACACAAACCGTGTTCGATTTGGCTCGCTCGGATCCGAACGCCACACGCTCTCTAGTTCCCTCTTCTTTCGCTTCAACGCTGCCAGCTCCTCGGTGAACCAAGGAGCTGGTTTAGCTCGGCTACTTGAGAGGGGACGTTCTGGAGCGATCGTGTCTATTGCCCTAGTCATCTCCCCATTCCAGAGAGCGAACAGAGCATCAACAGGATCACCAACCGAGGTGGCGGGAAATTCCCCAAGAGCCGTCAGGAATCCATCCGGATCCATAAGCCTCTTGGGGCGGACCAGTTTAATGAGTCCTCTACCTCTGCGGAGGTTGGGGGGTGCAGTGAGTCTAAAGCTGACCAGGTGGTGGTCGGTCCATGGCAACGGAGAGATGGATAACTCCTCAACACCGCCACCTTCCTCCCATCCCTGGCAGAAAACCAAGTCTAATGTATGTCCAGCACTGTGGGTGGGGCCAGATACCTGTTGGGACAGCCCCATGGTTGCCATGGTAGACATGAAGTCCTGAGCCGCTCCCGATAAGGCAGCCTCGGCATGGACATTGAAGTCCCCCAGCACAAGCAGCCGTTGGGACTCCAATGACAGGTCCGAGACCACCCCCGCTAGCTCAGGCAGGGAGACTGTAGTGCAGCGAGGTGGACGGTACACTAACAGAATCCCTAATCTGTCCCGGTCACCCACCCTCAGGTGGACGCATTCAAAATTTGTTGACTGCGGGATGGGGGCCCTGGTCAGAAGAATATTCTGGGTTATATGGCTGTGTGGAAGGGCTGTTAAAGCCTGATGGGATTGTGGGCTTTCCTGAGATTTATTCTGATGCAGACACAGAAGCAGGGCCTGAGAACATAATTGCCTCTGAACCTCAAGGCCAGACACAGGAGTTGGATTCATTGTCCCTAGATAAGGAGTCGAGCAAAGATGAATGGATGAGAATTGATGAGAAACTCTCATGGGAAACCATACATTCCAGAGCAGGCATAATGCTTTCATGTCTGTTTATTAGGAGCTAATGGGTTTTTTGTCTTCAGTTCAGGCAACATAGCTTTCAAGTACAGCTAGGCCTGAGTACTATGGTTCATGTTTCATGTCTTGGTTTGGGATTCATGTATCCTGGGATACAATGTTCTTGTTTTGTATTCTTGTTCAAGTTTTTTTGTGGACTTAAGCTTTCTTTGTATTTTGGGACTAATAATAATAATAATAATAATAATAATAATAATAATAATAAACAACTTTATTTATACCCCGCTACCATCTCCCCAAGGGACTCAGTGCGGCTTACATGAGGCCGAGCCCACAACACATCAATAATAAAACAATAGCAACAAACAATACAAAAACAGTTAAAATACATCTCACGAACAAGAATAAAATAAAGCAGTACAGTAACACAACAAGAATTTAAAACCTATGGCCGGGCCAAATTTAAAATTTAAAATTTAAAAAATAATGCTGGGCATGAGCAAGGTAGGATATAACTGGGATGGAAATTTTTCGACTGTATTGCTTTTGGTCATAGGTGGCTTCAGACCTGGGCTGTGACAGTTCTGTTTTTAACAGAGACAGAGAATTTACTCACCCTCATAACACAGGATCACTTCTACCCTTTTCAAGCTCAACTAGCTCAAGTTCCCCTTGGAAATACTCCTTTCAACGGAATCTCTCCACCTTCTCTTTGAATCCCTCCTCTAGAGGAGATCATTTATAAAACACTTCTTTCAGTGGGACCCACACTGTCTTTAAATCACTAATGCATAGAAGGGTCATGGAGGGGCACTTCATAAAACAGAAATCCACCACTTCCTATCCCAAGCACAGATATCTATTTTAAGGCACTTCTACTCACACTCAATGGAGTTGAGTCAATTTGTGCTTGGTTTTGAAATCCTCCCATTTCTATATGCCGCTGAGATGGAGTCTCATGAGCAACCATTGGAAGCAGTCCTGTTGTTTGATTGGCTCGTGGAAATCTGTCTTTCAACCATCTTTGAAGTGTGTAGAAACAAAAGAATTACATTTTAAATGTCATGGTCCCATCCAGCTGATTCCTGTAGTCTAGAGAGCCTCTAAGCTCTCTGTAAGAGGATTTAACATACTTCATAAAAGTACAAATGCTGAGATGCCATAGGTTGGAGCCATACAGTTAAAGTGGCATTAAAGTACTATAATTGTGTAGTGTGAAAGAGCTCGTGGGCACGAATCCAGCTCTGTTCTGGATTCAGACAAACACCTGACAATGCAAAGAACTATGTACAACCACGACTTACCTTCAGGACTGGTGGTGGAGCCCCAGCCCATCACTTTGCATTCTGTTCCCTCTTCGGGCACAGCAGTGGGCAGGATAATAGGTTGAACATTGTCATTGTAGTCAACAGGGGCATTCAGTTTGACCAGCATGATATCGTCTGTGAAGGTGGCTTCTGCACAGCTGTTGGAGTCAGAGCTATCCGGATAGCATTTGGCCTCTGCACAGGTTCTTAACTGCTCTCCCTCTCTTGGCACCTCTCTGTTGTGTAGTCCAAACTTCAACTGCATTCCAGAGCTACAAGGAGAGAGCAAAGGCATTATGGAGCTCTTGAAACAGGGCATAGGTGGGCAGGTTTCTTATGTTAGTTCTTCCTATCCTTGGCTTTCCATATATTTGAATTTCAGCTCTCAGAACCCTGAATCTGCATGGAGAATTTTGGGAGGTCTAATCCAACAATAGGTTTGGAATGGGGTTCCCAACTCTCGGGGTCTGTCTCTTATGCCTCATCTGCACTGACCATTTAATGCAGTTCAAAGCTGGCATCAAATGGTGGCAACCAGACAACAAACTACCATAAAAGTGTGCAAAAAGAAAGCCCTTAATGTACATCACTGTGTTCTCGGATTTCCTATGTAATCATCTGCACAGCAAAACCCCCTTTTTTAATACAGTTTGAAACTGCATTGAATTATCAGTGTAGATGGGATCTTAATCTCAAGTCTTAGATATTCTTTTTGGAAAGACATAACCTTTTGGAAAACCAGAATGTCCATAACCTTTTGGAGAAAAATGTCATTCACAACCATTTGAAAATAATAACCTTTTGTAAAAGTATGATCTTCCAGAGACCAGCCAAAAATTAGTTTGAGTAAAATCTTCTCTTCAGTGGTATATACTGTATTCACATATACTTATGCAAGTTGTCTCTGATCTGTTAGGAACAGAGATTATACCAACGCACAAAAAATAGCAGTTCTTCAGAAGTGTTCTTTTCAGTGCTCAAAAACATCTACTCTCCCATAAAACATCTTGTTTCTACATCAAGTGTCTCTGTGTTCTAAAATGGAGCCTGAGATCTGATCATGTGGTCTGCAGCTCCTTCCGCAATGTCAAGAAACATAGAGTAAATGGAAAGCTGCATGCCAAAACATACATTTTCCCAAGTTTTGCTTTGGACAGGTTGTATTATGCATTTTCTTAACATGTTAAATGAAGCATCCCAGAATCACACTGCCAACATGGCTCCAGACAATTGTGATAGTCTAGAGCCAAGCAAGTGATTTTTCTAGGCTCTGGGGCAAAGCTGACGAAAGCATTTCTGAACATTTCCAACTGGTTTCTAAACAGCTAGCAATTCTCACCTTACATAGCAATGAGCAGCAGTGAGAACCCAGTCATTACTGACCACTACTCCTGAGCAGTAGAGCCCGTTGGAGTCATAGATCCACACGAGCCAAGGATGCTCAGTCTCAGCACATATCTCGCCTCCAATGATCCGGTTACGAAATGGCAATGCTGCAACACAGACCAAGAAAACGCACCATGAAACACATACCAAAGTGCTTAAATACACAAGAGCATCTCTCCTCCAATTACATTGTATTATCTCAGGCCGTATTTCAGAGGAAAGGAGTAACCCGGCCTCTTCTGAGCAACCTTTGCCTATGAAAATCTTATTAATGTCATGGGGTCAACATAGGGTCAATAAGTGATTTGAAGGCATATACATAAACATACATACACATAGGAATATTTGGCCTTGAAAGAAAATAGATCAATACAGTTTATATATATCAATACAGGAATATGTCGAGGTTGAACACTTTGAAAGGAAAGTAAAACTCTTGACATATTTAGAGCTTCCCAACGCCAACATCATAAATGCATGAACTCAAATATCCCATTTGAAATTGCAACGGAAGCCTGCCTTGAATGGATCCAATTGAAAGATCAGCACAGGACTACTGAGCAGATGTCCACATTCCCAGGAAAGAGGACAAATTGGATCACCAAGTTTTGAGGTCAGGGAAGTAAGACATATTACCATCTACTGAACCCAGCCCTGCTCCCTCCTAAGACCACATGAAGGGAATGAGGCAAGTATACTTTCCACAGTCTAGACCAGGCATGGGCAAACTTTGGCCTTCCAGGTGTTTTGGACTTCAACTTTTTCACACAACAGCACCATGAGTGAAAAACATCTTGGAGTCCTTGTGGACAACAAGTTAAACATGAGCCAACAATGTCATGCACCAGCTAAAAAAGCCAATGGGATTTTGGCCTGCATAAATAGGAGTATTGTGTCTAGATCCAGGGAAGTCATGCTACCCCTCTATTCTGCCTTAGTCAAACCACACCTGGAATACTGTGTCCAATTCTGGACACCACAACTGAAGGGAGATGTTGACAAACTGGAATATGTCCAAATATCAAATATGATCAAAGGTCTGAAGAACAAGCCCTATGAGGAGTTACTTAAAGAGCTGGGCATGTTTAGTCTGCAGAAGAGAAGGCTGAGAAGAGACATGAAGTCATGTATCAATATGTGAAGGGAAATCATAGGGAGGAGGGAGCAGGCTTGGTTTCTGCTGCCCTGGAGACTAGGATGAGAAACAATGGCTTCAAACTACAGGAAAGGAGATTCCACCTGAACATTAGGAAGAACTTCCTAACTGTGAGAGCTGTTCAGCAGTGGAACTCTCTGCCCTGGAGTGTGTGGAAGGCTCCTTCTTTGAAGGCTTTTAAACAGATGCTGGATGGCCATCTGTCAGGGGTGTTTTGAATATGATTTTCCTGCTTCTTGGTAGGGGGTTGGACTGGATGGCCCATAATGTCTCTTCCAGCTCTATGATTCTGTGATTTTATGAACTCCCAGAAATCTCAGAAAGTTTACCAGCTGTTAGGAACTGTGGGAGTTGAAGTCCAAACACCTGGATGGACAAAGTTTGTCCATGACTGGTCTAGATGTACCTAACTGTACCACTGAAAGTTGTGTGAGAGCAGGCATCATGACTGTGAAGGGTGTGGGGGGAGGAAAGCAAGAATTCATACCTGGATAGGGCAGCAATTATTATCAAAATAGCCCTTCCTAGGCAACAGGCATGTTTGACTTCAATCTTCCTAATGTCATAGCTAACTGACTGGGGAATCTTTGAAAGTGTATAATCACCTAAAGGCACCAGTTACCATCTGATCTTGAAAGCGAAGTGTGGTCAGCTCTGATTTGCAGTTGGATGGGAAACTACCAGAAAATACTAGGTGCTGTAGGCTTTATTTCAGAGGAAGGAACTGGCAAAGCCACCTCTGAATATTCATTGCCTAAGAAAACCTTGTGAAATTCATTTGGTTGCCATATCTTGACAGCTGTCTTGAAGACGTGGACACACACATAACCCTACACATCTAGATAGGAGTAGGTGAGGGAAGGTGCTAGACATGGTGTGTGTATATATGGTGTGTGTCCTATTTGGCCTTCTTCAAGAAGAAGACTGCCTTGAGGCAAAGTAGAGATTTCTCCAGTAGGAATTTGCAAATAGTTTTAGCACTGATGGCGGACCTATCAGCTTACCATATGTCATTCACAAATTCCTACCAGAATCCAGATAATATGCAGCTCAGAAGAAATGTCAGAATGTAAGAAAAGGGTGGGAAAACTCCAGCCTATCCTTCTGGGATTTCAAAGTGACCATGTCCCCTTCACCATTAGACTATCACCAGTGGTTCCACGGCTTTTGCTCACCCACCTTCATCTAAAAATTTGGAATGTCTCTTCGAATGCTGAGGTATTTTCAGTAAGAGCAAAAAGCAAAGCTATACTGGTATTTTTGCACTTGTGCTTCTGCCTGTGGAATCATCCATCAATATAGCTCTCTGGAACTGAATTTAGGATGAAAAGAGATTCAGCCCTTATGCTAAATATATGGGCCACTTACACACAAGCTGCTATACAAATATTCACACAAATAACTCCAGGTGGAATAAAAAGAAACAATGCATACAAACTCTTCATACATATACATCCACCCTAGTTTCACATAATTGCTACCATGATATTGGAGGCTCTTACCAAAAGACAGCTGCAGAAACAGAAAGGTAGCCAACAACTTGGTGACTTCCATGGTGGCAGGGCTGCCTGGTGAAGTGTCCGTCCGTTCTTTGAAAATGGCAGGCGGGTTCGGCGATTAAGAAAATGCAATGTAATTTTTTTGGCTCAGCCCTTTGATTCCTGTTTTATTTTCACCCCAAGGTCAGACGGCAGGTGTCCTGTATGTGCCAAGTTCTCACCATTCCACACCTGGTTTAACCAGGTAGCCGTGCGGAGAGGAAAAATAGGGTAGGACACGAAGCCATGCGGAACGAGATCAGGGTTGGACCCAAATGCAAACAGAAGCAGAGTCAATATCTTCTAGAAGAAAGTAGGATGGTCTGTGGTTTTGCAACTAAACCAAATGACACAACTAATGGTGTCTCCATTAGTTCTCTTGGGGTCCTTCCACACAGCCCTATATCCCAGGATATCAAGGCAGAAAATCCCACAATATCTGCTTTGAACTGGGTTATGGGTCCACACTCAGATAATGTGGGATTTTCTATCTCAATATTTATTTATCTATTTATTTATTTGGAATGCTTCTACCCTGCCCTTCTCAACCCCCTAGGGGGGGACTCAGGGCGGCTTACAAAAGGCACAATTCGATGCCCAACAATTCACAAAATACAATATACAAATTACAATATAACAACAACAGTTATAACTAATTAAAACAGTCAAATTAAAACAACAGCAGCAATAAAATCATCTTGTGGTCAACGTTCATCAATTCATAAATCCATAATCCATCCAGCATTCTGCGATATAGGGCTGCGTGGAAGGGCCCTTGGAGTACAATGTGTGGCAGACACAACAGACTTAAGTGTCATGCTTGAAGAGTAGGTTTTTACAGAAATTATGGGTGGAATAGGGATGACATAGAGTGAGTAAATTGGAAAAAGATCTTTAGAAAACATTGATAAATCTGGTGATTATCTCAATTGAAAACAAAAAAGACACATTGTAAGACATTAATACAACAACACTTAACACACAGTCCACAAGGGGCCCTTTCACACAGTCCTATATCTCAGAATATCAAGGCAAAAAAAATCCCACATTTGTTCTGGAACAGCTGTTCCAGGAGCTCCAGGTTTATTTGCTGTGTTTAAATGTTTGTGTGCAATCCCATGCTTGGGATTTTGCAGCAGGGGGTTTCCTGTTATAATTTGTATGTATAGGGTAAGCCACCTGCCAATTATAGTTAGGATCCCTGGTCCCGCCCCTTTTTTGCTTTTTGGAGGGAAGGGAGCCTTTCCCAGTCAGTCACAGCAAGGTTAACGAATACATATAGGATGTGTTTACTTCCCCTGTACAAAGGCTTCAACCTTTAAGAGCTCCAGTGAAAGAACGCCAGGGAAGCATTCCCACAGCTTTAAGGGTCTCCTAAGAACTCCAGGGATTCCTTCCTACAGCCTTGGGAGTTTCCAGGAAGACAGCCAACTCTAAAGAACATCCATCGCCTGTCTGGTAGGTCCTCTCAGTGTTTCGAGAAGCAGTTCGGCCTGGCAGAGGAGTCCACACCAGTGAGGGTTGGATTTTAGTTAGCCTTGGGAGAAGTTAAAAGGGGGAATTTTCCTTTGAAGAAAGTTATTGAAGATAGTGCCTGTTCCCTGCGGGCAAGTTTGAGAGAACTGATACTTTAAAGCTTTACAATTCCTATTTGATTCATTAATAAAAGACATTGTTGTACCTTTTAAGCCATTTGAAGATTCCTTTTGTAAAGGAAGCCTCTGAGAACTTTTCCTAGGGCCCCTGGCTTCCCGCTGGGTAAAGGTTACACATCCTATATCTAAAGTCAACTAACTATAGGCCCAGCGGCGACAGAACAACATTATCTGAGTGTGGATTCAGATAATCCAGTTCAAAGCAGATATTGTGGGATTTTCTGCCTTGATATTTTGGGATATAGGGCTGTGTGGAAGGGCGCTAGACTGATTAGTTAGCTAGTCCAGGAAAACTCTACCCTCACTAGGACTCTGCCTTGGGGCCTCCCACACAGCCTTATATCCCAGAATATCAAGGTGGAAAATCCCAAATTATCTGAGTGTAGACTCAGATACCCAGTTCAAAGCAGATATTATGGAATTTCCTGCCTTGATATTCTGGGATATAGGGCTGTGTGAAAGGGCCCATAGTAGCCAACTAGATGGTTCTGGGTAGCCCTCTCATTACTACCCAGTTCTTCAGCTAGCTCTCTTATCAACAGCTGTTGTAACAGTCCCAGAGCAACCAGTATCCACCTAATGTGTTTTATATTACTCCCTCCTTGGAGATTGCTGAGAGCCCTTCCACACAGCCCTATATCCCAGAATATCAAGACAGAAAATCCCACATTATCTGAGTGTGGGTTATTCTGCCTTGATAGTCTGATTTATATGGCTGTGTGGAAGGGCCCTAGGTCACATCCAGATGGAATGTGCCTGGGGTTGCAGTCTACTCACAAGAAGACCAGTCAGGCCGAAGAAGACCTGGGTGGAACTGCTCTGTTTTCTGGCCTCTTCCTCTACAACAGATTTGACACAGTGCTGGCACAGTGCTGAACACCAGCAATATCTAAACTGCAGGAAATAGCAATTCTCTAGCATTTCAACAGATGATGATTATCAGTGAGCTATCTGACCTTATAAATCCTTTCTAGGCCCAAGTTCTATAAGGAAAGTCGAGCATGAGTCGACTTAGATATACATTTATTCAGCAGCATCTTTACAGTGTGGAATCCTTGATTCTGGTTTTATACAAAAGACACAATGGGCTCATGTAAGGGAAAAGTACAATTCTTGTTTGTGTTGTTGATGATGATGGGTGCGTATTGTAAAATTGAGTGCATTTTTCTTCCTGGAAAGTTGAATTATACTTCCCTGTCCCTGTCCTCAGTTCCTCTAATGAGTAATATACTTGGTTTACAATCCAGCAATAATTTTGCTTCTTTTGACCTTAGGTCAAGATGACATCCAGGTTAAAAAAATAGAAAGGTACCCAACATTCTTACTGAGTTAAATTGTGATTTGTTAGGCGTTTCCTATTTCTTTTTAAACCCAAATCTCCAATGGTTGGATTTTAACTTGAAACTGAGGTGTGGGGAAGGGGGGTTGGCAGGCCAATGAACCTAAGAGATAGAAACATTTCACCCAGGAATTTAGGATATTTGAATCTGCCTAAGTACTGGTCCATGAGGTCACGAAGAGTCGGAGACGACTGAACGAATGAACAACAACAAGTACTTTCTATTTGCCTTATGCAGGAGGCAATCATGGAAGGTTTTGTACATTCGTGGGAATGTACAAAAATAGGAACAGCATATGAAGGTTTAGATACCATAACCATCGGGTTGGAGTCGCCCAATGGTGCAACAGCTGAAATCACTGAGCTGCTGAACTTGCTGACCAAAATGTTGGTGGTTCGAATCCGGGGAGCAGGGTGAGCTATTGCTGTTAGCCCCAGCTTCTGCCAACCTAGCAGTTCAAAAACATGCAAATGTGAGTAGATCAATAGGTACCACTCCAGCGGGAAGGTAACAGCACTCCATGCAGTCATGACAGCCACATGACCTTGGAGGTGTCTACAGGCAACTCCGGCTATTCAGCTTAGAAATGAAGATGAGCATCAACCCCCAGAGTCGGTCATGACTGCACTTAATGTCAGGGGAAAACCTTTACAATTACCTGTCTTCTCATTATGTGGCCAAAGTACTTCATCTTTGCGTCTAATATCCTTCCTTACAGTGAGCAGTTGGGCATTGTTTCCTGGAGGATGTACTGGTTTGATCTTCCCGCGGTCCAAGGCACTCTCAGAAATTTCCTCCAGCACCACAGTTCAAAAACATCTATCATCCTTTGCTCAGCCTTCCTTATGGTCTAGCTCTTGCATCCATAAGTTACCATAGGTTACAATAGTTCACTACCTTTGATGAAGGAGAAAGTAGCTTGAGCAGTTTTAATGACTTGGGAGCAAGATCAATTGAATTTACTAGGATTTGCTTTTTAAGTTCTCTTCTTATTAAAAAGGAACATATAGTAAACTAATTTTAAAAAGTAATCAAGTTCCAAAAATTCGAATGCTGGAGATTGTACAAGCATTCCTCTGAAGCCTTCAACAATATATTCCTATGAAGTTTTACTGAGGAACTAGCACCACTAAACCTGGGGATCACAACCAGATACAGTGAAGACATCTGCCCTTGCGCTGTGCTGAGCATGCATGCCCAGTGTGGAACACATTTCACCACACTAAAACAGTGGATGTGGCTCTTAATGAGACATGCCGCATTATCACGGGGTGTCTGCGCCATACACCACTGGAGAAATTACACTGTCTAGCCGGTATTGCACCACCTGACATCTGCCGGGAAGTAGCAGCCAATAGTGAAAGGACCAAGGCAGAGACATCTCCAGCTCATCCCCTGTTTGGGTATCAGCCAGCACGTCAATGACTTAAATCCAGACATAGTTTTCTAAGATCTACAGAGACACTCGCTGGAACAACTCAGCAAGCGAGAGTCGAAAAGTGGCAGGCTCAAACCCAGAACCTCAACCAGTGGCTTATACCAAATGAGAGACTCCCCCCTGGGCACACAGAGGACTGGGCGACTTGGAAGGCGCTGTACAGACTGCGCTCTGGCACCACGAGATGCAGAGCCAACCTTCAGAAATGGGGCTACAAAGTGGAATCCTCGACATGCGAATGCGGAGAGGAGCAAACCACAGACCACCTGCTGCAATGCAACCTGAGCCCAGCCACATGTACAATGGAGGACCTTCTTGCAGCAACACCAGAAGCACTCCAACTGGCCAGATACTGGTCAAAGGACATTTAATCAACTACCAAACTCACACATTTTGTATTTTCTCTGTTTGTTTGCTTTGTTCTGTTAGAAATGTAATATAATTGACTGGCTGCCCTTACACGCGAAATAAAACCACTAAACCTAGGACGTAGATCCAAGTAGTCATACCTAGATACCTTCTGTGCATGAATAAGTTGTTCACTTCATGACATAACATTCTATACAAAAGGGTCTCTCAACTTGCTCCTCTGTTTTACAGAAGATGATTAATAACTGCAGCGGTTAGTATTTGACTGGTTTCCAAAAAATCCTGCAAATCTCTTGGGAAGACAGGTGGACAAATATCAGAGTGCTGGAAGAAGCAAAGTCCACCAGCACTGAAGTGATGGTCCTCCACCATCAACTCCACTGGACTGGCCACGTTGTCCGGATGCCTGACCCAAAGCAGTTGCTCTATTCTGAACTCAAGAACGGAAAATGGAATGTTGGAGGACAGGAAAAGAGATTTAAAGATGGGCTTAAAGCCAACCTCAAAAACTGTGTTATAGACACTGAAAACTGGGAAGCCCTGGCCCTTGAGAGCTCTAACAGAAGGTCAGCTGTGACCAGCAGTGTTGTAGAATTTGAAGAGGCAAGAATGGAGGGTGAAAGAGAGAAATGTGCCAAGAAGAAGGCGCATCAAGCCAACCCCGACAGGGACCACTTTCCACCTGGAAACTAATGCCCTCACTGCAGGAGAACATGCCGGTCAAGAATAGGGCTCCAGAGTCACCTATGTACCCACCACCAGGACACCGAACTTGGAGGACAATCTTATTTGGACAACGAGGGATCACCTAAGTAAATAAGGTTTTGGTACCTATTCAGTCATGAAACTCACTGGGTGAGCTTGAACTAGTCGTTCTGTTTCAACCTGACCTTTTCTGCCTACTGCCTGATCATTTCACCTACTTTGTTTTCTTCATGAAAAAAGAAAGCACCTCAGACCTATTAAACATCACAGCACAAAAGAATTTCCTATGGTCAAAAAGAAAGAAGTAACACTTTGAGTTACAACATTCTTTAGTGTTCTGAAAATGCTTAGGAAGTGAGCTATGTATGGTATATACAAACACTATAATGAGTTCATTGGAGGGAAGGTTGATAGTAAATATGAGAAGTAAATAAATCAGGCTGCTGTACTGATATTAAAAGTAATCCCAATGGGGGTGGGCACCCATAAGGAAAAAAAACTAGATGATGATTCCCAGTGTGTACTGTTCACAAGATCAGAAAACAAGCAGTAGACCCATAAATGATGAAATTTTCGAGATGCTGAAGCCTCTATTTTATTTCCGTGTTCTAACTTTTACGGCTAGAAGTTCACCTTAAGACTATGATTCTAATGCTGGGGGTCAAGGGGAGAGAGACTTATGTTAATAGAACAAGACTATTAACTGGCATAGGCAAGAGCTCTCATTCAATTTACTAAAACTACTGGAGCAATCAATCTAGGAAGCTATAAGGATCTAGGGTGCTACTATACCATCCTTTCCATTGTTGTTTTGAAGTAAGTTCCAGAGTGTCCAAAGAGGATTGCTCCCAGGAAGATATGCATATAGATTTTACGACTGCAGGGAGACGCTAGTGGGATGTCCACTGATTTAATTCAAGCGGTTTCTGGTGTATTTTCTGAAATAATGCTCTGGATCCAAAAAAGGTAACTCTTGACCTTGGCATAAACACCAGGCTCAAGGGGTTTAGCACAAGGATAGCTTCCAAAAGAGAGGATGCCTTGAAGTTCGTCACCGCACATCAGGGGTCCTCCAGAATCACCCTGTGGAGAGAACAGAACACAGACATTTAGACAGATACATACCTATAGATGTTGGGTCTATATCAGTTTCCTCTCAGAAATGAAGCTCAAGGAAGCTCTCAGTAAGATGACACATTTAAACAATAATAAACAATAATGTTTAAATATGATTTACTGTAAGGGACATAGTAAACTATATACAGCATTTTTATTATTCTGCTTTCGGTATCACGAATGCATTCTACAGAATCCTAGGATTTGTGGCTTATGGGGTGGCATTTAGAATTATCTAAATTCTTGAGAGCCATTGGCCTGAGTATTGAACTGTGACTCTGGAGACTAGGGTTTGATTTTCCACTCAGCCATGGAAATCCACTCGGTGACCAGTGTAATCCATCAAGTCTTTTTCTAGAACCTAAATAATAGACAGTAAATAAAGAACAGAAAACAGAGGAAATCCAGACACAAATCAACCAGGGCCAGCTACTACTTCCTAACAAAGGATTCCCCAGGCAGTAAGCAGCCAGACCTTGAAGCTGAAAGGCTATTCAATGCTAATCAAGGTGGCCAATTGAAACCTTCACACCTAGCTCAAACAGACAAGAGTGCTGTCTCCCACCCTGGACATTCCACAGATATATAAACCCAATTTTCCTAGTTTCCAACAGACCTCATAACCTCTGAGGATGCCTGCCATAGATGCAGGCGAAACTTCAGGAGACAATGCTTCTGGAACATGGCCATACAGTCCGGAAAACTCACAGCAACCAAAATTCTATTTTTACATTCTATTTAAAGTCTTGACCTATGTATATAGATACGATCTGAAGAGAAACCATTTCTTGCCACTTTAATGCTTGTACACTTGCCTGTTTTTGTTTGTGAATATGTCTCCATCAGGTGAATTCCAGTTACAAAGTAGGTCAAATGAAATGTTGGACAGAGCATAGAAAATATTTGGATTCCATCTCTCAAAACGGTGGATTGGGGACTCTGAGAGCTATAATCCAAAGCAGCACTTTTTCTTAATACTGATTCTAGAGACTTACAAATTGAACATCTACGCCTGTATTTCAGAAAAAAAACTATGTTTCTTAGAAAGTCTATCTCCAAAGGAAAGATCCTTACACGACATGAATCCTTGCCTCCGTCCAGAACTCCAGCACACAGCACTTTACCATTTGTTTTCCACCAAGGTTCATAAGCCGCTTCACACACCTGATCGTTGAATATTTCAATGTAAACACAGTAGGGAACAAGAGGATAAGTCTCTGGGGAAAAAAAGGGCACAGTAAGAACTTTGCAATGGCTCTATTTTGTAATGGATGGAGATGTCTGTATTTTTCAAAGGTTAGCCATGCAAAATGTCCACTTCCAGGATTATGGAGCGCTTCAAATTAAGCATGTTCAGTGGGAATCCGTCTTTGAACCATCTTTGAAGTGTGTAGAAACAGAGAAGGATTACACTTTTAAATGCCATGGTCCCATCCAACGGATTCCTGTAGTCTTGAGAGCCTCTAGAACTCTCTGTAAGAGGATTTAACATACTTCATAAAAGTACAAATGCTGGGATGCCATTGGTTGGAGCCATGCAGTTAAAGTGGCATTAAAGTACTATAATTGTGTCGTGTGAAAGAGCTCATAGGCAGGTATCCAGCTCTGTTCTGGAATCAGACAAACACCTGACAATGCAAAGAACCATGTGCAACCACGTCTTACCTTCAGGAGTGGTGATGGAGCCCCAGCCCATCACTTTGCATTCTGTTCCCTCTTTGGGTACAGTAGTGGGTAGGATTGCAGGTTGAACGTTGTCATTGTAGTCAACAGGGGCATTCAGTTTGACCAGCATGATATCATCTGTGATGGTGGAACGTGCACAGCTGTTGGAGTCAGAGCTGGCAGTATCCGGATAGCATTTGGCCTCTGTGCTGGTTCTTAACTGCACTCCCTCTCTTGGCACCTCTCTGTTGTGTAGTCCAAACTTCAAATGCATTCCAGAGCTACAAAGAGAGAGCAAAGACATTACAGAGCTCTTGAAACAGGGCACAGGTAGGTAGGTTTCTTATGTTAGTTCTTCCTATCCTTGGCTTGCCATATGTTTGAATTTCAGCTCTCCGAACCCCGAATCTGCATGGCCAATTTTGGGAGGTCTAATCCAACAATAGGTTTGGAATGGGGTTCCCAACTCTCGGGGTCTGTCTCTTAGGCCCCATCTGCGCCGAGCATTTAATGCAAAGTTTTTCAACCTGAGGATCAGGACCCCGTGAGGGGGGGCATAAGAGGGTGTCAAAGGGAACTCCAAAGATCATCAGAAAATACAGTATTTTCTGTTGGTCATAGGGGTTCTGTGTGGGAAATTTGGCCCAATTCTATCATTGGTGGGGTTCAGAATGCTCTTTGATTGTAGGTGAACTATAAATTCCAGCAACTACAACTCCCAAATGTCAAGGTCTATTTCCCCCAAACACTGTTAGTATTCATATTCGGATGTATTGAGTATTTGTGCCAAGTTTGGTCCAGATCCATAATTGTTTGAGTCCACAGCGCTCTCTGGATGCAGGTGAACTACAACTCTCAAACTCAAAGTCAATGCCCCTCAAACCCTTCCAGTATTTTCTGTTGGTCATGGGAGTTTTGTGTGCCAAATTTGTTTCAATTCCATCATTGGTTGGGTTCAGAAAGCTCTTTGATTGTAGATTAACCATATATCCCAGCAACTACAACTCCCAAATGACAAAATCAATAACCCGCCCAACTCCAGCAGTATTCAAATTTGGGTGTATCGGGTATTTGTGCCAAATTTGGTCCAGTGAATGAAAATACATCCTGCATATCAGATATTTACATTGTGATTCATAACAGTAGCAAAATGACAGTTATGAAGTAGCAATGAAAATAATTTTATGGTTGGAGGTCACCGCAACATGAGGAACTGTATTAATGGGTCATGGCATTAGGAAGGTTGAGAACCACTGATTTAATGCAATTCAAAGCTCACTTCAAATGGTGGCAACCAGACAACAAACTACCATAAAAGTGTGCAAAGGAAAGCCCTTAATGCTCATCAGTGTGTTCTCAGATTTCCTATGTAATCACCTGCACAGCAAAACCAGTTTGAAGCTGCATTAAATTATCAGTGTAGATGGGATATCAGTCTCAAGTCTTAGATATTATTTTTGGAAAGGCATGACCTTTTAGAAATCATAACCTTTTGGAAAACTAGAATGTCCATAACCTTTTGGAGAAAAAAGGCACTCACAACCATTTGAAAATCATAATCTTTTGTAAAAGTATGATCTTCCAGAGAAGAGCCAAAAACTCATTTGAGTAAAATCTTCTCTTCAGTCGTATATATCCACATGTTCTTATGCAAGGCAATTTGGTTTTTGGTTGTTAGACTGATAACTTTGTTGTTTCTGATCTGTTAGGAACAGAGATTATGCCACTGCACAAAATATAGCAATTCTTCAGAAGTGTTATTTTCAGTGCCCAAAATCATCTACTCTCCCATAAAAATCTTGTTTCTATATCATGCTCTCAAGAGACAAAAAATAAAGTAGATTTCATTAAAAGTAACATATCTGGTTTACTCACAACCTTCATGTATTCAGCATTGATTGGTTTGAAGTAGTTTCTCTGTGCAAATAACACAGGACATCTTTCTTATAATCAACAGCAACATGAGTTTGCTCTTAACAGTTCAAAGTCTAATAGCATCTCTGTGTTCTAAAATGGAGTGTAAGATCTGATCATGTGGTCTGCAGCCCCTCTCACAACCCCAAGAAACACAGAGTAAAGGGAAAGCTGCACACCAAAACATACATTTTCCCAAGTTTTGCCTGGGAGAGGTTGTATAATGCATTTTCTTCACATGTTAAATGAAACATCCCAGAATCCTCCTGCCAACGTTTTGACAGTCTAGATCAAAGCAAGTGATTTTTCTAGGCTCTGGGGCAAAGCTGACAAAAGCATTGCCAAACGTTTCCAACTGGTAACAATTCTCACCTTACATAGCAGTGAGCAGCAGTGAGAACCCAGTCTTGATTGATCACTACTCCTGAACAGTAGAGCCCTTTGGAGTCAGAGATCCACACGAGCCAAGGATGCTCAGTCTCAGCACATATTTGGCCTCCAATGATTCGGTTATGAATTCGCAATGCTGCAATACAGACCAACAAAATGCACCATGAAACACAATCCAAAATGCTTAAATACACAACAGCATCTCTCCTCCAATTACATTGGATTATCTCAGGCTGTGTTTCAGAGGAAGGGACTAACCCGGCCTCTTCTGAGCAAACTTTGCCTAAGAAAATCCTATTAATTTAATGGGGTCAACATAGATTAATAAGTGATTTGAAGGCACATACATACACATGGGAACACATATTTACTATTAAGATATAGTGTGCAGGTACAACTGTACCAGGAGCTCCAATTTTGTTTGCTTTGCATTGAATGTTTGTTGTAGTCCCAAGTTTCAGGGACTTTGCAGATAGGTGGCTTCTTTTGGCTGCAATCATAGGGCAAGCCACCTGTCAATTAAAGTTAGGTTCCCTGGTCCCACCCCTTTTTGGGTTTTTGGAGAGAATAGGAGCCTTTTTGGGTTCAGTCCACACAGAGAAGCCTTTCATGCAGGACATAATACCAAGAGCTCCTGTAGAAAGCTTTGTCTTCTACGGCTTGGCCGGGGAGATACAGCCCCACAGCTTGGCCGGAAGATATACAGCCTTACAGCTCCTTTGCTGAGGGACTTCAATCAGCCATCACTGAAACCTGAACTCCTTTTTCCCTGGAAGTCTACAAAGCTCTGCTTGGTAAGGGTCGCTCGCGGAAGCCAGGCGCAGTTGGTACCGGGTGCAGGGGCTCCATGCCAACAGAGGCAAAGACAGACTGCCCAGATTAGAAGTTAAGGATCTCCCTATTAGCTAAAATACAGTTTATGAAGATAGTGCCTGTTCCCTGTGGACAAGATTGAGAGAGAGCCAATAGACTGTTAAGAAAGCTTTAAAGTACCTGTATGTTTTCATTAATAAAGAACATTGTTGAACCTTTAAGCAATCTAAAGACTCTGTTTTAAGGAAATCCAAGGGCCTTTAATCTGAGGCAGCCCCGGTGTCCCGTTGGGCACACAGAATTTATGTCCTGTCTACAGTCTTATGCACAGGCCCAGCATGCAACAGCACATATAGGACAACCATGTATTTTATTCATGGTTTTCCTGTGAATATTTGGTCTTAAAAGAAAATAGATCAATACAGTTTCTGGGTTGTTGTGAGTTTTCCGGGCTGTATAGCCATGTTCCAGAAGCATTATCTCCTGATGTTTTGCCCATATCTATGGCAGGCATCCTCAGAAGTTGTGAGGTACTTTTTTTTTTAAAAAAGTCTGTGGAAGTTCAACACTTTGGGAGGAAAGTGCAACTCTGACGTATATAGAGCTTCCCAATGCCATCATCATAAATGCATAAACTCAAATATCCCATTTGAAATTGCAATGAAAGCCCATCTTGAGTGGAGCCAATGGCAAGATCAGCACAGGACTACGAAGCAGATGTCCACGTTCCCATTCTGCAGCATGAACAGGAAAGAGGACAACTTGGCTTACCACATTTTGAGGCCAGGGAAGTAAGACATATTACAATCTAAAGAATCCAGTTCTGCTCCTTCTTAAGACCATTTGAAGGGAATGAGACAAGCATACTTTCAAAGTCCACAGTTCAGATGAGGCATGGGCAAAGTTCGGCCCTCCAGGTGTTAAAGACTTCAATTTTTTTTCACACAACAGCAATACGTGTGAAAAAGATCTTGGAGTCCTCATGGACAACAAGTTAAACTTGAGCCAACAATGTCATGCGGCAGCAAAAAAGCCAATGGGATTTTGGCCTGCATAAATAGGAGTATAGTGTCTACATCCAGGGAAGTCATGCTACCTCTCTATTCTGCCTTGGCCAACCCACACCTGGAATCACACAGTGTCCAATTCTGGGAACCACAATTGAAAGGAGATGTTGACAAGCTGGAATGTGTCCAGTGGAGGGTGACTAAAATGATCAAGAGTCTGGAGAACAAGCCTTATGAGGAGTGGCTTAAAGAGCTGTGCATGTTTAGCCTGAAGAAGAGAAGGCTGAGAGGAGACATGATGAGAGCCATGTATTAATATGTGAGGGAAAGTCATAGGGAGAGGGGAGCAAGGTTCTTTTCTGCTTCCCTGGAGACTAGAATGAAGAACAATGACTTCAAACTACATCAAAGGAGATTCCACCTGAACATTAGGAAGAACTTCCTAACTGTGAGAACTGTTCAGCAGTGGAACTATCTGATGGAGTGTGGTGGAGGCTCTTTCTTTGGAGGCTTTTAAGCAGAAGCTGGATGGTCATCTGTCGGGGGTGCTTTGAATGCAATTTTCCACTTCTTGGCAGGGGGTTGGACAGTATGGCTGAGAGGTCTCTTCTAGCTCTATGATTCTATTAACTCCCAGTAATCCCAGCCAGTTTACCAGCTGTTAGGGATCTTGGAAGTCGAAGTCCAAAATATCTGGAGGACCAAAGTTTGCCCATGCCTGGTCTAGATGTACCTAACTGTACCACTGAAAGTTGTCTGAGAGCAGGCACCATGACTCTGAAGGATGTGGGGAGAGGAAAGCAAGAATTAATGCCTGGATAAAGCAGCAATTATTGTCAAAATAGTCTTTCCCAGGCAACAGCCCTCCAGACATACTTGACTTCAATCTTCCTAATGTCACAGCTAACTGACTAGGGAATCTCTGAAAGTATATAATCACCTAACTACCGAAAAGGCACAAGTTACCACCTGATCTTGGAAGCTAATTGTGGTTAGTTCTGATTAGTAGTTGGATGGAAAACTACCAGGAAATACCGAGTGCTGTTGGCTTTATTTCAGAGGAAGGAACTGGCAAATATTCCTTGCCTAAGAAAACTTTGTGAAATTCATTTGGTTGCCATATTTTGACAGCTGTCTTGAAGACATGGACTCACACATAATCCAACACATCTAGATAGCAGCAGGTGAGGGAAGGTGCTGGCCATGGTGCATGTACATATGGTGTGTGTCCTATTTGGCCTTCTTCAAGAAGAAGACTGCCTTGAGGCAAAATTGAGATTCCTCCAGTAGAAATTTGCAATTAGTCTTAGCACTGATGGCAGACCTATCCGCCTACCACATGTCATTCACAAATTCCTACCAGAAACCAGATAATATGCAGCTCAAAAGAAATGTCAGAATGTAAGACAAAGGTGGGAAAACTCCGGCCTGTCCTCATGGGATCTCAAAGTGGCCATGTCCCCCTCACCATTAGACTATCACCAGTGGTTCCACAGCTTTTGCTCACCCACCTGCATCTAAAAATTTGGAATGTCTCTCCAAATGCTTAGTTATTTACAGTAAGAGCAAAAAACAAAGCTATACTGGTATTTTTGTGCTTGTGCTTCTGCCTGTGGAATCATCCATCAATATAACTCTCTGAAACTGAATTTGGGATAAAAAGAGATTCAACCCTTAAGCTAAATATATCGGCCACTTACACACAAGCTGTTATACAAATATTCACACAAATAACTCCAGGTGGAATAAAAAGAAACAAAGCATACAAACTCTTCATACATCTTTGTTTCACATTATGACTAACATGAAATTGGACGTTCTTACCAAAAGACAGCTGCAGCAACAGAAAGGTAGGCAACAACTTGGTGACTTTCATGGTGGCAGGGCTACCTGGTGAAGTGTCCTTCCTGGTGAAGTGTCCTTCCGTTCTTTTAAAGTGGCAGGCGGGTTTGGCGATTAAGAAAACACAATGCAAATTTTTTGGCTCAACACTTTGATTCCTGTTTTATTTTCACCCCAAGGTCAGACTGAAGGTGTCCTGTATGTGCCAAGTTCTCACCATTCCACACCTGGTTTAACCAGGTAGCCGTGCGGAGAGGGAAAATAGGATTGGACACAAAGCTACGTGGAACGAAATCAGGGTTGAACCCAAATGCAAACAGAAGCAGAGTCAATATCGTCTAGAAGAAAGTAGGATGGTTTGTGGTTTTACAACTAAACCAAATGACACAACTAATGGTATCTCCATTATTGGGTCTGCTTTTGAAGAACATTTCCAAAGTTCTCTTGGGGCCCTTCCACACAGCCCTATATCCCAGGATATCAAGGCAGAAAATCCCACAATATCTGCTTTGAACTGGGTTATGAGTCCACACTCAGATAATGTGGGATTTTCTGCCTTGATATTCTGGGATATAGGGCTGTGTGGAAGGGATCTTGGTGTACAATGTGCGGCAGACACAACGGACTTAAGTATCACGCTTGAAGAGTAGGTTTTTACAGAAATTATGGGTGGATTAGGGATGACATAGAGTGAGAAATTGGAAAAAGATCTTTAGAAAACATTGATAAATCTGGTGGTTATCTAAATTGAAAACAAAAAAAGACACATTGTAAGACATTAATACAACAACACAACACACAGTCCACAGGGGGCCATTTCACACAGTCCTATATCTCAGAATATCAACCAGTATCCACCTAATGTGTTTTATATTACTCCCTCTTTGGAGATTGCTGAAAACCCTTCCACACAGCCCTACATCCCAGAATATCAAGACAGAAAATCCCACATTATCTGAGTGTGGGTTATTCTGCCCTGATAGTCTGAGTTATATGGCTGTGTGGAAGGGCCCTAGGTCACATCCAGATGGAATGTGCCTGGGGTTGCAGTCTACTCACAAGAAGACCAGTCAGGCCGAAGAAGACCTGGGTGGAACTGCTCTGTTTTCTGGCCTCTTCCTCTACAACAGATTTGAACACCAGCACTATCTAAACAGCAGGAAATAGCAATTCTCTAGCATTTCAACAGATGATGATTATCAGTGAGCTATCTGACCTTATAAATCCTTTCTAGACCCAAGTTCTATAAGGAAAGTCAAGCATGAGTCGACTTAGATATACATTTATTCAGCAGCATCTTTACAGTGTGGAATCCTTGATTCTGGTTTTATACAAAAGACACAATGGGCTCATGTAAGGGAAAAGTACAATTCTTGTTTGTGTTGTTGATGATGATGGGTGCGTATTGTAAAATTGAGTGCATTTTTCTTCCTGGAGAGTTGAATTATACTTCCCCGTCCCTGTCCTCAGTTCCTATAATGAGTAATATACTTGGCTTACAATCCAACAATAATTTTGCTTCTTTTGACCTTAGGTCAAGATGACATTCAGGTTAAAAAGAAAAAGAAAGGTACCTAACATTCTTACTGAGTTAAATTGTGATTTGTTACGTGTTTCCTATTTCTTTTTAAACCCAAATCTCCAATGGTTGGATTTTAACTTGAAACTGAGGTGTGGGGAAGGAGGGTTGGCAGGCCAATGAACCTAAGAGATAGATGCATTTCACCCAGGAATTTAGGATATTTGAATCTGCCTAAGTACTTTCTATTTGCTTTATGCAGGAGGCAATCATGGAAGGTTGACCACATTCATGGGAATGTACAAAAATAGGAACAGCATATGAAGGTTTAGATACCATAACCATCTGGTTGGAGTCCCCAAGTGGTGCAGCAGGGGAAATCACTGAGCTGCTGAACTTGCTGACCAAAAGGTTGGCGGTTCGAATCCGGGGAGTAGGGTGAGCTGCTGCTGTTAGCCCCAGCTTCTGCCAACCTAGCAGTTCAAAAACATGCAAATGTGAGTAGATCAAGGCGGGAAGGTAACAAAACTCCATGCAGTCATGACAGCCGCATGACCTTAGAGGTGTCTACAGGCAACTCCGGCTCTTCAGCTTAGAAATGGAGATGAGCATCAACCCCCAGAGTCAGACACGACTGGACTTAATGTCAGGGGAAAACCTTTACCATTACCTAACCGTCTGGTTATATATAAAGAACTGGACTTACTAATAAAAATGAACTAGGTAACACTTCAGTTTGGTGCTTTCCATCTGATGCCCCCCAATCAGCAGACAAATGTGGAAGAGAACATGCAGAATTAATTACATCTAATTTATCACCTGCAATAATTCTTCTAATACTGATTGAGGTAGATTATATTATGGCAATATAAGGTATGCTACATTACAGTTTTATTACATGATTTATGCAATATTATGGCTATAGTATACAATGTAGCTATAATATTATATCTGAACAGCAATGTAACAAGGGATAAATTACTGTATATACTCAAGTATAAGCCTAATTTTCAACCCTTTTTAAGGCTGAAAAAGTCCTACACAGCAACTCAGCTATCCTTCTTCTCCTCCTCTCCTTCTCTCTTGGCACAGTGCGTGCCTTCCTCTCCTCCTTTCCTGGTGCCAGTCTTTCCCACTTTTTCTTATTCATACACACATACAGCATTTCCCCCAAAATGTATAGTTAAAATAAACTATGGTGATTATTTTAAGGATAGGTAAGCACATTGTGGACAGTCTTTATCTTAAATTACAGTTTTTATGTAAACATTCGAAAACATTTAACCTACTGATGCCTCAATTAATGTCATTTCATTGGTATCTATATTTATTTTGAAATTGACCAGTAGCGTTGTATTTCCCACCCTTGGCTTATACTCGAGTCAATAAGTTTTCCCAGTTCTTTGTGGTAAACTTAGGTGCTTCGGTTTATATTAGGGTCAGCTTATACTCGAATATATATGGGTAATCCCAGTTTAGGGTCCTACTGTAATTTTCAGTGACTTCTATAGTTTCAGAAGTGTGGTGTTTTCAAATGGCAGAGAAGGGATATTTCAGGGGGAACGTGATTATAATATTTTATAATGTTTTAATGTACTTAGTTTTGGTTATAATTTTAATTGTATATTATTGCCTAACTGTAAGCCACCTTGAGTCCCCTCTGGGGTAGAGAAGGGTGGGATATAAATATAGTAAATAAATAAATAAATACATGTTTGCTGTTTCTCGTACTTTGGTGAGGGTCCCGAGGTATCAGTAAGACAATAATCACATGAGGCTTGCAGCATGAATTATGAACACTTTAACAATGAATTGAAATACTCATCACTGCACTAGGAACTTCATTCCACGAGCATGAGGAAAGCAGAGCGAACTGTCTTACACCGTTGCTTACTTTCTTTCTCTGTCTTGTGGGATGGCCAGCTATCCCACATCCTTACTGTGTAGATGTGCTCCCCCTACCCGTCTCCCATTTTTCTTCCTTTGGAGATGAATAACATATGACTCTTGAAGACAGGTGTAGGGCTCTGTTTCCATGTGCTGTGGAAACTGAACCCCACGGAGTCTCACCAGAAATACCCTTACATCATGTGATGGCTTACGGGACTCCGATGGGGCCCTGTTTCCATGTACTCCAATGTGGTATGACAATGAAATATGACTTCATCAGAAGTTGTTTAGGGCTCTGTATTGTCGAAGGCTTTCATGTCTGGAATCACTAGGTTCTTGTGGGTTTTTTCAGGCTATATGGCCATGTTCTAGAGGCATTTTTCCTGACGTTTTGCCTGCATCTATGGCAAGCATCCTCAGAGGTAGTGAGGTTTGTTGGAATTAGGAAAATGGGTTTATATATCTATGGAATGACTGGGGTGGGGCAAAGGAGGAGACCATGAAAATGAACAAAATCTGGCTACCAGTATTAAAAAACTCTAAAATTACAACAGCAAAACAGCAGAGAGGAAACAACCAGGCACATCTTAACACCTCTCAACAAAAGATTCCTCCAGGCTCAGCCAGGACTTCAAATGTTAATGAAGGTGGTCAGCTGAAACATTCACACCTAGCTCCAGCAGAGAAGAGCTCTTTGCCCCACCCCAGTCATTCCACAGATATATAAACCCATTGTCCTAATTTCAACAGACCTCACTACCTCTGAGGATGCTTGCCATAGATGCAGGCGAAACGTCAGGAAAAATGCCTCTAGAACAGGCATGGGGAACCTTCGGCCCTCCAGGTGTGGTGGACTTCAACTCCCACAATTCCTTGAGGCTCGGCATTCGCCCCAAAGGCTTACCGAGCCTCAAGGAATTGTGGGAGTTGAAGTCCACCACACCTGGAGGGCCGAAGGTTCCTGACCCCTGCTCTAGAACATGGCCATATAGCCCGAACCCCCCCCCACAAGAACCTGTTTAGGGCTCTGTTTCCATGTTCTGTGAAAACTGAGGCCCATTGAGTCCCACCAGAAGTACCCTTACATCATGTGATGGCCTCTATGGGACTCCCATGGGGCTCTGTTTCCAAGTGCTTCAAGGTGATATGACAATGATATGTGACTTCATCAGGTGTTTAGGGCTCCATTTCCTTTGGAGCAGTGCAATTAGGCAAAATGGTGTCCTGAGATGGTTTTTAACCAACTTTTAATGTGAATATAAGTGATTTTAATGTTTGTATATATTTATGGTTTTATGTCCCGGCATTGAATGTTTGCCGTATATATGTTGTGCTCCGCTCTGAGTCCCCTGTGGGGTGAGAAGGGCGGAATATAAATGCTTTAAATAAACAAACAAATAAATACATTCTGATGAAGTCATATTTATTTATTTATTTATTTATTTATTTGCTGCATTTGTTGACCGCCGTTCTCAGCCCTAGGGCGACTCACGGCGGTGTACAACATATAAAAACAATTTACAATAAAGCAATATCACTAATACACAATAATATAATTACACTAAATGATCCGCTCCGTCATATCGTAGAATCATAACCAATCTCGTAAACCATATTCCGTTCCAGTTGTCGTTACCAGTTAATGTAGCACTCAGTTAAATGCCTTCTCAAATAGCCATGTCTTTAGGCTCTTACGGAAAGACATAAGGGAGGGCGCTTGTCTGATGTCAACAGGGAGGGCGTTCCACAGCCGGGGGGTTACCACCGAGAAGGCCCTCTCTCTCGTCCCCGCCAGATGTGCCTGTGAAGCAGGCGGGATCGAGAGAAGGGCCTCCCCAGACGATCTCAAGGCCCTCGTGGGCTCATAGGCCGAGATGCGGTCCACAAGGTATTTTGGGCCGGAACCGTTTAGGGCTTATGTCATTGTCATTGTCAAGCCACCTCAAAGCACTTAAAGTTATTTGTAGGCTGTATTTTTTCATAAATGGGAAACTCTTGTTCTTAGGCTTCAGAAAGCATCTCAAAGAGTTAAATGTCTTCTGTTGACTTTATCAATGTTTTCTAAAGATCTTCTTCCAATCCTGCCATAAGTTCAAAGAGCTTCTGCAGCAAGTTTGGGGACAGTGACATGTGACTGTGGTAGTCTTGAAGGCATCACTTTCAATTACTTCACTTTCCCATCTCCAGACTTGCTTGCTACTTCAAGCACGCAGCCCAAGAATACCTCTGGTTGCAAAGCAAGAACTTGCTTCCTGCTTTTGCCTTGTTTGCTTCTGCTTTTTAAAAAATTCAGATAACTGCCCAGTTAGTTGAATTAGGCACTGATAGCATAATTCAGGCACTGATAGGGATTTCCCACTCGTGATTGAGTATTTTCTTACTGTTTGCAATACTTCCTCTGTCTGTTTAGCAAAAAATAAAGTGTGGAGCCCCAAACAAGGTTTACCAATCAAAAGTACATTCCCTCTTTGCAGAATGCACAAAATAGGAAAAGGCTAGTAATTTCACAGTGCATCTTTACTTTTTTTTAATTGAAAACTTTTCCTTACTGTTTGCAACACTTGCTTGTCTGATTCATTCTAGGGCTAACCCAGCATAAGGCATGCCTAACTGGCCCTGGTTTATTGAATTAGTGTAGGTCTTCTCCTAGACAGTCATTTGGTGTGTTGTGTAAGAATGGTTCATAAGTGTACTTCTTTTGTTGTTTATAAATTACGTCCCTGATTTGGTACATGTGGAGAGAAGGAAAGCAACATATTCCATGCTTCCTCTTCATCCTGGAAAGAAGTGACGAGCGGAGTGCCGCAGGGTTCTGTCTTGGGCCCGGTTCTGTTCAACATCTTTATCAATGACTTAGATGAAGGATTAGAAGGCATGATCATCAAGTCTGCAGATGACATCAGATTGGGAGGGATAGCCAATATTTCAGAAGACAGGAGCAGAATTCAAAATGATCTTAACAGATTAGAGAGATGAATGGCCAAAACTAACAAAATGAAGTTCAACTGGGACAAATGCAAAATACCCCACTTAGGCAGAAAAAAATGAAATGCAGCGATACAGAGTGGGGACTCCTGGCTCAAGAGCACTACGTGTGAAAAAAGATCTTGGAGTCCTAGTGGAAAGGAAGGTGAACGTGAGCCAATGTAATGCGGCAGCTTAAAAAGCCAATGGGATTTTGGCTGCATATGTAGGAGTCTAGTGTCTAGATGCAGGGAAGTCAAGCTCCCCCTCTATTCTGCCTTGGTCAGACCACACCTGAAATACTGTATCCAGTTTTGGGCACCACAATTGCAGGGAGATATTGACAAGCTGGAATGTGTCCATATAAAGGCAACTAAAATGATCAAGGGTCTGGAGAACAATCCCCATGAGGAGTGGCTTAAAGAGCTGGGCATGTTTAACCTGAAGAAGAGAAGGCTGAGAGAAGACATGATGAAGGCCATGTATAAATATGTGAGGGGCAGAGGCGGCCCTAGATAATTTTCAATGGTAAGCAATCAGTATTTTGGCGCCCCTCCCAACCACTCACTAATATATATATTCTGTTCATCATGGGAGTTCTGTGTGCCATATTTGATTCGATTCCATCAGTGGTGGAGTTCAGAATGCTCTTTGATTGTAGGTGAACTATACATCCCAGTAACTACAACTCGCATATGTTAAGGTCTATTTCCCCCCAAGAGAGCCCCAAGAGCGCCCCTGGGCAAAATCAACTATACTGCAAATGCTTACATTGCATAATGAGTTGAGCTGCCCCTGGTGAGGGGGAGTCATAGGGAGGAGGGAGCAGACTTGTTTTCTGCCCTAGAGACTAGGACACGGAACAATGGCTTCAAACTACAGGAAAGGAGATTCCACCTGAACATGAGGAAGAACTTCCTGACTGTGAGAACTGTTCAGCAGTGGAACACTCTGCCCTGGGGTATGGTGGAGGTTCATTCTTTGGAGGCTTTTAAATAGAGGCTGGATGGCCATCTATTGGGGGTGCTTTGAATGTTATTTTCCTGGTTCTTGGCAGGGAGTTGGACTGGGTGGCACACAGAGTCTCTTCTAACTCTATGATTCTATATTTAAATGTTGAATTTAACACCAAGATACTTGTTTATAAAGCTATTGTCCTCCCAACCATTCGATACACCTGTGAGACGTGGACTGTTTACAGACGTCATATGCAACTCCTGGAGCAATTCCATCAGTGCTGCCTCTGGAAAATCCTGCAAATCTCTTGGGAAGACAAGCGGACAAATGTCAGCATGCTGGAAGAAGCAAAGACCACCAGCATTGAAGCGATGATCCTCCGCTATCAACTCCACTAGACTGGCCACATTGTCCAAATGCCCGACCACCGTCTCCCAAAGCAGTTGCTCTACTCCAAACTCAAGAACGGAAAACAGAATGTTGGTGGGCAGGAAAAGAGATTTAAAGATGGGCTTAAAGCCAACCTTAAAAACTCTGACATAGAGAACTGGGAAGCCCTGGCCCTTGAGCGCTCCAGCTGGAGGTCAGCTGTGACCAGCAGTGCTGTAGAATTTGAAGCGGCATGAATGAAGGGTGAAAGAGAGAAATGTGCCAAGAGGAAGGCGCATCATGCCAATCCCGACCGAGACCGCCTTCCACCTGGAAACCAATGCCCTCACTGCAGGAGAAGATGCGGATCAAGAATAGGGCTCCACAGTCACCTATGGACCCACCAGTACACTGACCTTGGAGGACTATCCTATTCGGATAATGAGAGATCACCTAAGTAAGTAAGTAACATCAATAAAACAGCCAAGAGGAATCAAGAGGTCCTAGCGGAAGGGCAAACTACAGGATGGTGCTTTTGACACGTGTGCATTTAGAAAAAGCACAGCATACAATCAGTGCTCACTACTAAGTGAAACAGGCAGTACAAAAATATTTGTCATCTTTGTATGATGTCAATAACCCCAACTGGGGAGCAGCAAAGAACTACAGCGCGGAGGACAATAGGGGATTAGAGCAATTACTATGATTATGCTTGCCTGTGGTTACACTCTGAAACAAAAACTAACAATAGTTATGATTGAGATTTTCTACAGATATGTATCTGTCATTAAGAACAGAGTCTCTTACAAGAGATGCTTGGGATAGCTACAGAGAATGAATTTCATTATTGGCCACTGTCTTGCATGTCACATCCAGAGGAGCAGAGCTTCAGAAGAGGACAATCCTTCTAACCAGCGGTTGATATCTGAGTTATCATCATCTGAAGATTTGTGTTGCTTTGGTTTCTGATTATTACTATGTATATTGTATTTTTGTTGTAAGCCACCCTGAGTCCCTTTTGGGAGAGGAGGCGGGATACAAATAAAACATTATTATTATTATCATCATCATCCTCCTCCTCCTCAGATCTTTCTGCCATGTGTTCTCTGCTCTTCATCACATTACTTCTCCCACATGCTGCTGGTAGGATGGCAAGGACAATGTGTGATTTGGACAGAACCTACACAGAGGGCTACTACCAAGATGGGGATCTTATTCTTGGTGGAGTGTTATCTCTGACTCAACAAGAGATTCCTAGCAAAAATTTTAAAGCTCGACCTAAGGAGATTTCCCCATACAACTCTGAAACAACGTAAGCTCCCTATTTCTTAGCGGACAAACTGAAAAGATGCCAAGAAAAATGGAAATATCCAAATTTGATGGCTTACCTTTTCTGCCAACAGCTCTCTGTACTTTTGACCAGCCAGCCATGGTCTACAGGGCAAAGCTGTGCCATAACAAATGAGTATCACTTATGGAAGGAGGTTCACTCTTAAATGCATTATTCTTATTTTTAATTGATATTGACCTTCCTTGAATTGCTCCCTTTTGTTTTGGATTTCAGTTGATCAAATGTGGAAGCCCAGGGTGCCTTAAACCTCTTTTTTCATCTTTTTCTGGCTGTTGGAGCAAATGTGGGTCATTGTGTGGAACTTTATACTCACTAGAAAGGGAAGTCCTGTAGTTGATGGTTTCTGATATTTGAAATACTATTACTTCAGAACCAGTTTAGATATAACTGTAAGACTTACTTAGGTGAGCCCTCGTAGCCCAAGGATGATGGACCTCCAAGTCTGGTGTCTTGGCGGTAGGTTCATAGGTGGCTGTGGAGCCCTATTCTTGATCCACTTGTTCTCCTGCAGTGAGAACATCAGTTTCCAGGTGGAAGGTGGTACCGGTCAGGCTTGGCTTGATGCACCTTCCTCTTGGCGCGTTTCTCCCTCTTCAAATTCTGCAGCACTGCTGGTCACAGCTGACCTCCCGTTAGAGTGCTTCCCATTTCTCAGTGTCTATGCCACAGTTTTAAGGTTGGCTTTAAGCCCATTTTAAATCTCTTTTCATGTCCACCAACTTTATGTTTCTAATTCTGTAAGAAGCTTGCCAATAAAGAGTTCATGTATGGAGTAGGGGTAGAGTTACACCACAAATGTAATGCAGCTTGACACCATTTTATGGCTCAAAGCTATAGGAGTTGTAGTTTCACAAGTTTTTAGCTGTTTCTACCAAAGAGTGCAAGTGTCTCAACCAAATTACAACCACTCAAATGTAGGGTGGGGCTACTTTTCTCTAATTTAAACTTAATTATCAATATATTATTATCATTTCATCAATACCAGGAAGCTATGTCTCCCTGTATGTTCTTTCTCCTCATTTCTTAATAAAGTTACTTATTGTCAACTCTTAGGGTGGAACCCTGTCATTCAGAAACTCTTGATAACAGTGTCATGTTGTCCTTTGTCTCAAACAGCAGATTGTTTGGGGCCAAATGTCATCTGAAGCTAATCCACCTTTCTAGGTAACTGAGGCATGGGAAATGTTTCCTCTGTTCTTTTCACACAGCCCAATGTCAAGGAGCTACCAGCAAGTCTTGGCACTTGTATTTGCTGTGGAGAAAATCAACAAAGATCCCAATTTCTTACCCAATATTTCTCTGGGATTCCGTATCTATGATAACTATTACAATGGAGGCCAAACCTATGAGAACGTCATTAGCCTTCTGTCTGAAAGGGACAAACTCACTCCAATTCTTCCTCCTCCCTATGGATATGGGTACTACTATGGTTATGGGTATCCATCTTACAACATGATGGGCACAGAGAATGAGGAGAAAGTCAAAATACTTCCCAACTACAATTGCCAAGGCCACAAGAAGATGGTGGCTGTCATTGGAGGGTTGACATCAGAGTTCTCCATGCAGATGGCCAACTTGCTGGGGATCTACAAGTTACCACAGGTAAGAGTTCAGTAAATGTAAATCCTGGCTTTTACTTTTCCATGTGGACTTTCATGGAGATGCTCTTAAAAGGGTCTTTCTGTGCCAAAGATGGGCAACCCCATAGGCTTCCAAATATTGTTGATAAAGTGTGGAAGGACCTTATCACATGGAGGTCCAGAAGCCAAGGGGTAGCTGGGGACAGTGGGGGAAATTGTGGGAAAGTGTTCCACTTCCCTTAGCATCGTGGGTCATTGGCTGCCATCCAACAATATTTCCCCACTGTCCCTGACTTCAGTCCATGCTGTCCTCAGCTTCTTCTATGAGGAGTCGGTTAGTCACCCGACTCCTCAAGGCTCTGTCTCTGCATTCTGCTGACACACTGCCAGCACAGACCTCCATTGGAAGTAGGCCTGCGTCATCAGATGGGCTCTGGCAGACTCCATCCTGGCAGCATCGCGGCAGTGTGCAGAGATGGGAAACCACCCATCTGATGAGATTGCAAGTTGCAGTCCAACATCTGAAAGGCTACATATTTCCCACTTCTGCTCTCCCAAATATCCATGGGTAGCTCTGATCCAAGCTATTTTGTTGCTTGCTATAAAGGATGAAATGGCAACACATGAAGTAGTAACATTTCCAAAAGATATGGCTTTTTTGAGCCAACAATGATACAGTGGCTAAAAGAGTCAATGGGATTTTGGCCTGCATAAATAGGAGTATAGTGTTTAGATCCAGTCATGCTACCCCTCTATTCTGCCTTGGTCAGACCAGACCTGGGTTACTGTGTTCGATTCTGGGCACCACAACTTAAGGGAGATGTTGACAAGCTCGAATGTGTCCAGAGGAGAGTGACTAAAATGATCAAGGATCTGGAGAACAAACTCTGTGAGGAGTGGCTCAAAGAACTGGACGTGTTTAGCCTGAAGAAGACGAAGCTGAGAGGAGACATGATGGCCATGTGAGGGGAAGTCATAGGAAGTAGGGAGCAAGCTTGTTTTCTGCTGCCCTGGAGACTGGGATGCGGAACAATGGCTTCAAACTACAGGAAAGGATATTCCACCTGAACATGAGGAAGAACTTCCTGACTGTGAGAACTTTTCAGCAGTGGAACTCTCTGCCCTGGAGTGTGGTGGAGGCTCCTTCTTTGAAGGCTTTTAAGCAGAGGCTGGATGGCCATATGTCAGGGGTGCTTTGAATGCGATTTTGCTGCTTCTTGGCAGGGGGTTGGACTAGATGGCCCACAAGGTCTCTTCCAAATCTATGATTCTATTATTCTATTCTATATCTCAGCAGTATATTGCACTTCAAGCAACTGGATATCCTCTCTATCTGGTTATCAGAAACTGAATAGCCACAGTTTGGGAACAGTGGTGAAAATATATGCCCATGACACAATCACGCCACCACGTGGCTCCACTCAACATCATGGCAGCAGAGCTAGTTACTTACTGCTCCACTTCAACAGTGGAATAAAGCACTTTTAGGAATCTGTTCATGGATTTCCCTCCTGGATTAAAAGCTATCTCCAAACAAGGGACTACCTGTCAGAGTGCTTTGATTCTGTTTTCCCTGCATGGAAGCAGGTTGGACTGCATGCCCCTCGTGGTCTCTTCCAACTCTGTGCTTCCATTATTATATGATGGAGACCCCAGTGGCACAATTGTGCCAGCAAGACTGAAGACTGGCAGGTCGCAGGTTTGAATCCAGGGAGAGTGCGGATGAACTCCCTCTGTCAGCTCCAGCTCCTCATGCCGGGACATGAGAGAAGTCTCCCACAAGGATGGTGAAACATCAAAACATCCTGGCATCCCCTGAGCAATTTCCTTGCAGACGGCCAATTCTCTCACACTAGAAGCAACTTGCAGTTTCTCAAGTCGCTCCTGACACACACAAAAAAGATTGCAACCCCAGTGTGCCATGATGTTGTGCAATAAGCAGCGCAGTCACATACTATTAAATAGCCACAAATGCCCAACAAAATTTTGTAAGTCCTCTCTCATTTTTAATCGGTAATTATCCCTTCTTTAATTCTTACTGCATTGACTATGTAACAACATTGGGGAATTGTGTCTGTTTTCACAGGTTAGTTACGGCACATATAATCCTGTTTTAGGCAACAACATTGAATCCCCTGGTTTGTATCAGATACATTCAAGTGATGATCTCCAGCATGTGGGTATTGTCCAGTTGCTCCTTTACCTTGACTGGTTATGGATTGGTCTTGTTGCTCCAAAATATGGCACTAGTGAGAACGTCCTCCTTAACCTACAAGATGAAATGCAGAAGAATGGGATTTGTTGGGAATTCACACTATTGTACCAACCCTATGCATTTTTTTACCTTGAACTGCAACAGAGAAGAGAAGAGTTGTCATGGTCTTCAAGCAAGATAGTGTTTATGCATGGTGATGCCAAGTTCCTTTCAATTATATTCGACCTCATTAGTGGGATATTGACAGGGAAAGTGTGGTTGACCACAGCAAAGTGGGATTCTGATCTGCATATAAACACAAAATCATTCTCCGGGGCTTTGTCCTTTGGTTCCCATCAAAAAGAGATTCCAGGATTCCAGTTTTTTCTCCAGTCTGTAACTCTGAACAAATATCCCAATGACATTTTCATTAAGAATTTCTGGAGCCAAGAATTTCATTGCAACTTGCCTCCTCCTCGTTCGCGGCCACCAATGCTCGGAGTCAGGCAATGTACTGGGCAGGAAAAGCTGGACGGCCCATATGTCTCCCATTTTGAGATGAACATGAGTCCCCAGAGTTACAGTATCTGCAAAGCGGTCTTTGAAGTGGCCAAAGCACTGCACAAACTAACTCTTGACAGATTGGAACACAAACAAAAGAAAAATAATCTAGGGCTTGGAAAGATCCCTCTCTGGCAGGTAATTTGAGTTTTCTTGACTTTTGACCTTGTTATATGGTGTTGTCGGAGTTGTGTGTTGTTGCTCCGTGTTGTCAGGCAGTGTGGGGAACTTGGCACCCCATGTCCCACATCACCCACCTTGTCACCAAGCTGATCCCATAGAGGAAAACGTGGAGAATGTGTGGTTCCCCCATTTCTTGTAATGACAGCATGGGATAGAATCATAGAATCATAGAGTTGGAAGAGACCTCGTAGGCCATCCAGTCCAACCACCTGCCAAGAAGCAGGAAAATCACATTCAAAGCACCTCTGACAGATGGCAATCCAGCTTCTGTTTAAAAGCCTCCTAAGAAAGAGCCTCCACCAAACTCCGGGGCAGAGAGTTCCACTGCTGAACAGTCAGGAAGTTCTTAATATTCAGATGGAATCTCTTTTCCTGAAGTTTGAAGCCATTGTTCCACGTCCTAGTCTCCAGGGAAGCAGAAAACAAGCTTACTCCCTCCTCCCTATGACTTCCTCTCACACACATATACATGGCTATCATGACTCCTCTCGGCCTTCTCTTCTTCAGGGTAAACATGCCCAGCTCTTTAAACCGCTCCTCATAGGACTTGTTGTCCAGACCCTTGATCATTTTAGTTGCACTCCATTTTAGATGCCTCCCATGTTGCCATAGCAGTGGCATGCACCAGCTCCGTCCTCCTTCACCTACAGAGCTGTACCAGCATCATTTGATAGGATCAAGTGGGCTCTGTGGGTGACCTGGGCTAAACCATTTCACCAAATTTAGCCCCTTTGTGATGAGGTAATCACACAAAGTGCCATTTCACAACAGGTACGCAATTACTAATAATTGCTACATATCAACATGAACACCCCCAATATAGCATCACTCTCCATTCATGCCATTTGCTGATTGATACTCCCACAGTCATACCACATATCCTCATAACTCTCCCTTCCCATACTTTTGCTGCTTGATATTTTTTTTTGTTATTACTTTTGGTTTTTATGTTTGTTTATTTTGATCGGTTGCTGTCGGTAAATATTATGTTATTGCTGCATATGTTTCTATTTCGGTGACTACCATGAAATATACCTGGTGTGGATGTTGATGATTCTGTTCATGATTTCTAATGAAGAAAAGGTTTCTCAACTAATTTTTAAAATTAATTTAATCATAGATTCCATTTATTTATTTATCCTGTCAGAAGTGAGTTGAGGGTGCAGTCTATATGTATTTAAAAACACAAAATTTAAAAACTTGACATTATGCTAAATGCCCTTTGACCAGAAGCTGGCCACTTGGAGTGCCTCTGGTGTCTGTGAGAAGGTCCTCCATTGTGCATGTGGCAAGCCTCAGGTTGCATTGCAGTAGGTGGTCTGTGATTTGCTCTTCTCCACACTCACATGTCGTGGACTCCACTTTGTAGCCCCATTTCTTAAGGTTGCCTGTGTATCTCATGGTTCCAGAGCTCAGCCTGTTCAGCACCTTCCAGGTGGCCCAATCATCTGTGTGCCCAGGAGGGAGTTTCTCATCCGGTCTCAGCAACTGATTAAGGTGCTGGGTTTCAACCTGCCACTTTTGGATTCTTGCTTGCTGAGGTGTTTCTGCAAGTATCTTTCTTGATCTTAGGAAGCTGTTTCTTGATTTAAGCCATTGACATGCTGGTTGATATCCGAACAGAGGATGGGCCAGAAATGTCACTGCTTTGGTCCTTTCATTACTGGCTACTACTTCCAAATGGATGTCAGGTGGGGCAATATTGGCTGAACAGTATAATTTCTCAAGTGGTGTAGGGTGTAGACATCCTGTCATAATGTAGCATGTCTCATTAAGAGATACATACACTGTTTTAGAGTGGTGAGATGTGTTCCACACTGGGTATGTGTACCCAGCAGCAGAGTAGCAAAATGCAAGGGCAGATGTCTTCACTGTGTCTGGTTGTGTTCCCCAGGTTATGCCAGTCAGCTTTCATAGGATAATTTCTATCACCCCCTTTTGCTTGATATTCAAGCAGTGCTTCTTGTAGGTCAGAGCACGGTCCAGGGTAACTCCTGGGTATTTGGGTGTGCTGCAGTGCACCAGTGGGATGCTATTAGTTAAACAATATTACACACATTTGGAGAAAAGTAGCCCCCAATCCACAAAACTCAAATAGATGATAATATGCTTCTCAGGAAGCATCCTAAGACTTCAGCCATATATATATATATATATATATATATATATATATATATATATATATATGAATAATATATAAATTATTAATATATATAATATATATAATATATGAAATGGTAATCATATCTACTCTCTCTTTTGTGCAGTATCACCACTATCTTGAAAAAGTACTTTTCAATAACAGGGTTGCAGAGGATTCCTTTTTTTATGGGGCTGGAGACACAAATACCTATGAGATTTTAAATTGGATTTTGCTCCCCAATCATTCCTTAGTCAGCATAAGAGTTGGGGAGGTAAACCTTCATCATGCAGCAAACCATTGTGTCACCATCCAAGAAGAGATGACTCTATGGAATGTAAAATTTGCCCAGGTAAGGTGCATACAAGGCAGTCCCGTCCAGAAGGTATTTTATTTTGATGATTTAAAACTAGTGTACTGAATATATATATATACACACACACACACACGCATATATATTGTGTCAGAAGTGACTTGAGAAACTACAAGTCATTTCTGGTGTGAGAGAATTGGCTGTCTGCAGAAACACTGTCCAGGGGATGCCCGGATGTGTTACCATACTGTGGGAGGCTTCTCTCATGTCCTCGCATGGGGAACTGGAGCTGACAGACAGGAGCTCACCCCATCTCGCAGATTCGAACCGCCAGCCTTCAGGTCAGCAGTTCAGTCAGCATGAGGGTTTAACCCATTGCACCACTGCTGCTCTACTAAATATATAAGGATGGTTCTTGTGGTTCTATACAATAATAAAAGGTTATATGCCAGCACTAAAAATAATAGATTATTCAAAACAATTAGTGTGATAAAAGACTAGGCTATCAATCTGCCAAAACAATAACATAATGTGAAAGACATGTAGCAATGAGAAAAAAAAATTCACCAGCATATAAAATTTATTAACATGCGATCTAACTGGTGCCAGGTAAATTGTTGAAGCATATAAGACGTCAGTTAGTGTGTGTGTGTCAACTGTAAAATAAGATGCAAGAAGCTGATTGGCTGGACAACACCCGAGGAGATAGCTGAGCCTAGGACTTTTGGATACTGTTACATTTATCAGGCTTGAGCTGTGCATGTGCTTGCAGAGAAACAGGAGACAAGCAAACAGAGTTTGGAGTGTACTCTTGCTTCATGAGCTGCTAAAGGAGATTATCCACATGGACAAAGAAAGAGCATTTTACGTCTCTCATAAAAGGACACGTGAGTCGATGCAACTGATAGCATGATTGTAAATATGTTGTTCTGAATTAATATATTCTATATTAATGGTCAGATAGGTAATAAAGGTGTTTTATGATTAAAAACATATTCTGTAATAAACTTTAAATTTCTCCTCCTTGCTTCCTCATAGCCACCTAATTCTAAGTGCAGCGATAACTGTCCCCCTGGATTACGGAAAGTCCTTCTTGATGACAAACCCAGTTGTTGCTTCCATTGCACTGAATGTCCCAATGGGGAAATCTCCAACCAAACAGGTAGGCAGGATGAGAAAAGCCCACATTGTTTTCCTAACCTAATGTATGGATGGTGCAAATGTTTCAGCCAAAGTTAACCTATAAAACCTGAAAAGTAATAGGGTGAACTGATTTCCTTCTTTCAGATATGGACCATTGTGTGGCGTGTGAAGAACATCTCTATGCAAATGAAGCAAGAAATACATGTATCACCAAAAACATCATCTACCTGTCCTATGGAGAACCTTTGGGAATTATTTCAGCTTCCACTTCTCTTTCTTTCTCAGTTTTTGCTGCCCTGGTGCTAGGAACTTTTATTAAGTTCAGAGGGCATCCTATAGTCAAAGCCAATAACCGTCATCTCAGTTATATTCTCTTATCCACTCTGATACTCTGTTTCCTCTGTTGCTTGCTCTTCATCGGACGCCCAAGGAAAATGACTTGCCTTTTTCGGCAAGCAGTCTTTGGGATCATTTTCTCTGCCTCTCTTGCTACAGTTTTGGCCAAAACCATCACGGTGGTTCTGGCTTTCAAGGCCACAAAGCCAGGCAGCGGTGCACGAAAATGGCTGAGACCTAGACTTGCATATTTCTTTATAATGGTCTGTTCTCTCATTCCGACTGCCATTTGCATGGTTTGGTTGGGAACCTCCCCTCCATTCCCAGATGCTGATTTCTATTCAGAGCTTGGACACATCATCCTGGAGTGCAATGAGGGCTCACCCGCTGCACTCTACTCCATTCTGGGCTACATGGGCCTCTTGGCTTTGGTGAGCTTCATTGTGGCTTTCCTTGCCAGGAAGCTGCCTGATGTGTTCAATGAAGCCAAGTTCATAACTTTCAGCATGCTGCTTTTCTGCACTGTCTGGGTATCCTTCATCCCAGCCTATCTCAGCACAAAGGGGAAATATATGGTGACTGTAGAGATTTTCTCAATTTTGGCCTCTAGCGCTGGGTTACTTGGCTGCATCTTTCTACCTAAGTGTTATGTCATTCTACTGCATCTAGATAAGAACCAAAAAGTGCAAATAAGCAACAGATATTTCCACCGATAATAAAGGGACAGGAAGCATAGACTATAACAACAACAATAAAGACTCTGGCACAAACCAGTAAAGGTGGTCCCAGTGGTGATCGGTACACTGGGTGCCGTGCCTAAAGACCTTGGCCTGTACTTAAACATCATTGACGCTGACAAAATTACCATCTGTCATCTGCAAAAGGCCACCTTTATGGGCATCTGCAAGCATTATTTTCCGATACATCACAGTCCTAGACACTTGGGAAGTGTCCAACATGTGATCCAATACAACAGCCAGGATAGTGACCTTGTTTGCTGTGGACTAATCTTGTTGTGTTTATAATAATAATAATAATAACAACAACAACAACAACAACAACAACAACAATTCTGGCAGCCCAAGAACAAGCCATTAGAACCAATGCCATCAAAGCCAAAGTCAAATACAGATCCCAAGTGTAGACTCTGCAAGGAAGCAGATGAAACAATAGATGACATCCTCAGCTGCTGCCATAAAATTGCGCAGACAGACTACAAGCAGAGGCATAACACCGTTGCTCAGATGATTCATTGGAATTTGTGCCACAAATACCATCTGTCTGCGACAAAGAACCTGTGGGATCACAAGCCAGAAAAAATTACAGAGAATGAACACGCCAAACTCCTCTGGGACTTCCGGATTCAGACAGACAGAGTTATGGAGCATAATACCCCTGACCTCACGATCGTGTTAAAAAACAAAATGTGGATTGTTGATGTTGCAATCCCAGGTGACAGCAGGATTAAAGAGAAACAACTGGAAAAACTGACATATGAGGATTTAAAGATCGAACTGCAAAGACTATGGCACAAACCAGTAAAGATGATCCCAGTGGTGATCGGCACACTGAGTGCAGTGTCTAAAGACCTTGGCCTGCACTTAAACACCATCAGCACTGACAAAATTGCCAGCTGCCAGCTGCAAAAGGCCACCCTACTGGGATCTGCACGCATTATTCGCCAATACATCACACAGTCCTAGACACTTGGGAAGTGTCCAACGTGTGATCCAATACAACAGCCAGGATAGTGACCTTGTTTGCTGTGGACTAATCTTGTTGTGTTTCTAATAATAATAATAATAATAATAATAATAATAATAATAATAATATATTTCTAGATCACCCTCTCTGCCTGAAGGAACTCAGGATGGTTCACACATACGAAATGGCAAGCATTCAATGCCTCAGGTGGGTACAAACATATCAATTTTTTTTCCGTGTCTGGAGCAACTTGAGAAACTGCAAGTCGCTGCTGGTGTGAGAAAATGGCCGTCTGCAAGGACGTTGCCCAGAGGATGGCCGGATGTTTTGATGTTTTATCATCCTTGTGGGAGGCTAATCCTATGTCCCCGCATGGGGAGCTGGAGCTGACCGAAGGAGCTCATCTGTGCTCTCCCCAGATTCGAACCTCCGACCTGTCAATCTTCAGATGGCACAAGCGTTTAACCCATTGCACCACTAGGCGCTCCATAACAAAATAATACACTATAAAGCAACAGTAATAACAGTGAGCTTACGACAAAGAATTTAGCGTTGTGATGAAAAAATAAAACAAAACAATCCCATAAGACATAGTTAACTAAAGCATAAGGAAACATTACAACAAATATCCCAAAAGCAATTTAAAATACAGTTATGTGAAAAATGGCTGGCGCCATTAGAAATGTAACATGGCAGTCATATAGTACAAGTGGGACCTGCCAGCATTCCAGGTAGTTAAAGTGTCTTAGTCCTCCTCCTCTCCATACACTAAAGTGCATAGGTGTGTTTTAGAAGTCTCTTAAAGGAAAGGAGGATGGGGGCTGTTTTTACTTCTTTAGGGAATAGGTACTGCTCCGGCAGTAAAGTAACGGCGCTCCATGCAGTAATGCCAGCCACATGACCTTGGAGGTGTCTATGGACAACGCTGGCTCTTCGGCTTAGAAATGGAGATGAGCACCACACCCCCAGGGTCAGACACGACTGGACTTAATGTCAGGGGAAAACCTTTACCTTTACTTATCACAACTTATCATCCTACAGGCTTGGCTACATATTACAAACTCACTACTGAGAAACTTATCCCATAGATCAGCCCAATTTCATGTCAAGTTTTTACTAGGAGACCATTTCCCCGATGTGACCTTGGCTGTTGCCAAGTTTCTCTCTGAAGTAGCCAAGATAAGACAACTTCCTATATTAGACACAGGCTGAAACTTGTCCAGTGTGTCCTTACCCTTGTTCGTTTGCATCTTGTATTGCATGTCCTCCTATGTTTAATTAGTTTTATCAGTTTATTATTCTGTTTGTATTTGTGCACCTTTTACCACTGAGCCAATTGAGTCTTTGGGATGTAATAAAGTTTTGATTGATTGATAGTTCTGGCATTACCTCCATTTTAAAAAACCATGGATCTCATGGATTTGGGTCTAACTGAGAGTCTCTCTTGTTGGATCCAGGAATCTTTAACAGGCGCCTGGTGCCGGCTTTGATCTCATGGAACCAGCCCTGGCTCTTTAATCAGCACTACTCCATGCCAGTGCTTGTTTCATAGACCCTTGGTATGGTGAGAGGTCTCTCTAGAGACCAACTAACTCAAATAAAACTTATCCTATGATACTACAATGAATCTCTCTTCAAGGACTTCATAACACCTTCCTTCCCTGATTCTACTCTATGTCTCAATTTCTCTCTTTTCCAATGCTGATATGCACATGGCTCACGGGCCAGGTAATAGAAAAGAAAAAGGAAATAACCCTTCCAACCCTCTCATGCATGACCACCGTGCAGTCATTTTGACCACCCCAGACCCTTGCTTCTCTCCTGGCTATGAATTGTGCTTGATTTCATCTTATGTTATTTTATTTCTTTTTATTCCTGTAAATATTTATTTATATAAATAAAAATGTAATGTTCGTTTGTGGGATTAACAGAACTCAAAAACTACTGGGCGAATTGACACCAAATTTGGACACAAGACACCTCTCAAGCCAACGAGTGACCAGCACTCATAAAACACTGAAAAACACAGCAGAAGGGACTTAAAAACAAAACAACAACAACATTACAATGCATGCGCAAAACCACATATATATACACAAACACACATATATGCATATATACACACAAAACACATACACAGAAAGGATGAAGGAAGGAAGAGAAGGAGGGATGGAAGGAGAGCAGGAAGGAAAGAAGGGGGTAGAGAAGGAAGGAGGGAGAAAAGAAGGGAAAGAAGGAGGGAAGGAAAGAAGGAAGGAAAGAAAGAAAGGTAGAGAAGGAAGGAGGGAGAGAAAGAGGAAGAGAAAGAGGGAGAGAAGAAGGGAAAGAAGGAGGGAAGGAGAGAAGAAAGGAAAAAAGAAGGGTAGAGAAGGAAGGGGGAGAGAAGGAGGGAGAGAAAGAGGGAAGGAGATAAAGAAGGAAAGACAGAAGGGTAAAGAAGGAAGGCAGGAGAGAATGAAATAAAAAAGTGAAAGAGGGTAGGAAGGAGAGAAGGAATGAAAGAGAGAAAGAGGGAGGGAAGGAAGGAAAGAGACAAGACAGGATGGAACCAAAGAACAAAGGAAGCGAGAAAAGAAACAGGAAGAGAAGGAAGAAAGAAGAAGGGAAAGAAAAAGAGGGAAGGAAGGAAGGAGAGAAAGAAAGAAGGAGAGAAAGAGGGAGGGAAGGTTGGCCACAGCAACGCGTGCCAGGTACAGCTAGTATATAAATAAAAGTGTAATGTTAGTTTGTTGGATTAACATAACTCAAAAACCACTGGGCAAATTGACATCAAATTTGGACACAATACAGCTATCAGGCCAATGAATGACCACCACTCATAAAATATTGAAAAACACAGTGGAAGGGACTTAAAACCCAAAAAAGCAAAAAGATGCTACAGCGCATGCGCAAAAACGACTTCCCCAGCAAAAAAATTAAACAAAAAAACACACCCACACACACACAATAGCATATCCACACTCTCTTCTGGACTATAGCTCCCAGCATCCCCTAGACCAGGACCTTTAGGAGAGGAGGATGATCCAAATGCACTGTTTCCAAGATGCAAGCTTTTTTTCTCCTTGGATTTCTTTGAGAGCGTCCCAATCCCTGCATATTTCCAATTTCCTATTCCTGACGGCAACTCCCAGCAATCCTCCAGATAGATAGATTACATAGAGATAGATAGGTAGGTAGGTAGATGGATCAGGAGGACTGCTGGGAGTTGCAGTCCAAGAATAGATAGAGAAGGAAGAACAGGGAGAAAGAGGAAGGGAAAGAAAAGGTCGGGGGGGGGGGAGGAAGGGAATAGAAGGAAGGAAGGAGAAAAGGAAAGGAAAAAAAGGAAGGAAGGAAGGAGAGAAAGAAAGAAGAAGAGAAAGAGGGAGGGAAGGTTGGCCACAGCAACGCGTGGGGGGTACAACTAGTATTAAATAAAGGGCAAACTTCAATTAACTATTTTAACCTCTGACAGACTCTTGGGCACAGTCAACAATCCTGGAATTTCCTCCAACATCTCGAGCCAATGTTGCAGCAAGGACGATTATCATCAGGACATTATCTTCCTGCAACTCAGCATATGCTCTTATGGCGGTCATCCAGGTTCCACTTCCAGTGAGACCCAAGACATCAGACAGACAAAGACATGGACAAAAGAAATATGATTGTTCTACTAGACCAACAGACATCTGGAAACACACTCTTTGTTTATTCAGTCTGGGAATGTACATAAGGAATTGTCACCAATAGTCCCAACACCTTGTCTCCAAAATTCCATCTTGAGCTCCCAGAAATGGGTACAGCTTCTGGAAGTCCTCTCCACCCCAAGAGATGCATCAACAGATGATTGGAAGCCCCAGGACTTCCCCACCCAGCTGGCAGGGGATTCCCAGCCACATTATTGGGGCTCGGACCAATCACAGTGCAAGCTCACCTAAACCTGACCCTCAGCCAATCAGGTATGGAGGAGGTGCCAGCTGACTTCTTGTGCTAAGCCAATCAGGAGCAAGGAGAGGGAATTTCAAAACTAGACAATGTCGATGCATGGGATTTCTTTTGTATAAAACTGACTGCATATCCCATATTATTTATGCTTGTACATTTATGCATCCATTGCAGTACATTGCATCCCTTCTGCAGATTGAATAAAGCCTCTGTCGTTTGCCTTCACCTGGTGGGTCCTAGTCTCCCCCTAGAAAATTGGCAGTTAGCAGATCTCACCAGGTAATGGGCCCCCATTATCTGTGACCCTTAAAAAACTAAATTTCAGCTTCAAATCTTGATGATTATGAAGGGACCCAGGGGCATGTACAAACAGTTCTGGGGACATGAATTACAAACATCTGACTTACATGCAACTCATAGTTTAAAGGGGAGGGGATGAGACAACAGGAAGTGAGAGGAAATCTACCCCTATCAAGGGAATTCACTCCTGAAAGAGTAATCATGGGGAAAGGGTGTTTCCCTCGAAGCTTTATCACCAATTCTTGTGTCCATAGCAAATCAACATTTTATAAATTACAGGCAGCAAAATAAATGTTCAAAGGTGTTAACCCTTCCCTATGCTATCCAATTTTTAAAAAGTCTGAAGATACACTTAAAATGTACCTATTCTGGCTTGCATACAAATTAAATGTAAGAATAAACCTATAGAACCTATTTTGTCTGTAACTTGGGGAATTCTGTATATTTACTATTCAATCTTAATCCACTTCCATCAAGGAGACAAAATAAAGTATCACTCATTTAAAAACAAAACAAAAAAAACATTGGAAACTGTTGTGGTTCAGCCTGCTGATGAAGATGAGAGATTTGGTGGTGTAGGGCCTGATGGTTCTGTGGGTGTAAACAATAGAGAGCAAGGATTCTATGGGTGCCCAGACAGAGGGGGTCTTAAAGCGAGATGGTTCTCCAGATGAACCATCTCTTAAAGCGAGATGGTTCTCCAGATGGTTCTCCAGATGGGTTTTGGAACAAGATGCTGTGGCTAAGGAGAGGATAGCATTAGACAGAGATACCAGGCTGCTTCTGAGGGGGTAGAAATTCAGGTGCAAGAAAAACCATGGGAAAGAGAGGCAGAAGCTGGTCTCTCAAGGTCAAAGAAATGTGTTCATGTTTTGCAGCCCATAAATTAGGGAGAGGGCTGTTGGGAGTTTAGATGAAGCAACATTGTCGCTACTGGAGCGAGAAACTCTTCTCTTTGTATTGTCGAAGGCTTTCATGGCCGGAATCACTCAGTTCTTGTGGGTTTTTTCGGGCTATATGGCCATGTTCTAGAGGCATTTCTCCTGACGTTTCGCCTGCATCTATGGCAAGCATCTTCAGAGGTCTGCTGGAGCTGGGAAAAAGGGGTTTATATATCTGTGGAATGACCAGGGTGAGACAAAAGGCTTTTGTAAGTTGGGCTAGGTGTGAATCTTTTCAACTGACCACCTTGATTAGCATACAATGGGCTGACAGTGCCTGGAGCAAACTCTTCTTGAAAGGTGATTAGATGTCCCTGCCTGTTTTTCTCTCTGCTGTTTTAATTTTAGAGTTTTTTAACACTGGTAGCCAGATTTTGTTCATTTTCATGGTTTCTTCCTTTCTGTTGAAATTGTCCACATGCTTGTGGATTTCAATGGCTTCTCTGTGTAGTCTGACATGGTGGTTGTGAGAGTGGTCCAGCATTTTTGTGTTCTCAAATAAAATGCTGTGTCCAGGTTGGTTAGGTACTCTGCTATGGCTGACTTCTCTGGACGAAGTAGTCTGCAGTGCCTTTCATGTTCCTGGATTCTTGTTTGGGCGCTGCGTTTGGTGGTCCCTATGTAGACTTGTCCACAGCTGCATGGTATACGGTAGACTCCTGCAGAGGTGAGAGGATCCCTCTTGTCCTTTGCTGAACGTAGCATTTGTTGGATTTTCCTGGTGGGTTTGTAGATTGTTTGTATGTTGTGTTTCCTCATCAGCTTCCCTATGCGATCAGTGGTTCCCTTGATGTATGGCAGGAACACTTTTCCTCTGGGTGGATCTTCATCTTTACTCTTGTGGCTAGTTCTTGGTCTTGCAGCTCTTCTGATGTCTGAGGTGGAGTATCCACAGGCCAATGGATAAGGCTCTCCAGAACTGTAGTCTTAAAAACCAATACAGTTATACCCTATCGGGTGTGGTCCAAGATTGCTGGTTGACCTACATTACCAGCTGCCCAAAATAATTACCATCATAAGGTTTTTCTTCAACACACACACAAACTTGCTCCTGCTACAACTTACTGTAACATGTTTTAACCCTTATTTTTTGGATTTATATATTGCTTTTGGGAATTGCTATCTTTATTAACACTTTGATTTTTACCCTATTATTTTATTAAGGTGCCTTTGGCCCCTTCTTATATGAGTTTTATCAATAAACTGTTTATTATCACATCTGGTTTCCTGGCGAGTGCTGTGAGCAAGGTGAATTCCTGCTGAGGTGCAACAGAAACAATGACAAAGACCAGACTCAGCATCAAAAAAGAATGAATGCCTGGTGCCTTGGAGTCATAAAGAGACAGAGGGATTCAGGAATCACACAGCATGCATTTACTTCTTGCAGATGGGCAAATCCATGGACAAACACCCACATGTTTGTCCATGTCAATAACCCCTGGGAGATAAAAGTTCAGAACGAAACCTCTGAAATCAACATCTGCCAGGGGACCAGTGCAATCATTATTATTATTCTTTGTCCATGTGCTTGGGGCAATGTTGTGCAACCACCTGAAAAATAAGCAGGAAAACAGAGCAGTTAGGACATCCTTTAGGTGCATAGGTGTTCTCCGATCTGAGTTCCATTTAAGGAATTGGGGAAAGTACTTTGGTTAATTAGATAGGTCTCAAAGTACAAGTACTCTGGTTCATTTCTTTTCTTCAGACTTCCACAACATTGAAAATGAGAATTCATCTGAATAGAAGATGATACCTGAGCTGTCATCATTGGAAGATGCTCCTGCCATGCTCTTCCTGGTTTTTATCATATTGCTTCTACCTCATGTGGCAGGCAAGGAGGCAACATCTCTTTGTCATCTGGAGAGATCCTATGCAGAAGGTTACTACCAAGATGGGGATCTTATTCTTGGAGGAGTGTTGTCGCTGTCTCAGCAAATTTTTCCTAGAACTAATTATAAAGATCATCCTAAGAAGGTTTTGCCTAACACGGTTAAAACATTGTAAGTATTTTGTTTCTTCTGTACATAAAATGGAAGGATAAAGAGAGATGGGATGGTGCCTGTTGACAGCAGGTTGTTCAAACTAGAAAATGTGCATAGGATTAGATTTGTTCTTAAGGTTTTCTTTGTCCAGGCTGTGGATGATTGAAACCGATTAACAACCCTGGATACAAAGAGAGGTGTAGGGCAGCCAAAATGAATCTGGTAGAAACAACAATTTCAGCATGTGTTGCATGTTAATGGCTGCTTCTCCTTTGAAAATTCAGTATTCAATACTGCCATTAAAAAGTGTAGGACAGCCTCTAATTTGCATTCTGGAAATGTTACTGGAGTGCTTGGGAACTATGTGAAGAACTACTAGAAGTGTTTCTCAAACTTCCTAATACAGCTCCTTATGTTGTGGTGACCCTCAACCATAAAATTATTTTTGTTGCTACTTCACAACTGTAGTTTTGCTACTGTTATGATATCTAATATGTAGGACAAATTTGGCACGGGTATCCAATACGCCCAAATTTGAATACTGGTGGGATTGGGGGGGGGGGGGTTGATTTTCTCATTTGGGAGCTGTAGTTGGGGGGATTTATAGTTCATTTACAACCAAAGAGCATTCTAAACTCCAGCAATGATGGAATTGAGCCAAACTTCGCACACAGAACTCCCATGACCAACACTGAAAACACTGGAATGGTCTGGTGGTGGTGAGTTTGGAGCTGTAGTTCATCTACATCCAGAGAGCACTGTAGATTCAAACAATGATGGATCCGGACCAAACTTGACACAAATCCACAATATGCCCAAATCAGTGGAATTTGGGAAAACAGACCTTGACATTTGGGAGTTGTAGTTGCTGGGATTTAAAGTTCACCTACAATCAAAGAGCATTCTGAACCCCACCAATGATAGAAGTGAGCCAAACTTCCCACACAGGACCCACATGACCAACAGAAAATACTGTGTTTTCTGATGGTCTTTGGTGACCCCTCTGACACTCACTTGCAACCCCACCAGGGGTCCCGACCCCCCACGTTGAGAAACTCTGATCAAGGTGGCCAATTGAAACCTTCACACCTAGCTCAGACAGACAAAAGTTCTTTCTCCCACACTGGACATTCCACAGATATATAAATCTTACTTGCATAGTTTCCAACAGACCTCACAACCTCTGAGGGTGCCTGCCATAGATGTGGATGAAACATCAGGAGAGAATGCTTCTGCAACAAGGCCATACAGCCCGGAAAACTGGCAGCAACCCAGTACTATTTCATCTTTTGATCCAAGTGGTGGAATGACCGGGAACAGTTCTGACTAAAGCATTTTCACTGTGTGTTGTACTGGGTAGTTTTTCATTGCAGAAATGTTTTGCTGTTCTCCCAACAGACTAATGTCAAAGAACTACCAGCAAGTCTTGGCACTTGTATTTGCTGTGGAGAAAATCAACAAGGATCCCCATTTCTTACCCAACATTTCACTGGGATTCCGCCTCTATGACAACAATTATAATGGAGGCCAAACCTATGAGAATGTTATTAGTCTTCTGTCTGAAAGGGACAAGCTCACTCTGATTCCTCCTCCTCTCTATGGATATGAGTCCTACTATGGTTATGGGCAGCCTTCTTATAACATGATGGGCACAGAGGATGCAGAGAAGGTCACAATATATCCCAACTACAATTGCCAAGGCCACAAGAAGATGGTGGCTGTCATTGGGGGGCTGACATCAGAGTCATCTGTGCAGATGGCCAACATGCTGGAGGTCTACAAGTTACCACAGGTAAGAGTTCAGTAAATGTAAATCTCTGTTTAAATGATTCCAAGTGGACTTTCATGGAGATACTTTTAAAGGCGTCTCTTTATGCCAAAGATGGGCAACCCATAGAATTCCAGATATTGTTGATTGAGAGTGGAAGTTGCAGTCCCACATCGGAAAGCATACATGTTACCCACTTTTGCTCTGCCATATATCCCTAAGCAATTTTGATCCAAGCTATTTTCCTAATTTCTATATGCAGCGACTCCTTAATACAGCTCCTCATGTTGTGGTGACCCCCAACCATAACATTATTTTTATTGCTACTTCATAACTCAAATTTGGCACTGTTATGAATCGTAATGTAAATATCTGATATGCAGGATGTATTTCTAGTACCCAATACACCCAAATTTGAATACTGGTACGGTTGGGGGGAGGGATTGATTTTTGTCATTGGGAGCTGTAGCTGGGATTTATAGTTAACCTACAATCAAAGAGCTTCCCAAATTTCACCAATGATGGAATTGAACCAATCTTGATACACAGAACTCCCATGACCAACAGAAAATACTGGCAGTGTGGACTCAGATAATCCAGTCAAAGAAGATATTGTGGATTATCTGCCTTGATATCCTGGGTTATATGGCCCTTAGATGATTACACTGCAGAAGGCCTTTTTGGGATGGCTTCTGGGTTCTTGGATTTCCTACCACAAAAAAAGAAATTAACTCTGTCTTTTGTTTCTTTGGACCAACTAAGGTATTTCAATTCAGTAAAGTTTGTGGCTTTTAAAATAAACTTTTTACTGGTGGGTAGCATCTGATGACTTTTATTTGTGTATTTTGAATTGCTTTATTTTTATTACCTAAGCATTTTATTGTTGGTAGTTTTTTTAGTGCTATTTATAGTGGTCTCGTGATAGGTAAATAAATGCTCCACACAGCTGCTGAAAATACAAAATAGGGGTAAGTAGATTTTTCAACTCTAGTGTGATGAAAATTTCTCTCTGTTTCACAAGGTCTTACAATTACTTCCTTATGCAAAAACTATAGGTATAGCTTTCTAATCTATTGTCGCTTGTAAAATCTCAGACTTTTGGAGCAAGCTCTGGAAATCCTGTGATCTGCAATTCCTCTGAATGCACTTATTAAGAGCTTAGCACAGCGGGTTAAACCACCAGCTACAGAAAATCTTGCTGACTGGAAGGTTGGCAGTTCAAGCCATGGGTTGGGGTGAGTTCCCACCGCCAGCCCCATCTTCTGCTTTCCTAGTTATTCAAAACCAGCAATATGAGTAGATAAACAGGTATCTCTTTGGTGGGGAGGTAAAAGGCGCCCCTAAAAACATGCCGGCAATTCGATCAGGAAGGCGTCCGTGGACAACAGGCTCCTTGGCATGGAAAAATGGAACAATAGCACATCTCCATGGCAAAGTCGAGCACAGCCTCCAGATGCTGAGATGAAAAAGAGGGAAGCCTTGCCTCTGTCTATGTACTGTCTGTCTTTGTTACTTGTATAACGACATTGCATACTTGCCATGTATATTCTGTAATTTGCTCTGAATCCCCTCAGGGAGATAAAGCAGAATATAAATAAAGTATATTATTATTGTTTTGTTATTATTATTATTATTATTATTATTATTATTAATTACATTTATATCTCACCTTTCCTTTTATGCTCCTGTATGGTAGCCACAAGTCTCCTTCCTTTACTATTATTCTGAAAACAACTCTGTGAAGCACATCAGATGGAGAGTGTGTGGCTGTACATGGTTCAATGGAGACTATTGTACTCCACCTCCTGGCCTAAAACCTAACCACAACTGGCTCTCTTGCTGAATTCTTGTTATAGTAATTTTGTTAAAGTATCTGAGAACTCTGTGTTTTCACAGATCAGTTATGGCTCCTCTGACCCTGTCTTAGGTGATCGAATCAAATTCCCCTCCATGTATCAGATATATCCAAGTGATCATCTTCAGCTTGAAGGTGTCATTCAATTGCTTCTCCACTTTGGTTGGACTTGGATTGGACTTATGGTTGCTATATATGGCAGAAGTGAGAACTTTATCCATAATCTGGAAGATGAAATGCAGAAGAGTGGGGTCTGTCATGAATACGTAATTTTGTTCCGGGACCAGTTTAAATTTCTAATGGAATTGATGCAGAGAGAAAAAGAGTTGAGGAAGTCCTCAAGCAAAGTTGTCTTTGTCTATGGCGACAGCAAATTCCTCACCATCATACACAAACATTCTCACATCATATTGGCAGGAAAAGTGTGGCTAACCATGTCTAAATGGGAAAATGATATGTCTATCGATACAAAACCGTTCCCTGGTGCTTTGTCCTTTGGCTCTCAAAAGAAAGAGATTCCAGGATTCCAGTTTTTTCTGCAGTCTGTGACTCCGAATAAATATCCCAATGACATTTTCATTAAGAATTTCTGGAGTCAAGAATTTAATTGCAACTTGCCTCCTCCCTATTCACAGTTTAGGATATTTGGAGCTAAGTCGTGTACTGGAGAAGAGAAGCTGGATGTATCCCACTTTGAGGTTAACATGATCCCTCTGAGCTATAGTATCTGCAAAGCTGTGTTTGGGGTGGCTAAAGCATTGCACAATCTATCTGAAGGCAGGTCAGAGCATAAAAAAAGGAGACATAGCCTCAGACGTGGAAACATCCCTCACTGGCAGGTGAGTGCATTCTCTGCGACAATACCACTGTACAACAAAAAAAGAGGACCCCTATCCCTGAAGCCAGGGAGCCAGTGTGTTGAGGGATCTAGCACAGGGGTCCTCAAACTATGGCCCGGGGGGCGGATACAGCCCTCCGAGGTAATTTACCCGGCCCTCGCTCAGGGTCAACCTAAGTCTGAAATGATTTGAAAACACACAATAAAAACAACAACAATCCCATCTCATCGCCCAAAAGCAGGCCCATACTTATACTTGTTAAAATTGTACTTCATTTTAATTATTGTATTGTTTTTAAGTGTGCATAGGAATTCATTCCTGCTTTTTTCAAATTATAATCCGGCCCTCCAACAGTTTGAGGGACTGTGACCTGGCCCTCTGCTTAAAAAGTTTGTGGATCCCTGATCTAACAGTTTGTAGACACAGGAAATTTTATTTATTTTGAAGCATTTTACCCCTTCCTTTGTGGGGGAAAAGGATTCCAGAATCTTTGACATGTAACAGCAATAAGAAACAAGACAGTCCTTGCCCTAAGATAGTGGTTCCCAATCTGTGGTCCGCAAGAACGAAAATATGGTCCATGGCCTCACCATTACTACACCATTGCCTCAAAACCACACAGCAACGAGAGTGACTAGTCTTACAAAAACTTCTTATAAGAGTTCATCACACTAGAGAAAAAAGTCCATTTAAAATCTGGTTTCTGCCTTCTGCAGAATTCTGGGGTTTGTAGTTTAATTAGGCTGTTAAAGGCCCCTCCCTAAACTACTAACCCCAGAATTCTGCAGGAGGCAGAAGTGGGATTTTAAGTGAATTTTTCTCTCTAGTGTGATGAGGTCCATAGTACCGAGGTAATGGGGATGTCAGGAGGGGAGAGGCTGACTATCCACAAAAGATTACTACTATCACATCAGTTCCAGATGATTAAAAACGGTTTTCTGCGGGCAAGCAGATGGTGACTACTGGATGGCATGGATTCTGTATCGGAAACTAGAGCTGATGTCGTTTATCCAAAGCAATTTTCTGAATCAGCACCCCAAATAACCAGAGTGAATCTAAAGTTGACCAAAAACTGATTCGTAACCCTTTTGGTACTAATGTTGGAGAGTGGTCCCTGGTCAAAGTGGTCCTTGGTCAAGTCATTCCTGTTAAAAAAAAGGTGGGAACCACTGCCCCAAAAGACGTAGTACAGAACAAAAAAAGAGGCAGATAAGCAAAATCTGATATCCACGTTTTATAATTATTCTTTTTGGGATCTAGCCACATTTATCTTCATTTATTTCATTAGACTCCTGAAACTGTATCATATCTATAAACTTGCTGAGACTGCAAGAGTTTTTCTATGATTTTTATTTTTTGGAGGGAAAGAAATTATTTTCCACCTTTTAGTATTTCTATAAAAATGTCAAGGTGAAACGTTAAGACAATTTGCTTAATATGCTGGATTTTCCACAATATATTTTCCCCTACTTTTTTGCTATTGCTCTAAGTCAGTGTTTCTCAACCTTCCTAATGCCATGACCCCGTAATATAGTTCCACATGTTGTGGTGACCCCCAACCATAAAATTATTTTCATTGCTACTTCATAACTTTAATTTTGCTACTATTAGAAATCATAATGTAAATATCTGATATACCTCCACATTTGAACACTGGTGGGGTTGGGAGGGGGGATTGATTTTGTCATTTGGGCGTTGTAGTTGCTGAGATTTATAGTTAACCTAAAATCAAAGAGTATTCTGAACTCCATCAACGATGGAACTGAACCAAACTTGGCACACAGAGCTCCCATGACCAACAGAAAATACTGGAAAGGTTTGGTGGGCACTGACTTTGAATTTTGGAGTTGTAGTTCACCTACATCCAGATAGCACTGTGGACTCAAACAATGATGGATCTGGACCAAAATTGGCAGAAATACTCAACATGCCCAAATGTGAACACTGGTGGAGTTTGGGAGAAATAGACCTTGGCATTTGGGACTTGTAGTTGCTGGGATTTATAGCTTACTTACAATCACAGCAGGAGGAGGGCTTTTGGCGGGAGGATTCGTCATCTGTTTTCAAAAAGGAAGAGAAGGACAGACAAGAGAGATCTTCAGCCTTCTCTGCCAAAGAGGTTCCTAAGACCATCAGAAATATGTGTTTTCTGATGGTCTTTGGCGACCCCTCTGAAACCCTTCTCATCCCCCACCCCAGGGGTCCCAACCCCCAGGTTGAAAAACGCTGCTCTAAGTCTTCAACCAAAAACTCTGTTTTGGTTATTTCAACAAGGGTGGCATGACTGAATTCTTTAAATATCTACAAAGAAGTCACAGAAAGGAGGGCATACATTCTCTGCTGCTCCAATGGTTAAGAGAAGGTATAACGATTTTTAGTTACACAAAAGTATATTTTGATTGAAGTTTAGAAGGAACATATTGGTGGTAAGAGCAGTTCCACAATGGAGCCAATTGACTAGAGAGATGCTTGGTTCTCTTCTCCTGGATGTCTTCAAAACGGTTCTGGGCGGCTACCAGACAGTGAAACTCTAGAAGGATCTCTTCATCCAGAAAGATGTGGGATTTGAGAACCTAAGAGCTTTCTTCCAACCAAAAGTTGATGATGGCTTATGTTGGAGCATGTAAAAATCAGTTGGCGAGTGTGTTAACTGAAAAATGCAAAGCTCAAAGCTGGCTGGTTGGGCCATGTTGAGAAGCTAGCTGAGCGTAGGAATTTTGGCAACAGTTACATGAGTAAGTTTTCTGTGCAGGAGCTTGCCAAGACAGTTTGTATTTTTGCTTTTTGGCTGCTGAAAAAAGATCCTTGGACACCTAAGGACCATTTGAATCTCTCTCAAAGGATATTGTATGAGTCAAAGCAACTGTTCTCATGACTGTATATATGTTGCTCTGCATAACAAAGAGTAAACACCTTATTCTTTACTGATCATCTGCGTGGCATATTTTTTCTCTAGCAAGACAGTGTGCGGATTGCTAAAGATGTGAACTATGCATGATTTTCGTTTTGCCACAGTTTAGTCATTACAGCATGCTCTCACATTCTCTGTTGTATTCAGCTCCACAGTGTCCTTAAGAAAACACATTTCAACAACAGTGCTATTGAGGATGCCTTTTTAAATGGGACTGGAGAATTGGCAATGTATGATATTTTAAATTGGATCCAGCTTGATAATGGCTCCTTGGTCAGTGTGAACGTTGGGGAAGTCACTCTCCATTCCACAAAAAACTATAGTATCGCCATTAATAAAAATATGACTTTATGGAATGGCAAATTCATCCAGGTGAGATGTTTCCAAGAAAATGGGTCTAAGAGTGGGGAACAATGTTAAAGTGATTAAAATAATATTAGATACACAAATATATAAACATTATTGGATTTAAAAATCCTCTACCAGCAGGACACACAATGTGGTGATACAAATAAGTTAAATTTCTCTAGGAAATAAAATATTTTGAGTTGACACTGGAAAGTACAGTATACAGCAGTGGTAGCCAAAATGTATAGCTAAAGAAGGAATTCCAAATTGCAAATGCGATAAAAAGGGCTTCTCTATTGTGCCTTCATAAGAACTTCTCTTATCAAAACCACTCAGAAAAAAAGTGTTGGTCCGGGAGCAGTTTTAATGTTAAAGATTTATTTATTTTGTGTCAAAATCATTGCATACAGAAGCATAAAACTGATAAAAATAGAAGGAGCACAAGTGGTTAAATAATTTTTGACCAAAACTGGGCAACAGCAACCGCATTATCTGCAGCTTTAAACAATTCTCCCTTTGTACATGAGGCAGGGGATTGTGGACAACCATTCAGGTGTGGGGTTGTTTGTTCTGCCCCATAGCCGCACAAAGTGGAGGATTCCTCTAGGTAGTGCCATTTTGCCAGGTTGTTTTTTGATCTGCCCACTATACTTCTGAGTCTGTTCAGGAACTTCCAATTTGCTCATTCTTGGTTTGCCCTTGGAGACAGACCCTTGCGAGGAGCCATCCAATTGGGATTTCTTGGTTTAGCTGCCCAGAGGGATGCTCTTGCTGTTGCTGGGAGTACGTTAAGAGGAGTGGTGGTTCTTATGAAGCATTTCCTTGATTTGAGTCTACTGGGAAGAGGCTGATAGCCATGCAGTGGATGGCTTTCACAGTGTTCAACCTTATTTCTCTCACAGTTAGCAGCAACTTCCCATCAGAGGTGGGGGACAATGTCAGCTAGCTTGTAGAGTCTATCAACAGGTGTAGGTTTGAAACATCCTGTTTTTATTCTGCATGTTTTGTTCAGTGCTATGTTCACCTGCTTTGTCTGGACAGACTTGTGTCAAACAAGGCAGCCATACTTAGCATTTGAGCAAGACCAGGCCAGGGTGATGTTCTTATTAATTTTGGTTCCGCGTCCTATGTGGTGCCAGTAAGTTTCCACAGGATGTTATTTATTTACTATTTATTTACTACACTTTTATCTCGCCCTTTTCAGCCCGAAGGCGACTCAGGGCGGCAAACAGACTGGCAATATTAGATGCCAAACACACATAAATACATCATTTAAAACAGGTTAAATCACATAATAAAATTCATAATAAAACAATGTATTGTCGAAGGCTTTCATGGCCGGAATCACTGGGTTGTTGTAGGTTTTTCGTCAGGAGAGAATGCCTCTAGATCATGGCCATATAGCCTGGAAAATCTACAACAACCCATAATAAAACAGTTTAAAACTAAAAAAAAAAAAATCAATGATTTTCGGGTTAAAATCCATGTCCATTTGCATCATTAAGCCATTCCATATTCATTCACAATACTGGGTTATCTGGTAATTGTTATCTGGTTATTGTGCTTGGTGTTCATGCAGTGTTCCCTAAATGTTCATGCTTGATCTAAGGTGACACCACGATATTTAGGATGGTAACAATGTTCAAGCTCTTGACTTTCCCAGGTAACTTTCAATTTCCTGTTGGCTTCACGGTTCCATAGGTGGAAAGCACACCCTTGTGTCTTGGCAAGGCTAGGCTTCAGCTGGTTATCTTTCTAGTAGCTGAAGAGGAGGCTCTTTCTGGGGAAAGATTGAAGATTGAGTAAATACAGTAGGGCATCCCCGTTTCTTGTAAACGGCTAATCTTTCTAAACCCAAAAGCATTGCTTTTAAACATGTTAAGGATGAAAAGCATTGTTTATATATTTTTGATAACTTGTTAATATTGAATCTGTATAGCCACCTCATTCTGTGTGCAGCAATAAATGCTTACCTGGATTCCACAAGATGCCTTTGAAGGCCAACCCCAAGTGTTGCTTCCAGTGTACTGAATGCCCTAAAGGAGCAATATCCAACCAGTCAGGTAGGCATTGCCAGAGAGTGTTACAATTGGACTTGGTCCCCATGTAAGCTGCCCCGAGTCCCTTCAGGGGGATGGTGGTGGGATACAAAAATAGTTATTATTATTGTTGTTATTATAATTCCCACAGGCTAACATTACAAAGAAGACATGACACTGTTTCATACATAGATGTGATATGTGATTGTGAATATCTCAGCCAAGGGAAATGTGCAAAGACAAAAGGTCAAACAGGCATGTAGCCGGGGGAGGGGGGGGGAGGGTCTTCAGCCCCCCCCCCCAATTCTCAGGGTGGTCCGCGAGAATGCCTTACTGGTACATTATTTAAACTGTTATGTTTATTCATATCATGATCTGATCACTATGATCAATTTATCCCATATGCATGGGGGTATTGGGATAATGATGCAAAAGATCCTGGCTACAGGCCTGGGTCAAATGTTATCTGATTTGTTTCTTTTAGATATGGATTTCTGTATGAAGTGCAAAGAGGACTTCTATCCAAACAAAGCAAGAAATAAGTGTATACTCAAAAGCATCACTTTTCTATCCTACACAGAACCTTTGGGAATAGTTTCAGTGTCTGTTGCTCTATATTCCTTCCTCCTTTCTGCCCTGGTACTTGCAATGTTCATTAAGCACAGGGATTCTGCCATAGTCAAAGCCAACAATCGACATCTCAGCTATATCCTCCTCTCTTCCCTCATGCTGTGTTTCCTCTGTTCTTTGCTCTTCATTGGTCAACCAAGGAAAATGACCTGCCTTCTTCGACAGACAGCCTTTGGGATCATTTTCTCTGTCTCTCTTGCTACCATCTTGGCCAAAACCATTACCGTGGTTCTGGCCTTCAAGGCCACAAAACCAGGCAGCGGTACACGGAAATGGCTGAGACCTAGACTTTCATATTTCTTTATAATGGTCTGTTCTCTTATTCAGACTGTCATTTGCATGGTCTGGCTGGGAACCTCCCCTCCATTCCCAGATGCTGATTTCTACTCAGAGCCTGGACACATCATCCTGGAGTGCAATGAAAGCTCACCTGCTGCACTCTACTCCATTCTGGGCTACATGGGTCTCTTGGCTTTGGTGAGCTTCATTGTGGCTTTCCTTGCCAGGAAGCTCCCTGACAGGTTCAATGAAGCCAAGTTCATCACTTTCAGCATGTTGGTTTTCTGCATTGTCTGGATGGCCTTCATCCCAACGTACCTCAGCACTAAGGGGAAATATATGGTGGCTGTGGAGATCTTCTCTATTTTGACCTCTGGAGTTGGGTTACTTGGCTGCATCTTTCTACCTAAGTCTTATGTCATTCTACTGCATCTAGATAGGAACCAAAAAGTGCAAATAACTAGCAAATATTTCCACAAATAATAAAGAGAAATGGATCTGAAACATTCTGATTTAGCAATGAAGTTCAAGTGGGGAAGGAGGTTCAAATAATGTGTATTGTTAAGTTACATTCAAATCTTGACAGTTATGGTGGTGAAGCTTTTAAAATGTTCTCTGTATTTTTTTCAAATTCTTCAAAATGTGTTTCAGTGTTTTATTGCTGTTGAGACTTCTTCTGCACATTTAATTGAATTAAAATATGGATCTCTTGCTATAAGTGAATGAAATGTCATAACCGTTTCTCACTGCAGCTCAATGTGGGAGCAAAACATTGACATGATAGGTCATGATATCTCATTTTCCCTTTCCCACTCTCATTTCATTGACTAGGAGCCCCCGGTGGTGCAATGGGTTAAACCAGGGGTTCTCAAACTAAGGCCTGTGGGCCAGATGTGGCCCTCCAAGGTTATTTATTTATTTATTTACCATATTTACATACCGCCCCTCTCATCCCGAAGGTGACTCGAGGTGCTTTACAGTTGGCAGTAAATGCCCCCAAACAACATAAAATACAGTTTAAAACATTACATATAAAATAAACCTTATAATAACAATAAACCAATAAAAGCCATAAAACACAAGTCCTCAGCGTCTCATCACTAAAGTCATTTTCCGTCCCATTGTCCAATCATTCCGTGGATCTCAATTAGTCTGTTACACCATGACTGCAAATGCCTGCTCAAACAGGCAGGTTTTGACTCTCTTTCAAAATGTTAGGAGGGAGGGGGTGTTCCATAGCTGAGGGGCCACTGCTGAGAAGGCCCTGTCTTTCATTCCCGCCAATCGCATCTCCGAAGGGGGAGGGACTGCGAGCAGGGCCTTTCCAGATGATCTTAAGCGCCTAGATAGTTCATAGGGAGAGATGCGTTCGGACAGGTAAACTGGGCGGCCCCTGGTCTAAACTTTAGACTTAAGGTTAACCTAAGTCTGAAACAACTTCAAGTCACATAACAACAACAACAACAATAATCTGAATTAACTTGACTATCTTATCAGCCAAAAGCAAGCCCACCATTCCCAATAATGTACTTTTATGTTGGTAAAAATTGTTCATCATTTCACATACTGTATTGTCATCTCATGTTTTTTGCAGTGCATACAATATATCTGCAGTGTGCATAGGAATTTGTCCATGTTTTTCTCAAAATATAGTCCGGCCCTCCAACAGTGTGAAGGTCAGTGAACTGGCCCTCTGCTTTAAAAGTTTGAGGATCACCGGGTTAAACCCTTGTACCAGCAGGGCCACAGACTGACAGATTAGAGGTTCGAATCTGGGAGAGTGTGGATGAGCTCCCTCTGTAAGCTCCAGGTCCCCATGCGGGGACATGAGAGAAGCCTCCTACAAGAAACATCAAAACATCCAGGCATTCCCTGGGCAATGTCCTTGCAGTCGGCCAATTCTCTCACACCAGAAGCAACTTGCAGTTTCTCAAGTCGCTCCTGACATGGAAAAAAACCCCTTAATTGATTGTTCAAAACTGACAAAATAATTTGTTACTTTTATGGATAGAAATTCTTTTCCTAGTTTTGAATTTAATAAAAAATCAATCTTTTTTCTTGCAATCACACAAATCAGATATATTGTTGTTCTTGTTAACCAGGAATTGGTTCCTAAAAAAATATTTTAAAATTCAAATGGTCCAGAAAATCTTCTGAAACTTTGCTGAATATGTGTTTTTGTGCATTGGCATGTCTTTGTCCCTGGCAGTTCAAAGACATACCTAGGTACATCAGTTTAACAACTGAGAGCCCTAGTTTCCTTGTATGAATGCTGGTGAAAATCACATTTCAAAAGGTTGTGACTTCTTTTTTTGTATATATGTTTTATTTTATTAGAAATACAAAAGGGGGCGGGTAAGGTGGTATGGGGATATGTGGATATAGGAAAGGGGGGAGTAGGAAAAAAAGGAGAGGTACCTTCTACAGGTAAAGTGGGAGAACAATAATATGATAGAAAAGTAGGAAAATAAGAGAAAAATAAAAGCAAAGAAAGAAAAAAATAAAAAAGATTAAAAAAATTACAAAAAAAGATTTCTGGTGACTTTCTTCTAGTTCATTGTGGCTTATGTTTATCTGTGTGAAAATGTTCTGTGTTGAGGGTAAAAAGTAAAAATAAATGAATTAGATGTTCAATAAAATAGATCTATCTTCTTGTTTTTCCATCAAAAAGAAAAGAAGTAGTGTCTTTTAATATTTTGTTTATTGTCCTTTTTTTCATATTCCTCAAATTTGGACCAGTCTGTGTGCCTGATCGGGTTTCCTGAATTTTTCTTTAATAAAAAAGTTAATTTAAAGGCAAATATATTTTAAGGGAGAGTATATGTTTTTGGCAATGGAAGGAACACTTCTGAAACTCTGCTGAATATGTATTTTGTTGTATATGTATTTTGTGCATTGGCATGTCTTTGTCCCTGGCAGTTCAAAGACATACCTAGGTACATACCTAGAATGGGGGAGGCCTGGCTCGAGAGCAGTACGCATGAAAAAGATCTTGGAGTCCTCATGGACAACAAGTTAAACATGAGCCAACAATGTGATGTGGCGGCAAAAGAAGCCAATGGGATTTTGGCCTGCATCAATAGGAGCATAGTGTCTAGATCTAAGGAAGTAATGCTACCCCTCTATTCCGCTTTGCTTAGACCACACCTGGAATATTGTGTCCAATTCTGGGCACCACAATTCAAGAGAGATATTGACAAGCTGGAATGTGTCCAGAGGAGGGCGACTAAAATGATCAAGGGTCTGGAGAACAAGCCCTATGAGGAGCGGCTTAAGGAGCTGGGCATGTTTAGCCTGAAGAAGAGAAGGCTGAGAGGAGATATGATAGCCATGTATAAATATGTGAGAGGAAGCCACAGGGAGGAGGGAGCAAGCTTGTTTACTGCTTCCTTGGAGACTAGGACACGGAACAATGGCTTCAAACTACAAGAGAGGAAATTCCATCTGAACACGAGGAAGAACTTCCTGACTGTGAGAGCCGTTCAGCAGTGGAACTCACTGCCCCAGAGTGTGGTGGAGGCTCCTTCTTTAGAAGCTTTTAAACAGAGACTGGATGGCCATCTGTCAGGGGTGATTTGAATGCAATATTCCTGCTTCTTGGCAGGGGGTTGGATGGGATGGCCCATGAGGTCTCTTCCAACTCTTTGATTCTATGATTCTATGATTCTACATCAGTTTAACAACTGAGAGACCTAGTTGCCTTGCATGAATGCTGGTGAACATCACGTTTCAAAAGGTTGTGACTTCTAACAAGGCCATACTTTTCCAGTGACCAGTGGTTTTTCCAAAAAGCTGATGAATCTCATTTCCCAGATGGTTATGGAAATTCACATTTTCCAAAAGATTCTGTATGTTACTCTGTTTGTTAGGGAGAGTGTGAGGGATCTATTCGTTAAGACCTGAAAACACGATAAAGAAACAGAAGGACCAGTCTCAAAAAACCCCCTAAAGCCTGGTGCCTTAGAGACACATGGAGTCAGGGATTCAGGAATTACAAATTATGCAGTTACTTCTACCAGGTGGCAAAGCAAAAAACACTAACATGTTTGTCCATTTTGCATCAATAACTCCAGGCAGGGAACAGCTCAGATTGAAATCACTGGAGTTAGCATCTGCCAAGGGACAGGTGGAATGAGTATGATCATCCTTTGTCCATGCACTTGGGGCAATTTATTCTATCAGCACCTTAAAAAACAATTGGGAATCTCATAAACACACCAGTGCCACTCAAATCTGGGTTCCACAGAAGGGATTAGGTGAATTAGGTCTCAATGTGTCATTACTGTGGTGCCTCGGACAGGAGTAAAACACTGAAAAGGAGAATCCAACTGAGGAGGAGATGAAATCTGAGTTGCAGCCATTGGAGATGCTTTTGCCATGCTCTTCCTGGTTTTCATCATATTGCTTCTACCTCGTGTGGCAGGGACATCTCTTTGTCAACTGAAGAGATCCTATGCAGAGGGTTACTACAAAGATGGGGATCTTATTATTGGTGGAGTGCTGTCTTTGACTCAGCAAATTATTCTAAGAAAAGATTATAAAGTACGTCCTGAGGAGGTTTATCCGTACACAGTGCAAACAGAGTAAGTATTCAATTTCTTATGAGTTGGTAGGAGAACTAAATCTTCTGACAGCACAAAAGGAAGTCTGAAGCAGGGATTCAAGAATCCAACTTTTGGCACTTTGATTCCTGTAACATCATCCCTCTGAGCTTTTAACTTGGTGGCCAGACCAGATTTTAGACCTTCTATAGGAGTGTTTCTCAACCTTCCTAAGGCCGCGACCCCTTAACACAGTTCCTCATGTTGTGGTAACTCCCAACCATAAAATTATTTTTGTTGCTACTTCATAACTGTAATTTTTCTACTGTTATGAATCATAATGTAAATATATGTTATGCCGGATGTATTTTCATTCACTGGACCAAATTTGGGACAGATATCTGTTAAATCAAAATTTGAATACTGGTGGGGTTGGGGGCATTGATTTTGTCATTTGGGAGCCATAATTGCTGGGATTTATAGTTAACCTACAATCAAAGAGCATTCTGAACTACACCAATGATGGAATTGAACCAAACTTGGCACACTGAACTCCCATGACCAACAGAAAATGCTGGAAGGGTTTGGTGGGCATTGACCTTGAGTTTTGGAGTTGTAGTTCACTTACACCCAGAGAGCACTGTGGACTCAAACAATGATGGATCTGGACCAAAGTTGGTATGAATAGTCAACATGCCCAAATGTGAACCCTGGTGGAGTTTGGGGGAAATAGACCTTGACATTTGGGAGCTGTAGTTGCTGGGATTGATAGTTAATCCCAGTTATAATCAAAGAGCATTCCGAATCCTGCCAATGATAGAATTGGGCCAAACTTCCCACACAGAATCCCCGTAACCAATAGAAAATACTGTGTTTTCTGATGGTCTTTGGTGACTCCTCATGACACCCCCCCCGCAAAGGTCCAGAACCCCAGGTTGATAAATGCTGTTCTATAGGATACATTTCAATTTATGATAATGGTCTAAGTCAGGGGTCCTCAAACTTTTTTAAAAGAGGGCCAGGTCACAGTCCCTCAAACTGTTGGAGGGTTGGATTATAATTTGAAGAAAAAAAACATGAATTCCTATGCACACTACACATACCTTATTTGTAGTGCAAAAAAACCCCCCACCTAACAACAGTATAATAATTAAAATTAAGAACAATTTTAACAAATATAAACTTATTAGTATTTCAGTGGGAAGTGTGGGCCTGCTTTTGGCTGATGAGATAGGATTGTTGTTGTTGTTGTGTGCTTGCAAATCATTTCAGACTTGGGTTGACTCTGAACGAGGGCCGGCTAAATGACCTTAGAGGCCTTAGTTTGAGGACCCCTGGTCTAAGTTGTGTCATCTCCTAGAAAGGACTGAAAGTGGCTGGCTTAACATTGTAACCAAATCAAACTACCCAGCTCTCTAGAATTTCTTTCTTCTATTCTGTTGTGGGAGCTGGAGCAATTTCGGTTGACATAAAAATAATGAGTCATAGTGAGGATAGTTCTCTTCTTGGAGGTGCTTTCTATCCAAAGCACTATTTTGTCTATATTACCCTATCACAGAGAAGCAGACATTCCCAATTAAGAACTAAGCCCTAGGTAGCAAACTGAGAAGGCACATGGATACTTCATCAGACAGATAGAAGTTTTAGCCTTCCTCAAACAGAAATGGATAATCAGATGAGAAAACATACTTTTTGGGTAGGATGGAGTTTTATGTGTCACTCAGTCCTCCATTCCCTGTGCTAATCTGCCATAGGAAATTGTGGTGCATTAATAACAATAATGCTTTATCTATAGCCCGCCCTATCTCCCTGAGGGCTGTCCTATCACTAATGTTTAAGTAAGACTTAATGAGGAAAATATAAGAGATTGTAGTGGATTTCTCAAGCAGAGCATCTAATGTGTTAGGCAAAAGTTTGAACAGCTGACAAGCCCACTCCATCATTACCCTGAACAGAGAACTAGCAGAGAATGGGTTGCTGTGAGTTTTCTGGGCTGTATGATCATGTTCCAAAAGCCTTTACTCCTGATGTTTCACTCACATCTGTGGCAGGCATCCTGATTAGCAACCCTTGGTTCAACAAAGGTTGCAGGCAAGCCTATCCGAACATATCTCTGCCTATCAGCCCGCCAGGACCCTAAGATCTTCTGGGGAGGCCCTGCTCTCTATCCCGCCTGCTTCACAGGTGCGACTGGCGGGGACGAGAGACAGGGCCTTTTCTGTGGTGGCCCCCCGGCTGTGGAACGCCCTTCCTATGGAGGTAAGATCAGCCCCCTTGCTAATGGTGTTCCGAAGAAGATTAAAAACTTGGATGTTTGAACGGGCATTCGGTTAAACAGTGCAATGAATGTGATGATTACAGGAATGGAAATTTGGACGACGGATTGGATCACGACTCTAGTTATGAGATGCATTGTGTTGTCTATTGTTGTGTCAATATTGTATATTATGCTTTTATGGTTTTAAATTGTATATCGTTGATTGATTCTTATCCTTGTTGTAAACCGCGTTGAGTCGCCTGTTAGGCTGAGAAACTGCGGTATACAAGTAAAGTAAAGTAAAGTAAATAAATAAATAAATAAAAGTAAACCTGGATACCATTTTTTAGTTTTTAGAAGCAGGAATTTCAGGACATGTTGCTTTCTACTGTCTGCATGACAAACCTGTAAAATACCATTGCATGTATACGCTTGCATAGTTTTCACTCTGGCAATGTAAATTAGGGTGTCTAGGAACTCTGTGGGAGCCCCTGGTGGCACAGTGGGTTAAAGCGCTGAGCTGCTGAGCTTGTTGACTGAAAGGTCACCGGTTCGATTTCGGGGAGCGGCGTGAGCTTCCGCTGTCAACCCCAGCTTCTTCCAACCTAGCAGTTCAAAAACATGAAAATGTGAGTAGATCAATAGATACCGCTCCGGCAGGAAGGTAACAGCACTCTATGCAGTCATGCCGGCCACATGACCTTGGAGATGTCTACAGACAATGCTGGCTCTTCAGCTTAGAAATGGAGATGAGCACCACACCCCAGTTGGACACGACTTAATGTCAGGGGACAACCTTTACTTTTACCTTAGGAACTCTGTTAGGCCTGAAAGTTTCTCTCTAACTTTGCTTTTGTATGGAAAACAATAGTTAACATTTCTGTTCCTTCCATGCTGTGTTTTTCTGCATTTCCCCCCCTGTATTCATAGCTAAGCAAAGTTCTATATTGTCTGTCCCTCAGCATGGAACAAATCATTCAGAAGCTCTTATTAATACTGCCATCTTGTCCTTTGCCCAAAGTAGCAGAATGTGTGTGACCAGTCCTGATTAAAACATCTTCATTTTGTACTAGCCGTTCCCTGCCACGTGTTGCTGTGGCCCAGTCTGTATATATGTGTTTTGTTTGTGTATATATATGCATATATATGTGTGTATATATTTATGTATATATGTGGTTTTGTGCATGTGGTTTCTTTTTGGGTTTTGGCTTTTTAAGTCTCTTCTGCTGTATTTTTCAGTGTTTTTGTTGGCCTGATAGGTGTATTGTGTCCAAATTTGGTGTCAATTCAACAAGTGGTTTTTGAGTTATGTTAATCCCACAAACAAACATTACATTTTATTTTTATAGATGTGTTGTTAGCCATTGCTTGTACAATGTTTTGCTGTTCTCCCAACAGACTAATGTCAAAGAACTACCAGCAAGTCTTGGCACTTGTATTTGCTGTGGAGAAAATCAACAAGGATCCCCATTTCTTACCCAACATTTCACTGGGATTCCGGCTCTATGACAACTATTACTATGGAGGCCAAACCTATGAGAACGTCATCAGCCTTCTGTCTGAAAGGGACAAACTCACTCCGATTCCTCCACCTCTCTCTGGATATGAATCCTACTATGGTTATGGGCAGGCAACTTATAACACGATGGGCACAGATGATGCAGAGAAGATCACAATATTTCCCAACTACAATTGCCAAGGCCACAAGAAGATGGTGGCTGTCATTGGGGGGCTGACATCAGAGTTCTTCATGCAGATGGACAATATGCTGGGGATCTATAAGTTACCGCAGGTAAAGGCTAAGGACATTTTGACTTAGATTTTAGCATCTCTTATAATGAAAACTCCTTATGAAGAAATTGTTGCTAACAGAGTTTCTGTTAGCATAGAATCATAGAGTTGGAAGAGACCACATGGGCCATCTAGTTCAACCCCCTGCCATGCAGGGAACCCACAAACAAAGTACCCCTGACAGATGGCAATCAAGCCTCTGCTTAAAAGATTCCCAGGAAAGAGCTTCCGCAAGTGTCAGAGGCAGAAAGTTCCACTGCTGAACAGTTCTCACAGTCAGGAAATTGGGTTGTTGTAGGTTTTTTCGGGCTATATGGCCATGTTCTAGAGGCATTCTCTCCTGATGTTTCACCTGCATCTATGGCAAGCATCCTCAGAGGTTGTGAGGTCTGTTGGAACTAGGAAAATTGGGTTTATATATCTGTGGAATGACCAAGTTGGGCAAAGAAGTCTCTTGGAGCTAGGTGTGAATGTTTCAACTGACCACTCTGATTAGCATTTGATGGCCTGCCAGTTTTTTAGTGTGGCTTGTTAATGCCCGAGGGAATGTTTTGTTGAGAGGTGATTAGCTGTCCCTGATTGTTTCCTCTCTGTTGTGTTGCTGTTGTAATTTTAGAGTTTTTTAAATACTGGTAGCTAGATTTTGTTCATTTTCATGGTTTCCTCCTTTCTGTTGAAATTGCCCATATGCTTGTGGGTTTCAGTGGCTTCTCTGTGTAGTCTGACATGGTGGTTGTGAGAGTGGTCCAGCATTTCTGTGTTCTCAAATAAAATGCTGTGCCCAGGTTGGTTCATCAGGTGCTCTGCTATGGCTGACTTCTCTGGTTGAAGTAGTCTGCAGTGCCTTTCATGTTCTTTGATTCATGTTTGGGCAATGCTGCGTTTGGTGGTCCCTATGTAGACTTGTCCACAGCTGCATGGTACACAGTAGACTCCTGCAGAAGTGAGAGGATCTTGTCCTTTGCTGAACGTAGCATTTGTTGGAAATTCTTCCTCAGGTCCAGGTGGAATCTCCTTTCCTATAATTTGAAACCATTGCTCCGAGTCCTAGTTTCCAGGGCAGCCGAAAACAATCCTGCTCCCTTTTCCTTATGATACCCTCTCACATATTTATATATGGGTATCATGTCTCCTCTCCACCTTCTATTTTGCAAGCTAAACATACCCAACTCTTTAAGATGCTCCTCATAGGGATTCATGGTCTCCATACCCTTGATCATTTTAGTCGCCCTCCTTTGGACACCTTCCAGCTTGTCAATATCTCTTTTAAACTGTTGTGCCCAGAATGGGACACAGTGTTATTCCAAAGCAGAATAGAGGGGCAGCATGACTTCCCTTGATCTATTCTAGACCCTGTATTCCTTTTGATGCAGCCCAAAATCCCATTGGCTGTTGCAGCACACTGCCGGCTCATGTTCAACCTCTTGTCCACAAAGACTCCAAGGTCTTTTTACATGGACTGTTGTCGAGCCAGGCATCACCCATTCTGTATCTTTGCATTTTATTTTTTCTGCCTAAGTGGACTATCCTATACTTGTCCTTGTTGAAATCCATTTTGTTAGTTTTGGCCCAGCTCTCTAATTTGTTAAGGTCTTTTTGCCTTCTGATTCTGTCCTCTGGAGTATTAGAGGAGGTCTAGTGAACAGGACAAAAATCTCATGATAAAGTAATCTAATTATAATTGGATATTAGAAATATCACATTCTCGTGCATAGATAAATTTGAATTTTAAGATCCTTGGGAGAAGGATCTCTTCCTATCCACTGGCAGCATATTAGATGAATATACTGAAGAAGAGTGTTTTGATTGTGGCTCCTGAGCTCTGGAATTCCTGACCAAGGAAAATAAATCTGTCTTTTGTGTTCTTGGACCAGCTGGTAAAGATATTATAGCCTTTAATGTAACTTGTTTGCTGCAGAATGTGGTGGTGCTGGGTGCCATTTTTTTTGGTTACTTTTGTTTATTTCATGACTTATGTATTTTATTGCTCACAGTATTTTTGTTGCGTACTATTTTAATGTAAAGGTGGTTCCTAAATTTGAAAGATAAATAAATGCTCCATAAGGTTGTTGTGAATATAAAGTTGCACTGAATACAAATACATTTTTAAACATAGTAAAGGTAAAAGTTTCCCCTAACATTAAGTCTAGTCGTGTCCAACTCTGGGGGGTGGTGCTCATCTAAATTTCTAAGCTGAAGAGCCAGTGTTGTCCGTAGACACCTCCACAGTCATGTGGCCAGCATGACTGCATGGAGCACCATTACTGTACTTTCCTGCCAGACTGGTACCTATTGATCTACTCACATTTGCATGTTTTCAAACTGCTAGTTTGGCAGGAGCTGGGGTTAACAGCAGAGCTCACCCCGCTCCTGGGATTTGAACCGCCAACCCTTTGGGCAGAAAGTTCAACAGCTCAGCGGTTATACATATTCATTTTGTCTCTGTTTCACAAGATCTTACCATTACTGCCACAAGTAAAATTTGTAAGCATAGCCCTCAAAACTACTCTCACTTGTAAACATTCAAGCCAATAGAACAAGCTGTGCTGTCACACCCAGATCCTATAAAAATAAAACTAAGATGTGCTTCTCTCTTTGTCTGGGCAGACCGAGGGGGTCTTTCTTTTTGGAGCTTGAGATTCCCAGCAATTGAGGCTACTACAGGTTTTGAACACCAAAACAGAATATTTATTTCTCAAAGTCCTTGCAGACTTGGCACAGCTTGTCAAAGATACAAACAAAACAATCAATTGGTGAAACCATAGAGATGATCTTTCTTTCTTTTTTCTTTAGTTACTGAGGTAACTCTTCCCCAAAAGGTAGAAAATATCCTGGGATCCTTTCACCCTAACCCTGAGCTGCTATGGTTAGAAAAACAGGTTTTTCCCTATCTATACCTCAAGGTTAGCTTTGGAGATGAAGTACTGCTTAATAATATTCAATAACTTTTCTATATCTCAATTGCTATCTATAACTCAATTGCTATCTATCTCAATTAGCTTCTTTATCTATATAACTCAATCACTCAATCAACTCAGTCAGCTCAATCGTACTTACAATGATTTTTTCAGAGCTACCTAGCTGACCAACAGCACATCTGAAGCTTTCTTTCTCTACTGAAGGAGGCAGGGGAGATTCCAAAATGGAGATTGCATCCCCTGGGAAAAGGGCGGTCTCTAAACCCAAAGAGATACTTTTCTAAACCAATAAATGCAAAGGGCCTGCAGTCTGGCTTTGCAGACTCTGATACTGTTTAACTTCCAGGCTGCTGCTGGGTCTGTAGCAGCTCTGGGGAAATGCAAAAGAACACTATCCCATGCAACTAAAAGGTAATGCAAACTATGCTCCTGGAAGACTGAAAATCTTGTGTTCTAAAATTCCTCCAATGTATTTTTTTAAAAGCATTGATATCTTATCTTTCTTCTGATGAGTTTATATGGCATCCATATGTGTTTTCCTTTCCCTATTATTCTCACAACTATGAGAGTGTTTGACTGATCTTTTGTGGCCCAATGTGGACTAATATCTAACTATTCCAACTCCTGAGTTAAGACCACACTGTCTCCATTGATGAATTCTTGTGGTAACTGTTATTTCCCAGGCCACTTGGGATATGGGTGTTAACAAAGACTATTTTTCTGGTTGCAAAAGTTAACTGGACTGCTTGTGCCAATGGTGGAAGATTAGTAAAACTGGAGGCAGCTATATTTGATGAAACAACTATAGCCAAGCCCCCCTTTGGATGACCCAAGATCTTTGATTTAGTGGCTGATGCTGAATGTCCGGTAACCTAGGATATTGACATCCTTTAGGACCTAGGTTTCTTGGAGAGCAATTACTGATGCACTTTTGAGGGATCTGAGAACTCTTTGTGTTTTCACAGATCAGTTATGGATCCTCTGACCCTGTCTTAGCTGATAAAATCAAATTCCCCTCCTTATATCTTCAGTTTAAGGGTGCCATCCAATTGCTTCTTCACTTTGGTTGGACTTGGATTGGATTCATTGCTTCTGCATATGGCAAAAGTGAGAACGTTCTCTACAATCTGGAAGAGGAAATGAAAAAGAACGGGATCTGTCATGAATATATAATTTTGTTCCAAGAATACTTTTCTTTTTTCGTTGAACTGATGCAGAGAGAAAAAGAGTTGTGGAAGTCTTCCAGCAAAATTGTCTTTGTTTATGGAGACAGCAAATTCCTTTCCATTGTACATGGACATTCTTATACTACATTCATAGGGAAAGTATGGTTGACAATGAGTGAATGGAAAAATGATAGATATATAGATGCAAGTCTATTCTCTGGTGCTTTGTCTATTGGTTCTCAAAAGAGAGTAGTACCAGGTTTCCAGTCTTTTCTCCAGTCTGTGACTCCAAACAAGTATCCTGATGACATTTTCATGAAGACTTTTTGGAGTCAAGAATTTGATTGCAACTTGCCTCCTCCTCATTCACTGTCTCCGAGGTTTGGAAGAAATTGGTGTACTGGAGAGGAGAGGCTGGGTGATTCCCTTGTTTCTCGCTTCGAAATGAACATGAGCCCTCTGAGTTATATCATTTTCAGGGCTGTACTTGGACTGGCTAAAGCACTTCACACTCTGTCTGTGGACAGGTTCGACCAGAAAAACAAGAAATATAGTCTGAGACTTGGAAACATCCCTCTCTGGCAGGTGAGTCCATCTTCTTAGAATCATAGAATCATAGAGTTGGAAGAGACCTGGTGGGCCATCCAGTCCAACCCTCTGCTAAGGAGCAAGAAAATTGCATTCAAAACACCCCCGACAGATGGCCATCCAGCCTCTGCTTAAAAACCTCCTAAGAAGGAGTCTCCACCACACTCTGGAGCAGAAAGTTCCACTGCTCAACAGCTCTCACAGTCAGGAAGTTCTTTCTAATGTTCAGGTGGAATCTCCTTTCCTGTAGTTTGAATCCATTATTTATTTATTTATTTTAAACTTTTATATCCCAATCTTCTCTGCCTCCGTAGAGGGACTCAGCAAGGATTCAATGCTAACAGTACAATCTAAAATATTAAAACACTCTAACAACAAACATCAACAGTGAATTAAAATACATATAGGGTAAAATACATATAAGCCAATTTGCCAAGATAAAATCATGTCCAATTCAATCTGTATCTTGTGGTCCATAACTTTGGTCAATTGCCGGTCTCAGCCATCGTTCTGGGAATGCCTCATTCCATAGCCGTGATTTTACTAGCTTCCTAAAGGTCAGGAGGGAGGGGGCAGATCTAATTTCATTCGGGAGAGAGTTCCATAGCCAAGGGGCCACCACAGAGAAGGCCATGACTCTCGTTATGCATCCTTGTATCTAGGGTAGCAGAAAACAAACTTGCTTCCCCTCACATATTTATCTAACAGTCACCAAAGGCAACCCCATGTAGAGCGCATTGCAGTCATCTATACAAGATGTAACAAGAGCATGGACTACCATGGCCAAGTCTGACTTCCAAAGGTACGGGCACAGCTGGCGTACAAGTTGTAATTGTGCAAAAGATCCCCTGGGCACCACCAAAACTTGACGTTCCAGGCTCAGTGATGGGTCCAGGTCCAGGAGAACTCCCAACCAGTGACTTCAGGGGGACTGTAACCCCATTCAGCACAGGCTGTAACCCTATACCCTTGTTCGGCCTTTCGACTGACCAGGAATACCTCGGTCTTGTCTGGATTCAATTTCAATTTGTTTGCCATCATCCAGACCATCACAGAGGCTAAGCACCCCATTCTATATCTTGGCATTTCATTTTTTTCCGCCTAAGTGGAGTATCTTGCATTTGTCCCAGCTGAACTTTATTTTGTTAGTTTTGGCCATTCATCTCTCTAATCTGTTCCGATCATTTTGAATTCTGCTCCTGTCCTTTGGAGTATTGGCTATCCCTCCCAATTTGGTGTCGCCTGCAAACTTGATGATCATATGTTGTTCTGTAAAACAAAGAGTAAACACCTTATTCTTTACTGATCATCTGCATGGCATATCTTTTCTCTAGAGAGACAGTGTGTGGACTGGTAAAGATGTGAACTACGCATGATTTTCATTCTGCTACAATTCAGTTATTACAGCATGCTGACATATTCTCTGTTGTATTCAGATCCACAGTGTTCTTAAGAAAACACTTTTCAACAACAGTGTTGTTGAAGATGCCTTTTTAAACGGGACTGGAGAATTGGCAACTTTTGATATTTTAAATTGGATTGGACTTAACAATGGCTCTCTGGTCAGTGTGCACATTGGGGAAGTGACTCACAATTCCACAAAAAACTATAGTATTGCCATTAATGAAAAGATGACCTTGTGGAATGGCAAATTTATCCAGGTGAGTTGTTTTAAAAAACTTTGTTGTCTTTGAGAGAGGATATTTTAAAAACGCTATGTATTGTCATTCAACCAAAAAGTGGGTCCCAGAGTGAGGGACAAGTATAACAATATCAAAATAATATTATATATCTCAATCCCTTAAAATGATTGTTTTTTTTTTAAATCCTCTACCAGCAAAAGATACAAAGTTGTGGTATAAATAAACCAAACATCTCAAGGAAATAAAATACTTCGAATGGACATTGAAAGGTACAATATACAATAGTGGAAGCCAAAATTTATTTACCATATATACTCGAGTGTTAGCCGACCAGAATATAAGCCAAGGCACCTAATTTTACCACAAAATTAGGTATAAACCGAGTATAAACCGAGGCTGGTAAATTTAAAAATAAAAATAAATACCCATACAATTACATTAATTGAGGCATCCGTAGATTAAATGTTTTTGAATATTTACATAAAACTGTCATTTAAGATAAGACTGCCCAACTCTGATTAAACCATTATTCTAACCTTCTTCAGTGTAAATATGCATATGTATTACACATCCTTCCAATAATAATAAAGAGATTATGATGATGATGATGATGATGATGATAGAATAGAATAATGGAAATGTAATAATAACAATAATTAATAGGGGAAATAATCACTGTAAGAATAATAAATAGAGTAAAATGATAATATCACTAGAGAGGAAATTCCACAGCTGAGGAGACACCACTAAAAAGGCCCTGTCTCTCGTCCTCACCAGTCACACCTGCGATGGGGGTGGGACTGAGAACAGGGCCTCCCAAGACAATCTTAAGCTCTGAGATGGTTGATAGGGGAAAATCCATTTGGACAGGTAAGCTGGGCCAGAACTGTTTAGGGCTTTATAGGTTAAAGTCAGCACTTTGAATTGTGCTTGGTAGCAGATTGGCAGTCAGTGGAGCTGATGCAGTAGAGGCAGGCATGTAGCCGGGGGGGGGGGGGGGGGGCTCGGGGGGCTTCAGCCCCCCCCCCCCCCGAAATTTTCATGGTGGTTCGCGAAAAGGCCTTATTGGGGTAATGATACAAAAGGTTTGCTAGGCTAGACCCTCTTTCACTCAGACTCAGCCCCCCCCCCCGAAACTCAGCCCCCCCGAAACCCCCCCTGAAAAAAATTTAGCCCCCCCCCCGAAACGAAATCCTGGCTACGGGCCTGAGTAGAGGGGTTGTATGCTCCCTGTACGCTGCTCCGGTGAGCAATCTGGCTGCCACCCGTTGGACCATTTGAAGCTTCTGAACAGTCTTCAAAGGCAACCCCACATAGAATGCTTAAGCAGAGTGTGGACTACCGTGGCTTCCCATATAAGTCTGACTTTCCATATATGAAAGGATTTCAAACTTTCAAAAGACAACCAACAATGACCAAAGTAGGAAAGGACAATGACAATGCTAAATGGTTTACGGACTGGATTTGGTGAACACTGACCACAAGATGTTTTACTGCTGCTAGTATATTGTTGATTGTTTTAATTAGTGATAACTGTGATTTTATATGGTAAATTTGTGTACTGTATACTCCATTGTATGTTGTAATTGTTAGGCATTGAATTGTGCCTTTTGTAAGCCGCCCTGAGTCCCCCCTAGGGGGTTGAGAAATAAAAACTTGGAGAACCAGCGAAACGGCATTAGAATAATAGAATAATAGAGTTGGAAGAGACCATTTGGGCCATCTAATCCAAACCCCTGCCATGCAGGAAAAGCACAATCAAAGTATCCCTGACAGATGATCATCCAGTCTCTATTTAAAAGTTTCCAAGGAATGAGCTTCCACCACACTCCAAAGCAGAGAGTTCCACTGTTGAACAGCTTGTTGAATCAGGAAGTTCTTCCTAATGTTCAGGTGGAGTCTCCTTTCCTGTAATTTGAACCTATTGCACTGGGTCCTAGTCCCCAGGGCATCGGAAAACAAGTTTGATCCCTCTTCCTTATGACAGTCATTATGGAGGCATGTTTAATGTTAATGGGGAGAAAAGGCCTTTGTTTACATTTTCTGTAACTTCTTGACATTGAATCTGCATAGCCTCCTTCTTCTGTGTGCAGTCATAAATGCTTACCTGGATTCCAGAAGATGCCTTTGAAGGACAAACCAAAATGTTGCTTCCGGTGCATTGAATGCCCTAAAGGAACAATCTCCAATCAGTCAGGTAGGCATAGCTCTACAGGTACATTTCCCACCAACTAATGTGCCAAATAATAAATTTTGTGGTGTTTCATGCACATATGTGATATGGAATTCCAAATATCTGAGCTAAGGCAGAAAATAAAATGATATCTTTTTATTTTTCCCCCCTTTTAGATATGGATTTATGTATGAAATGCAAAGAGGACTTCTATCCAAACAAAGAAAGAAAGAAGTGTATCCCAAAGCACATCATCTTTCTATCCTATGCAGAACCTTTGGGAATAGCTTCAGCTTCCCTTGCTCTCTATTTCTCTTTCCTTTCTGCCCTGGTACTAGGAATCTTTATTAAGCACAGGGATTCTCCCATCGTCAAAGCCAACAACCGGCACCTCAGCTATATCCTCCTCTCTTCCCTCATACTCTGTTTCCTCTGTTCCTTGCTCTTCATTGGTCGGCCAAGGAAAATGACCTGCGTTCTTCGACAGACAGCCTTTGGGATCCTTTTCTCTGTCTCTCTTGCTACAGTCTTGGCCAAAACCATCACTGTGATTCTGGCCTTCAAGGCCACAAAACCAGGCAGCGGTGCACAGAAATGGCTGAGACCCAAATTTTCATACCTCTTTGTGACTGTCTGTTTCCTCATTCAGGCTGTGATTTGTATGGTCTGGTTGGGAACCTCCCCTCCAGTCCCAGGTGCTGATTTGTATTCAGAGCCTGGGCACATCATCCTGGAATGCAATGAAGGCTCACCCATTGCTTTCTATTCCATTCTGGGGTACTTGGGTGTCTTGGCTTTGGTCAGCTTCATTGTGGCTTTCCTTGCCAGGAAGCTGCCTGATGTTTTCAATGAAGCCAAGTTCATCACTTTCAGCATGTTGGTTTTCTGTGTGGTCTGGCTATCCTTCATCCCAGCCTACCTCAGTACCAAAGGGAAATATATTATGGCTGTGGAGATCTTCTCTATTTTGGCATCCAGTGCTGGGTTACTTGGCTGTATCTTTTTACCTAAGTGTTATGTCATTCTGCGGCATCTAGATAAAAACCAAAAAATGCACATAACCAGCAAATATTTCTACAGATAATAAAGAGAAATGGATCAGTGGGAGAAGATCTGGACTACAAAATTAAAATACATACATTTGTACAATATTCAAGAAAACTGGCTGAAAATGATGTACCAAATGGTACATAACACCTAAAACATTGAACAAACATATGATTAACAATTGTTGGATATGAGGGAAGCAAGAGGGAATTTTTTTACATATGTGGTGGCACTTTAAAAGGGCGAAGTGATATTGGAAAGAGATTCACGAAGCTTGCCAAAAAATTCTAAAGATAAAAATTCAATTCAAACCAGAACACTTTCTATTAGGCATGATTGATATAGACTGGGACATCAATAATGATAAAATATTCTACTACCTGATGACGGCAATGAGGATCGTGTATGCGAGAATGTGGAGACAAAAGGAAACACCCTCTACAGCAGTGGTTCTCAACGTTCCTAATGCCGCGACCCCTTAATACAGTTCCTCATGTGGTGGTGACCCCCAGCCATTAAATTATTTTCATTGCTACTTCATAATTGTAATTTTGCTACTGTTATGAATTGTTATGTAAATATCTGATATGCAGGATGTATTCTCATTCACTGGACCAAATTGGGCACAAATACCCAATACGCCCAAAGTTGAATACTGGTGGGGTTGGGATGGAAGAATTGATTTTGTCATTTGGGAGTTGTAGTTGCTGGTATTTATAGTTCATCTACATTCAAAGAGCATTCTGAACTACACCAACAATGAACTTGAACCAAACCTGGCACACAGAACTCCCAGGACCAACAGAAAATACTGGAAAATACTGGAAGGGTTTGGTAAGCATGGGTTTTAGAGTTGTAGTTCGCCTACATCCACTGTGGACTCAAACAATGATGGATCTGGATCAAACTTGGCACGAATATTCAATATGCCCAAATGTGAACACTGGTGAAGTTCGGGGAAAATAGACCTTGACATTTGGGAGTTGGAGTTGCTGGGATTTATAGTTCACCTACTACCAAAGAGCATTCTGAAGCCCACCAACGATAGAATTAGGCCAAACTTCCCACACAAAACTCCCATGACCAACAGAAAATACTGTCTGCGATGGTCTTTGGCAACCCCTCTGACACCCCCTCGCGACCCCTTCAGCGGTCCCGACCCCCAGGTTGAGAACCACTGCTCTATAGACTTATGGATAGCCAAGATTCTGGACATGATGAGTATGGATAAACTGACTTTTTTGTAACAAAAACACAAGGCAGATATTTGAAAACAACGGATTGCACGTTAGTAATGAATTACATGAAAGAGATTAAAATTAATTTGAAGATTTAAAGAATATTCACTGGTAGATAGCAATAATAATATTAGGGAAAAATGAATAAAGTGGAGCAAATAGAAAAGCAAAAATAGAAGGAACAGTATATAACTACAAAGATGAAGATTGAGAAGATCAACACAATAATTTTACCTTTTTTAAACCCTTTCTTTCTCTGCCCTCCTTTCCCTTTCTTCTCTATATTTCTTTTTTCTCTTTTTTCTCTTTCTCTTTCACAAAGTCTTTTTTAAAAAACTTACTCTGTAAAAAAACAATAAAAATTATTTTAAAAATAAAGAGAAATGGATCTGAAAAATTGTGATTCATTAGTGAAGTTCATGGGGAGGGGGTGTTAGAATCAATTGTCTAAAGAGCTATGTATTGTGAGCATGCTGCACTTTGCACACCTCCGCTTCAGATACTGCATGGGAATGGGGTTGGATGGTGTAGCATATTATTTCACATTCTACAAAATGTGATGTTGTAGCCTCTTGTACATTTAATTGAATTGCCACATAGATTTCTGCCCAAATGGTACAACTTATTCATTAAAGTAGTTAGTATTTACTTTATTCATGCTCCACCTTTCTCCCCATAGGGATTCAATAATATGCATAGGGGAGCCCAAAGGCCTTTGCTGCCTTAAATAAAGAAAAAAAAATATTTTTTTGGGAAACTGATAAAAGATTTATTGATTATAAGGAGAAACCAAAATGTTTCCTTGAGGATGATATTGTTGCTGAACACAGCACTCCCCCACCCTAGAGATTTATAGTTCTCTAAGGGCACCAAACTAAAATGACATTTTCCCTCTTTTCCGCTGAATTCTTACGAGTCCAGCAAAGGACAACATCAGCAACCACCAACCTCCCTCAAAGGTTCATTTTATATAATTTTATTAAAGGTCTGCAGATATGGGCTGATATGACATGTGTGGACAGGAAGTTCAACAGTGAATCTCTCACAAAGACTCTGTTCTTTCTAAACTCTTTCATAAAATAATATATTTCCGCAACTTTTAGCTAACTTGTATTCTTTTCTCTCTGTCCTGCTTTTCGCTTGTATCAAATTATGGAGTCCTCTCCTCTTTGCTGACCCCATTGTGGAATTTCCTGGACTTATGGGGCTAGGCAAGTTCTCTAGTTGCCCTAGACCAGTGATCCTCAAACTATGGCCCGGGGGCCGGATACGGCCCTCCAAGGTCATTTACCCTGCCTTTGCTCAGGATCAACCTAAATCTGAAACGACTTGAAAGCATACAACAACAACAATCCTATCTCATCAGCCAAAAGCAGTCCCACACTTCCCATTGAAATACTAATAAGTTTATATTTGTTAAAATTGTTCTTCATTTTAATTATTGTATTGTTTTTAAGTGTGTTTTTTTTGCACTACAACTAAGATATGTGCAGTGTGCATAGGAATTCATTCATGTTTTTTTCAAATTATAATCCAGCCCTCCAACAGTTTGAGGGACTGTGACCTGGCCCTCTGTTTAAAAAGTTTTTGGGCCCCTGCCCTAGACAAAGGGGACAATTGGGACCCATTGTGCACATGTTTAAATCAACAGATGGTTTCTGTTTCTAATCTGATAGCACTCACAGGTATTTGCTCAGCTGATTGTCTAAACAGGGCTGAGAGTGCTAGCTGTGGAATCAGGGACTCAAAGTATGTACTCTCATTTAAATTTCTTTACTTGACACCCAAAGTTTTGTTACAGGAGATCATTGCCTTTTGTTTCAAGATCCCTTGCCCCTGATTTTTCCCAGAACATTTATTCATGACCAAGGACTAAACAACTAAAACCAATCAAGGACTCATTTACATTTCCCAATATGGACATGGACTTTTTGGGGCTTGCCTTCTTCCAGTAGAGCTGCTGTTGTACTAGGGCCTGGAAGCCTCTTTCCACCACAAACCACACACTGTCCAGGTGATCCAAAGTAAGTGTTTATTAAAAGCAGAGTATAATAAAAGCTGAATATATGAAAAGCAAGCAAATATAAAAAAGGGAATGAACAAAATATTATTTCCATAAAAGTCAAAAATCCAAAAATCTATTCATGGAAAGTCTCTAAAATAATTCCATTGAGATATTCAAAGACAAGGTACATAAATTGAAGCTAGGCAAAACTATGCCTCACAAGACCAGGACACAGGAACAGCTTGGAAACTTGAATACATGAATTCCAGGCCCACGGAACCAAGAGCTCTTTACCTGAATGCAGGGTTGCTCTCACAATGATTATACCAGCATGAACCACTTCTAAAAAGCCAGAACCCCTCCCATGAGATCATTTCTCCTGCACTTGTCTTCCCATTCCTTAGCTCCAATTCGCTTGGAGAATCAAGTTTGTCTTCATTGCAGGACCTGTTTCTTCAACTCTAACCTCTTTGACATTCATCTCGTTCAGTCTGCAATTCTGGCAGGTTCCCATTTGTACATTTTGGCACTAGCCATACTCACATTCTTTCTGGCCAGATCATAATTAAAACCTATGTGGCTATCTTCATCTTAGTGAGTGTGTTCTCTAATCTGAAACTTTGGGCTCTTGGCGTAAATGCTCATTAGGCAGGATCCTCCATATCTGCGGTTCTTGTCTAAATGCTGGGAGGGAGGGGGGCTGATCGAATCTCAATGGGGAGGGAGTTCCACAGCCGAGGGGCCACCACCAAGAAGGCACTGTCTCTTGTCTCCACCAATCACACCTGCGAAGGCGGTGAGTTTAATTATAATAAAAATAAATGGAAATAAGGAATAGACTTGGTGTGGTGTTTGGTGCAAGCCACTTATAGAGAATGGAAAATGGGGTGAAAAGGAGAAAGAGGAGTCTCACCATGGCTGAGCAGAAGCTGAAAGGGCCATCTGCAGTATTTTGTTATATTTTAACTTCTTTGCTCATGTGCATGCTCACAGAAAAGAAAGTAAGGAAAAATAAAGAAATATGGAGAAAATACATGGTAGGAAGGAAAGAGATACATTGTTGTATATCAGCCTGTTCAGCCTGTGATTGTGTCTGATGTTTATGTTGAGAATGATGTTCATGTTGATGTGCATAATAGGAATGGGAATGATGTTCCTGATGATGAGCCTGAGGATATGAGTTTGCCTGGGCTGGAGTTAAGTTCAGAAGAGAAGCCTAAGAAAGGTCACATTTCTGGGAAAGAATTTTCACCACTTTTCTCAGAGCGGCAGCCTGAAAATGATGATGAGATTGCTTTGCCAGGCGCAGAAGGTGATGATAGTGAAACCTTGGACAGAAAGCAAAATTTTAGTAAACAGAGACAGAGCTTTCAGAATCTGAGGCATTCTGCTCGTTTACAACAAAAATAAAAAAGATAACAAACCATTACCTAGTGGGAAAGTGAGAAAGAATGCTTTCCTGTCAGTTGCGGCCTTTGGAAAGGGTTTATAATGATTCATGGGAGACTAGTGTCTCAGTTGAGTCAATGTTGTTAATTCATGCTGGTTTCATTTTCAAGTGCTTTATGTTTCATGTATCAAGTTGTAGCCAAGTCTAAGTTTTTGTCTGAGAATTCCTGCTGTTTTGTTCCATGTTTTAAAATGTCTTGCTCCATGGATTTCTATGTACCAAAGGACCTGGTTTACTTTTAAAATTTATGGATTTTCTTGGATTTTGGACTTTTACTGTTTTACTATTTTTTACTGCTTTGCCTACATATATTCTACAATAAACAGCTTGCTGATTTTACCAAGCTGGTGTGGTGTTTCAACTCAGAGGTGTTCCTGCACTGGAGTACAACTTACATGGTAACAGGGATCTGGTGAATGGAGGAATTTGGGTTACTTTGTGGCCATCTGGATTGGTCCTGGCATGGGAGGAAGGGAGAGACCAGTTGGGCGATCTCTGCTGATGCAGCCAAGATCTGCTCCAGCAAACCAGCTCAGGCCAAACAGCTGAGCCGGGGGTGGGAGCCTGTATATGGGGACTCAAGGGCTATGGAGTGTGGGCAGCTGCTGGTCCTTGAGGGGCTCGAGGAAAGGTGAAGGGACGGGAGCCATTTCCAATTCATCTGGACCTCCATCCTTGGAAACTACAATTTCCACTGATCAAACTATGTCTTTGTTTTAGTAGGGGTGGGGCTGGAGGTCTTTGATATCATGGGGGCGGGGGAGAGGTGACTGCACCCATTTGTGAAGAAAATCAAAGTGGTGGGAAGACAAGAGGGGTTGTCGGTGTTGTTCAGCTGGGGTTTGTTTGGAAGCCAAGGCTAAACTGGGTATCATCCCAGCGAGGGGTGGGAGTGGGAAGTCATTCCTGGATCTCCACACTTTTTGGGGTTCTACCTTCAGACAACAAGGTCTGCCCAATTCATGCTGTCCCCATCTTCATATGTGCTCGCTTTTTGTTGTTTCTTGTAATATGAGAACTGCTCAACTTTGGGAGTTTATTTATTAATTTACTAGCTACCCCTTGCCACGCATTGCTGTGGCCCACTCTGTGTATATGTTTTTTTTGTGTATATTTGTGTATATGTTTATGTATATATGTGGTTTTGCACATGCGTTGTAATATATTTTTTATTTTTTGGCTTCTGCTGTGTGTTCCAGTGTTTTTATGAGTGATGGTCACTCGTTGGCCTGGTAGGTGTATTGTGTCCAAATTTAGTGTCAATTCATCCAGTGGTTTTTGAGTTTTGTTAACCCCACAACAAACACTACATTTTTATTTATATAGATTTATGACATTTCTACCCCACCTTTCTCACCCCCGAGGGGACTCAAGATGGCTTTACAAACCTTAAAACACCATGTACACTTAAATATTAAAACAGCATTAAAAGTACATTTAAAACAATTAAAACATTAAAAAATACAATCAGAGTTTAAAACGTAATCCATGAACGTAATCCAGGCTGTTCCAATGGTCATTGCACATTGTTTCAAGTCTATCTATTGCATAAGTATTCTAAAGGCTTGGTCACAAAGCCACATTTTCACTCTCTTGCGAGAGGTCAGGGGCGGGGTGACCTAATATCCCTGGGGAGGGAGTTCCAGAGCCAAGGGGCCACCATTGTCTCTTGTCTCTGCAAATCGGACCTGCGAGGGAGGCAGGACCAAGAGCAGATGATCTTAAACTCTGTGGTGGTTCATAGAGGGAGATACGTTCGGGAAGATAAACTGGGCCAGAACCATTTCTGGGGTTCAAAAGTTTGAAACTGCATACCACCTGAAGTCTTCTATTTTTATAGTTTCCAGGTGCCATTCATATGTATGATAAAAAATAAATAATAAGTAAAGGGCTTGGAAATGTTAAAACTATTTGGCATTTCATTTATTCAGCATTTGGGAAATGTCCTTTAAAGTTTTTTTAAAAGCTTTTGTAATGCGGGGAAAACCTGCACAAATGAGATGTACTGAAAAATATTGTTGCCTTGCAAGCAAAAGTAAACACTGAAATGGTCCATCTTAGGTCAGTAACACCAGGGAATGAGCACAAAATGAGAGCGCCGGGATTAGAATCTGCCTGGGGAAAAACAAAATGACTGTTATCACAATTTGTTCCTGTGTTCCTGGATGTATTTTAAAAGTATGTCAGAAGAAAGACTCCTCTAATTAAGACTGAGATCATCTGCAAGTCTCTTATAATACTCCTATGTTATTCATAACCGGGCTTCACCTCATAGATGTGGTGAGCTGTTGCAGAGAATTAGATATGTCTCATGTTGTTATTATTCTTTCTTTTAACATCTAGTGCAGCAACACTTTGAAAGTGATACTCCTCTGATGAGAAGATGAAAGCTGAAGAGTCATCACATGGAAATGCTCCTGTCATGGTTTCCTTGATCTTCGTCATATTACTTCTACCCCACATGGCAGGCAAGATGACAAAGTCAGTATGTGATCAGGACAGATCCTATGCAGAGGGTTACTGCAAAGATGGGGATCTCATTCTTGGTGGGGTGTTATCTTTGTCTCAGAGAAATGTTCAAAGGCAAAGTTATGAAATACGTCCTAAGGAAGTTTCTTCTTACACAGTTCAAACAGTGTAAGTATTCAGTTTCTTATTAGCTGGTAGGGACACTAGACCTTCTAAGGGTACAAAAAGAAGTCTAAAGCTATATCTCAGGAAGGTAACTATTGACACTTTGATGTATGTACCTTAATTCCTTTTGTGCTAATCAGCTTCCATTTGATGCAGGGTGAAATATTGTGCTGAGGCAGCTGTTGAGGCAAAGGTTCAACTACCCGGTGGTCTACATGAAGGGATACTTTTTTTTTTCATGTTAGGAGTGACTTGAGAAACTGCAAGTCACTTCTGGTGTGAGAGAATTGGCTGTCTTCAAGGACGTTGCTAAGGGGATGTCCAGATGTTTTGATGTTTTACCATCCTTGCACTCTACCCACTACCTCACTGCCTTGGGACTTCTGTCATTCCAGGTTATTTGCTCTGGCTAAGACCTGTCTCAGTTCTCAAATAGGCCCTGGAAATGAGTAGCCTAGGCCTCACTATGGCCAATGCTGGGACCTGGTCATTGCACTTTACCCGTCCCCCGACCCCCATGTTTCCCTTTGCACTAGCCTCAGCCTAACCCTCTGAAATTGCCAAGGCCCTTTCTGAATTTCTGGCCCCTGACACCTCATTTGCACAAAGAATCATGCAGAATCAGTTTTTAATATATATGTGTGTGCTGATAATTCTATGTCTATGTTTTGCTTACACTGTATGTTTTCTGTGTATTTTGTTTACGTGGAAACTGCCCTGTGTCCTCTAGGGGAGATAGAGCAGTATATAAACATTATTATTATTATTATTATTATTATTATTATTATTATTTTACTGACACAAAAACACAGTATGTCACAGCAAACGAGATCTATATGCTGGTTTTTGTATCAAAAGATCACAAGTCAAATACTTCCCAAGCGTCTAGGACTGTGTGATGTATTTTCTAATGATGCATACAAATACAAGTAAGGTGGCTCCATGTGCGTCCCTCCCAAAGTAAGGTGGCCTTTTGCAGTTGATAGATTGTGATTTGTCAATGTTTATTGTTTCCAAATGCCAGCTGAGATCTTTTGACACGGCCCCCAGTGTGCTGATGACCACTGGGACCACCTGTACTGGTTTATGGCAGAGCCTTTGCAGTTCGATTTTAAGGTCCTGATAACGGCTGAGTTTTTCCTGTTGTTTTTCTTCTATGCGACTGTCACCTGGTATGGCAACATCAATAATCCAAACTTTTTTCTTTTCTACAACCATGATGTCCGGTGTATTGTGTTCCAAAACTTTGTCAGACTGGATTAGAAAGTCAAACAGTATTTTTGTGTGTTCATTTTCCACTACCTTATTATTATTATTATTATTAATAATAATAATAATAATAATAATAATAATAATATCATTATCGGTGTGGGAGGCTTCTCTCATGTCCCCACATGGGAAGCTGGAGCTGACAGAGGGAGCTCATCCACGCTCTCCCCAGATTCGAACCTCTGACCTGTCGGTCTTCAGTCCTGCTGGTACAAGGGTTTCACTCATTGCACCATCGGCATACTAATTGATAATGTGACATAAATTTGGAGTAATATTTTAAAATGGATATAAAATATTATTGGGTTGTTGTAGGTTTTTTTCGGGCTATATGGCCATGTTCTGGAGGCATTCTCTCCTGATGTTTCGCTTGCATCTTTGGCAAGCATCCTCAGAGGTAGTGAGGTCTGTTGGAACTAGGAAAATGGGTTTATATATCTGTGGAAAGACCAGGGTGGGACAAAGGACTCTTGTCTGCTGGAGCTAGGTGTGAATGTTTCAACTGACCACATTGATTAGCATTTGATAGCCTGGAAGTGCCTGGAGCAATCTTTTGTTGAGAGGTGATTAGATGTCCCTGATTGTTTTCTGCTGTTTTGCTGTTTTAATTTTAGAGTTTTTTTAATACTGGTAGCCAGATTTTGTTCATTTTCATGGTTTCCTCCTTTCTGTTGAAATTGTCCACATGCTTGTGGTCTTTCCACAGATATATAAACCCATTTTCCTAGTTCCAACAGACCTCACTACCTCTGAGGATGCTTGCCATAGATCCAGGCATTCTTGGTAGACACGGATTATCTGGATCCGGCACAGTCTGGCTTTAGGCCGGGGCATGGTACCGAGACAGCCTTGGTCGCCTTAGTGGATGATCTCCGTCGGGAGCTCGACAGGGGGAGTGTGTCCCTGTTGGTGCTGCTCGACCTCTCAGCGGCCTTCGATACCGTCGACCACGGTATCCTTCTGGGACGCCTCGCGGGGATGGGTCTCGGAGGTACTGCTTTGCAGTGGCTCCGGTCATTCCTCGAGGGTCGGTCTCAGAAGGTGTTACTGGGGGACTCCTGTTCTACCCCACAACCTTTGTTTTGTGGGGTCCCTCAGGGTTCAATACTGTCTCCCATGTTGTTTAACATCTACATGAAGCCGCTGGGCAAGATCATCCGGAGTTTCGGAGTGCGATGTCATCTGTACGCAGACGATGTCCAACTCTGTCACTCCTTTCCACCTGCTACTAAGAAGGCTGTCGAGGTCCTGAACCGGTGCTTGGCCGCTGTGACGGTCTGGATGGGGGCAAACAAATTGAAATTAAATCCAGACAAGACAGAGGTACTCCTGGTCAGTCGCAGGGCCGAACAGGGTATAGGGCTACAGCCTGTGTTAGACGGGGTCGCACTGCCCCTGAAGACACAGGTTCGCAGTTTGGGTGTGATCCTGGATTCATCGCTGAGCCTGGACCCCCAGGTTTCGGTGGTGACCAGGGGAGCATTCGCACAGTTAAGACTCGTGCGCCAACTGCGACCGTACCTTGGGAAGTCTGACTTGGCCACGGTAGTCCACGCTCTGGTTACATCCCGCCTTGACTACTGCAACGCTCTCTACGTGGGGTTGCCTTTGAAGACGGCCTGGAAGCTCCAACTAGTCCAACGGGCGGCAGCCATGGTATTAACAGGAGCAGGGCGCAGGGAGCATACAACTCCCCTGCTGTACCAGCTCCACTGGCTGCCTATTAGCTACCGGGCCCAATTCAAAGTGCTGGCATTGGCCTTTAAAGCCCTAAACGGTTCTGGCCCAACATATCTATCCGAACGTATCTCGGCCTATCAGCCCACCAGGACCCTAAGATCTTCGGGAGAGGCCCTACTCTCTATCCCACCTGCTTCACAGGTGCGGCTGGCGGGAACGAGAGACAGGGCCTTTTCTGTGGTGGCCCCGCGGCTTTGGAATGCCCTCCCTGTAGAGATAAGATCAGCCTCCTCGCTGATGGTTTTTCGAAAAAAACTGAAGACATGGATGTTTGAACAGGCATTCGGCTAAGCCGAGGCGACGAAGTTTTCGATCATGGACTGGCAATCACAGACAACGAAATTGGATTATGATTTTAATTATGAGATGCTTTGGTCTGTATTGGTGGCCCAATACTGTGTATTGTATATGTACTTGTGTTTTATATTTTTAATCTGAATATTGTTGTTTTTAAATGCTGTAAACCGCAATGAGTCGCCGATTTAGGCTGAGATATTAGCGGTATACAAGTGTACTAATAAATAAATAAAATAAATAAATAAATAGATGCAGGCGAAACGTCAGGAGAGAATGCCTCTAGAACATGCCCATATAGCCCGAAAAAACCTACAACAACCCAGTGATTTCGGCCATGAAAGCCTTCGACAATAAAATATTATTGCCTTTCATAGCCATGGATGAGTTCAACTAAATAACAGCCCTAGTGTCTAGCAACCACATAAGACCTAGAATATTCTCTCTAACTTAGACGCCCTGTTTAAATTAAAAGATTTCCAATCTTTTAATGCCACACAGGCGTATTTCTTTCCATCTCCTGTGTTTCTAGGATTAATCAATGTCTTTATTGCCAATTCCTCAGTTTGGAATCAGTTGTGCAGTATTTCTTACTAATCGGGCTTCTTCATCTTTCATTTTTGATAGCAGATGTGAGGGTTCAGCTTTCTATCATCGAAATCCTATTGTTATTTCTGTCTAGAGTAGACTCACCACTTATGCATTGAGCCATCAATCCCCAATTAATTGAATAGCTCTTCTGAATTTGGGGCTAACCAAAAAATGCCAGCCTATGTCTGTTGCGTATGAAATGCTTTGCTGTCCTTTCTGTCTCCACAGCCCCGAAACAAAGAACTACCAGCATGTCCTGGCATTTGTGTTTGCTGTAGAGAAAATAAATAAGAATCCCCATTTCTTACCCAACATCTCTCTGGGATTTTGCCTTTATGACAACTCTTACAGTGGAAGCCAAACCTATGAGAATGTTATCAGCCTACTGTCTGAGAGGGACGAGCTCGCTCCAGTTTATCTTCCGTTCTATGGAAATGGGCTCTCCTATGCTTATGGTCAGTCATCTTATGACAACATGAATACAAAGAAAGTCAAAATATTTCCCAACTACAATTGCCAAGGCCAAAAGAAAATGGTAGCTGTCATTGGGGCGCAGACATCAGAGCCATCTGTTCAGATCGCCAATATGCTGGGGATCTATAAGATACCACAGGTAAGGACGAAGAACATTGCCATATTCCTTTTCAGCAGCCTCTGACAGAGAAGATCTATGTTCACTGATGTTGATGTTGAGTTTCTGCACATCTTTGTAATATTATAATTGTGTGGTACTTACTTTGGAAGAAAATAATAACAATAATAATAATGCCAGCAAAGTGATCTTGTCTGCTGTGGACTCATCTTGTTGTGTTTCTAATAATAATAATAATAATAATAATAATAATAATAATAATAATAATGCCACCAGAGTGATCTTGTCTGCTGTGGACTCATCTTGTTGTGCTTCTTCTTCTTCTTCTTCTTCTTCTTCTTCTTCTTCTTCTTCTTCTTCTTCTTCTTCTTCTTCTTCCTCCTCCTCCTCCTCCTCCTCCTCCTCCTCTTCTTCTTCTTCTTCTTCTTCTTCTTCTTCTTCTTCCTCCTCCTCCTCCTCCTCTTCTTCTTCTTCTTCTTCTTCTTCTTCTTCTTCTTCTTCTAGAATCATAGAATCATAGAATCAAAGAGTTGGAAGAGGGCCATCCAGTCCAACCCCCTGCCAAGAAGCAGGAATACTGCATTCAAATCACCCCTGACAGATGGCCATCCAGCCTTCTTCTTCTTATTATTATTATTATTTATTGTTTAGCCCTTAGGCCATATCACAATTTCAAGCCAAACAAGATATTTAGAACAATATATTAAATAAATATGATGAAACTGAGTATATTTTCCTTATCACCCCTACAATTTACCCTGATCAGCTCCACATATGTGGTTCTCAAACGTAATGTTTTGCTTAAATACAGAGCTGTTATAAGCACATCCTTATAGAGAACAATAGAATACATCTATCCAGCAATATTACTTACTTAATTAGGAGATCTCTCATAGCCCGAGGATGATGGTCCTCTAAGTCCAGTGTCTTGGCGGCAGGTCCATAGGTGGCTGTGGAGCCCTATTCTTGATTCGCATGTCCTCCCACAGGACATCGGTTTCCAGGTGGAAGGCAGTCCTGATCAGGGTTGGCTTGATGCGCCTTCCTCTTGGCACGTTTCTCCCTTTCTTCCTCCATTTGTGCCTCTTTGAATTCTGCAGCACTGCTGGTCACAGCTGACCTCCAGTTAGTGTGCTCAAAGGCCAGGGCTTCCCAGTTCTCTGTGTCTATGCCACAGTTTTTAAGGTTGGCTTTAAGCCCATCTTTAAATCTCTTTTCCTGTCCACCAACATTACATTTCCCATTCTTGATTTTGGAGTATTTTAACTGCTTTGGGAGACTGTGATCAGGCATTCGGACAACATGGCCAGTCCAGTGGAGTTGATGGCGTAGGATCATCACTTCAATGCTGGTGGCCTTTGCTTCTTCCAGCACACTAACATTTGTCCACCTGTCTTTCCAAGAGATTTGCAGGATTTTTCGGAGGCAACGCTGATGGAATTGTTCAAGGTGTTGAGTCCATGCAACATGCAACAGTCCATGTTTCGCAGGGATATAACAGGGCTGGGAGGACAATAGCTTTATAAACAATATATCCAGCAATATTGCAGGATCCATGGCCAATATGTGCAGTGCAAAAATGCAACAAGTTTTTTAATGAATGAATTACAAAATCCAAGAAATTGCTTTTCCATTTCTGGGGACAAGTCATCTAAATAGGTGTCCTCTGTGACAGTCAGGACATTGGAAATATACTAGTTGGTTAGCTTATGTTTTACTGTTCTTATGAAATGGCCGTCTCCCAGACTTTCCAGACTTTCCAGTACAATGTAGGCACATTAGATGGAAATAAAGGAGGACTTTTTATTGATGACTCCTGGACTCTGGATCCCCTGTTGAGAAAAATAGATCTTAAATCTTTGCACTACTAGACAAATATATATTTTATTCTCATAAGCTTTTAGCTTTTTAATTGTTTACTCAGTTTGATATAGCTGGTAGATGTTGATTATTTGGTGATTTAAATTTTTGTGTTTTGAACTTATTTATTTGTTATGTATTGTTTTATTGTTTGCTATGTCAAGTGCAATGGAAAGCTTGGACCTAAATTTGAAAGATAAAGACATGTTTCACAGGCTTGTTGTGATAATACAGCTGGACTGGTTAGTTAGGAAGAACGAGTTTTGCCTTCTTGAGCTCTTTAAGTAAACTGTGGCATATGAATATAATGTAATGTTGAGAAATTTAACATTTTTTTTAATAAATACTAAATGCAATTAGATCTTGAAACAAATTTGGTTATACATATGTATGTTGTCTAGCCTTTAAAACTGTTTTATTACTGTGAAAATTTAGGTCATTGAAGCAAACTCTGAAAATCATGTGATCCAGAGTTCTTTTGAATTTAATTAGCACATTAATGACCCATCTATTCTCTGCTGTGATATCTGTGTCTGTTTTTAATTAATCATTGTTATCATAAGCATCATGTAAGGCAAGTCAGATTAAAACAGAGCGATTCTTCCAAGTTTCCTCAATCAGTTTCATGGCTCAGTGGAGACTGCAACTTGGATTTTCGGTCTCAGGATGCATCTACACTGTAGAATTATTGCAGTTATACACGAGGAGCCGCTGGTGGCGCAGTGGGTTAAAGTGCTGAGCTGCTGAACTTGCTGACTGAAAGGTCACATGTTCAAATCCGGGGAGCAGGGTGAGCTCCTGCTGTTAGCCCCAGATTCTGTCAATCTAGCAGTTTGAAAACATGCAAACATGAGTAGATTAATAGGTACTGCTCTGGCGGGAAGGTAACAGCACTCCATGCAGTCATGCTGGCCACATGACCTTGAAGGTGTCTACGGACAAAGTTGGATCTTCGGCTTAGAAATGGAGATGAGCACCAACCCGCAGAGTCAGACATAAATAGACTTAATGTCAGGGGAAAACCTTTAACTTTTTAATACTACTTTAACTGCTTTAGCCTGTAGGAGGGTTGATCTGGTTCCCAAACAGAACTGGCCACAGTTGTCTCCACTGCCACCTACATTCTCTGGGCTCAGGTACCCTGTGGACATACAATGTCAGTCCTCTTCCCCACTCAGCCCTATGCTGTGCTGGTCACTGGTCACAACATGTGTCCTACCTGTTCTCCACTGTGTGACATTACCTTCACCAGAGTGATGGGGAGCTCTGGGAAGGATGAAGTAAGAGGAGGGAGGGCAGTTCTTGCTCTCCTACCTCCCTTAGTGCCCTGTCTACCTGGTGTCTACCTGGTGACATCATGGCAAGCAACAGAAAACAAATAGGATCCATGTTATGGATGGACACTGCCGTAACACGTAGGATGAGAGATCAGCAATTAAGGTGGTCGCCAGACAGCATCAAACATTGTTTGTGCCACTAGGCTGTGGGGACTTCCTTCCACCTCCATGGCAGCTGAGGGACTATTGGAGGGGATAAGACTTGGGACAGTCCAGTATCCAGTGCACGGGATCAGCACCAGGTTTTAGGTCAGTGTAGATTCAAGCTCAGGCCAAGATCTAGCCACAATAGATACCTTACAGAATGCTTGACTTACCAACTTATTTGGAAATAATCTGACAAACCTTTATGTGTTTACAGATCAGTTTTGGCTCCTCTGATCCTGTCGTGCACAATAAAATTGAATCCCCCTCCTTTTATCAGATGAACTCAAGTGATGAACTTCATCTTGTAGGTATCATCCAGTTGCTTCTTCACTTTGAGTGGACATGGATTGGACTTGTTGTTGCAGCATATGGCAGAAGTGGGAGCCTCTTCCATAAATTCAAAGGGGAAATGGAGAAGAATAGGATCTGTTCTGAATTTGTAATTTTCTTTCAAGAAATTTTAGTATATCTCACTGAAATAGACCAAAGAAAACAAGAACTGAAGAGGTCATCATGCAAAGTGGTGTTTGCCTATGGTGATATCGAGTTTCTCTCAAGGATATACTGGCACACAAATGAGATATTGGCAGGGAAAGTGTGGCTGACCACAGCAAAGTGGGACGGTAATCCATATATATATAAAGGACGGTTCTCTGGTGCCCTATCCTTAGCTTCCCATCAAAAAGAGATTCCAGGATTCCGATATTTTCTTCAGTCTGTGACTCCAAACAAATATCCTGATGATGTTTTCATTAAGAGTTTCTGGAGCCAAGTATTCAACTGCAATTTGCTTCCTCCCTACTCTCTGCCTGCAAAACTACAATACAGGTCATGCAGTGGTCAGGAGAAGTTGGATAGTCCCTCTGTATCCCATTTTGAGATGAACATGAGCCCCCTGAGTTACAGTATCTGCAAAGCAGTTTTTGTGGTGGCCAAGGCACTGCACGATCTTTCTTTAGACAGATCAAAGCAGAAAAAAGGGGGAAATAGCCTGAAAGTTGAGATTATCCCACTGTGGAAGGTGAGTCCTTTCTCTTTGACAACAACACTCTGAAACAGAAATGAATGGTTGAGAGCCATTGTGGTATTGTAATGTGTGTGTTAAAAGAAAGACAATTTTATTTATTTATTTTGAAGCATTTTAATCTCATTTTTCCATAAAAAAAAGTCTTTTGTTGTTATGTGTGTGGGGTCACTAATAACAAGCAAAATGGTCTCAAATTTTACATCTAAAATGCCCTTGCAAATGATGAAAATGGGATCAGAAAACATGAAGCAAACCAACAAAATCGTCTACTAATCCTTATGGTTGTGTAAGTATTCTGAGATTAGGAACATACATTATAACTTATAATATGAAACCCATGCCCACAGGACCAAGACTACAGATCCACCTATGCACATCCAACAATATATGGTATCTTTTGGGGTTATCTAAGTCCTCCAGGTGTTTCTATACCATGTGTCTGCTGGATGTTACACATAATCACCCTGGATGACCTAGGAAATTCCAAGACAGGATACATGTATAAGAATTTTCTGGATCCTCCACGGCAGATGTCATTCACTATTATTGTGAAATTTCCAGTTTCCAGAGTAAGTTCATGAAGATATCCCACACAGATACAGGTGCCATACTGTATTTCAAGTTACCCATTCGATTCAAAGTTCACAAAATGTTCTTCTTGCTGAATGATATTATAACGGTTTTCCACATTTTTCCAATTTTCAAAGACTTCACACAATAAAGACATTTTGGACACTTCATAATATACAACACACACATATTTTTTTATATCCAGGTGCACTGGTTCCTTAAGAAAATACTTTGCAACAAAACTACTGTGGAGGATGCCATTTTTGATGGGATTGAAGACATGGCAACTTACGATATTTTGAATTGGATCCTGTTCCCCAATTACTCCTTTCTCAGTGTGAAGGTTGGGGAAGTGAACCTTCGCTCTGCAACGAATCACAGTGTTGCTATTCATAAAGAGATAACCCTCTGGAATAACAAATTTATCCAGGTCAGTCATGAGGCATAAGTTCTTCTTGTTGGTTTATTTTAAAATTCATAAACTGTGTGACGGCGCGAGTGGCGCCACCTATGTATAGAACTGTTAGTTGTAAGATTTAAACTGTTGTAGCATGCTTAATCCTGCCCCTTTTACCCTGGTTATGTATAGTTGTATGGATTGGTTGCTTGTATCTGTCAATCAGTACTGTTTGGCTCCACCTCTTCCTGCAAGAGGGGAGAACTTCCTTTTTTCTTCATTCTGCCATCAGAGTTCCTGCAACATGGACGTGAGTAAGAGACCTGACTCTAAAGGACCCTGATTTAAGTTACCTCTTAGCACCAGTTCTGCGGTTTTTTACCCCTGGGACTCATGTTTTATGTCCAGATCGTCCTGGACAATTATTGAGGAGACCCAGGCGCCTTCAAGCCAGTTCTTTTGGCACCAAAGGAAGATCCTGAATCTTCAAAACGTAGGCCATCTGAACTGGGGTTGTGGTTTGCTCCGGCATTCACAGCCATTGAGGAAAGAGGAAACTTGGTGAGGCTTCTCAGCTTCAAACCCCTTGGACCCAGGACTGATTGAGACTGTAACGTATGTTTTCCTTCGCCCCTCTAAGGTTTTCCAGTTCATTGCTTTGAAGAAATGACTTTGTGATAAATAAAACTTATCTTGAGCTATTTATGGCGTTTTGGGTTTTTGGGAGTTCCAGTTTCCTATAGGAGGGCAAGAAGCAATCCCCTGGGGGAAAGATGCCACGTCCATCCCTCCTTTATTGAGAATAATAGCCCCCAGGCGCGACGGCACAAACTGTCTCTCTCCAGCAAACATCAGCTTTGGGTGGAATAGAATGATCAAATTATTCAAGCAACCTGAAAATATAATGCACAAATATCAGCGCTGTGAAAAAACAACAAAAATCAGTTATCCTCTAACCAGCACAACTAAAAAGCAATGTTAGAACTCAACTACAATTCCATATCAAATGAAGCTTCAAACAATGGCTTCAAACGACAGGAAAGGATATTCCACCTGAACTTTAGGAAGCACTTCCTGACTGTGAGAGCTGTTCAGCAGTGGAACTCTCTGCCCTAGAGTGTGGTGGAGGCTCCTTCTTTGGAGGCTTTTAAGCAGAGGCTGGATGGCCATCTGTCAGGGGTGCTTTGAATGCAATTTTCCTGCTTCTTGGTAGGGGGTTGGACTGGATGGCCCATGAGGTCTCTTCCAATTCTGACTATGATTCCATGAATCTATGTAATATTTTAATGGTGCATTTGAAAAGCTTACAACAGTCGTGCTCAGGAAGTGTCCTCGAAGAAGGAATTTCAATGTTCAGAATGCCAAAGAAAAGGACCTGTCCCAGAGGAAAAGTGTTTTTGCTATACATCAAGGGAACCACTGACCACAGAGGGAAGCTGATGAAGAAACACAACGTAAAAACTATCTACAGGCCCACTAAAAAATCCCATGTTCAGCAAAGGACAAGAAGGATCCTCTCACCTCTGCAGGAGTCTACTGTACACCATGCAGCTGTGGACAAGCCTACATAGGGTCCACCAAACACAGCATTGCCCAAACACAAATCAAGGGACATGAAAGACTCTGCAGACTACTTCAACCAGAGTAGTCAGCCATAGCAGAGCACCTGATGAACCAACCTGGACACAGCATATTATTTGAGGACACAGAAATGCTGGACCACTCTAACAACTACCATGTCAGGCTACACAGAGAAGCAGTTGAAACCTACAAGCATGTGGACAATTTCAACAGGAAGGAAGAAACCATGAAAATGAACAAAATCTAGCTACCAGAGCAATGCTCAAAAATAGGAGAATTCCAGACAAAAAACATTCAAGGCCAGTTAATGACCTACCAACAAAGGATTCCCCCAAGCAGGAAGCAGCCAGACCTTGAAAACTGCTAGGCCACTAAAAACCCTAATCAAGGTGGCCAGTTGCAACATTCACATCTACCTCCAACAGACAAAAGTTCTTTCTCCCATCCTGAACTTTCCACAGATATATAAACCCAATTTTCCTTGTTTCCAACAGACCTCACAACCTCTGAGGATGCCTGCCATAGATGCAGGCATAACATCAGGAGAGAATGCTTCTGGAACATGGCCATAGAGCCTGGAAAACACACAACAATCCAGTGATTCCAGCCATGAAAACCTTCAATAACACATAGACCTGTCTTTTATTTCATCATTATATATTTATCTCATCAAAACACTCAGAAAAAGTTTGTACATTGATAGGTTATTATAGAAGTGGTTTGAATTTAAAATGCTGTAGAAGAATGATTGTTTTATATTTACTTTAATATTTTTTTCTCACTGAATCTGCATAGCCACCGCATTCTGTGTGCAGCCATAAATGTTCACCAGGCTTCCAGACGATAATTTTGAAGGGCAAACCCAAATGTTGTTTCCAGTGCAAAGAATGTCCTAGAGGAAAAATATCCAACAAGACAGGTAGGTGTTGCTAGCATGTTATGATGCCACATGACTTAATAAACTATTCTGTACATAGACTTTGAACATATTGACAATATTTCCATCAAGAAAAGTGTCCAAAGACCAATAGATGAAAGTGTCTTCTGATCTGTGTTTTCTAGATATGGATTATTGTGTGGAATGCAACAAGGATCACTATCCAAACAAAGGAAGAAATAAGTGCATCCCCAAAAGCATAATCTTCTTATCCTATGAGGAACCTTTGGGAATCACATTAGCTTTCACTGCAGTATTTTTTTCATTCTTGTCTGCTGTGGTGTTTGGAAACTTTATCAGATGTAGAGCATCTCCAATAGTTAAAGCCAACAACCGGCAACTCAGCTATGTCCTCCTCTCTTCCCTCATACTTTGCTTCCTCTGCTCTTATTTATTTGGTACACTTGTATACCGCTAATATCTCAGCCTGTGCGGCGACTCATTGCGGTTTACAACATATTTAAAATACAATATTCACTTTAGAAATATAAAATAAAATATAAAAATACATACATATACATACATAGTATTGGGCCACCAATACAGACCGGAACATCTCATAGTTAAAGTCGTAATCCAATTCGTTATCCTTGATTGCTAGACCATGATCAAAACATCATCACATCGGAATTAGTTGAAAACTTGCTCGAACATCCAAGTTTTCAGTTGTTTCCGAAATGCCATTAGCGAGGTGGCTGATCTTATTTCAGTAGGGAGGGCATTCCAAAGCCGGGGGGCCACCACAGAAAAGGCCCTATCTCTCGTTCCCGCAAGCCGCACTTGTGAAGCAGGCGGGATGGAGAGAAGGGCTTCTCCTGAAGATCTTAGGGTCCTGGTGGGCTGATAGGCCGAGATACGTTCGGATAGGTATGTAGGGCCAGAACCGTTTAGGGCTTTAAAGGTCAAAACCAGCACTTTGAATTGGGCTCGGTAGCTAATCGGTAGCCAGTGGAGCTGGTACAGCAGAGGAGTTGTATGCTCCCTGCGCCCTGCTCCTGTTAATACCATGGCTGCCGCCCGTTGGACTAATTGGAGCTTCCGGGCCGTCTTCAAAGGCAACCCCACGTAGAGAGCGTTGCAGTAGTCAAGGCGGGATGTAACCAGAGCGTGGACTACCGTGGCCAAGTCAGACTTCCCAAGGTACGGTCGCAGTTGGCGCACGAGTCTTAACTGTGCGAATGCTCCCCTGGTCACCGCCGAAACCTGGGGATCCAGGCTCAGCGATGAGTCCAAGATCACACCCAAACTGCGAACCTGTGTCTTCAGGGGGAGTGCGACCCCGTCTAACACAGGCTGTAGCCCTATACCCTGTTTGGCCCTGCGACTGACCATTGAAGATCTTTGCTCTTCATTGGACGACCAAGTAAAACAATCTGCATTCTTCGGCAGACAGCCTTTGGGATCATTTCCTCTGTCTCTCTTGCTACAGTCTTGGCTAAAACCATCACCGTGATTCTGGCCTTCAAGGCCACAAAACCAGGCAGTGGTGCACGGAAATGGCTGAGACCTAGACTTTCATACTTCTTTGTAGTGGTCTGTTCTCTTATTCAGGTTGTGATTTGCATGGTCTGGTTGGGCACCTCCCCTCCATTCCCAGATGCTGATTTCTACACAGAACCTGGACACATCATCCTGGAGTGCAATGAGAGCTCACCCGCTGCACTCTACTCCATTCTGGGCTACTTGGGTCTTTTAGCTTTGGTGAGCTTCATTGTGGCTTTTCTTGCCAGGAAGCTGCCTGATGTCTTCAATGAAGCCAAGTTCATCACTTTCAGCATGCTAGTTTTCTGCACTGTCTGGATATCCGTCATCCCAGTCTATTTCGGCCCCAGTGGGAAATATGCGGTGACTGTGGTGATCTTCTCTATATTGGCCTCTAGTGCTGGGTTACTTGGTTGCATATTTTCCCCAAAATGTTATATTATTCTACTCTACCCAAATAAGAACCAGAAAGCACATGTAACCAGCAAACGTTTCCACGGATTTAAAAAATGCTAATGAGTAGAGGTGTGTGAAATTCGGGTATTTTGGAGATACAAACCCCCAAACTACAATGCAGGAAGGGCCCAACCCAAATTATTAATGAATCAAAACAGAATGTCTTGAAACTTTTGGAGAAATTAGTTGATTTGGAGCATTTGGGCTATATGGCCATGTTCCAGAAGCATTCTCTCCTGATGTTTCATCTGCATCTATGGAAGATATCCTCAGAGGTGAGACCCCTCTACCTCTGAGGATGCCTGCCATAGATGCAGGTGAAACATCAGGAGAGAATGCTTCTGAAACATGGCCATACAACCTGGAAAGCACACAACAACCTGCTAATAATAGTAGCTAGTAGCTAGCTACTATTATATATATATGTAAGAACTTTTACAATTTCCTAAAAATCAGTGGATGACCACATCTTTCTAAAACCTTGCAGGAATTATTCCCTTCTTGTGTTTTGTCCCTGTGGAGATATACAAGGAGATACCCCTTTTAGCTTGTTTAAAAATATATTTGTAAGTCCCTAAAACTCAGTGGATGACCAAAACATTCTACAAGTAGGGCAAGTTTCATTTTGATAGCCATAAAAATGACAGGGAAACAAGCCTTGTTAGTTTCCCCATTGGTTCAATAATGCAATTAGTGATTTTAGAATCAATAATAGGCTGTAGAAAGAAGATGACACTCTATATTATTTCAAATATTTCCTTGCTACATATCTTGTGTATTCAGTAAGGAAACACACAGAACATTTGTCCCAAAACCCTACTATTACAATATTTTTCCTGTCAGGTGCGACTTGAGAAATGCTTCTGGTGTGAGAGAATTGGCCATCTGCAAGGACATTGCCCAGGGGATGCCCAATGTTTTGATGTTTTACCATCCTTGTGGGAGGCTTCTCTCATGTTCCCGCATGGGGAGCTGGAGCTGGAGCTGACAGAGGGAGCTCAACGCTCTCTCACCGGATTCAAACTTGTGACCTGTTGGTCTTCAGTCCTGCCGGCGCCAGAGGTTCACTATTGAAATGACCTAAAGTCTCCTTTGTTTTGGGCCACATCTGGGGCTGTTTCCCAGATGTTTTTGATGTTTTATTATCCTTGTGGGAGGCTTCTCTCATGAGCTCCCTCTGTCAGCTCCAGCTCCCCATGCGGAGACAAGAGGAAAGCCTCCCACAAGGATGATAAAACATTTGCAGACAGCCAATTCTCTCACATCAGAAGCAACTTGCAGTTTCTCAAGTCGCCCCTGACACAAAAAAAACCCATAACATTCAAACAACAGCACACAACCTATTACAAACCATTCACACACTCGAAACCCACATCCCACACAAAATAAAATCTCTTCCCCACACCCATGCACCCTTCACCATGACTTCCGACACTGAAGCACTATGAAGCCTTTAAGCCAATGTATCTATCCTTGTTCATAGCCTAATCCTAAATTCCTAATGGTGCTCCTCTATGCCACTGACTCTCCACTCAGATATGCCACGGACAACTTCCACTTTTCCAAAAAGTCCTCATTACTTTTGTTCCTCCAATTATTGGTTAATTTGGCCATTAGCATATATTCCCACATTCTTTCTCTCTAACCCTTTTTTAAGTAAATCTTTCCCCCTTTCCAGGCTTTGGCTATGGTTAATCTTGCAGCGCCAAAGCTGTATTGTTTTTTCTATGTATGTGTTCAAACTTACATATAAATTAAACTGTAAAAATGTCTTATTTTCTTTCTGGGGAGAATCTACACTTAGACCACTCCATAGCCTGGTGGTGCAATGGGTTAAATCCTTATGCTGGGAGGACTGAAGAATGACAGGTCGGAGCTTCAAATCCGAAGAGAGCACGGATGAGCTCCTTCTGTCAGTTCCAGCTCCCCATGCAGAGACATGAGAGAAGCCTCCTACAAGGATAGTAAAACATCAAAACATCTGAGTGTCCCCCGGGCAATGTCCTTGCAGACAGCCAATTCTCTCACACTAGAAGCAACTTGCAGTTTCTCAAGCCGCTCCTGATATGAAAAAAAAAGAAGCCAAATTGATTATAAAAGCTGCCCACCTGAGAGATCTCTTTATCTCAAAGAAATGGGGTCTCTTGTTATGGCAATGAAAATATCTAAATTCTCTGACTGATTCTTTTACACTCATCAGTCTACTCTTCCTGCTTTCATCTTGTAATTTAATCCCCTTTTACCAAATGTATTATTTAATCAAGTTTTATTGTGTTTTAATTTATTTTAGTTAACTATTAGAGGAGTTTTAGGATAATGATTGGTATCTATTTGTCTGTATATTTTTTGTCTTTTATTTTTGATATGGTCAGTTGACTAATCAATAAACAGATCTATCTATCTATATACACATTCAACTTAAGAACAAACCTTCAGAACCTATCTTGTGTTGTCAAAGGCTTTCATGGCCGGTATCACTGGGTTGCTTTGAGTTTTCCAGGATGTATGGTAATGTTCTTCTGGAACATGGCCATGCAGCCCAAAAACTCACAGCAACCCAGAATCTATCTTGTTCATAACTTGGGGACTGCCTGTAATGCAATTCAAGGAAGTTAAATTGCATTTTATAGCAGTATAGAGATGGGGCCTCAGTTTGAACTTCACAGATGCTGTCCAAGGTGCTGAAACCATTTGGGGAACAGATTTCTATAGCATTCATATTCTAGACCAGAAGTTCTTAAACATATTTGGACTACTTTCAGAACAAAATACCCATCTTCTCAAAAATCTATCTTCTTTAAGCAAACAAACAGAAAGATGCAATGTCAAACTTATTTAACTGCTTGTCACAACATTAAAAAATAATCTAAAATAGATTTCATACATGTCACCTATTTATAGTATTGTAATTAATCATTACAGAGCCCCCAGTGGCGTAGTTGGTTAAACCACTGAGCTGTTGAACTTGCTGACAGAAGGGTTGTCAGTTCAAATCTGGGGAGCAGGGTGAGCTCCAGCTGTTAGCCACAGCTTCTCCTAACCTAGCAGTTTGAAAACATGCAAATGTGAGTAGATCAATAGGTACTGCTCCATCAGGAAGTTGACAGTGCTCCATGCAGTCATGCCAGCCACATAATCTTAGAGTCTACGGACAATGCTGGCTCTTTGGCTTAGAAATGGAGATGAGCAGAGTCAGACACGACTAGACATAATGTCAGGGGAAAACCTTTACCTTTACCTAATTAATCATTACACGCAAATAGTCCTGCGAATGCATGCTGGACTTCCCAACAATGCACAGCAATTTCAACTGCCAACACTTGCTTCTGAAGACCTGCTGGTGGACTTCACTACTGATTGATTATAATGTACATTTTGTGTGTTCATCAACAAATAAAATAATCAGCTTTGTCTTATACATTTAGATGAAACATGCATGAATAGTTTTTTCAAAATTTTCTCTCTTCTTTGTGTTTCCACTGCTCCCTTATATTTATTCAGTGCCCACCAATTGCAATCCAGGCCACTATTTCCCATCTGGATTATTCTAGTGCCCCAGTCCCCCAGGGGACAATATTATTTTATTTATTTTATTTACTGCATTTATATTCTGCCCTTCACACCCAAAGGGGACTCAGAGTGGATCACAGAACACATATATGGCAAACATGCAATGCTGTTATACACTGACGAGACAAACATCTATACATAGAGATATATACAGCGCCAAGATGCCATCTTCAGCATCTTGACGCTGTGCTCAGTTCTGGCCACAGGGGGTGTTGTCGTTCTACTTAGAAATGTTCCTCCACCTCTACTCCTTCCCATGAATCCTTACTCGACCTTCCAAGATTTATGTAAGTCAGATCAGCACCCTAAGTAACTTTCCAATCTTAGAATGGAGTTCCTACAATAAAGCTTTCTTTCCCAAACCATTGATGTGTTTGCTCCTTAAATCAAAATTTCTAACTTCATAGTAACACAGTTATCTCCAACTTGGGTCCTGCCTGTATAGGAGATCTTTAATTCTCACTTGACAGATGACCATTCAGCCTCTGTGTAAAAGCCTCCAAAGAAAGCACCTGGGGCAGAGAGTTCCGCTGCTGAACAGCTCTCAGCATTAGGAAGTTCTTCCCAAATGTTCAAGTGGAATCTCCTTTCCTGTGCTTTTAAGCCATTGTTCTGTGTCCTAATCTCCAGGGCAGCAGAAAAGAACCTTGCTCCCTCCTCCTTATGACTTCCTCTCACAAATATATACATGGCTATCATGTCTCCCCTCAGCCTTCTCTTCTTCAGGCTAAACATGCCCAGCTCTTTAAGCCGCTCCTCATAGGGCTTGTTTTCGAGACCCTTGATCATTTTAGTCACCCTCCTCTGGACACATTCCAGCTTGTCAACATCTCCCTTCAATTGTGGTGCCCAGAATTGGACACAGTATTCCAGGTGTGGTCTGACCAAGGCGGAATAGAGGGGTAGCATGACTTCCCTAATACTATACTCCTATTGATGCAGGCCAAAATCTCACTGGCTTTTTTAGCTGCTGCATCACATTGTTGGCTCATCTTTAACTTGTTGTTCACAAGGACTCCAATATCTTTTTCACATGTACTGCTGTTGAGCCAGGCACCCCCCCATTCTGTCCACTCCACTCTTCCCCTCTCCCCCCCCCCCCCCGCTCTCTCTCACTCAATCCCTCTTTCCCCTCTCTCTTTCCTCTTCCTCCCCTCCCTTCCCTTGCACCACACACTTCCCACTGGCTCCTCCTGATGGCCCCCCTCCCCTCCCCCTCCCCTCCTCCCCCACCCCCATTCCCGGCTCACATGTGCTTTTTTCACCTTCCGATGGCTGCGATGGGAAACATGGCATCAGAGGGGATTATTTTAACCAACCGTGACCACCAAATCCATGTGGGGGAGGATATTGTTTTCGAGACCCTTGATCATTTTAGTCACCCTCCTCTGGACACATTCCAGCTTGTCAACAGATATCAGACATATATTTTAAATTCATATTTATTGAAAAACTGCAAAACAGCTTGTCTGGGAAAAGCAAACCACAAAGTAGCAAGGGAATATTCAGAATTTAGAAGGTGTTCTTTAAAGTTTCTTAAGTTTTGCAGTGAGGTAAAAACTTGCACAAGTGGGAAGTTCTGAAAAATGTTATTGTCTTGAAACACTGAAATAGTCCATTGTAGGTGAGTAACACCAAGGAACTGCAAAACACAAAATGAGATGTTTGGAATCAGCATCTGCCTGGGGAACAGTGAAATGATTGTTATTGTGATTTCTTTCTGTGTTAGAAGTAACACTCTGAACACACTTTACAAATATGTGAAGAAAAAAAAGGATAGGACTGAGATCATAGGCAGATCCCTTATAAATACTATGTTATTCAGAACTGAGTTCCACTTTAAAGATATAGTGAGCTGTTGCAGATTGGTCTAGTGTCAGTATTACTCTTTTTTGAAACATCTATTGCAGAAGCACTCTGAAAATAAGAGTTTGTCTAGAGATGAAATCTGAAGAATCATCACCTGCTTCTGTCATGATTTTCCTGATCTTCATCATATTACTTTTACCCCACGTAGTAGGCAAGAAGACAGAGACACGGTGTAATCTGGACAGATCCTACGCAGAAGGCTACTACAAAGATGGGGATCTCATTCTTGGTGGTGTGTTATCTTTAGCTCACCAAACTATTCCAAGTCCAAATTACGAAGGACGTCCTGAGGAAATTTCTCCATACAAGCTTCCAACAGTGTAAGAATTCTGTTTCTTATTAGCTGGTTGAGATAGTAAATATTTTGACACTACATAGAGAAGTCTGAAGCAGAGGCTGGATCTACACTATCATTTAAAACTGCATGATATGACAGTGTAGACCCAGCCAGAGTCTTGGGAAGCCAACTTTTGGCACTTTGATTCATATATAATCATCACTCCGAGTGTTTGACCTGTTAGCCAGACTAGACGTTATAGCCCCTGATTGTATATTGTGTATTCCAATTTGAGATTCTCACTTTCTACAAAACTACCAGATCCTATGACACTCAGCCCACACCTTTTGTGCTAATCAATTGTTGAGGCAAGATTCATCTTTCAGCTGATACATATAAAATGGAGAGGTAGTGATAAACACGGTGCTAACATTGTATTGTCGAAGGCTTTCATGGCTGGAATCACTAGGTTTTTGTGGGTTTTTTGGGCTATAGGGCCATGTTCTAGAGGCATTTCTCCTGACGTTTCGCCTGCATCTATGGCAAGCATCCTCAGAGGTAGTGGCTGGGGTGGGGCAAAGAGTTCTTCTCTGCTGGAGCTAGGTGTGAATGTTTCAACTGATCACCTTCATTAGCATTTGAAGGCCTGGCTGAGCCTGGGAAAAGCTTTTGTTGAGAGGTGTTAGGATGTGCCTGGTGATGATGAACCAGCCTGGACACAGCATATTATTTGAGAACACAGAAATGCTGGACCACACCAACAACCACCATGTCAGACTACACAGAGAAGCCATTGAAATCCACAAGCATGTGGACAATTTCAACAGAAAGGAAGAGACCATGAAAATGAACAAGTATTAAAAAAAACTCTAAAACTACAACAACAAAACAGCAGAGAGGAAACGGCCAGGCACATCGTAACACCTCTCAACAAAAGATTTTCCCAGGCTCAGCCAGGCCTTCAAATGCTAATGAAAGTGATCAGTTGAAACATTCACACCTAGCTCCAGCAGAGAAGAGCTCTTTGCCCCACCCCAGCCATTCCACAGATTTATAAACCAATTGTCCTAATTCCAACAGACCTCACTACCTCTGAGGATGCTTGCCATAGATGCAGGCGAAACGTCAGGAGAAATGCTTCTAGAACATGGCCCTATAGCCCGAAAAAACCCACAAGAACCTAGGGTGCTAACAATTTGGAGTGTTGACAACAGGCTGCTCAAATTAAGAGAAGACGTTTATACAAGAATAATGTTGCCAACAATTTGGAGTGCTGACAGCAGTTAATTTTAACTAATATGGATATAAAAATAATTTTGTTCAAATAGCTTTAGAAAGAAAAAAAAAACCCTAAGGCATTTGTGGCCAAAATTAAATACCAGCCTAGATATATAAATCCAACTTTCCTCATTTCCAACAGACCTCACAACCTCTGAGGGTGGCTGCTATAGATGCAGCAAAACGTCAGGAGAAAATGTTTCTGGAACACGGCCGGAAAACTCACAACAACCCAGTCACTCTGAACCTTTGACCTGTTAGCCAGACTAGATGTTATAGCTCCTGATTGTATAGTGTGTTTTCCAGTTTATGATTCTCACGTTCCACAAATTCCCTAGTCCAATGGTACTCAGCCCACAACTTTTGTGTCAATCTGTTGTGGAGGCAAGATTAATCTTTCAGTCGATACACATAAAATGGAGGGGTAGTGACAGACGAGGTGCTAACCATTTGGAGTGTTGACAACAGGTTGTGGTCAACACTCCAACAATTTGGAGTGCTGAGACCAGTTAATTCAAAAAAGAATAATTTTGTTCAAAGACTTTTAGAAGGAAAAAAAACCTAAGCCATTGGTGGCCAAAATTAAATACCAGCCCTGGTTACAGAGATCGAGTGTCTAGCAATTGCTTTGAGCCTTTAAAGTTCTTTCTAACTTTAACCTTTTGCTTACATTAAAAGATTTCTAATCCTTTAGTGCAGTGGTTCTCAACCTTCCTAATGCCACGACCCCTTAATTCAGTTCCTCATGTTGTGGTGACCCCAACCATAAAATTACTTTTGTTGCTACTTCATCACTGTAATTTTGCTATTGTTATGAATCATCATGTAAATATCTGATATGCAGGATGTATTTTCATTCACTGGACCAAACTGGGCACAAATACCTGATACGCCCAAATTTGAATACTGGTGCAGTTGGGTGGGGGATTGATTGTCTCATTTGGGAGTTGTAGTTGCTGGGATTTATAGTTCAAAGAGCATCCTGAACTCCACCAATGATGGAATTGAATCAAACTTGACACACAGAACTCCCATGAGGAACAGAAAATGCTGGTGGGCATTGACCTTGAGTTTTGGAGTTGTAGTTTACCTACATCCAAAAATCACTGTGGACTCAAATAATGGTGGATCTGGACCAAACTTGGCACAAGTACTCAATATACTGAAATGTGAACACTGGTGGAGTTTGAGGAAAATAGACCTTGACCTTTGAGAGTTGTACTTACTGGGATTTATAGTTCACCTACAATCAAAGAGTATTCTGAACACCAATGATATAATTGGGCCAAACTTGGCACACAGAACCCCCATACTAACAGAAAATACTGTGTTTTCTGATGGTCTTTGGCAAACCCTCTGACATCCCCTTGTGACCCCCCCCCCCCCGGGGTCCCAACCCCCAGGTTGAGAAATGCTGCTTTAGTGCCATTCAGCTGTGTTTCTTTACATTTCTATGTTTACAGCTCTAATCAAAGTCATTTAGTTAGAAGTTCTTGGATTTCTTCATCCTGTGTCTGTGGTAGCAGACCAGCCTTCTATTGCCCAAGTCCTATTAATATTTCTGTCTAGAGAAGATCTGTCACTCAGTACCTATGCATAGGTCTTCTGAAGGTGGAACTAACCATAAGAATATAAGCCTGTGTGTTGCATATGAAATGCTTCGCTTTTCTCTCTGTCTCCACAGCCCAGAACCAAAGAACTACCAGCACATCCTGGCATTTGTATTTGCTGTGGAGGAAATCAACAAGGATCCCAATTTCTTACCCAACATTTCTCTGGGATTTCGCCTGTATGACAACTATTACAGTGGAAGTCAAACCTATGAGAATGTCATCAGCCTACTGTCTGAGAGGGACAAGCTCGCTCCAGTTTATCTTCCGTTCTATGGAAATGGGCTCTCCTATGCTTATGGTCAGTCATCTTATGACAACATGAATACAAAGAAAGTCAAAATATTTCCCAATTACCATTGTCAAAGCAAAAGGAAAATGGTGGCTGTCATTGGGGCCCAGACATCAGAGTCATCTGTTCAGGTGGCCAACATGCTGGGGATCTACAAGATACCACAGGTGAGACTAAGGACATTTCTATATTCCCTTTCAGCTTCATCTGAAAATGAAACCTATGGAGAGATGCTGATGTTGAGCTTCTGCACGACCTTGCAGAGAAGAGCAGAATACAGCTATCCAGCATTATTGCAGGACCCAAAATGCATTGAGACCCTTTTGAGGGATGAAGCACACAATTTCAGAAGTGCTTGTTCTTAATAGGACCAACAAGTCCTCTCTGGCCTACAATCTGCACATTGGAGATAGACCAACGAATCAGTTTAAGCTTTAGTATTATTTTGAAAAGGTGATCTCCCAGGCTTTCTAGTATTCTGTAGGCATATTAAATGATGATAATAAAGAAGGAGAACATCTTGTTTTTGACTCCTGGACTCTTGAGTTCCCTGCTGAGAAAAAACACTGAAGTCTTTGAATCACTAGCAAAATATATTTTTATTCACATAAGCTTCTGACTTTTCAAGTAAATTATTCCCTGAAGTAGGTTTCACCGATAGATGCTGCTTATTTGTTGATTGTGTGTTTATGAGTGTTTTGAATTTATTTCTTGTATTGTGTAGTGTATTGTTTTATTGTCTCTTATGTTGAGTACTATTTTAAGTAAAAATGTTGGACTTCAGTTTGAAAGATAAATGCCTCACAGGATTGTTGTGAGAACACAACTGGACTGGTTAAAAAAAGGTAAAGGTAAAGGTAAAGGTTTTCCCTTGACATTAAATCCAGTCATGTCCTGCTCTGGGGGTTAGTGCTCATCTCCATTTCTCCATGTCCGTAGACACCTCCAAAGTCATGTGGCCAGCATGACTACATGGAGCGCCGTTACCTTCCTGCCAGAGCCGTACTTATTGATCTACTCACATTTGCGTGTTTTGGAACTGATAGGTTGGCAGAAGCTGGGGCTAACAACTGAATCACATGCCGCTCCCTGGATTCAAACCTGTGACCTTTCAGTCAACAAGTTCAGCAGCTCAGCAGTTTAACCCACTGCACCACTGGGGGCTCCGCTGTATTGGTTTTGCTATCTTGACCTCCTTAGGTGCTCCATGATTTTGCTTTAAGAAAAAATGCTTCAAAACCTGTTTCTACTATAAACATTCAGGTCATAGAAGAAAACTTTGAAAGTTTTGCGATCCAGAGGTTTTTTTTTTAAATGACCTGTCTTTTGTCTGCTGCGATATCTACGTTTCCCTGCCAAGTGTAATCATTTGTGTTTTAATGCTTGATTTTATATTGTTGTGTCGCTTATTATATTGGTTTTGCATCTTATGTATTTTATTTTCTGATTTTCTGTTATGCTTTTGTGTTATACTGTGTTTACTGTATCAATGGGCATGGCCTCATGTAAGCCGCCCCGAGTCCCCTTGGGAGAGATGGAGGTGGGGTATAAATAATAATAATAATAATTATTATTATTATTATTATTATTATTATTCTCTTTCCTACCACCATCCTGTGATGCATGTCAGTTTGAAACAGATTCACTCTTCCAAGTTTCCTCACTCAGTTTCATGTCTCAGATGGAGACTACAACTTAGATTTTCCAAATCTTAGGATGTATCTGCACTATAGAATTAATGCGGTTTGATACCACTGCTTTGGCTTAGTTCTATAGAATCATAGGTGAGGCTCCAACTGTAGTCTGGTGAGGCTCCAGCCTTTCCAGAGAAGACTGGAAACCTAAAACTAAAATTTCCATAGTATTGAGCCATAGCAGTTGAAGTGGCATCAAAATGCATTCATTCTACAGTGTAGATGCATTCCTAGTCTATGTTTTAATCAAAGCAATAGACAACTTGCTGAATTCTTGCTATACCATTCTTTGTTTCCACAGATCGGTTATGGTTCCTCTGACTCTATCTTAGACAATCAAATTGAACTTCCCCCCTTTATTCAAATATATTCAAGTGATGAACTTCATTTTGTGGGCATAATCCAGTTGCTTCTTCACTTTGATTGGACTTGGATTGGACTTATTGCCCCATCTTATGACAGAAGTGAAAATCTCATGCATAAACTAAAAAGGGAAATGGAGAAGAATGGGATCTGTCATGAATTTCTCTTTTTTGTACGCAATGTTTTACTATTTTTGGATGAAAAGGATGGGAGAAAACGAGAGCTGAGGAGGTCATCATGCAAAGTGGTATTTGTCTATGGCGATGCCGACTTCCTCGAAAACGTGTACTGGCACACAAATGAGATATTGGTAGGGAAAATGTGGCTGACCACGGCAAAGTGGGATGGTAATCCGTATATATATGCAGGACAGTTCTCTGGTGCCCTATCCTTAGCTTCCCATCAAAAAGAGATTCCAGGATTCCGATATTTTCTCCAGTCTGTGACTCTGAACAAATATCCTGATGATGTTTTCATTAAGAGTTTCTGGAGCCAAGTATTCAACTGCAACTTGTTTCCTCCCTACTCTCTGCCTGCAAAACTACAACACAGGCCATGCACTGGTCGGGAGAAGTTGGATGGTCCCTCTGTATCCCATTTTGAGATGAACATGAGCCCCCTGAGTTACAGTATCTGCAAAGCGGTTTTTGTGGTGGCCAAAGCACTGCACAATCTTTCTTTAGACAGATTAAAGCAGAAAAAAGGGGGAAACGGTCTGAAACTTGGGATTGTTCCACTCTGGCAGGTGAGTCCTTACTCTTTGAGAACATCACAGAAAACATGAGGCAAACCAACAAAATCTGATACTAATCCTTACTGTTGTGCAAGTATTCTGAGTGTTTGGTTTCATCCCTGGACTGCATAAGTCTCTTGTGTCATCAAGTCTCCAGACCTCAATGAATAGCTAGATTAGAGATAGGATTCGACTGAGGGACTCCTCCCTCCACATTCCTATGCATGCTTATTTATTTATTTACTTTATTTACAGTATTTATATTCTGCCTTTCTCACCCTGCAGGGGACCAGGGCAGATTACAATGCACATATACATAGCAAATATTCGATGCCATTAGACATACAACATCTGTAGACAGACACAGAGGCAATTTAACATTCCAGCTTTTCCGGCATCATGAGGGTATGCTCTATTCCAGCCACAGGCACTGCCGCTTCACTTGTGACACCGAGTCCTTTGATGGAGTATTTCCTCATTCTTCCGCATGCTGCTGGAAGTTTTTGTGGTGTCGTAAATTAGTTAAATTAGCCTCCCCACATAAAAGGGTACCTAAATTTCCTACTTGACAGATACAACTGTCTTTCGGGCTGTATAGGTCAACAGCAAGCTAGACTATTAATATTTGGGAGCTCGCTCCAACCCGGGCTGGCTCAAACTCATGACCTCTTGGTCAATAGTAATTTAATGCAGCTGGCTACTAACTAGCTGTGCCACAACCCAATACTTCTGCTTATCCCAGAAAGTATGAAGTAACTTTCTCTTTAAGTATTTTTATTGCTTTGGGTTTGGGCTTATGGTCATCCTCCATTGTTGCCATTTCTTCCTTCTAGTGAGGACACATTTTGCCTCCCTCCAGGCAAAATTTAACTGCATAGATATTTTTGACTTTCTATCCTTTTACCATTCTTAGAATATGAGTTTTAGTAAGCTAGTTAGCTCCAAGATCTTTTCTATCTAGAATGGATTTCTTTTTACTTGGAACCTAAAGTCTGCAATCCTGTGCCTTCCTGTTGAATGGAAGCTTATCCTGGCTCACCACATGTAAGTTTCTGCTGGTTATGAAGTTTGCTTCTGGTACTTTGTGATATTTATGGTGGAATCACCCCAAGTAGGGTTATATTGGAGCCTAACAGCTCAGATTCCTCAACACTGAGATTGGGAACATACATTATAATTTATAATATGAAACCCTTGCCCATAGGACCAAGACTATGGATCCACCTGTGCACATCCAACAATATATGGCATCTTTCAGGATTGTCTATATCCTCCAAGTGAAAAAGAAACTGATTGTTAGGAAGAAGAATGGAAGTCAATACTTACCCCCATCCCCATCTTTCCACCCTCTCCTCCCCCTTTTTTCCTTTCCTTTTTTTTGTCCCCCTCCCCTTCCCTTTTCCCTTCCCTTTCTGCCCAATCTATTATTTATTTATTTTTATTGTTTATATGGTAACAGAAAATTCTGTTTAATAAAAATTATATTTTTAAAAAAGAATTTTCTGGATTCTCCATGATAGATGTCATTCATTATTATCCAATTTCCAGTTTCCAGAGTAAGTTCATGAAGCTATCCCACACAGATACAGATGCCATATTTTATTTCAAGTCACCCATTTGATTGAAAGTTCACAACATTTTCCAATTGCTGATTGATATTAGAATGGTTTTTCACATTTTTCCAATTTTCAAAGAGTTCACACAATAAAGAAATTTTGGACACTTCATAACACACACATATTCTTTATTATATTCAGATACTTCGCAACAAAACTGTTGCGAGAAATGTCAGACTGATAAATAACCCTCACTTGGGGTGATTCCACTAAAAATATCGCTTAGTGCCAGGAGCACACTTCCTAATCAGCAGAAACTTACGTGTGGTAAGTCAGGATTAGCTTCCATTCATAGATGATGGCAAAGGGTTGCAGAGTCGCAAGTTTAGGTTCAAAATGTTTATTGGAATAAAAAGAAATCCATTCTAGAGAGAAAAGGTCTTAGAGCTAACTGACTGACTAAGCTAACATTCTAAGGATGGTAAAAGGATAAACTATCAAAAATATCCATGCAGCTACATTTTGCCCGAAGAATCGCAAAATGTGTCCTCACTGGAAGGAAGACAAAGGCAGAAGGAAAGGGGCCAAAATGGGGAATTACCACATGGTCAAACCCAGGGCAATAAAATACCTTTAAAGAGGAAGTTACTTCATCCCTCACAGAGATTTCATTGCTACATCTTCAAAGGGAGAGGAGATAGTCGCAAGCAAAGTGTAATGACAGAGCCCCTTCTGAGATAAGAATACATAGGAACATGGGGAAAGGGGTCCCTCGGTCTAATCATACTTCTAAGTCTAGCTACTCATTGACGATAAGTTTTGGATACTTCATAATACACACATATTCTTTGTTACATTCAGATACACTGGTTCCTTAAGAAAATACTTTTCAACAAAACTACTGTGGAGGGTGCCATTTTTGATGGGATTGAAGACATGGCAACTTATGATATTTTAAATTGGATCCTGTTCCCCAATGACTCCCTTCTCAGTGTGAAGGTTGGAGAAGTGAACCTTCACTCTGCAAGAAACCACAGTGTTGCTATTCACAAAGAGATAAACATCTGGAATGACAAATTCATCCAGGTAAGTGATGAGGCATACGTTCTTCTTGATGGCTTATTTTAAAATTCATAAACTGCCTCTCACCAACAAATGTCAGCTTTGGGTAGAACAGAATGATCAAATTATTCAAACAACCTGAAAAATATAATAATGCATCAATACACAAATATCAGAGCTTTTTTTAAAAAAAAGTTACCCCTTAACCAGTACAAAATAAAAAACAATGTTCGAAATCAATCACAATTACATATTTTGCATTTGAAAAGCATACAACAGTTATGCTCAGGAAGTGTCCTTGGAGAAGGAATTTCAATGTTCAGAATGCAAAAGAAAAGGACCTGTCTTTTATTTCCTCATTATAGATTTATCTTATCAAAGCACTCAGAAAAGTATGTACATGGATAGGTTGTTACAGAAGCCACTTAAATTTAAAATGTTGTATAAAAATGATTGTTTCATATTTACTTTAATTTTTTTCTCACTGAATCTGCATAGCCACCGCGTTCTGTGTGCAGCCATAAATGTTCACCTGGGTTCTGGAAGGTTATTTTGAGGGGCAAACCTAAATGTTGCTTCCAATGCGCAGAATGTCCTAGAGGAAAAATATCCAATGAGACGGGTATGTATTAGTAGTAGGTTATGATGCCACATAACTTAATAAACTATCCTGTCCATAGACTTTTGACATTACTCAGATCCTGTTTCCCAGCTGTAATGATCTCTAGTATTCAAGTCCCAAAATAGTAACTAGAGACAGGAGATTTCCATTACAGTGAGTTGATTTGATCATATAAATACACAGTGAGCTTTACAAACAAATGAAATCACCACGCCAGCTCCTCGGTCCAGCTTTTGTTTATATAAACAATTTAACTTCTGTTTCCTTACAAAACTTTTCCATTTCTGTGAGCATGTGCCTTAAAGCCATTATGTTGACTTTTATTGCTGGAGCATGCATGGTTAGACCCATTATGCCAGTACTAGCTAATTAGCCTCCTAGTTTATTCCCATCACTTATGAGAAGATTTATGGCCTTGCTGTGTCAACCAGTTTTCACTCCCTACTACATCACCCTGTGATGGGACATGAGAGAAGCCTCCAACAGGATGGTAAAACATCCGGGCGTCCCCTGGGCAATGTCCTTGCAGATGGCCAATTCTCTCACACTAGAAGCGACTTACAGTTTCTCAAGTTGCTTCGGACATGGAAAAAACAAACAAACTCCTGTGCTTAAGTTTGAAGTCTTAACAAAACAATTCATTAAATCTGTTTTGTTTTTTTTGAAGTTCCATCGTGGGTCAAGCTGCCCCTTCTTGGAGACTGTTAGAGCTAACTAAAACTAAGTTTCAAGTGAGGCACAGAGCAGTGATCAATATCAATTAGCATTATAATTAGGATATTAGGCAGTTGGGTTGTTGTAGGTTTTTCGGACTATATGGCCATGTTCTAGAAGTATTCTCTCCTGATGTTTCGCCTGCATCTATGGCAAGCATCCTCAGATGCTTACCATATAGCCCAATGCATTAGCTTCTCTCATGTTTTACCATCCTGTTGGAGGCTTCTCTCATGTCCCAACCCATATAGCCCAAAAAACCTACAACAACCCAATGATTCCAGCCATGAAAACCTTCGACATATATTAGGCAGTTATCAATACACAGTGCTGTTGCAAATCAAAGCGGTGCAACTATGCAATATTGTTAAGTACACTTGTTAAGTAGTTATCCTCTGCAAATGTCACATCATTCAATTATTCCAACCTATGTTTCTTCACTTTGGATATACTGACAATATTTCAATCAAGTAAAATGCCCAAAGACAAATAGATGAAAGTGTCCTCTGATTTGTGTTTTCTAGATATGGATTATTGTGTGGAATGCAACAAGGATCACTACCCAAACAAAGGAAGAAATAAGTGTATCCCCAAAAATATAATCTTCTTATCCTATGAGGAACCTTTGGGGATCACATTAGCTTTCACTGCAGTATTTTTTTCATTCTTGTCTGCAGTGGTGCTAGGAAACTTTATCAGATGCAGAGAGTCCCCCATAGTTAAAGCCAACAACCGGCAACTCAGCTATGTCCTTCTCTCTTCCCTCATACTTTGCTTCCTCTGCTCTTCGCTCTTCATTGGACGACCAAGTAAAATGACTTGCCTTTTTCAGCAGACAGCCTTTGGGATAATTTTCTCTGTCTCTCTTGCTACAGTCTTGGCTAAAACCATCACTGTGGTTCTGGCCTTTAAGGCCACAAAACCAGGCAGCGGTGTACGGAAATGGCTACGACCTAGAGTTTCTTATTTCTTTGTGATGGTCTGTTCTCTCATTCAGGCTGTGATTTCTATGGTTTGGTTGGGAACATCCCCTCCATTCCCAGATGCAGATTTTGACTCGGAGCCTGCACTCATAATCCTGAAGTGCAATGAAGGCTCACACACTGCCCTCTATTCCACTCTGGGCTACTTGGGTCTTTTGGCTTTGGTGAGCTTCATTGTGGCTTTCCTTGCCAGGAAGCTGCCTGACAGCTTCAATGAAGCCAAGTTCATAACTTTCAGCATGTTGGTTTTCTGCACTGTTTGGGTATCCTTCATCCCAGCCTACCTCAGCACCAAAGGAAAGTATACGGTGGCTGTGGAGATATTCTCTATATTGGCCTCTAGTACTGGGTTACTTGGCTGCATATTTTTCCCAAAATGTTATATTATTCTATTCTATCCAAATAAGGACCAGAAAGCACATATAACCAGCAAACATTTCCAGTGATATATAAATGCTAATGGATGTCTCATAAGTGTAAATATTATAGCAATGCTGATGGAAATTGAGGTTTTGTAAGGTGCTGTATTGTTTGTGATGATTTCTTTGATGCCACTCATTGGAGCAAAAGTTGATACCAAGGTGCCAGGCAACTCTGTGAGTATGATTACACTGGATCATTTCAATTGCTGGGTACTGTTGATGTGGGCATTCTGCTGAGGCAAGGAAGAACAACCTTCTTTCTTGACCCCTGCACCTTTTGTCTGGTCATCCAGGAAGGAGATGCAATTTGATCACAAATACAACAAATAACACTATGTATTTTCCATTGCTACATCTTCAAAGGGGGAGGAGACAGTGGCAAGGAGGAGGAATGACAAAGCCCTTTTTGGGGAAAAAATTTGAAGGAGCTGGTGGTGGTGATGGCTGACAGGGAGCTCTGGCATGGGCTTCCATAAGGTCACAAAGAGTCGGAAACAACTGAACGAATGAACAACAACAAACAAACAAAGTGTTTAGAATTTTTATAAGCCTAGATGATTTGGGTCCTGGCTATTTACAGGATCACTTTCTCCCATATAATCTGCCCCTTAAGACACCCAGGTACTCTGGGTGATGGTGACTTGAACTGGCCCAAACCTGACTGGCAATGATCACGCAGAGGACCTTTTTATCGGCCATCCCAAGACTGTGAAATGACTTGCCAGAAAAGCTGTGACAGCTAAATTTCAATGGCTTCTCTGTGTAGTCTGACATGGTAGTTGCTAGTTGTGTTCTCAGATAATATGTTGTGTTCAGGTTGGTTCAACTAGGCTTTGAAACTGCAAGCCCATTAAATGCTAATCAAGGTAGCCAATTGCAACAGTCACACTTGCCTCAAGCAGACAAGAGTTCTTTCTCCCACCCTGGACATTTCTGATATATAAACCTCACTTCTCTAGTTTCCAACAGACCTCACAACCTCTTAGGATGCTTGCCTTAGGATGTATCGGCTGAAAGATGAAAGTTGCCTCCACAACTGATTAGCCCAAAAGGTGTGGGCTGAGTATCATAGGACCAGGTATTGTCGTAGAAGGTGAGAATCACAAACTGGAATACGCACCGTACAATCAGGAACTATAATATCTAGTCTGGCTAACTGGTGAAAAGCTCAGAGTGATTGGGTTGTTGTGAGTTTTCCAGGCTTTATGGCCATGTTCCAGAAGCATTAGCTCCCGACAATTTGCCTGCATCTATGGCAGCCATCATCTGAGGTTGTGAGGTCTGTTGGAAACTAGCAAAATGGGGTTTATATCTCTGTGGAATGTCCAAGGTGGGAGAAAGAACTCTTGCCTGTTGGAGGTAGGTGCAAATGTTTCTGGCTCCCAGTATTTAAAAATTCTAAAATCATAACAGTAAATAAAGAACAGCACTCAAAAAAGGGGAATTCCAGGCAAGAAACAATCAGAGTGAACTAATCACCTCCCAACAAAGGATTCCCCCAGGCAGTAAGAAGCCTTGAAACTGCTGGACCATTAAATGCTAATCAAGGTGGCCAATTGTAACATTCACACCTACCTGAAACAGACAAGCATTCTTTCTCCCACCCTGGACATTCTACAGATATATAAACCCAACTTGCCTTGTTTCCAACAGACCTCACATCCTCTGAGGATGCCTGCCATAGATGCAGGTGAAACGTCAGGAGAGAATGCTTCTGGAACATAGCCATACAGCCCGGAAAACTCACAACAACTCAATAATTCCGGCCATGAAACACATTTTATACCTATTTGGGAGACATTTGAAAGAATAGACATTTGCTGCAATTGGTTCAAATTATGACCCCGCAGTCTTATTGGTTCAGCAGAATATTCATGGTTGCAAGTGTTACTGAACCCAAAATTGGAACCCAAAATGAATCCCAATACCTGCTGCTCTGAGAGTGCTCAGACATGAAGCCCACAGGTAACCTTTCCCCCTCAAAACTAGTTTCAGGTAACTTTCAGCCTGAACTCACCAAGTTATATTAAGCATGTACATGCACCTCAGGGCAAATCTCATCATGTCATCAAGGCAAGCAACACAATCAACTTACAATAGCCCTGTGTGTTTACAGTGTAGCCAAGGAAGAGCCACAAAGATTTCCCAACATCTGGCCAGACTTCCACCGTGGGAACCCATTCATGCTCCAAAAACAACCAGACCCTCTTATTGGGAATCCATTCAAGACATATCAATACCCCTGCCATCCTTTGTCAACCCAGAAAAGACCCATTGTTACATTCCGAACAGATGAGATTGAGGCCCTTAGCACTCATTAACTCAAATCCTACCAACACTGTGTTGTCAAAGGCTTTCATGGCCGGAATCACTGGGTTGCTGTGGGTTTTCCAGGTTGTATGGCCATGTTCCAGGAGCATTCTCTCCTGACATTTTGCCCACATCTATGGCAGGCATCCTCAGAGGTTGAGGGATCCTACCAACATTGTTTCTTTTCCCACGTCCACGAGAGTTTTCATCAGGGTATGTCAATTTTAAGGGTGCAGATTCTGCTGGCATTCACTTTGGCCAAGGTGAATAAAGCCTCTGTTCCTTTGCCTTCAACCTGTTCATGTCTCATTGGGTCTTTGGAGCTTGGTACACCGGATCTCTGAAACTGCGGTTCTTGCAGTAGCTGAAATCATGCAGGGTTTACAGTTTATGACTGGAGTACAATATTACAGGAAACTTAATAAAACTTTTTACTGAAGGAATTTTGGGACTGGTTCTCTGTTTCTGCACCATCCCTTTTTGCTTCAGGAGCTCAGTAGCCTGAAAGGGGATTCCTTTGGGGAAACAATGTTTGCTGATTGGTATAGTTTGACAGAGGGGAAAGTTTCCTTAAATAAACAATGGAAGGTTATACCAAATGATGGGTTTGGAGAAGCATCTATTGTGTTTTCCGCATGGGATTAGGGGCTGATTCACATTTCCTTTGCCTGGGGTTCTGGCTTCATCCATCTGTGAATTCATCTAGTGGTGAGAGGGCAAGTCACCTGGACTGTCACCTTGTCATGGTGAGGGGGCTTGCGTGTTCCGATGAACCGCGGGGGAGGTTCCAGACCAAGCACAGTCCGAAGACCCAAAGACCTCAACGGCGGAGCAGGCGGAGGATAACATGGCACATGTTACAACGGCTGTGAAGGCGGAAGAAGGCTGCAACAGACTGAGAAGCCACGGTCATTGTGTTAAACTACATCACCAGTGGAACCTCACTCTGTGAAGACTGTGTGTTGATCAGTTGTGCACTGACCTCCACACATTAAAAAAAACTCACGCACAGGCGTCTTCCAAAGAAAATAAAAACCAACCAACCAAAGTCCCATGGCGATCAGCGAGTGGTGACGGGGGCAGGACTGTGAAATCTGGAAGCCTCTAGTCACAGACTGGCACATGGGCGGTGGGTACAGACTCAGTCGTTCTACCTCAAGGTCCGAGGCAGTTGAGTAGTTCGGCAGCTGTATCTGCGACTGAGCAGCCCTATTGAGGACCCACTCTGCTCACCCCACATGGGGAGGGGGCTAGAAAAGGTGCCCTAAACATAGTCTGCCTCTCTCATCCCTGGCTGGACTGCCGCGTCCAGTGGGGTCACCACCCTGCGGCCAAAAAAGAAATATGAACTTCGGTACATGGAATGTACGGACACTGATGGACAACAGTGACAGCAAACGTCCTGAACGCAGAACTGCCATCATTGCAAGGGAGCTAGGACGCTTTAACATCAACATAGCAGCCCTTCAAGAGACCCGGATGTATTTTCATTCACTGGACCAAATTTGGCACAAATACCCGATACACCTAAATTTGAATACGGTGGTGTTGGGGGAGGGGGTTGATGTTGTTGTTTGGGTGTTGTGGTTGCTGGGATTTATAGTTATTCTACAATCAAAGAGCATTCTGAACTCCACCAATGATGAAATTGAACCAAACTTGGCACACAGAACCCCCATGACCAACGGAAAATACTAGGAGGGCTTGGTAGGCATTGACTTTGAGTTTTGGAGTTGTAGTTCACCTAACTCCAGAGACCACTATCAACTAAAACAATGATGAATCTGGACCAAACTTGGCACGAATACTCAATATGCCCAAATGTGAACACTGGTGGAGTTTGGTGAAAACAGACCTTGACATTTGGGAGTTGTAGTTGCTGGGATTTATAGTTAACCTACAATCAAAGGACACTCTGAATCCAGCCAACAATGGATCTGCACCAAACTTGGCACACTACCTACATGGCCAACATTGAATACTGGTGGGGTTGGTGGGGGGGGGGGCTGTTTTTGAATTCTGGGAGTAGCAGTTCACCAAGAGAAGGACAGGCAGAGAGGTCGTCAGCCTTCTCTGCCAAAATATGTGTTTTCTGATGGTCTTTGGTGACCTCTCTGAAATCTCCCTTGCGGCCCCACAGGGGCCCCAACCCCCAGGTTGAGAAACACTGAGCTAAAGTTTGCTTCCTGGCTTACAATACTAAGTGGGGTATCTAGAGGAAGTTCCTGGACCTCAACACTTTTGAAGGTCCCAGTCTGAGACAACAAAATCCATCCTCTCAATTTGTGCTGTCCCCTTCAAGAGTTCACGGGTTTGAAGGTGCTCGCCCCCTGAATTCTTCTATTTTCAGAGTTTCAATGTTCCAGTCAGTAACATTAAAAAATTAAAAATCAAGCACTTCAAAATGTAAAAACTTTTTGGCATTGAGTGTATTCAGAATTTGGTTGTTCGTTAAAGTTTCTTAGGTTTTACAATGAGGCAAAAACTTTCACAAGTGAGAAGTTCTGAAAAAGATTGTTGTCTTGAAACATTGAAATAGTCCATTGTAGGTGAGTAACACCAGGGAACTGCAAAACGCAAAATGAGATGTTTGGAATCAGCATCTGCCTGGGGAACAGTGAAATGATTGTTATCGTGATTTATTTTTGTGTTAGAAGTAACACTCTGAACGCACTTTACAAATAGGTGAGAAAAAAGATTCCCTCAGATAGGACTGAGATCACAGGCAGATCCTTTATAAATACTATATTGTTCAGAACTGAGTTCCACTTGGTGAGCTGTTGCAGAGAATTACCTAGATATGCCTTGTGTTGTTATTATCTTTTTAAACATCTATTGCAGCAGCACTCTGATAATAAGAATTTGTTTGTCTAGAGATGAAGTCTGAAAAATCACCATCAGATTCTGTCATGATTTTCCTGATCTTCATCATATTACTTTTACCGCACGTGGCAGGCAAGAGGAGAGAGACACAGTGTGATCTGGACAGATCCTACGCAGAGGGCTACTACAAAGATGGGGATCTCATTCTTGGTGGTGTGTTATCTTTAGCTCATCAAACTATTCCAAGGCCAAATTATGAAGGGCGTCCTGAGGAAGTTTCTCCTTTCAAGATTCCAAGCATGTAAGAATTTTGTTTCTTTTTAGCTGGTTGAGATACTAAATATTTTGACAGTACAAAGAGAAGTCTGAAGCAAAGGATGGTTCTACACTATTGTTTCAAACTGCAATATATGGCAGTTAGATCCAGCCAGAGTCTCAGGAAGCCAACTTTTGGCACTTTGATTAATGTATAATCATCACGCTGAGCATTATTGAAGATTTCATGGCCGGAATCACTGGCTGTTGTGAGTTTTCTGGGATGTATGGCTATATTCCAGAAGCATTCTCTCCTGGCGTTTCACCTGCATCTATGGTAGGCATCCTCAGAGGTTGTGAGATCTGTTGAAAACAAGGCAAGTGGGGTTTATATATCTGTAGAATATCCAAGGTGGGAGAAAGAACTATCGTCTGCTTCAGGTAGGTGTGAATGTTTCAATTGGCCACCTTGATTAGCATTTAATGGTCCAGCAGTTTCAAGGTCTGGCTTCTTACTGCCTGGGGGAATCCTTTTCTGGGAGGTGATTAGCTGACTCTGTTTTTTGCCTGGAATTCCCCTTTTTTGAGTGCTGTTCTTTATTCACTGTTATGATTTTAGAATTTTTAAATATTGGGAGCCAGAAACATTTGCACCTACCTCCAACAGGCAAGAGTTCTTTCTCCCACCTTGGACATTCCACAGATATATAAACCCCATTTTGCTAGTTTCCAACAGACCTCACAACCTCAGATGATGCCTGCCATAGATCCAGGCAAAGTTTCGGGAGAGAATGCTTCTGGAACATGGCCATAAAGCCTGGAAAACTCACAACAACCCAATCACTCTGAGCGTTTGACCTGTTAGCCAGACTAGATGCTATAGTTCCTGATTGTACGGTGCATATTCCAGTTTGTGATTCTCACCTTCTACAAAAATACCTGGTCCTATGATACTCAGTCCACACCTTTTGTGCTAATCAGTTGTGGAGGCAAGATTAATCTTTCAGCAGATACACATAAAATGGAGGGATAGCGATAGACAGTGCAAACAATTAGGAGAAGTATATAAAATATTAATTTTGCCAACAGTTTGGAGTGCTGAGAGCAGTTAATCTTAACCAATATGGATATAAAAGAATAATTTTGTTCAAAGAGTTTTAGAAAAACCTAAGCCATTGGTGGCCAACATTAAGTACCAGCACTAGTTACAGAGATTGAGTGCCTAGCAATTACTTCAAGCCTTGAAATTTCTTTATAACTTTAACCTTTTGCTTACATTAAAAGATTTTGAATCCTTTTGTGTCATTCAGCTGTATTTCTCTACATTTCTATGTTTACAGCTCTAATCAAGGTCATTTAGCCAGAAGTTCTTGCTAACTAACAGGGTTTCTTCATCCTGTGTCTATGGTAGTAGACCAGCCTTCTATTGCCTAATATTATTTCTGTCCAGGGGAGACCCGTCACTCAGTGGGATTTACCTATGCATTGACCTAAAATAATTGCATAGGTCTTCTGAAGGTGGAGCTAACCAAAGGAGTATCGCCTATGTCTGTTACATAGGAAACGCTTTGCTTTTCTCTCTATCTCCACAGCCCAGAATCAAAGAACTACCAGCACGTCCTGGCCTTTGTATTTGCTGTGGAGGAAATCAACAAGGATCCCCATTTCTTACCTAACATCTCTCTAGGATTTCGCCTGTATGACAACTATTACAGTGGAAGCCAAACCTATGAGAATGTCATCAGCCTACTGTCTGAGAGGGACAAGCTCGCTCCAGTTTGCATACCTTTCTATGGACATTGGCTCTACTATGGTTATGGTCAGTCCTCTTACAACATGAGGAACACAAGGAAAGTCAGACTTTTTGCCAATTACAATTGTCACCGCCAAAAGAAAATGATGGCTGTCATTGGAGCCCAGACGTCAGAGTCATCTGTTCAGGTAGCCAACATGCTGGGGATCTACAAGATACCACAGGTAATACTAACGACATTTCTATATTCCCTTTATCATCATCTGACAATGAGACCTATGGAGAGATGTTGATGTTGAGTTTCTGCATGCAGAATACAGCTGTCCAGCAATATTTCAAAGCCCATGCTCAATGTGCACAATACAAAAACAATACTTTTTTGATGAGTGAAGTACAAATTCTCAGAAGTGCCTTTTCATTTCTGGGGCAACTAACCTAAATTCAATCAACAAATTCCTCTGTGACTTACAATTATGGCATTGGTAACATTGGGACAGTTCACATTTGATATACTCTTGGAAAGGCTCTCCCCCAAGCCTTCCATTACACAGTAGTTAGATGAGAATAAAGGAGTTCTTATTGCTGACTTATGTTGAACTTATTGATTTGTTGTATTCTATTGTGTATTGTTTGTTATGCTGTGTACTATTTCTAATGGAATGGTAGGATCTAAATTTGAGAGACAAATAGTTGCCTTACAAAGTTGTTGGGAGAATACAAGTGAAATTCTTAGGTAAGAAGACCCAATGGTTGGGGGTCACCACAACATGAGGAACTGTATTAAGGGGTTGTGGTATTAGGAAGGTTGAGAACGACTGTCCTAATGTGTTTTGTCAATTGAACTAGCCAAGAGGTCTGATGTTGATTTTTTTTGTCTGCTCATTTGCCATGGCCTTCCATTTTAGCCAGTTGTTGTATGCCCTAATCTTGGATAAACCATCTACTGTATATACTCCCAGTTCTGCTCTTACTGCGGGAGCTGGGGTCCTATTGTCCACTCCCAGAAAACTTCACAGGTGCTGTGATTGTGATTGCTCTAATAACGGTACCTGGTTTAGGCCCCACACTTCTGCTTCATTAAATTTATTTATTACATTTATGGACCATTTTTCTCTGCTACAATATCTATGTCTCTTTTTGATTAATCATTATCCTCACAACCATCGCGTGAGGCATGATGCGATGACTTTCATGCCTCAGTGGGGACTACAACTTGGATTTTCAAAGTCTCAGGGAGTATCTATACCAGTGATTCTCAACCTTCCTAATGCCATGACCCCTTAATAGACTTCCTCATGTTGTGGCGACCCACCAACCACAAAATTGTTTTCATTGCTACTTCAGAACTGTAATGTTGATACTGTTATGAATCATAATCCATCGCAGTGCCAGGAGAGGTGACGGAGGCACCTGCTTGTCCAACCTTGTGGGATTCTTTTAGGCTTGTTCTTCCTGAAACCGTAGAGGAGACTCTTGGGGCTGTGAGAGCGACCACCTCATCTCTGGACCCATGCCCATCTTGGCTCATTAAATCAGCCAGAGGGGGGTTGCTTGACTGGTTTGTACCGATTATCAATGCATCGTTGGAGCAAGGAATTTTTCCATCTAACTTGAAGCAGGCTGTGGTTCGCCCACTCCTCAAAAAAGCCTCCCTTGACTCCACGGTGCTGAGTAACTACAGACCGATCTCCAACCTCCCCTTTCTGGGCAAGGTGCTGGAGCGGGTGGTCACCTCCCAGCTCCAGAGTTTCCTAGACGACACCAACTACCTAGATCAGTCACAGTTTGGTTTCAGGCCTGGTCATGGCACCGAGACAGCCTTGGTCGCCTTGGTGGATGACCTCCGCAGAGAGCTGGACAGGGGGAGTGTGACTCTGCTGGTTCTCTTGGACATCTCAGCGGCTTTCGATACCATCGATCATGGTATCCTTCTGGGTCGTCTCTCCGGGATGGGCCTTGGGGGCACGGTTTTGTCGTGGCTCCAGTCCTTCCTGGAGGGACGAACTCAGATGGTGAAGCTGGGAGACGCCTGCTCTGACCCCTGGCCTTTGACCTGTGGGGTCCCGCAAGGCTCTATTTTGTCGCCCATGCTTTTTAACATCTACATGAAACCGCTGGGAGAGGTCATCCGGAGTTTTGGAGTTGGGTGCCATCTCTACGCGGATGACACACAACTCTACTACTCTTTTCCACCTAATTCCAAGGAGGCTTCTCAGGTGCTAGACGAGTGCCTGGCCGCTGTGTCGATCTGGATGAGGAAGAACAAGCTGAAGATCAATCCCGATAAGACAGAGGTCCTCCTGGTCGATCGTAAACCGGATCGGGGTATAGGGTGGTCACCTGTGTTGGACGGGGTTACACTCCCCCTGAAGCCACAGGTCCGCAGTTTGGGCGTCCTCTTGGATTCTTCGCTTACACTTGAGGCTCAGGTGTCGGCGGTATCCGGGAGGGCCTTTGCGCAACTGAGACTTGTGCGCCAACTGCGACCATACCTCGTGAAGGCTGATCTGGCCGGGGTGGTCCACGCCTTGGTCACCTCTAGAATGGATTACTGCAATGCGCTCTATGTGGGGCTGCCCTTGAAGACGGCTCGGAAACTTCAATTGGTCCAGCGGGCAGCAGCCAGGATGCTAACCGGGGCTCATTATCAAGAGAGGTCTACCCCTCTGTTTAAGGAGCTCCACTGGCTGCCATTTATTTTCCGAGCCCAATTCAAGGTGCAGGTGCTCACCTACAAAGCCCTAAACGGTTTGGGACCACCCTACCTGCGTGACCGCATCACCATCTACGAACCCACACGCTCGCTTCGGTCATCTGGAGAGGCCCTGCTCGTGATCCCACCCACGTCGCAAGCGCGCTTGGTGGGGACACGGGACAGGGCCTTTTCTGTGGCGGCCCCCCGACTTTGGAACGCCCTCCCAAAAGATCTCAGACAGGCCCCTACTCTAGCCGTTTTCAGAAGGAATTTAAAAACTTGGCTGTTCCGTTGTGCCTTCTCAGACTAGGAACCCCCACCCCAAGTCCTAGTAGCACCTTAGCATAACTAATCGTCGCTGCACACCGCACTTTTAATCCTACCTGCCTCCTGCCATTTCAGCACTTTTAACCCTTGTACCCCAGTGCGCCGGCCGAACCAGTTTTTAATAATGTCTTGATGTACTGTCATTGTCATTATTTTGCTTATTGTTTTGATTTGCTTTGCTATTGTTGTGTTATGTTCTCTATTGTATTGTGTTTTGAGGCTTCGGCCTGTGTAAGCCGCATCGAGTCCTTCGGGAGATGCTAGCGGGGTACAAATAAAGTTAATAATAATAATAATAATAATAATAATAATAATGGAAATATCTGATATGCAGGATGTATTTTCATTCACTGGGCCAAATTTGGCACAAATTTTGGATACGCACAAATATGAATACTTGTGGGGTTGGGGGTCGGGTTGGGTTGATATTGTCATTTGGGAGTTGTAGTTGCTGGGATTTATAGTTAATCCTCAATCAAAGAGCATTCTGAACTCCACCAGTGATGAAATTGAACCAAACTTGGCACACAGGACTCCCATGACCAACAGAAAATACTGGAAGGGTTAGGTGGGCATTGACCTTGAATTTTGGAGTTGTAGTTCACCTACCTCCAGAGAGCACTGTGGACTCAAACAATGACAGATATGGACCAAACTTGGCATGAATACTCCATTATGCTGAAATCTGAACACTGGTAGAAATTGACTTAAGATTTGGGAGATGTAGTTGCTGGGATTTATAGTTAACCTACAATCAAAGAGCACTCTGAACCCAACCAACAATGGATCTTCACCAAACTTGGCACACTGCCTACATGGCCAACATTGATTACTGGTGGGGTTGGGGGGCTGTTTTTGAATTCTGGGAGTTGTAGTTCACCAACACCAAAAAGGAAGAGAAGGACAGGCAGAGAGATCTTCAGCCTTCCTTGCCAAAGGGGTTCCTTAGACCATCAAAAATATGTGTTTTTGGTGAATCTTCTGAAAAGTCCTTCGAACCACCCCCCCCCCCCCAGGGGTCCTGACCCCCAAGTTCAGAATTGCTGATTTGTACTTTAGAATTTATACTTTTTGGCACCACTGCTACGGCTCAGTGCTATAGAATCACAGGAATTATAGTTTGGTGAGGTTCAGCAGTATTCGACAGAGAAGGCTACAGACCTTGTAAAACTAATACTGAAATGGCAGGAAGAAGGTTTCAGGAAAAGAGACAAAGAGAGTTCCGGAGGTCTAAAAAAAGCATGGATTTATTTCCAGCTGGGACCCTGGAGTGGACTTGCATCCAAAAGCAAACCAGAGCAATGAAATAGGCGTTGACTGTGCCTTTTATAGATTCCAAATATAAGCAAACAAAGAACATGGTTCTACATACATTAACGTCACTCACTGCATCACCTTAGCATCATAAGAACATCAAATTCTACCTTCCAACATACAAAAGGCATGTGTCTGTGTATTTCCTTCTAGCAGCATCTTACATTCATCAATCAAGGGGCCCACTTTGACCTGTCATGAGGGAGAGGCATTGGCTCCTTCCCTAAAGGAAGGCACTGGGCTTTTTGTACCAGCCTCTGTGGCTTATCTCTCTCTTGGAATGTATAGATAACATGCCTCCCTCTTCAGCCCATCTCTTGCTGTGCCTGGACGCAGCTTGCTTGTCCATTAGCATTCTTTCTATAGAGAGAGAGAACTTGATTTTTCTATACATTTCAGTGCTTATAAAGTACATACATAAATCAATAAATATCTATTTTTCCAATATCTCCTCATCAATTCCCCCCTTTAGGTGCTTTAGACTTCCTTTTTAATTTATTTTCAGCCTAATGCACCTGTTTAACTTCTATTTTGAGAATAATTTCCTTCCTTTATTCAAAAGCATTTACCTGGGGTTGTTCCTAGAACCTGTATTAATCTATGTTGACACCACTGAAAAAGACTAGGAGGATTTTAAGACTCTTTGGTCTGCCTTTTGCTCTTTTAAGAGTTGAGTAGCAAAACTATAACTTCCTCCTTAATCAATGCAGGCAGAAAGGAAAATTTTACAATTGACTCAGAATGTTCATATATCTCAAGTTAGCATTTCTCCCATATTGATCAAACACAAATTTGCATGCTTATTGAACCAATTACCATCTACTTTCAAAATTGACACACAAATAAACACATATATCACTACAAAGCTCTCATTCTTCTGGAATCTGACTGTATGTAGAGTAACCATTCCCATAGGTTACAATAAGGCCTAGTTCCGTCTTCTTTCCTCTCCAGTTGTGGGTCTGACAGTGCATGGAGCTTAGACGCTTCCAGGTATGGACTTAAGCTGCAGTGTCTAGCCCAATCTTCTCATCCTACAGCAGGTGCAGATCTGACAGTACGTTGAACAAGACAGCTTACAGGTTGTGTCTTGTAGTAATGTCTAATCTGAATCTTCTTTCTGCCAACTTTCTCCATTAGGTTAGAACAACCACAATCCTGTGTTATTTTTAAGCTTTAGTGGGTGTTTTGGATCTAGAATAGCTTGCTAACTGGGAGCAGCTTGCTTAATTCTACCCCAAGGGAGCAAGGTTTGATTTCTGCTACCTTAACTGCACTAGGTGATGTAAAAATCACGACATAAAGACCTTTTCATTTGAGTTGCAAAGTTTCTCATTACCAATCTTTAACCCACACCTGGCTTAAACAAACGAGTAGGGATCAGGTGTATGTGTGGCCTGAACTCATAAGCATTTGCCATAACTCTTGCAACAATTTCCCAAAGCAACCATGTCCTGTCTCTTTGCCTGGGCCCTTATCTCATGCAATTCCCCTTTGTGACCTTGGGAATGAAGGAGGGGGCCTCTCATAAGATATTTCAAAAGAAGACAGTCTAATGGTTCTGGAGGGTGGGGGTGCATCTAATATGTACCACTGCTACAACTATGACTTCAAATAGTACATTTACACAATGCTGAGTACCTGGGGCAGGCATTGCTCCTGACATGGAGTGTTTTTGGCACAGGTATGACACCTAGCTAAAGCTACAATTGTCAAGAAGTGAAGACAATCTATGTTTAACTGTCTTTCTAAGAGCTTAGCTAGTGCCATTTTCCTGAAATGACTCATGAGTTCCTCTTACTACCTCCAATGCCATGGTTCTGGGGACAATTATTCTTCATCTGGAAAAGCTCACCAAACAGTAGAGTTAGCTGAGTCTATTTCACCATTGTCCTGGGCCCATTGTTGCTCTTCCTTATTATAGGTGGGCTGCACACTGGGATTGGGCAAGGGGAGAAGGGTAGCCACCTGAAGGGGTCTGGCAGCTGCTTCCTTGGCAGTGGCATCTGCCCTCTGGTTTCTTCTAGCTACAGGATCCTGCCCTGCTTGATGTCCCTTTAATGCATTACAACCACCTGTTTTGGGACCCATACAGCTTCTAAGAGATGCAATAGCTCTTCTGAATGTTTTAACTGGTTGGCATGCTGTTGTTAAAGGTCCTTTTTCTTTGTAAAGTTCACCATGGACAAGTAGCACTGAAAATGCATGCTATGTATCAGTGTATATGTTAAGTGCATATGAACTCCTTGCAATTGAACATCTGTCAAGTCAGGACAACTGGCATATAATACAGCTATGACGTTCCTCTTGCAGGAGGAGAGCTAGATTCAAGGTAGTGCATTGCTAAACCTTAATGGAAGGATTCTCACGCAACAGTGCCTGATATTTTAGCATTCTTGAGGTGCTAAGCAACTGGTTCCTTTGAGTTCTAACAGTCTATAGTTTGAGTTAAATGCCTATTGCTACATCTTCCTTCTTAGCAACATAACGAGTGAAGGATTTAGTTACTTCAGGCAGGCCTAAAGCTGGTGCTGTCCTCAGCGCAGATTTTATTTGCTGAAAGACAGCATTCTGCTCTTGTGTCCACTGGAAGGGCTCTCTTTCGCGCCCCCCCCCCTTTGTGACTTGACACAAGGCTTTGCTCATTACATCATAGAGATCCAAATTTTACAGAATTTTGCTGCATCTATGAACTTGCTTCCTTGTATTGGGGGCTGAGATTTGGCAGATGGCTTGCTTTCGCTCAGTTTCTAGGTTCCTATGACCCTCTTTTTATCTGGAATCCTAAGCTTTTGACTTCAGTTTTTTCATGGCTGGGTCTAGGAATTGGGTGTTTTCTTCAGACTAACTAGCCAGGCTCCTGTAATCAGCTGTACTATTTCTGGAGGTATGCATTTGGCCATCCCGGGGGGAATAGTTTTCTGCCCATACCTCAGGAGTTTCAACATTTCTCCTATTCCTTTTTCTCTGAGCCTTTTTAAACTACTAGCAGCCTCCACCATGGGGCAGGTGAGGTGCAAAAGGCCTGTTATTTTCTAAAGCCATCTTAGCAAATTCATTTTCTGAAAGAATGCTCTTGCTCTTAATTTGCATAGCCAGTCTCTTCCCAGCAATTGAACTGGGCAGTTAGGCATATATATAAAACTGAAGGTAACTTCTTTTGTTGCTAGCTGACATTTTCTTTCTTTCTCTTTCTTTTCTTTTCATTTTTCTTTCTTTCTTAGGAAACAATGTAGACATTGATCTCCAGTGACTCCCATGACTTTTATGGCTTTCTGAGTTATGGGGGCCACTGGGGTGGTAATCACTGATTTTTCTTTTCTGCTCTCATGTCTACTAAAAATGTTATTTCTTGGGATCCTAATTCTTTCTAATTCAATGCCCTTGATTCTTTTACAGTTTGGACATTGGTTCTGCGCAGGGAGCTGTCCTCTTTCTGGCTCATAACTTCACCCTCTGCTTCGCCCTCTGCTTGGTTCCATTGCCTTAATGCCACTGACAAGCAAACGGCTTGAGCCTTCATTTGTCACTGTTTATCTCTCTTCTTTTGATCTCTATTAGCAACCACTCTGTTAGCTACGTCTGTTAGAAATGAGTGGCTGTGGACTCACACAGCAAAGAATCTGAGTCATCTATATCATCATCTGATGGGGAAAGTTTCAGGTATCTTCTATGTAGGGACACTGGGTGGTGTTGGAGGGCTTATGCTGGCTTCCTGCTGCTGGTGGTTGGAGGGCTGAATTTGCAGGATTTGGGGATCTCCCATCATCCCAGTAGAGTAGGGAGGTGAGGCATTTCTTCCTCAACAGAGTGGGGCAGGATATGAGATTTGATCTCATCAGTTCCTGCCCAAAATCTACTTTTGCAAAACTTTTGTCAAATCTGGTAACAAATCCTAGCAGGGATTTAAGCTTGCTTCTGAAGGGCCATCCCATGTTTTAGTCAAACAGACAACTAATACACCAAAGAGGGAAAAAGGAATTGTGGGACCTAACCACACAGCATCTGGGCCCTTTCATACAAACATTCATTCAATCAATCATGCATTCAGACAATGTACCTAGGCTTTTCCCCAACCTTCTTTCTTATCTCTAGGCAGTCGGTTTCCCTTTTCTGGCACAGCAAAGCAAAAAACAAAACCCCAAAAAAGTCTACTCGGGACTGCCTTTTTCCAGGTTAATTACTCCTAGGTGGTCACTAGCAAACACAGCTATGACCTCTCCTGACGTCTACACTCTTCTAAATGTCCTTTTTTCACATTCATACTTGCCTGATCCATGGTTTTCACAGCCTCTTAGATGAAAGGATGGAATTTCGTCGGAAGCAGCAGCCCGTCTTCACCTTCCCGAGAGTCGCTCCAGTGCTAAAAAGGCACTGCCAGCCGGATAAAGGGTTGCTGTCAAAAATGATGAAACTGGTCTACTGCCCCGAGGAATCTTCAAGGCTTCCCAAAAAAGCACCTTTCTTTAGTCTCATTTTCTGCAAACCTTTTTAAAATCTCCTGCCCACATCCTCCTGGCTGGCTCACCAAAAAGAAATGGCAGGAAGAAGGTTTTAGGAAAAGAGACAAAGAGAGTTCCGGAGGTCTAAAAAAAAGCACGGAGTTATTTCCAGCTGGAGCCCTGGAGTGGACTTGTGTCCAAAAGCAAACCAGAGCAATGAAATAGGCGTTGACTGTGCCTTTTATAGATTCCAAATGCAAGCAAACAAAGAACATGGTTCTACATACATTAACGTCACTCACTGCATCACCTTAGCATCATAAGAACATCAAATTCTACCTTCCAACATGCAAAAGGCATGTGTCTGTGTATTTCCTTCTAGCAGCATCTTACATTCATCAATCAAGGGGCCCACTTTGACCTGTCATGAGGGAGAGGCATTGGCTCCTTCCCTAAAGGAAGGCACTGGGCTTTTTGTACCAGCCTCTGTGGCTTATCTCTCTCTTGGAATGTATAGATAACATGCCTTCCTCTTCAGCCCCTCTCTTGCTGTGCCTGCACGCAGCTTGCTTGACCGTTAGCATTCTTTCTATAGAGAGAGAGAACTTGATTTTTCTATACATTTCAGTGCTTATAAAGTACATACATAAATCAATAAATAAATACCTATTTTTCCAATATCTCCTCATCAATACTTCCATGGTCCCATAGTATTCAACCATGACAGTAAAAGTAGTGTCTAACTGCATGCATTCTACAGTTTATATCAGGAATGGGCAAATTTTGACCCTCCGGGTGTTTTGGACCAACTCCCACAATTCCTAAAAGCCTCAGGCCCTTTCCTTTCAGAGACCAGGAATTGTGGGGCCTGAGATCAGGAATTGTGGGAGTTGAAGTCCAAAATACCTGGAGGGCTGAAGTTTGCCCATGCCTGGTTTAGATGCATTCCCAGTCTATGATCTAATCACAGCAATAAATATCTTGCTGAATCCTTGCTGTACCAACTTATCTGACAATTCTTTCTGTGTCCACACAGATCATTTATGGCCCCCATGACCCCATCTTCAATAATCAAATTGAATTTCCCTCCTTGTATCAAATATACTCAAGTGATGAACTTCATCTTGTGGGCATAATCCAGTTGCTTCTGCACTTTGAGTGGACATGGATTGGACTTTTTGCCGCAGCATATGGCAGAAGTGGGAGCCTCATCCATAAATTAAAAATGGAAATGGAGGAGAATGGGATCTGTCATGAATTTCTATTTTTCTTTGATAATCCTTTAGCATTTTTCAATGAACTGGAACAGAAAGACCAAGAGCTAAGGAGGTCATCATGCAAAGTGGTGTTTGTGTATGGTGATATCAACTTCCTCTCAATAATATACTTGCAAACAAAGGGGATATTGGCAGGGAAAGTGTGGTTGACCACAGCGAAGTGGGACACTAATCTGCATTTAAGAGCAGGACAATTTTCTGGTGCTTTAACCTTTGTATCCCATCAGAAAGAGATTTCAGGATTCCGGCATTTTCTCCAGTCTGTGACTCTGAACAAATATCCTGATGATGTTTTCATTAAGAGTTTCTGGAGCCAAGTATTCAACTGCAATTTGCCTCCTCCCTATTCATGGCCTCTACAGCTTGGAATTAGGTCATGCAGTGGTCAGGAGAAATTGGATGGCCCCTCTGTATCCCATTTTGAGATGAACATGAGCCCCCTGAGTCACAGTATCTTCAAAGCAGTTTTTGTGGTGGGCAAGGCACTGCATTATATTTATTTGGATAGATCAAAGCAAAAAAAGGGGAGAAATATTCTGAAACCTGGGAACATCCCTCTCTGGCAGGTGAGTCCTTTCACCTTGACAACAACAAGATTGTCACACAATTGCTTGAGTCACCTTAGTAAAGGTAAAGGTTTTCCCCTGACATTAAGTCCAGTTGTGCCCGACTCTGGGGGTTGGTGCTCATCTCAATTTCTAAGCCAAAGAGCCAGTGTTGTCCATAGACACCTCCAAGGTCATGTGGCCAGCATAACTGCATAGAGCGGTGTTACCTTCCCGCTGAAGTGGTACCTACCTATTGATTTACTCACATTTGCATGTTTCCAAACTGCTAGGTTGGCAGAAGCTGGTGCTGACAGCGGAAGCTCATACCGCTCCCCGAATTCGAACCTGCGACCTTTCAGTCAACAAGTTCAGCAGCTCAGTGGTTTTACCCATTGTGCCACCGGGGCCTTGGAGGCTCCCAAAACAGAAATAAAAACAGAATTTCTGTATGGCGTATTTGAAACTTGCCCAAAACCAAGCTTCATGTTGTCTGAAAGTTGCAGTTTAAAAAAATGCTTAAGAATCGTCTTTTAGCTTCTGAACCTGCTTCCATCTAGCTTTCTTGACCATTACATGCATCAAACCCCTGCTCTGCACCTGGAGAGGGGCAAATGGAGGGATGTGATGCTCATCGTGCTCTGCAAACTCTCGACCATTTCTCTCCCTTGACAGTCCTGTAACTGCCAGTTCAAGAAAAAGGGTTTGTATTTGCAAATCCCATTGAAATCTGAAGGCATTCAATAAGACTTACCACCTCATCTGACGGGCTGATTTGACTGCTGTATGTTGCTTGCTCTTTACTTTCAACATGGACCCATTACACGACACATGTGTACTTACAGCTGGGCTCTGTGCTGAAAGGGGAGAGCAAGCTGTATATGCCACGGCAGTGGCAACATGGGAGGCTTCCTATGTTGCCTTTGGATCGATGGGAGGAAGTTGGCTGGTGATGCTTCCCCTCATGGGATGGGATCCCAGGATAATCTGTCGGGGGTGCTTTGAATGTGATTTTCCTGCTTCTTAGCAGGGGTTTGGACTGGATGGCCCACAAGGTCTCTTCCAACTCAATGATTCTATGATTCTATAACCGGCTTTCATGATCCTTGCCCCTCTTGGCTGATTGTTCAGGGAAGAGATACTCGTACAGTTAGATTTCAAAAAACAACAAATTATCAATCGGTCTCTGCAGGAAGGGAATTTTCCACACTGTTTAAAAGAAGTAGCCAGACCACTGCTGAAAAAGCCCTCCCTAGATCACTTGGACCTTGATAACTACAAACCAGTGTCTAACATACCTTTTCTGGGAAAGGTGATCGAGAAGCTAGTTGCTTCCCAACTCAAGGCAATCTTGCATGACACATGCTTCCTTGAGCCATTTTATACTGGCTTCAGAGCAGAATATGGAGTTGAAGACTGCTATGGTCTCCTTAGTAGATGATCTCCAGCTCAACACTGACAAGGGGTGTTTGTCCCTGTTTGTGCTTCTAGATCTCCCAGTGGCTTTCAAAATCACCAACCATAACATCCTTCTGGAAAACATTTTTTTTTGGGGGGGGGGGTGCATTTTAGGTCCTTATTAGCATTACATGAAACACTGAGAGATCATCTGGAGACATGGGGCAAGGTGCTATCAGCATGCTCATGACCCCCAAATATATTTCTCCATGCCTTCAAAAACCGATTCGGCTAAGGATAGTGTGTTTCCACTGAAAGGATGCCTGGAGGAGGTAATGGACTGAATAAAGACAAGGTGAACTGAGACAGTTATGTTCACCTTAGTGGATGATCTCCATCTCAACACTGATAGGGGGAGTTTGTCCCTGTTGGTGCTTTTAAATATCTCAGCACTTTTGATACCTTTGACTGTGCTGGTACGGCTGTACCAGGAGCTCCAAATTTATTTGCTTTGTATTAAATGTTTGCTTGCAGCCCTGGGTTTCAGGGACTTTGCAGATAGGTGGCTTCCTTTGGTTGCAGTCATAGGGCAAGTCACCTATCCATCATCATTAAGTTTTGGTTCCGCCCCTTGCTCAGGGCAATTGGGAAGGGAAGGGAACCATTTTTTAGTCAGTCTCAACAAGGAACAGGACATGTGCAAGCTCCCCCTGTACAAAAGCTTCAACCCTTAAGACTTTCCGGGGGGAAACAGTCTTAAGAGCATCAAGACTTTCTGGGGGGAAACAGTCTTAAGAGTCTACCAGTTCGACCTGGTAGCGGAGCCCACATCAGTAAGGGTTAGATTACAGTCAGCCTGGGAGAAGTTAAAAAGGGGATTTTCCATTTAAAATAAAGAAGAAGTTATTCAAGACAGTTGCCTGTCCTTCGTGGGCAAAATTAGGAAGTCACCAGTTGCATAAAGCTTGGAAGCATTTGTTTAGCTTTATTGAAGACAAGAAAAGTTTCTGTTAGATTGTTCATTAATAAAAGACTTCTGTTATACTTCACAAGCCATCTAAAGTTCATTTGTGGTGGAAAACCTCTGAGAACTTCTCCTTGGGCCCCCTGGCTTCCCGCTGGGCAAAGGTTGCAGGTCCTGTTCTAAAGGAAATTCTTTACAGGCCCAGTGCGCAACAGAACATTGACCATGGTATCCTCTGGAATGCCTGAGGTGGGAGGAGGGTTAGAATTGGAGGCACAATGGTTCTGATTGTACCTCTCAGGAAGGTTCCAAGAGGGTGTTGGCCCTCAGAAAGGGAGCTATGTGGCATCCCACAAGATGACATCCTCTTCCCCAATGCTTTTCAACATTTGCATGAAACCATTGGGTGAGATTATTAAGAGGCGTGAGACAGGGTGCTATCAATATGTTGTTGATACCAAAATATATTTCTCTATGCCTTCAAAAACACACTCAGCTAGGGATAGTAAGTCTTTTCTGAATGAATGCCTGGAGGAGGTAATGGATGGATGTAGGAAAACAAATTGAAACTGAATCCAGACAAGATAGAGGCAGCTTCGCCCCATGGAGCAGACACTGATCTGGCAATATAGGAAGTGTCTACGTGACTACGCATGCTCCTCACTTCCCTTCATGTGATTGTCCTGCTAGTTGGCGAAGCAATGTGAGGCGAGATGAGGGCTCTACGTCTCGCCCTTAAGAGGAGTGCTGGGGGCGGCCATGTACTAAGGCCATAAGAATCCTCCTAACCTAGGGATCAAGGTGTATCAACCAGTTCTGGATGGGGTCACACTCCCCCTGAAAAAACTGTGTTTGCAGCTTGGAAGTGCTCTTGCTAAAATATGAGTTTTACAAAAAAAAAAATTAAAAATTTTGAATCCTTAACCCATTGAAGGCATTTTTTGAAACAATGGGGTTTGGACACTTCATAATACACAATGCACACTTATATTCTTTATTATATTCAGATGCACTGGTTCCTTAAAAACATACTTTACAACAAAACTACCGTGGAAGATGCCATTTTTGATGGGAATGGACACATGGTAACTTACAATATTTTGAATTGGTTCCTGTTCCCCAACAACTCCTTTCTCAGCGTGAAAGTTGGGGAAGTGAACCTTGGCTCTGCAAAAAATCACAGTATTGCTATTTATGAAGAAATGGCCTTATGGAATAACAAATACTTCCAGGTAAGTCATGTTGTATAACTTCGTAATTATTGATATTTTTAGCTTATTTTAAAATTCAAAGATTGACTCTCTTCAACCAAAGTGGGTTTTGGGTGGGATAGAATGATCCAATTATTGAATTGTCCTTAAAATATAATAATGCATCAATCAAACAAAACAAAATAGTTACCCATGAACCAGCTCAAACTAAAATGCAGTGTTAGAGATCAACTTGAATTCCCCATAAAATGAAGCATTTTACTTGGCAGCTGAAAAGCATAGGACAGTGATGCTCGGGAAGTGTCCATGAGAAAGGAATTCCAATATTCTTTTGCTCTTACATCTTCATTACATGTTTGTTTTACCAAAGTACTCAGAAACCTTTGTACATGGTTCGGTTGTTATGGGAGCCATTTCAATTAAAAATGCGCTACAAAAATGATTGCTTTATATATATTTTAATTTTTCTCATTAAATCTGCATAGCCACCACATTCTGTCTGCAGCCATAAATGTTCACCTGGGTTCTGGAAGATTCCTTTGAAGGACAAATCCAAATGTTGCTTCCAGTGCATTGAATGTCCTACAGGAAAAATATCCAGTATGCCAGGTAGGATAGCCCTTGGATAGATTGCCAATATTTCAGCCAAGAGAAATGCACAAAGGCAAATAGATAAAAGTGTCCTCTGATTCGTGTTTTCTAGATATGGATTATTGCGTGGATTGCAAAAAGGACCACTATCCAAACAATGGAAGAAATAAATGCATCCCAAAAAACATCACCTTCCTTTCCTATGTGGAACCTTTAGGAATTGCTTTAGCTTTCACTGTGTTATTTTTTTCATTCTTATCTGCGTTAATATTAGGAAACTTTATCAGATGCAGAGAGACTCCCATAGTTAAAGCCAACAACCGGCAGCTCAGTTATGTCCTCCTCTCTTCCCTCATACTTTGCTTCCTCTGCTCTTTGCTCTTCATTGGACGACCAAGTAAAACGACCTGCCTTCTTCGCCAGGTAGCCTTTGGGATCATTTTCTCTGCCTCTCTTGCTACAGTCTTGGCCAAAACCATCACCGTGATTCTGGCCTTCAAGGCCACAAAGCCAGGCAGTGGTGCACGGAAATGGCTGAGACCTAGACTTTCATACTTCTTTGTGCTGGTCTGTTCTCTCATTCAGGCTGTGATTTGTATTGTGTGGTTGGGAACCTCCCCTCCATTCCCAGATGCGGATTTCTACTCGGAGCCTGGACACATCATCCTGGAGTGCAATGAGGGCTCATCCATTGCCTTCTATTCCATTCTGGGCTACATGGGTGTCTTGGCTTTGGTGAGCTTCATTGTGGCTTTCCTTGCCAGGAAGCTGCCTGATGTGTTCAATGAAGCCAAGTTCATCACTTTCAGCATGTTAGTTTTCTGCACTGTCTGGGTATCCTTCATCCCAGCCTACCTCAGCACCAAAGGGAAATATATGGTGGCTGTGGAGATCTTCTCTATATTGGCCTCCAGTGCTGGACTACTTGGCTGCATCTTTTTCCCAAAATGTTATATTATTTTACTCTATCCAGATAAGAACCAGAAATCACATTTAACCAACAAACATTTCCAGTGATATATAAATGCTAATGGGTGTCTCATAAGTGTAAATATTATAGCAATGCTGATGAAAAAGGAGGTTTTGTAAGGTTCTGTATTGTTTGTGATTATTTCTTTGATGTCACCCATTGGAGCAAAAGTTTAGAACAAGGTGCCAAGCAACTATGTGTGGAGGATTACACTGGATCAGTTTCAATTGCTGGGCACTGTTGATGTGGACATGCTGCTGGGGCAAAGAAGAGCAACCTTCTTTCTTGATCCCTGCACCTCTTGACTGGTCATCCAGGAAGGAGATGCAATTTGATCTCAAATACAACAAATAACACTATGTAACAAAATGTGAAAAAAGTTTTATATCCTGCTTAATTTTGTGGTATATACTTTGAAAGTATTTTTGTACTCCAGAAATGTCATTTTTGTGACTGTCACAAACTATATTGAATTAGTTGAGACTCTATGAGATATTCACTGAAAAACTATAGTGAAATGTGCTTCAGTATGTCTCCCCTGGGGCCCCCCCGGTGGCGCAGTGGGTTAAAGCACTGAGCTGCTGAGCTTGTTGACCAAAAGGTCACAGGTTTGATTCCAGGAAGCGGCGTGAGCTTCCGCTGTCAGCCCTAGCTTCTGCCAACCTAGCAGTTCGAAAAAATGCAAATGTGAGTAGATCAATAGGTACCGTTTCGGCGGGAAGGTAACAGCGCTTCATGCACTCATGCTGGCCACATGACCTTGGCGGTCTCTATGGACAACGCTGGCTCTTCGGCTTAGAAATTGAGATGAGCACCACACCCCAGAGTCAGACATGAAACTTAATGTCAGGGGACAACCTTTACCTTACTATGTCTCTCCTGCAAAACCAAAGCTTTTGTAATTTAATAAACTTTCTCTATGTTTTAATGATAGAACCAATTAGGAATTCAAATTTATAACCCAGGAGAATAAATTGTGCTACATAATGTTATCAATGCATCTCTCAGGGAAGGGAATTTTCCATTATATTTTGAAGGAGCCATAATCAGACCACTGATGAAAAAGTACTCCTTGAATCCCGTTGAACTTAATAACTACAAATCAGTGTCCAATCTTCCTTTTTTTTGGACAAGGTGATTGAGAAGACAATTGCCTTCCAACTCCAGGCAGTCTTGGATGATGCAGACTTCCTTGACCTATCTCAAACCAGCTTCAGAGCAGGATACAGTGTTCAGACTGCTATTGTCTTCTTAGTGAATGATCTTCATCTCAACACTGACAGGGGGAATTTGTCCCTGTTGGCGCTTTTAGATCACTCAGTGGCTTTCAATGCCATTGACCATGGTATGCTGCTGGAATGCCTGGGGCAGTTGGGAATTGGAGGCACAATGTTGCATTGATTCTGGTTTTAGCTCTCAGATAGGTCCCAGATGGTGGTAAGGTAAAGATAAAGGTTGTCTCCTGACATTAAGTCCAGTCGTGTCCAACTGTTTGGTTGGTGCTCATCTCCATTTCTAAGCTGAAGAGCCGGTGTTGTCCATAGAAGGTAACGGTGCTACGGCATGACTGCATGGAGCACCGTTACCTTCCTGCTGGAGTGGTACCTATTGATCTACTCACATTTGCATGTTGTTGAACTGCTAGGTTGGCAGAAGCTGGGGCTGACAGCAGAAGCTCATGCTGCTCCCTGGAGACGAACCTGCGACCTTTCAGTCAACAAGCTCAGTAGCTCAGCGGTTTAACCCACTGCACTACTGGGGGCTCCCTTATGGTGGTGCCCTTCCTAAAAAAGAGTAGCCATGATGCATCCAACAGGAGCCCATGGTGGCGCAGTGGGTTAAACTGCTGAGCTGCTGAACTTGTTTATCAAAAGGTCGCAGGTTCAAATTCGGGGAGCGGAGTGAGCTCCTTCTATCAGCCCCAGCTTCTGCCAATATCAATAAGCACTACTCCGGCGGGAAGGTAACGGTGCTCCATACAGTCATGCTGGCCACATGACCTTGGCGGCGTCTACAGACAATGCTGGCTCTTTGGCTTAGAAATGGAGATGAGCACCAACCTCCAGAGTCAGACATGACTGGACTCAATGTCAAGGGAAAACCTAACCCGCATCCAACAGGGGGCATTCCCTTCCCAATGCTCTTAAACATTTACATGGAAGCATTGTGAGAGATCATTGGGAAGCATGAGGCAAAGGGTAGCATGTCTTCACTGAATAAATGTCTGGAGGAGGTAATCGATGGATGAAGAAAAACAAATTGAAATGGAAACCAAACAAGACAGAGGTGCTTGCCATTAAGGGTCCTAACCTACCCATCCTAAAGTCACTCCATTGGTTACCAATTAGTTTTGGGGCGAAGTACAAAGTGTTGGTTATAATCTTTATAAGCCTACGTGATTTGGGTCTTGGTTATTTACAGGATCACTTTCCCCCACATAATCTGCCCCTTAAGACACCTTGGTCCTTTGGGTGACTCTGACTCCAACTGATCCAAACCTGACTGGCAACGATCACTCGGGGCCTTTTCATCGCCCCAAGATTGTGGAATAACCTTCTGGAAAAGCTGTGACACCTAAATGAGCTATCAGAATTTAAAACATCATTCAAGATGAATTTCTTGTGGCAGGCCTACCCAATCAATTTAAACCCATGAGTTTTGAATTGACAATCTCTTGAAATTTTAATCTTTGTTCTGTGTATTTTAATATAGGTTTTTTTAATATGCAATTATTGTATGCATTTTATGGCTATCTGCTTTACCTTTGTTGTAGCCCACCTAAAGCTATAAGAAGAGGTGGGTATCAAATAAAATTGTTGTTGTTAGTTTTTGTAGTGTGTATGTTTTAATTAATTAATTAATTAACTCTATTTGTATCCCGCCTTTCTCTACCCCGAAGGGGACTCAAGGTGACTTTACATATGGCAACTATTAAATGCCTTTGAACAACAAACAGTTAAAATACATTAAGTTAAAGATTTAAAATTAAAATTAAATCCACATTAAAAACATATAACACATTACAATCACTATTAAAAATCACGCCATCCAAAATCGTAATCTGGGGCTATTCCATTGTAAATAATTCCGTAGCTATTATTGCACTATACTTGAACTCCAAAGGCTTGACCCCACAGCCAGATTTTCACTTTCCTTCTGAAGGCCAGGAGAGAGTGAGCTGCTCTAATATCCCTGGGGAGGAAATTCCACAACTGAGGGGCCACCACTGAGAAGGCCCTGTTTCTCGTTCCCACCAGAAGCACCTGTGAAGGAGGTGGGACTGAAAGCAGGGCCTCCCCAGATGATCTTGATCTCTGAGGTGGTTCGTAGGAGATACATTTAGACAGGTAAGTTTTAAAATTGTTTTTAATTCAATTTATGGAATCGTGGCCATTTGCACCCATTAACCCAAACCCTACCAACATTGTTTCTTTCCCCACATCCATGAGAGGTGGATCTAGAAATAGCTAAAAAACTTCAAACTGAGCAATGACAGTTTATTAAAGTTCCCGCCAGATTCACAAGCCAATTAGCAACAACAATGGAAGGCGTCCTGCATCCAACCAATGTGTGGATCCTAGCTGGCCTCAGGCTGAACCAATCAGCATTCAAGGCAGCAAAAATCCTCTGTTACAAACTGCTGTTGAAGTCCTATCAAGGTGATGTTGTGTGGTTTCCAGGCTGTATGGCTGTATTCTATCAGCATTTTCTACTGACATTTAACCTGCACCTATGATTTCCATCTTCAGAGTCCTATAAATATTTTTGTATGTTTTATCAGGGTATGTCAATTTTAAGGGTGCAGATTATTCTGGCATCCACTTTGGCCAAGGTGAATAAAGCCTCTGTTACTTTGCCTTCAACTTGTTCATGTTTCATTGGGTCTTTGGAGCTTGGTACACCAGGTCTCTGAAACTGCGGTTCTTGCAGTAGCTGAAATGATACAAGACTAATAGTTTATGATTTGGGTACAATACTGCAGGAAACTTAATAAAACTTTTTATTGAAGGAATTTTGAAATTGGTTCTCTGTTTCTGCACCGTCCCTTTTTTCTTCAGGAGCTCATTAGCCTGAAATGAGATTCCTTTGGGAAAACGATGTATGTTGATTGGTATCATCTGACAGAGGGGAAAGTTTCCTTAAATAATAGAAATATTGTCAAAGGCTTTCATGGCCGGAATCACTGGGTTGTAAGTATTTCGGGCTGTATGGCCATGTTCTACAAGCATTCTCTCCTGAAGTTTCACCTGCATCTACAGCAGGCATCCTCTGAGGTTGTGAGGTCTGTTGGAAACTTGGAAAATTGGGTTTATATATCTGTAAAGGTTATTCCAAATGATGAACTTGGAAAAACATCTATTGTATTCAGCATGGGATCAGGGGGCTCCTTCACATATCCTTTGCCATGGGTGCTGGCTGCATTCATCTGTGAATTCATCTAGTGGTGGGAGGGCAAGGAGGGTTTGTTGATATTGTTCAGCTAAGGTTTGTTTTATGGCTTACAATACTAATACCCTTGTGCCAGCAGGACTGCTGACCGAAAGGTAGGCAGTGCGAATCTGCGGAGCGGGGTGAGCCGGGACATGAGAGAAGCCTCCCACAGGATGGTAACACATCCAGGTATCACCTGCAGACAGCCAATTCTCTCATGCCAGAAATGACTTGCAGTTGCCCAAGTACCTTCTGACACACACACACACAACTCAGTGGAGTATCTAGACATCATTCCTGGACCTCAACAGTTTCAGATAACAAAATTTGTCCTCCCAATTTGTGCTGTCCCCTTCAAGAGTTCACAAGTTTGAAGGTGCACACCCCCTGAATTCGTCTATTTTCAGAGTTTCAATGCCCCAGTCAGCAACATAAAAAAATCATTAAAAAATCAAGCAATTCAAAATGTAAGAACTTTTTGGCATTGCGTTTATTCAGAATTTGGTTGTTAATTAAAGTTTCTTAGGTTTTGCAACAAAACAAAAACTTGCACAAGTGAGAAGTTCTGAAAAATGTTGTTCTCTTGAATCATTGAAATATTCCATTGTAGGTGAATAACACCAGGAAACTGCAAAACACAAAATGACTTGTTTGGAATCAGCGTCTGCCTGGGGAACAGTGAAATGATTGTTATTGTGATTTGTTTCTGTATTAGAAGTAACACTCTGAACAGACTTTACAAATATGTGAGAGAGAAAAAAAGATTGCCTCAGATAGGACTGAGATCATAGGCAATAAATACCATGTTGTTCAGAACTGAGTTCCACTTGGTGCGCTGTTGCAGAGAATTACCTAGATATGCCTCATGTTGTTATTACTCTTTTTTAACATCTAGTGCAGCAGCACTCTGAAAATAAGAATCTGTTTGTCTAGGAGATGAAATCTGAAGAATCATCACCTGCTTCTGTCATGATTTTCCTGATCTTTATCATATTACTTTTACCCCACATAGTAGGCAAGAAGACAAAGACACAGTGTGATCTGGACAGATCCTACGCAGAGGGCTACTACAAAGATGGGGATCTCATTCTTGGTGGTGTGTTATCTTTATCTCATCAAACTATTCCATGGCAAAATTATAAAGGACGTCCTGAGGAAGTTTCTCCTTACAACATCCCAACAGTGTAAGAATTCTGTTTCTTAATAGCTGGTTGAGATAATAAATCTTTTGACAGTACAAAGAGAAGTCTGAAGCAGAGGATGGATCTACACTATCATTTAAAACTGCATGATATGGCAGTGTAGATCCAGCTAGTCTCAAGAAGCCAACTTTAGGCACGTTGATTCATGTATAAACATCACTCTGTCTGACCTATTAGCCAGACTGGATGTTGTAGCTCCTGATTGTATGGTATGTATTCCAGTTTGTGATGCTCACCTTCTAGAAAAGTACCTGGTCCTATGACACTCAGTCCACACCTTTTGTGCTAATCGGTTGTGGAGGCAAGGTTCATCTTTCAGCCGATACACAGAAAATGGAGGGTAGCAATAGACAGAGTGCTAACAATTTGGAGTGTTGGCAACAGGTTGTTCAAACCAAGAGAAAAAGTATATAAAATATTAATTTTTCCAACAATTTGGAGTGCTGAAAGCAATTCATTTTAACTAATATGAATATAAAATAATAATTTTGTTGAAAGAGTTTTAGAAAGAAAAGAACCTAAGCCATTGGTGGCCAAAATTAAATTCCACCAATGGTTACAGAGACTGAGTGCCTAGCAATTACTTGGAGCCTTGAAAGTTCTTTCTAACATTAACCTTTTGCTTACATTATAGATTCCAAACCCTTTAGTGCCATTCAGCTGTGTTTCTTTACATTTCTATGTTTATAGCTCTAATCAAAGTCTTTCAGTCAGAAGGTTCTTGCTAACAGGGCTTCTATGGTAGTAGACCAGCCTTCTATTGCCTAAGTCCTATTGTTAATTCTGTCTAGAAGAGACCCATCACTCAGTGGAATTTACCTATTCATTGACTTAAAATAATTGAATAGGTCTTCTGAAAGTGGAACTAACCAAAAGAATATTAGCCTGTGTCTGTTGCATATGAAATGCTTTTCTTTTTTTCTTCTTCTCTGTCTCCACAGCCCAGAATCAAAGAACTACCAGTACATCCTGGCATTTGTATTTGCTGTGGAGGAAATCAACAAGGATCCCCATTTCTTACCCAACATCTCCCTGGGATTTCGCTTGTATGACAACTATTACAGTGGAAGCCAAACCTATGAGAATGTCATCAGTCTACTGTCTGAGAGGGACAAGCTTGCTCCAGTTTACATACCTCTCTATGGAAGCTGGCCCTACTATGGTTATGGTCAGTCATCGTACAACATGATGAACACAAGGAAAGTCAGATTATTTCCCAATTACAATTGCCAAAGCCAAAAGAAAATGGTGGCTGTCATTGGGGCCCAAACATCAGAGTCATCTGTTCAGGTGGCCAACATGCTGGGGATGTACAAGATACCACAGGTAAGTCTAAGGATAGGCATGTAGCTGGGGGGGGGGGGGGGGGCTTGAGGGGCTTCAGCTTCATTCTCATGGTGGTTTGCGAAAAGGCCTTACTGGTGCACTATTTAAACTGTTATGTTTATTCATATCATGATCTGATCACCATACTCGATATATCCCATATGCATGGGGGTATTGGGATAATGATACAAAAGGTTTGCTAGGGTAGACCCTCTTTCACTCAGACTCAGCCCCCCCCCCAAAACTCAGCCCACCCAAAAAAAACCCCTGAAAAAACTCAGCCCCCCCCCCCCCCCCCGAATCGAAATCCTGGCTACGGGCCTGTCTAAGGACATTTCAATATTCCCTTTCAGCAACATCTGACAATGAGGAGATGTTGAAGTCAAGTTTCTGCATGCAGAATACAGTTATCCAGCAATATTTCAGGGCCAATGCTCAATATGCACAGTACAAAAACACAATCCTTAGTTGATGAATGAAATGCCTTTTCCTTTCTGGGGCAACACATTTGAATTCGATGAACAAATTCCTCTGTGGCTTACAATCTGGACATTGGAAACATTGGGAGAGCTTACATTTGGAAAGACTCTCCCCCAGGCCTTCCATTTCAGCAGTGATTCTTAACCTGTGGGCTGCGGACCAGTAAAAATGTAGTTTTAATATAAGGATTCCACTAGTGTCTTTTGTATAATGTATGGCCCAAGGTATTTGGTTTCTCTCTTTCTTGTAAAAGTTACAACAGTACATGTTCGATATCTTCTACCTCTCTCACTCCACAGATACAAAATTGTTCATATATGAAACTTGGTTAAACTTTCCATGTTTGACCATTGTATCCAGCTGTTCAAATCTAGTTCTGGTAAATACGCTCCTGAGGTGTTTAGGCATTTCTGTCTTCAAATATTGGGCTGTTTGAAAAGTATGTTTAAAACAACTTGGCCATTTCAATGAGCCAGCTTTACCGAGGGTAACAATGACTTTTTGAGCTTCTATATCCAGGATTCATTATGCAACCATTTTTGGATCTCGTTCTTTAAGAAGATTTAGATACAGAATCAGAAGTCCGCAACTCCTAATGTGTTTTGTCAGTTGAACTTGCCAAGAGGTCTGATGCTGATTTTTTTTTTTTTGTCTACTCTAACAGGCACAGTTTGGGTAGTTTTTCATTTGCCATGGCCTTCAATTTTACTCAGTAGTTGTATGCCCTAATCTAGGATTTATTTATTTATTTGTTTCATACATTTGTACCCGCCCTTCTCAAACCCCCCCCCCCCTCCGGGGCGGAGGCGGCTCAGGGTGGCTTCACAACAAGCCCTTATTCAAGAGCTAACCACAATTATAAAACATATTTAAAAACAGTTCAATTAAAATATTAAGAAGCATATGATTAAATCACACCGGTTTAAAATCAGTGCCTTGGACAGACCACTGTCATACATATCACATTTAGTCTTATTCCCGATTGCTGCTGCTACTGTTCAAATGCTTGGTCCCATAACCACATTTTGAGTTTCTTTCTAAAGGAGGGAGGTAGCCAATCTGATGTCACTGGGGAGAGAGTTCCACAGGCAAGGAGCCACCACTGAGAAGGGCCTGTTTCTCGTCCCCACCAGTCACATTTGCGATGGTGCTGGGATTGAGAGCAGGGCACTCTCCAGCTGATCTTAAACTTTGTGATGGTTCGTAACAGGAGATATGCTCAGACAAGTAATCTGGGCTGGGACCACTCAGGGCTTTAAAGGTTAAGACCAGCCCTTTGAATTGTGCTCGATAGCAGAATGGCAGCCAGTGGAGCTGGCTTAATAGAGGGGTTGTATGCTCTCTATATGCCGCTCCGGTAAGTAACCTGGCTGCTGACCATTAGACTAGTTGGAGCTTCTGAGCAGTCTTCAAAGGCAGCCCCACATAGAGTGTGTTGCAGTAATCTATTCGGGATGTAACAAGAGCGTGGACCACCATGGCCAAGTCTGACTTCCCAAGGTATGGGCGCAACTGGCGCACAAGTTTTGATTGTGAAAAAGCTCCCGTAGCCGTCGCTGAGACCTGGGGTTCCAGGCTCAGCGATGAGTCCAGGATCACTCCCAAGCTGAGAACCTGTGTCTTCAAGGGGAGTGTAACCCCGTCCAGCACAGGCTGTAACCATATGCCCTGTTCGGTCTTGTGACTGACCAGGAGGACCTCTGTCTTGTCTGGATTCAGTTTCAATTTGTTTGCTCTCATCCGTATCATCACTGCTGCCAACCACTGGTTCAGGACCTGAACAGCCTTCTTAATGACAGGTGGGAAGGAGTCATAAGAGTTTAACATCATCTGCGTACAGATGACACCTGACCCCAAAACTCCAGATAATCTCTCCCAGTAGCTTCATGTAAATGTTAAACAACATAGGGGACAGTACTGATCCCTGAGGCACTCCACAGTCAATGGTTATGAGGATAAGCCATCAACTGTATATACTCCCAGTTCTGTTCTTACTGCGGCAACTGGGGTCCTTTTGTCCACTCCCAGAAAACTTCACAGGTGCTGTGATTGTGATTGCTCTAATAATAGTATCTAGTTTAGGCCCCAAACTTCAGCTCTGTTGAATTTATTTATTACATTTATGGCCCATCTTTTCTCTGCTGCAATATCTATATCGCTTTTTGATTAATCATTATCTTCAGAACCATACCGTGAGGCATGACAGATTGAAACAGGGTAATTCTTCCAATTTTCCCCAATTTTCATGGTTCAGAAGGGACTACAACTTGGATTTTCCAAGTCTCAGGAAAAATGTATGTTTTTTTGGCACCACTGCTATGGCTCAGTGATATAGAATCACAGGAATTATAGTTTGGTGAGGCTCAGCAGTATTTGTTAGAGAAAGCTAGAGACCTTGTAAAACTTAAACTTCCATGGCCCCATATTATTGAACCATGAGAGTAAAAGTAGTGTCTAACTGCATGCATTCTACAGTATAGATGCATTCCCAGTCTATGTTCTAATCACAGCAATAGATACCTTGCTGAATCCTTGCTGTATCAACTTATCGGGTAAGCATCTGATAATTCTTTATGTATCCACACAGATCAGTTATGGCTCTTATGACCCCATCTTCAATAATCAAATTGAATTTCCTTCCTTGTATCAAATGTACTCAAGCGATGAACTTCATCTTGTGGGCATAATCCAGTTACTTCTTTACTTTGATTGGACTTGGATTGGTCTTATTGTTGCATCATATGACAGAAGGGAGAACTTCCTCCATAAACTAAAAA